>NC_068306.1:34485511-35136011 GCF_025860055.1 Xyrauchen texanus | reverse complement strand
ATGAACAACACAATATTACAAAAAACAAATAATTAAAAACAGTTTTAATTTGGTTCTGGAGGCTGAACCCAGCGTCAAGCGCCGCATCGCCCTCCACATGACAAGAGTTGCAGAAAGCGTCGCAGGGGTGATTTTACGAGTTTGCCACGTGAAAAGCGTGAGGTGTGCACAATAAACATTGAAAATGTGTTTTTGGAAGAGAGAAAAAAAAGCTTGCAGTTGCTTTGATAGTAGAAAGTAATAAAATGACTCGTTTATGTTTAGGTCTAAGCATTTTCTTGGTGAATTTAAATTAGTTAAATAACTGGGGTCTCTTCATAAATAAAGTAATATTTAATTAAAAGAAATGATTAATTAAATTAGATTAATTAAATACTGAATTAAAAGAAATTATGAGACATTCAATGTCTCTTCACAAATCTGGACAGTTTTTAAATATTTCTTGTTGCTTAAGTACTCTCAAAGACATTATTGGTGAAGCAAAAACATGTGTGTGAAAAACACTTTGGTGTGTTGTTACTTCATAGGTTCAATGTATTCTGCAGCGCTGACACGAGTCATGTGAGAGACCCTTAACGCGTATAAACATCACTCACTTTTGCACATTAATCATTGTTCTTCACAATCACAAAAGTGATTGATTATGGCTTCAAAACGGCGAATTTTTCTCCGTAAAGTGAGGAGTTTGTATCCATGAAATGATTACTATTATTTTTTTCATGCATTTATTTATTTTGTGGAATTTGATAATTTTCCACGGCACACTAGTGTGCCATGGCACAGTGGTTGGGAAACACTGCTCTAGCTGTTACAGATGCACATGTTTAGCAGGGCAGCAATATTAGATGTTTGTCATATTACAATATATATATATTGTCTTGCCTCATCTTGACGGATAGCAAAAGACTAATTTAATGAGTCCCGGTTACCTCCTCTCCCCCTCCTTGAAAAAAAAAAAGTGCTTTTGGTGAGTAATACGCTGATGAACACTGTTGTCTTTTCCGTGTTTCCTGTAGCACTTCACAGTTGAATTTAAGACAGCACTGCATGACTTGATGTTGTTTTGTGATGTGATGATTAATCCCAGATCTGAGACTATATTCTCGTCCTGAGGCAGTTTGAACATATCTCATAATGTCTCATTTCGGAGGACAACAGAGTAGGTGCATTAATATAAAACAGTGATTAATACTGATTGGAACTTCCTGTGGATGAAATGTTTTAACACACATATTTCAACCAATCATAAGAAGGAATTTATTTTATTTTTAACATTTAAAAATGTTAATTAAATACCCCATTACTTTTTATGTAATTAAATGCATATTATTAACAGTGTTTTGTGTTTCTTGTTAACATGTTAGTTACAATGAAAGTGTTCGGGAAGATAAATACGGAAAAAAGTTTGTCCCCCCTTTGAGTTTTCATCTGTATAATCTGGCCCTGCAAACATTTGTTGAAGAGCCCTGCCATATAATATAAATCCCAAATGAATAGATTTATTTTTAAATAAACATATGTTATGAACAAAAGCCATCTCAGAGTATCATTTATTTACCAAAAAGTTTTTATTTTAAAACTAACAAGGAGAGAGTACCTGTATGTTGTTTTTTTTTTTTTTTTTTTTTTCTTCTTCAAGCACTGGTTGAACTGAACGCAAAGAAAGTTTAAACAAATGAATGGTTTACTCGAAGTTGACTGCATAATATGCTGGGATTGGAGAAAGCTTTTTAACATCCAAAAAATGACATCAGCTTTAATCTTAAATGTTAAAGTGCAAACTTTTTCTCTAGCTCGTCTAAGCGTGCTCAGGATAAGGAGAAGGAGTCGGCGCCCTCTCCGTCCAAGTTAGAGCACCAGGGTCGCAAGCGGACACTCAGCCAGTCCTCCACCTCTGTGCCCAGTAGCGGCAGCAGCAAGAGCAGCTCCAACTCCAAACACCGCAAAGGCGACGACAAACCTGCACGCAGGGATGCTAAGGTGTGTGTGTGTTGGAGTTTGTGTTTGCCGTCCTCTCCCTTTGTACGCACACACGCACTCCTGTGTGAACTTTCTTATGGTGTGAAAACCTCAAGTTATCGGTTCCCCATCCACTCAGACATTTCCCACACACTTCCACTGTATGCTGCCAGTATTTACTGTCTCCACTTTTTACATTTATAAATGCTGTATTGTGGATTTACTGTATTTCTGGAGGTGGGGTCTTTCTGCACTCATGTCTCGTATGTCGTTATTTACATTTAGGAATAGGAATATTGCTTAACAAAAATCTGTTATATTCGCAGAAAATATAAAATAATAAAATAAATAAAAATACAAAATATATATATCCATCCATCCATCCATCGTCAACCGCTTATCCTGTGTACAGGGTCGCGGGGGGCTGGAGCCTATCCCAGCTAACATTGGGCGAAAGGCGGGGGACACCCTGGACAGGTCGCCAGTCCATCGCAGGGCCACACATAGACAGACATACACTCACCTCCACATCCACACCTAGGGCAATTTTTTTGAAAATATATATATATATAATAATAATTATTATTATTATTATTATTATTTATTTTATTTTTTTATTTTTTTGAGAGGTTACTCAATTTTACCTAAACAAAATGTGACTTTTCATTAAAATGTCAAAATCTCTGATATATTTTTTAAATCATTACATACAGAGGTTCATGAGGATCTAAAGGGCTTTTTTGTGTTTGATTTTTATTTTTTTTTCCTGTTTACTTTATTTCTTGTCACATGACAACAAAATGGCTACCTGCATGTTACACCACCTGATTTAATTTGGTGGACAAAATATTTTCATATATTTATAATATTTTGAATCAAAATTTGTTCACTGCTTATCTTTCATATAGATAGATAGATATTTTTTTTTAACTAATTACAAATTTTAAAAATGTATATATACATGCATACATACATGGGTAAATATATTTATATATAATATATACATTTTTGTTAAAAATACCTTTAAAATATTTTACCTTGAAAACATTTCAAACCTTTTTTTGAATTAATGATTAAGTTAAGTACATTCAGAAGGTGTATTCAAGGTGCAAGAAAAATATATTTTACTTTGTTACACCACTTGATTTTTTGTATATTCGTTAAATCATTTTTGTTTGTAGACAATACTATACATGTTTTTCAAAAATGTATGAAATCAGCATGAACACAAATATGACTTTTATATGTGTTTTAAACTAGATTTTATCTTGGACAAGCTTATTTGTCAATAACGTGTATATTTTAGGTGCTGCGACTAGACATTATTTCTCTTCAGTTTTTCAGTCATTTCAATTACATTTTGCCCTCACTAGGTCATCTTAAATGCCCCTGCAGTGTGACAAATTAATATTTAATAGGACAAATATTCAATGTAATCTCTCAATCAATATGGTTATACATAATCATGCTTTAAAAAAAAAAAGCTTTATGTCAGAGAAGTTATTAAAATATAATTTTAATGCGCTCGTACTTGCAAATGGAAAAACAATGAAGACTTGAACTATGGTCTTAATAAAGTGCCCAAAATGGTCTGCTACTCTTGTAGCCTATCCGTCCCAAGTTTCCGCGTGTTGTGTATTATGAGATGCTATTCTGATACTGTAGCCTTTCTGTCAGCTTGAACCAGTCTGGCCATTCTCTATTGACCTCTCATCAACCAGGCGTTTTCGTCCATGGAACTGCCGCTCACTGGAAGTTTTTTGTTTTTGGCACCATTCTGAGTAAATTCTAGAGACTGTTGTGCTTGAAAATGTTACTCCTGAAGCTCCCATCTGCATGATTTTATGCATTGCAATACCGCCACATGATTGGCTGATTAGATAATCACACAAATAATATATTGTGAATGTTCAATACTGTATATCAGACAGTTGTATTTCACCTTGAGTGGATAGAGGTTTTTGCAACATTTCGCAATCACGTCTCTTTCGGTCATTCTCACGTAATTTCTTTTGCAGGAGAAAAGTTCTAAAACTGAGAATCCTCTGGCAGTGGCGTCCCTCTCTGAAGGCTTGAAGTCCAGATCCAAACTCCTGTTTGAGGACAGGTACAGAGACTTTTGTCTTTTAGTATGGACATTAGTTCTCGTAAATTCCTTACATTGCTTTTACGCCATGTCCTAACCCAGTGGTTCGCAATCAAAGCTTCCATACTAATCTGGGCTTTTGTCCTTATTAGTGATGAAAGTGACAAGTGATGAGATGTTTTCACAGTCACTTGCTTTCTATCAGGTCTTGGTAACAATACTGAGTTACCAATTTGATTCGATTCAGAAGCTCTTGATTCGATTTAGAATTCTTAATTACTAATGGGAGTTCTCCGATGAAAATCGCCATTAATCTAAAATTTGATATGTTTACCCAGCCCTAGTTTCTATTTCTGTTACCTTTCTGGGTAGCCCAGCCTATCACTGGTCAAAAATCCGTGTTCTAGATTGACAAAAATATGTTCTGGTTTACTGTGATTTTGTTGTTCTGCGCTGGCATGGCATTAGGATGTTGTAGTGTTTATTTAGAACTGTTTTAAATGTGAGTTTTCATACCAGAATAAGATATTGCAAATTAAAAAGCATTCAAATCTATTTCAGGGTTCATTCTGCTGACCATTACCTTCAAGAGGCGAAGAAACTGAAACACAATGCAGATGCTCTGGTGAGGATTTGTTTATTACCTTTTTTATCTGAAAGTCTTGCCTTGCATTCTTGCACTACTGTGGTGGGAACAAACCTCAGTACTCAAGGGGGCAATGGTATTACACTGAAATGTCTTTAAAATTAAACCTTTTTTTGTTGTTTTTTTTTTTTTCAGGTAGCTAGCTATAAACATTCTTATAAGATCTAACTTGCTCAGCAATATTCTCTTCAAACCCATGTAACAGACGTAAATATGAACACAATTCATGTTTTACATGTATCAATTTAGAAATATGTGTAATTGTAAGTAATTTTAGGTAATTGACTTTTTAAGTAATTGACTTAATTGAAAGTCAGTACCTGTTTTCTGATTACACAGATTTAAAATGTGATGCACTACGCTACTTTGACTAAAAAGTAAAAAGATTACAGTAACTAAATAGATTGAAAAATGTGTACACAAACTTTGAGGTTTGCTTGAAAAGCCTGGCCTGTAAGTTGAAACAGTTAAAAACTTAGGTTTTACAAGCCCTTCAGTCAGACAGACAGACAGACATGTAGCATGTAGCTAGTCATTGCTAGCATGGTTTATCATGTAGCTAGTCATTGCTAGCATGTAGCTAGGTTTTGCTAGCAGGTTTCTAGCCTATTTGAACATGTAGCTAGGGGTTGCCAGCATGAAGCTAGGCATTGATAACATGTTGCTGGCATGTTTTAGCACTTAGCTAGGCTTTGTTAGCATGTTGTTCTTGGTTGCTAACATGTTTTATGAAGTAGCTAGGTGTTGCTAGTATGTTTTTGAATGTGGCTAGTAAGGGTGTGCGATATTGACAAAAAATTATATCTCGATATTTTCTGGGATTTTGCCCATAACAATAAACAGTTATGAACAATATTTTGCATCCTTAAATACAAAAAAAATAACAAAAATGTTTTGAAGGCTTATATAGTACTAGTTCCCTCTTCAACATATTAATAGCATAACATGATCATATTGATTGTTCATATTATTAATCAAAACAATATATTGAAGGAAAAGAGATCTTTATTATTTTAAACTGAATCAATTGCGATATTATCGTAGACGATATATATCGCACACCCCTAGTGGCTAGGCATTGCTATCATGTTGCTAACATCATTTAGTGCTTAGCTAGGATTTGCTAGCTTGTTTTAGCATGATGTTAGAATGTTGCTCATGGTTGCTAGCATCTTTTAGCACTTAGCTAGGTGTTGCTAGTATGTTTTTGTATGTGGCTAGGCATTGCTAACATGTTTTAGCGCTTAGCTAGGCTTTGCTATCATGTTTTATCATGTTAGTGAGTTGCTTGTGGTTGCCAACATGTTTTATCAAGTAGCTAGGTGTTGCTAGAATGTTTTTGAATGTGGCTAGGCATTGCTAGCATGTTTTAGCATGTTGTTAGCATGTTGCTCATGGTTGCTAGTATCTTTTTGCACTTAGCTAGGTGTTGCTTACATGAAATATGTGCAACCCAAGTAATGAACTTCAAAGTAATTTACTTAATTGAAAGTCAGTAACTGTAATCTGATTACACAAATGTAAAATGTGATATGCTGCACTACTTTGAAGTAAAAATATGTCTCAATGCTACTGTGTAAACATAAGCGCTGTGTTCCTCTCCACAGATGGACAGGTTTGAGAAGGCTGTGTATTACCTGGATGCTGTGGTGTCTTTCATTGAATGTGGAAACGCTCTGGAGAAAAGCGCTCAGGAGGCCAAATCCCCCTTCCCTATGTATGCAGAAACCGTGGAGCTCATCAAGTAAGATCTTGGACCATTATAAACATGTTGCTTGTGTCTTTCATAGTATTCTAAATGTGGTACTGGGTGCAACAAAGTGTATATGTGTTGTGTAGGTACACTATGAAGTTAAAAAGCTACATGGCCCCAGACGCTACTTCAGCTGACAAAAGACTAGCAGTGCTGTGGTACGTTTCTGCAATGCATTGATTCTGCACATTTCAAGGCTATATTTTTTTATTGACTGTAGTTACTTCATGCACTCGAACACTATTAATAGACAAACAGAGTTTCAGGCTTGTTGAATGAGCAAATGCAAACAACATTATTATTAATCAAGAACATAATTGATGTATTTTTTGTGTCGCCCTGCAGCCTGAGGTGCCAGGCTCTCCTCTATCTGAGGCTGTTCAAGCTACGGAAAGAAAGTGCACTGAAATACTCAAAGACACTCACCGAACACTTGAAGGTAACAGGGTTTTGTGTCTTTTTTATTTCCAGCAAATAGGTGAAGCATAAAGTAGAGTGAAGCGTCTGTTCTAGCATAAAATATGTTTACATATGTATTTGTCATGTTTGTCAGCAGATTACTGTGTGAATTAAGATTTTTGTTAAGGACTAAGTTTATTAATTATTTTAATACATTTTATTTATTTTCAGAATTCATTGAGTAATACCCAAGCTGCATCTCCTGGAGTAGCAAAGTAAGTACCTTGTGTTTGTTAGCAAGTGGTCTTTAAAGTTAGCATCACTCTTTCTGTTGCTTATATTTAGGGGTAGGGGTCTGAACAGCGCATAGCATAAATAACACCTCAAATCCTTTTGCTTTCTTGAGGTGAACTCTTGCTCGTGTGCTATTGCTTATATACAACAGTTCAATGAACAAGTGCATTTTTTAAAATTAGGAAAAACAGAGTACGGTCATAAAAACACATTTGTGCATGGAACTACTTTATCAGAATCTGTCATTGCTGGTTCATACTAAATGATGCGTCCAATCAGTGCTTGCGTTAGACATTCTCATCGTCCGTCAATTTGATGGACAGGGTCGTAAAAATTCCATCATAATTTATTATTACCCATCATTTTAATTTTCATATTTTAATGATAATAAGACAATTAATAGCTTTTATTTTCATTCACGTTTTCATTTTTAATCATGAACTTACAGGACGATCATATAGCAGATTATGCATTTATTTATTTATGAAGAGAACAGCTGAATAACAGAGACACACTACATGAAGCGGATTAATGTATTTTTTTATTTTCGTAGTGACAGCCGAGGTCACTAAAACACGACATATGAACAACGCAATATTAAAAAAACAAGTATGATTCAACTATGAACAAAACACATAAAAACTGAACAGAACTCAATCGACAACTCAAACCTTCCACCTGTTCCGCATCGATTTAAACTGGGTGCTCGCCTGTGCATAATCAAACGCATCAACGGAGACTGATGCTGAGGCAATTGTCATTAGATTTTGTGTCTTTGCCTCGGACAGACGACTTCTTGTGGTAGTTTTAATTTTGTTCTGGAGGCTGAACCCGCACTCTGCTGTTACACTGGAGACTGGAATTACCAGCGCTACTTCAGCCAAAGTTTTGAAGTCGGGAAACATTTCTCCCAGGGAAGCAATCAAAAGTTTGCAGGACTCTCTGAATGTGGGATTTCCCGATCCTGCAAGCACTCGCTTCACCGGGAGGAAATCACGCAGCATGCGCTCCTTCTGCACAAGTGGTGCAGCTGCACCCCAGATGCACTCCAAAACATTCAGCCTACAGCTCTTCAATGCGTCAACTCCCAGATAACGAGATGCTTTGAGTACGCTCTGGTTTACCACCCGTGAAGCTTTGATGTGGCTATGGCTACGGCTACTTTTGTGATAATTCAAAGCTGACCCTCGGACAAATCCGTTACTCATGTTAGCTTTTATGCTGATGTCGCAGAACATTTTGCCACCTTCCCTCCTGAACCACATGAACTCCTGCTCCCACTGAACCCGGTACTCCCTCCTGACCTCCTTGCTGCCACTTTCTTGCCCCGTAAAATTAACTGCCGGTGATTGATAAACGTTGTCTGTTCTTTGTCCTTCATCATCCACTGCATCTCTCTTTTTTCACCTCTTATCAACAACATCACAACTATTTGGCCGTTTGAAGAAACTTTTCACACTCCACTGCCGTGACATTTTTACAATCGTATGTAGCGGTGACTAAAGCTATACGGGACAAAGAAACCATGCACTGAGATCAGAGACGAGACAATACTAGATAGATAGCTAATTAATATATATGCACTCGCCACCAACTGGACAGGGGCAGGAATTACAGTTACAAGTTAAAATAGCTCACCCTCCGTGTAAACCGTAATCTGTCAAATGACAGACGGCCTTCAGATTTTTCCATCACTGCAAAAAAAAAATCGGTCAATGATGGAAAATATTCGGTTAACGCGACCTCCGCGTCCAAGCATTCGTTAGTAATTCAGAAATGGATGGATGTGTGTGTGTGTGTGCGTGCATTCGATCGATCGCCTGTTACCACACCCAAGCAGAGATTCTTTCAGCTTTCTGAAGATCAGCTTTCTCAGTGGAAAAGTAGCCTTCCAAGTGGGGTTATTTTTCCCTATTTCACGGTAGCAAGTGTGCAAGAATCTTTCACTATAGAAATCGTAATGTACTCCGCCATTTTAAACAGTGTGCCCACTCCAATGTGGAAAGTACGATAAGAGGTAAGCGCTTTCAGTTTGTATAATTAATCCGTCTGTTGTGTCTCTCAGCTGTGATTAGCCTCTAATGCTGAAGTTGTTCGTTTAAAGCTATTTCCTAGCTTTAGTAGTAATATGAGCAACCACAGAGTGTTGTATGTAAACACTGACTGTAATGAAATTCACTTCAGCTAGTGATACACGCAGTGAAGCATCGGAGTGCTGATGGTGTCAGATCATTAGTGCTCATGGATTGTCTCTCGTCCAATCATATTTGAGGACCACAACTAACTGTTGTGTCTGTCTGTCTGTCTGTCTATATCTATCTATCTATCTATCTGTCTATCTATCTATCTATCTTCACCTAAAGGATTATTAGGAACACCTGTTCAATTTCTCATTAATGCAATTATCTAATCAACCAATCACATGGCAGTTGCTTCAATGCATTTAGGGGTGTGGTCCTGGTCAAGACAATCTCCTGAACTCCAAACTGAATGTCATAATGGGAAAGAAAGGTGATTTAAGCAATTTTGAGCGTGGCATGGTTGTTGGTGCCAGACGGGCCGGTCTGAGTATTTCACAATCTGCTCAGTTACTGGGATTTTCACGCACAACCATTTCTAGGGTTTACAAAGAATGGTGTGAAAAGGGAAAAACATCCAGTATGCGGCAGTCCTGTGGGCGAAAATGCCTTGTTGATGCTAGAGGTCAGAGGAGAATGGGCCGACTGATTCAAGCTGATAGAAGAGAAACTTTGCCTGAAATAACCACTCGTTACAACCGAGGTATGCAGCAAAGCATTTGTGAAGCCACAACATGCACAACCTTGAGGCGGATGGGCTATAACAGCAGAAGACCCCACCGGGTACCACTCATCTCCACTACAAATAGGAAAAAGAGGCAACAATTTGCAAGAGCTCACCAAAATTGGACAGTTGATGACTGGAAAAATGTTGCCTGGTCTGATGAGTCTCGATTTCTGTTGAGACATTCAGATGGTAGAGTCAGAATTTGGCGTAAACAGAATGAGAACATGGATCCATCATGCCTTGTTACCACTGTGCAGGCTGGTGGTGGTGGTGTAATGGTGTGGGGGATGTTTTCTTGGCACACTTTAGGCCCCTTAGTGCCAATAGGGCATCGTTTAAATGCCACGGCCTACCTGAGCATTGTTTCTGACCATGTCCATCCCTTTATGGCCACCATGTACCCATCCTCTGATGGCTACTTCCAGCAGGATAATGAACCATGTCACAAAGCTCGAATCATTTCAAATTGGTTTCTTGAACATGACAATGAGTTCACTGTAATAAAATGGCCCCCACAGTGACCAGATTTAAACCCAATAGAGCATCTTTGGGATGTGGTGGAACGGGAGCTTCGTGCCCTGGATGTGCATCCCACAAATCTCCATCAACTGCAAGATGCTATCCTATCAATATGGGCCAACATTTCTAAAGAATGCTTTCAGCACCTTGTTGAATCAATGCCACGTAGAATTAAGGCAGTTCTGAAGGCGAAAGGGGGTCAAACACAGTATTAGTATGGTGTTCCTAATAATCCTTTAGGTGAGTGTGTATAATATATATATATATATATATATAATGCACATACATACATACATACATACATACATACACACACACACTCAAAATAAGCATTACGATGAATTATTATGGAGCACAGAAAAATCTAATACATAGTATGGATGAGGTGTTGCATGTGGAAAGACTTTTATGTCCTCATTCCAACACCTCTGTGTGTCTGCAGTAAAACGGCTGGGATGCCGTCTCCGGTCTCTCCTAAGCTCTCTCCGGGCAGCGCGGGCAGCTACTCCTCCAGCAGCTCCAGTCAGAGCGCCAGCTCCTCCGTCACCATCCCTCAGCGCATCCACCAGATGGCAGCCAGCTACGTGCAGGTCACCTCCAACTTCCTCTACGCCACTGAAGTGTGGGATCAGGCTGAGCAGCTCTCCAAAGAGCAGAGAGGTAGAGTTCATACAGCGCTGTTGTGAAACATCAACAACAACTTTTTACTCTCCAAAATCTGTAGTTAAAATACGCTAGGCACCTTCCTAAAATAGTACTTTAATTATACTATGTTGGTTTAAGGAATATTCCGGGTTCAGTACAAGTAAAACTCAGTCGGCAGAATTTGTGGAATAATGCTGATTACCACAAAAATTATTTTGACTTGTCCGTTGTGTATTTAAAAAAAGAAAAGAAAAGGCAATTACAGTGAGGCACTTACAATGGAAGTGAATGGGGCCAGTCTTTAAACATTAAAATACTCACTGTTTTAAAAGTATAGCCACAATATGTAAACATATGTGGGTTAACATTATTTTAGTGGGATTAACCGGGGTTACAGCGTGTACCAGATTACAGGGTTTACAGGAGTTACATCACCATTGCATTGTATGCGTTTATTTGTGTAGGTACAAAAGACATAATTTCAGTTAAAAGACAAAAATGATACATTGCACAAAGAGAATATAGCACTTGCTAGTTTGCATCCCTTGTCCCTAGAAGATCCTTTAAAAAGAAATAAGAACATATAAAGTTAGAAACAACATGTGCAAAAAAAATGTACAAATAAAAGATTTACTAAACTAAGAGTGCGTGCAAATCTGACTTGATTTGAGCCAATGCTTAACCACCATTACAAAACACTTTAAATCCTCTATCAACTTTATTTCATTTGCTAATGTATTCTAAAGCTGAGAGCCTTTTACAGAAAAGGCTTTGTCCAAAAGAAGTTCTTCTAAAATCAATTCTGCAACTACCATTTGCTATGCCCCTAGTGGTTCTATTACCATCATGCCTTTTTACTAATCTACAAAAAAGTCAGTTGTTGATGTAGGATAATGCCCAGAAATTTCAATTCTGTAACCTCCTAAATGTTTTCATTTTGTATCTTAATTTTGAGTTTTTCTTTGTGCTTTTATATTAAAAAGCTCATTGAAACCATTTTCTTTATCTTTTAATGTTTTTGTTTTTTGTTTTTTTTAAGCCACACAGATATATCCTCCATTTGAGCACCTAAAATCGCAGCTGCCTTGGAAGACGACCTAGCCGATGTATAAATAACTGTATCATCAGCATAGAGCTGACATTTGGGAATCTAATGGCAAAATATCACAAAGTTACAATATTGGATATAACTTTATACAGATAAGATTAGTAAGCAATTATATTACTCTAAAATCATGTAAACACGTGTAATGGTGGCTATTCTTTTGAAACACTGTGTATAGCAATGTTTATGGACTGGCCCTATTCACTTCCATTGTAAGTGCCTTACTGCAGGGGTTTTGCCAAGTGCACCTCAATATGATAATCCCCTTGCAGGGACACCCGTCCTAAAATATAATGGCACCTACGGTATATATTTTCATTTGTAAAATCTGGTGATTGACGTTCTCAGACACGGAGGCAACTGAGATTTGTCCTCCGCCACCCGGATTGAGGCGAGTCACTACGCCACCACGAGCACTTAGAGCGCATTGAGAATTGGGCATGCCAAATTGAAGAGAAAGTCTAAAAAATATTATTTGCAGAAGTCAATGTGTTAAATTTCCCAGCCCTATTTCTTTTCTAATTTGACTGTCTTTTTGTGGTCTTTCTCTCCCGTCTCTCACAGAGTTCTTTGCTGAAATGGATAAAGTGATGAGCCCGCTCATCTTCAACACCAGCACTATGACAGAACTGGTGCGGTACACACGGCAGGGCCTGCACTGGCTACGACTCGACGCCAAGCTCATACCGTAGAGCTGTCTCAAGAGCACCACCTGTGGCCATGCGCTTTATTCGTAGTCCTCTCTATGCCTACGCAAAACACTTACACACTTTATCTGCCTCAGACATTCTCTGTGACACTGTGTCTCATTTGTACACCAGCTTGCCAAAAACTGAAAACACTTTGTATCCTACTCCGCCACGACAAACCCTGTGAATATTCATGAGAGGGGAGGCGGCCAAACCACATACACTGCGTTGTCCTGTTCATATCACAGGCTTGTTTCAGACTAAAAGCCATCTTCCTCGTTTCTTCATTTGTATTTTAATTGTTTTTTTCCCCCCTGTTTTCTATTTCTTGTTTGTTTTCAAGCTGAAAGCAAACACAAATAATAATTTGGCATTTATAGCTTTTCATTTCAAACCAAAGTACCTCCCTTTAACCAAAGGTGCTTTAAAATTGAGGTTTTCTCCTTTTATCATTTTATTGTGCCTTGTATTTGATATACAGGAAACTAGGAGAAACAGTATCTTGAAATACACAAAGAAAGGTTTGATATGGGACTGGAGTTCAGATGTTGGACAGGAACAAGTGACCCATGGCAAGTTGGTGGATTACTGAAGGGTTTTAAATGAGTATTGGAGAGAAAGCATGTATTTATCATTAAATTAATGTAGACGGGTGTCAAGGCATGTGCAGAATTTCATCTAGCCACACGTAGTATGGCAAGAACTTTTGACATTTAATCATGTGCAGGATATGAATTATAGAAATCTACAATTAAATGTTTTTCTAGGTAAAATGCTAATTCTTTATCAGCAGTGGAGTTACTACTAGCAAAAATGCTTATAATTGGGTTTTCATTAGAAAAATGAATTCATTACTTCATTACATTAGAACTAGTTGTAGTAAAAAAAATCCTTTTGACATTTGTAACTGGATTTTTACTAGTAGAATTTCACATGTATCTGTCATTCAATCAAATTCACGTATCAGCAATGTACTACTTATTAGTAAAAACTATATATTTTTTCAAATCAATAATTACGTTTTTATTAGTGCAAATGTCCATTCCTGAAAATAAAAATTGAATTACAACTAGTAAAATGCTAATTTTAATATCTGTCATTTGTTTTTTTTACCTGTGGCAATGATCATTTTTTACCATAATGTTATCGTAACTATTAAGAAAGCCTTTTTTAAGATATCTTTAATTAATCTTTAATTTATTGATATTTAAAATCCATTTCCAGGTATCTCAAATACCAAATCTAAAATGTTGCAATACATTTACACACATCAAAAATTAGCATTGATATCAGGATTGGATATATGTATTAGTAACAATGTAATTGATTTCAACAATTGTATTTCATTGAATGTAGTTGAGATAAACAACTACAATTTTACTAGTAAGTAGTACTTAGCTGAAATGTGTAATTGGAATTTCAACTAGTATTAAATCATTTATAGATATCTGTAATTGTGTTTTGAAATCCGTAGATGATGATTAAATGTCAAAAGGGCTTGCCATACACGTAGACCACGCAGTGTTCAAATTTAGCTTTTTCTTGATGGTCCTATCAAGAGCAACAATAGATAAGTCAATGGTGAATTGCTTTACCAGATGTTATTCCATCTTGTTGCAAGACCAAAAGTCTATAAAGCACCATATCGAAGTCGTATTTTGACAGACACTTCTTGGTAAAATTGTAAACACCCAATACGTCATTGTTACACCCTGTCGGATCTGTTAACGTCAGTACCAAGAACGGCAGGGCCAATGTTTTTATACGAAATGTAGCACTCTCATAGGTGTCGCTCTTTCACCGTTGGTTTTCTGGTATTAAACATAGGAGTATTTTAGTACTGTGGCGACTTACCTAATATAGATTTTATTTAGATAATGGCAAATCGCTATGTTCCAAGTTGCATTTTCACTCACAAGTTTTTCGCTGTGGATACAGGGTTGCAATACAAGATGAGAGATGTATTTCTATTGTATATGAAATTATCATATTTAAATATTTAATGTGAGTCTTGAGGTTGCCTCTATAGTGTCATAGTCACCTGTGTTTTGCAGTTCTGTTTAAAGAAATCAGTCATGTAAGGAATATATTTATGATGCGTTCTATTGACGATTGCAGTTTATATTTGTACATATTACATTACATATTACATTGTGTCATTTTAGTGCAGACTGGCCCACCACCCATGCATTGCTCTTTTCCAGTAACACAATAAGACAAAACATTTCGCCATAGAACGACAATAGAGGAGGATGGAGTGAAAAGTGATTATGATCAATCCACAATATACGAAATGCTGGAAATATATATAATCTCTTGACTTGCACTAAAATATTTCCTCTCATTGGCTCCCTGTTTTATCTGTAGGGACAAACTGTTTCCACTGTCTATGCAGATGTTTCGAGGACAGTCTTCTTGAGCTTGTTTGTGCAGGACTCCTTTGATCGGTTGAAAAGTAAACTTGTATATCAATCTTAAACATCTAATGGCTAGCAACTAGGTTTATCTCTGGTGTGCTTGTAATTTTCTTCCATCTTGCAGAATATGTCATTTGAGATTTGATTTGGGAGTCAAATGTTTGTTAATCATGCTTTTATCTAAATTAATAATTCATGCACTAATCTGTTTTTATTATCAGATTTGTGATAAGAAAGTGACTGCATAAGAATAGGATTTGCTAAAATGATATTCCCATGGCCTTTATGCTTTTTGACACATTAGTTTGTTGTGATGTGTCCCGTGTGTGAGTGTGTGAGTATGTGAGTGTGAGTGTGAGTGTGTGTGTGTGTGTGTTTATGTATTTCTGTTTTTAATGTTATCTTTTATACTAGACTTCATGACAGTGCTTTTAGAGGATTAGAAGAATTAAAATCCATCTTTAATTTTCTTAATGATATAACTTTATCCAGGGTATGATGCTTTTTTCTTTTGTCTGATTGAAAATAACTCTTGCATGTTTCTATTTAAATACTAAGTTGTACAAATGTACATAAAAGTCTCTTTGGGTAAATTTTTACAGCGGTTTAACATTTGTATTAATTGTATATAGAATGTGAAAATATTATATGCACATTTACATAACACATTTTTTTCCCCTTTTTTTGAAGTCATGACACTTTCGATTGAACACTGTATGTTAGTAACGTCAGGATGGTTGTTTTCCTCCCAAGTAACTCATTACTGTACTGATTTTCTTTGCTGTATGAACAAGGCTTGTCTTTTGTCTGTTAGTTTTATCATGCTGTTTAAATAGGATTTATGCTGTTGACCATAAGGATGATCGTCCCCGAACATGACCATTAATGATGTTGGACTGCTAAACTTTATCTAAGAAAGCCTCCACAGATAGCAAGGGAGGTCATTATGTTGAGCGAGTCTAGATGTATGTAGTACTCATTTTATAATTAAATAATTAAAAAGCAATCATTGGCAAAGACAGTATAGTTCAGATCAATTTAGTTTTAAAGTATTGGGATGAGACTGACAAAAGAAAGAAATCTACACACACACATATATTCGTATTATGGATGCAATATGATCTATGATTTAAAGGTACTCTTATGAGCCTTGATTATCCAAACTTGTAATAACTTGTCATTTAAACACTTTTTTTGTGAAGTGAGTATTACTAATGGATTTTCTGAGTCTGTTGCGAATCATCTTTGTATTTTGCTGTATGGAAAATAAAATATATATGATTACGGAATGTTATCTTGGTGTTTGCATTATTTAGAAATGAGGGTAAAGGTATATGAGATTTGGTATTAATAAAATTAGATTTGTATTAAAATGTTAATTTTTTTTTATATTTTGTATTAAATTAACAATTGTATTATTTTTGTTGCATTTAAATAAAAATGTACTTTTGATATGTAAAATTTTTCATTTTGTTCTAATATTTTGTGCAATTTTTCAGTTAATATGAGGTCATAAAAATTGCTTGCATAATAATTATTAAATAAGTTATTTAAGATTAAGATATTAGTTTAATATTTATTATAAATATTAAATATAAAAATATTAATTTAACATTTTATAAAATTTACATTTTTAATCATTTAAAAAAAATGTTTAAAATGTTACTGCATTTGTATTAAATGTAAAATATTTTATTTTACATTTTATGTAATTATTATTATTTAGAATTTTTAAATGTACAAATACTCTGTTTTAATTTATATGAGGTCATAAAATCTGCATCCCAAACTGAATAAAAATAAAGTATGGTTTGCATGTTTTTTTTAAATGGTAAGCTGTTGTGACACCTTTTTACCTTGTAAACTGAGGTAAATCAAGGTAAAACTAATACTAATATATTTCAGAATGTCTTATAAAATTAGAAATAAACACTGACAATAGAAATGTCGTCTTAAAAAAAAAGAAATGTAGTCCAGTGAGACAACTTGCCCCACAAAGGAGTAAACTAAATCATTGGGTAGTCTGTAAATTATTTAAATTTAAAATAAAAACAATAATAAATGTCATTTAAATTAAATTATTAAATATAAATTAAAATACAAAAAAACATTTATTTATTTTTTGCTGCACATTAATTGCATTTTCATAATCTAGCCATTAACTTGGATTTTATGCTGTGACAATTCGAATTTTATGCCTGCATGAATGCCCACGAAATGAATGCCATGTGGAAATGTCTTTTTGAAGTGCAAAAAAGTTTTTAGCTTTAAAAAATTAAACAATCATCATCACTATTCATGTACATCTCTCAATCACAGATAGCTTTATATGGTGGGCCCTCTAGAAATATATAGTCACGTGACCAAAACATTGCAGATTTTGCTAGATTAAGAGGGCGATCCACGTGACCAAAACATTGCAGATTTTGCTAGATTAAGAGGGCGATCCAGTTTAACCACTGACACATCTTACCCCAAGCCTTTAAGAACTGAATGTATGACATCTGCTGGACTATCCTATTTTGACTGTTGATGAAAGAAAGCATGATGGGACCCCATACAACTTTTTTAATACTATCTCATAAAAGTTATTTAAAGGTTTTAAATCGTACATTCACCTGGGCTTGCAGAAAACTGAGAACTTGAGCTCTAATGGTCTAAGCCACGTGGCATTCAGATCTGGCATAGCTGGGTCATGCATAGCATTACTGAAAGCATTTCAAGCAGATTGCAAAGACTTAAACGCAATTAGGTAGCTTCTCTTTGTGCCTGTTGAACAACATGAACCATTTTTCCTAATGAGTGATGCTTGATTTCTCTATACTTAGCCTACTACTTATATCTACATGTTTTAATATAACAGATACATGTACGTGAAATTTCTTAAAGCTAATATTGGTATGTGAAGTATTAACTTGTTTTTCAAAAACTCTTACATTTTGCTTGTGGTTTCCATTCCCAGTGCAACTGTTTAGATCAGACAAATATTAAGCGACAAAGGTGTTCTCCGGTAATGACCCCGCCCCCCAGTCAACGGAGGCCCAAACCTGCATAAATAATAAATGAATAAATGTAATAATAAAAAAATAAATAAAGGAATAAATGTCTTGATAAAACAAATATAATACGTTTTTAATTAAATGTATTCCTGAATTTATTATTGTGTGAATTTTTTCCTTTATTGTTTTCTATATTTTTAACTTTATTTTTATTCTTGTTAGATTTTAATTATTTATTCATTTATTTTGCATATTTTTTTTATTTATGTGTTAAATTTTTTTTAATATTTATTTATTCCCACATATATTTATTTCCATATTTATATATTCCCATATATATTTATTTATTTATACATGTATTTATTTGTACTTCTCTGTGTGCAACATGGAAATGAGGGAGGCGGTCCTTGCGGAGCTCCAGTGCATCATTGGATGAGAGCTCAATAGTACTTATCGGAAGCAGATGGACGTCCCACCTTAGCACCCTCTGACTCGCACAGATTTTAGAATATGCAGGGAAACGTTTAGCAGAGAATTTAACAATCCAGGATGTGCTTCGACATTCACACCAGCATACAGCTCTCCTAAAACATCAATAAGCACCTCTACTCTAAATGAAATAGTCATTTGATGCGTGGTTATCGATACTCTCAGATGTGAAGAGTCCGCTATAGAGTTTTTAATTTTTTTATTGCAGATGTATATATACATACATAAACGATCAGGAAAATGAAGCATGGTTGTATCTTTTACAATGAACAATCATAACAACAGAAAACAATATTATGGATTTGCAGACATCAAAATATGAAGTTATATACACAGGAAAAAAAAAGAAAAGGACAAGGTTAAATCATATCATTTATGAAACTTGCTCATTTTGTGGTTTTGTTGAAGAAACAGCTCCCCATTTATTTTGCGATTGTAGTATAACCAATAAATCTTGGATTGACTTAAGCACTTATGTTTTTAGCCCCACAAATAGCTATAGTTTACACGCGATATGACTATGACCTAACGTCACATCAAAACAAGTCAAGAGTAATCGAGCACACGCTTCAATCTACAATAAGCCAATGGTAAGCAGGACCCGCCCTCATAATTATCATACAAGAGACAAAAATCTAAGAATAAATACAAAAATAAATAAATGTGGGAATATTTAAATATAGAAATAAATACATGTGCGAATAAATAAATATAAAAATAAATGAATGCATAAATAAATAATAAAAACAAATGAAAGAATAATTTTTTTTTAAAGAATAAAAAAGAGAGAAAATAATAAATAAAGGAAAAAAGTCAAAATAAATTCAGGAATAACTTTCATTAAAAACTAATTATATTTGTTTTATCAAGACATTTATTCCATTTTTTTTTAATTTCATTATTATTACATTTATTTGTTTATGTATTTATTTATTATTTTTGCATGTTTTGTCCTCCATACAACCCGCCCACTACAAGGCCCTCTCCATTTGCTCATTGGTCGATTGCTGATCTACGTCAACATTCTCTGAACGGACAACAGAGGTGGCAGTCACTGCAGTAACTGGCTTCAGTGAGTATCAGGAACTGCGGAGATGTGTTAATAACACTCATTGTACGTTATTAACAGACCGCTGACGGTATGAAACACGCTTGAGTCGTGGAGTGAGCTCGGAACTCTTCCCTTCTGAAAGTGTGCAGGTAAGCAGCTCTCGGTGGAGTTTTTGGTATCGTTGTGTAAATGTGACAGTTTCAGTCAACGGCACACTGCAACAGGTGGATAATAATTAATAATGTGCCGCTGAGGACAGACATGTGTTTAATGGTTTTACTTCAAATGAGGAACACATAAGGGATGCATTATCGATGTACTGTATGTGTACTAAAATGCATGCATTTTTAATGAAGCATAAGTGTCTTTGTCTCAACACTATTACACAACAGGGTTTTTTATTCTTCGGTGCATGTTTGGGGGACTTTGTATCAGACCAGCTACAAAGTTATTATAGATTATAAAAGAAAAAATAATAATATATATGTATGTGTGTGTGTGTGTGTGTGTGTGTGTGTGTGTGTGTGTGTGTGTGTGAGCGTGTATTTATCACTTTGTGGGGACCAAATGTCCCCATAAGGATAGTAAAACCCGAAATTTTTGACCTTGTGGGGACATTTTGTCAGTCCCCATGAGGAAAACAGCTTATAAATCATACTAAATTATGTTTTTTGAAACTGTAAAAATGCAGAAAGTTTTCTGTGAGGGTTAGGTTTAGGGGTAGGGTTAGGTTTAGGGGATAGAATATAAAGTTTGTACAGTATAAAAACCATTATGTCTATGGAAAGTCCCCATAAAACATGGAATCACAACATGTGTGTGTGTGTGTGTGTGTGTGTTTACATATGTTTTATATTACATACAGTTGAAGTCAGAAGTTTACATAACCACTCCACAGATTTTATATCAGCAAACTATAGTTTTGGCAAGTCGTTTAGGACATCTCCTTTGTGCATGACGTGAGTAATTTTTCCAACAATTGTTTACAGACAGATTGTTTCACTTTTAATTGACTATATCACAATTCTAGTGGGTCAGAAGTTTACATATACTAAGTTAACTGTGCCTTTAAGCAGCTTAGAAAATTCCAGAAAATTATGTCATGCATTTAGACAATTAGCCTATTAGCTTCTGATATAAGGTGTACTGAATTGGAGGTGTACCTGTGGATGTATTTTAAGGCCTCCCTTCTAACTCTGTGCCTCTTTGCTTGACATCATGGGAAAATCAAAAGAAATCAGCCAAGACGTCAGAAAAAAATTTGTGGACCTCCACAAGTCTGATTCATCATTGGGAACAATTTTCAAACGCCTGAAGGTACCATTCATCTGTACAAACAATAGTACACAAGTATAAACACCATGGGACCACGCAGCCATCATACCGCTTAGGAAGTCTCCTAAAGATGAACGTAGTTTGGTGTGAAAAGTGCAAATCACTCCCAGAACAACAGCAAAGGACCTTGTGAAGATGCTGTAGGAAACAAGTAGACAAGTATCTATATCCACAGTAAAACGAGTCCTATATACAAATAACCTGAAAGGCTGCTCAACTAGGAAGAAGATAATGCTCCAAAACCACCATAAAAATGCTAGACTACAGTTTGCAAGTGCACATGGGGACAAAGATCTTACTATTTGGAGAAATGTCCTCTGCTCTGAGAAAACAAAAATGGAACTGTTTGGCCATAATGACCATCATTATATTTTGAGGAAAAAGGGTGAGGCTTGCAAGCTGAAGAACACCATCCCAACCGTGAAGCATGTGGGTGGCAGCATCATGTTGTGGGGGTGCTTTGCTGCAGGAGGGACTGGTGCACTTCACAAAATAGATGGCATCATGAGGAAGGAAAATTATGTGGATATATTGAAGAAACATCTCAAGACATCAGCCTGGAAATTAAAGCTCAGTCGCAAATGGGTCTTCCATATGGACAAAGACCCCAAGTATACCTTCAAAGTTGTGGCAAAATGGCTTAAGGGCAACAAAGTTAAGGTATTGGAGTAGCCAACACAAAGTCCTGACCTCAATCCGATAGAAAATTTGTGGGCAGGACTGAAAAAGCGTGTGCGAGCAAGGAGGACTACAAACCTGACTCAGTTACACCAGTTATGTCTGGAGGAATGGGACAAAATTCCAGCAACTTATTGTGAGAAGATTGTGGAAGGCTACCCAAAACATTTGACCCAAGATAAAACAATTTAAAGGCAATGCTACAAAATATTAACAAAGTGTATGTAAACTTCTGGCCCACTGGGAATGTGATGAAAGAAATAAAAGCTGAAATACATAATTCTCTCTACTATTATTCTGACATTTCACATTCTTAAAATAAAATAGTGACCCTAACTGACCTAAGACAGGGAATGTTTTCTATGATTAAATGTTAGGAATTGTGAAAAACTGAGTTTAAATGTATTTGGCTGTAAACTTCTGACTTCAATTGTACTTCTATTACTACTACTACTACTATTAATGAGTAATAATTATAATGTTTATTATTAATAATAAAACAAAATTAAAAACATTTATATACAATTATAAAAATATTATTAGACAATTATAAATATATAGCATTATATATTAATAATATATGTAAGAATATAAAATATAGATAGATAGACAGACAGATATATGGATACAGTACATAGACAGACAGACAAAATTATACATATTGTTACATATTGGTTTCTAAATACTACTACTACTACTAATAAACATAATAGTAAATGAAAATAATATAATAAAATATAATAATACTCATTATGATTTAACAATATTTATTTATACATATATGTGTATATATAATATGTAATTAAAAACAATGATAAATATTATTATTATTATTATATTGTATTATATTATTATTATTATTTTTATGATCATTATTAATATGTATTATTATATAATTATTATAAACCGCTTTTGAAGATAGGTAGGTAGATAGATAGACATGTAAAATGTTAAAAAATTATTTTACATATTGTTTCTACTACATACTACTACCACTAATGATAATATTCATAAGTTACAATAATAATAACAATACTTAATAATAATGTTACGTATAATAAATTAATATTATATAGTATAAAATATTAGAATACATAATTGTAATAATTAAACTGTATAAATTATACATATAATATTATGTATGCAATTATACATTGTGTTATTAAGAAATAATAATACTTGTTATAACTGCTTTTGAATTTGTTTGTTTGTTTGTTTTTTTAATTGTTTATTATATAGTCAGTGTTAGAGGTCGACCGTAAATTTAGCTGATTTTATTTTACGATAACCAGGGCTGGACTGGGAAGAGAAATCAGCCCGATATTTTACATAGCAACTGGCCCAAAAGTTATTGAGTGGGGGGTTCTTTCGATGTCCTTTTCTGCATAGTGTGTCGGCTTTTTGTGGTACGTTCTGCATAAGGTGGTGGATCATTTTAGCTTATTCGCGGCTGACCCAGCGGTCCTGTCGGTTCTCCCAATGGCCAGTCCGCCCCTGATTGGCCCAAAAGTGCGTCGGCCCACCAGGAAAATAGCCGGTATCCCAGATTACCAGTCCAGCCCTAATGATAACTAAGGTGGTAGAAAAGGCCAATAACCGATTAATCAGGAATATAAAAAAAAAATCTATTTATAGAATGTTAAAACTGTTTTCTTATTCTTTCCTTACTATAATGGGTACAGAAACACAAATGCAACAAGAGTCCAAAATGAACAAAATCCCAGATGTAGTTCATTGTTAAACCAAAATCCCAATAATTATCAGAAACAAATGAACATTTGATACATAATGCAGAACTTTTAACTATAAAAAAGCCTGAAACACACCAGGAAGTCTTAATTTGAAATGATAGTGACTTGGCCTCGTGCCCATTAACCAAATTAAGCTTTTTATAGCATATACAATATGTTGACCAAATGAAGGGTTTTGTAGAGATATTTATATGCCCTCGTTTCAATTTAAAGAAACTTGATTATCTAATCAAAATAACATTTAGGATGAAAATATGGATGAGAACTGTCAATGATGGAAGATTTAGATACAGCAAATCCCCACAAGGTGTCAGTGATTGTTTTTTATTTCACATCTAGATGCTGAGGAATAATAATAATAATAATAATACAACATGAAAAAATAAATATATATTAACTATTAGCACTGATTAATCGGTTAATGTAAAACTGATATATCAGTCTAGTACAGGGGTGCCCAATACGTCGATCGCAATCTACCAGTCGATCGCAAAGGCAATGCTGGTAGATCGCACAAAATTTAAATGTACTTTAGTTAAATTTGAATAAAAATAAATATAATGTCTTTCCTTCTTTTAGTTTCTGTCTGACTTGCAAGTCATCAGAATAAGGTAAATGCCCTGGCTATTGTAATCTATTGTGCTGTAGGTGTTTTGAGTTTAGTTTTAAAACTGAATAATATCAACATTGAACATTATTATATATTTCTTTATTAATTAGAAGATGAATTCCATGTAGGAATACATGCAGTAGTCCCAACAAGCATTTTCGCATTAAAAAATGAAACTGTTTTTTTAAGTTGGTAGATCTTATTGAGTTGGTCATTTAAAATTAGATCATCACACAAAAAAGTGTGGGCACCCCTGGTCTAGTATCTCTAGCCACTAGTATAGTGGTCTTTTTTATAGTGTTGTGAAATAGTACAGGTGAAACTCGAAAAATTAGAATATCGTGCAAAAGTTCATTAATTTCAGTAATTCAACTTAAAAGGTGAAACTAATATATTATATAGACTCATTACAAGCAAAGTAAGATATTTCAAGCCTTTATTTGATATAATTTTGATGATTATGGCTTACAGCTTATGAAAACCCCAAATTCAGAATCTCAGAAAATTAGAATATTGTGAAAAGGTTCAGTATTGTAGGCTCAAAGTGTCACACTCTAATCAGCTAAACACCTGCAAAGGGTTCCTGAGCCTTTAAATGGTCTCTCAGTCTGGTTCAGTTGAATTCACAATCATGAGGAAGACTGCTGACCTGACAGTTGTGCAGAAAACCATCATTGACACCCTCCACAAGGAGGGAAAGCCTCAAAAGGTAATTGCAAAAGAAGTTGGATGTTCTGAAAGTGCTGTATCAAAGCACATTAATAGAAAGTTAAGTGGAAGGGAAAAGTGTGGAAGAAAAAGGTGCACAAGCAGCAGGGATGACCGTAGCCTGGAGAGGATTGTCAGGAAAAGGCCATTCAAATGTGTGGGGAGCTTCACAAGGAGTGGACTGAGGCTGGAGTTACTGCATCAAGAGCCATCACACACAGACGGGTCCTGGACATGGGCTTCAAATGTCAAACGTCTTACCTGGGCTAAAGAAAAAAGAACTGGTCTGTTGCTCAGTGGTCCAAAGTCCTCTTTTCTGATGAGAGCAAATTTTGCATCTCATTTGGAAACCAAGGTCCCAGAGTCTGGAGGAAGAATGGAGAGGCACACAATCCAAGATGCTTGAAGTCCAGTGTGAAGTTTCCACAGTCTGTGTTGGTTTGGGGAGCCATGTCATCGGCTGGTGTTGGTCCACTGTGCTTTATTAAGTCCAGAGTCAACGCAGCCGTCTACCGGGACATTTTAGAGCACTTCATGCTTCCTTCAGCAGACAAGCTTTATGGAGATGCTGACTTCATTTTCCAGCAGGACTTGGCACCTGCCCACACTGCCAAAAGTACCAAAACCTGGTTCAATGACCATGGTATTACTGTGCTTGATTGGCCAGCAAACTCGCCTGACCTGAACCCCATAGAGAATCTATGGGGCATTGCCAAGAGAAAGATGAGAGACATGAGACCAAACAATGCAGAAGAGCTGAAGGCCGCTATTGAAGCATCTTGGTCTTCCATAACACCTCAGCAGTGCCACAGGCTGATAGCATCCATGCCACGCCGCATTGAGGCAGTAATTAATACAAAAGGGGCCCAAACCAAGTACTGAGTACATATGCATGATTATACTTTTCAGAGGGCCGACATTTCTGTATTTAAAATCCTTTTTTTTTATTGATTTCATGTAATATTCTAATTTTCTGAGATTCTGAATTTGGGGTTTTTATAAGCTGTAAGCCATAATCATCAAAATAATATCAAATAAAGGCTTGAAATATCTTACTTTGCTTGTAATGAGTCTATATAATATATTGGTTTCACCTTTTAAGTTGAATTACTGAAATTAATGAACTTTTGCACGATATTCTAATTTTTCGAGTTTCACCTGTATATTCTTGATATAAGAACAAAGTAGTGTATTTGTGTCAAACTCATGCCACTCTGTGTACACTTCATCTAAAAATTAAAATTTTTAATAGAAAGTTATCATGGGTTGAAAAGGTGTTTGTAAGGGTTTTTGGCACAGGTATTTGTCTGCTCATAACGACTATGTTGCATTACTGGCTTGTTTCTATCAAATGGGTCAAAGTAGTTTTAGCTGTATTATTTAGTGTTCATTTGGCCCAGTAATATATGTAAGATGAATTTAGAGCGGCTTATAAGTTGCAGTAATGCTGTGCATTTTTCAGAGGAAACCAGACACTGAGGTTTTGTCCGGTTACTGAAACTCTATCAGTCTTCCGGTGACAAACATAGCCTCCCCATGTCCTCGGCGGCAGCATTGCAGGATCCAGGTGTAACGCAGCACGCAAGACATTGAACACACACACATAAATGCAGTTGCAGCTACAAGCTAAAAGCCTGCACATACAATACCAAACTATTTCTGCTCGCAGCCACTTAAGGCACCCATTCCTGCGAATAGAACATGCAAATAGAACATTTGACCATGATTGCTGTTCTTAAACAACAAATTTGTTTTTCAGATTTGCTTTATGCAGGGGCAATTATGCTTGCACTCTGTCCAGTATCACTGTACATACTTTTATGTCTGGCTATTGACATGGGTGATGTTTTTCTGCAATAATCATTTGTCCATAAAGTGACATTTTCAGCTATGGCCCTTTGAGTGAAGACAAAACGAGTAAAACCATTTATTGTTTGGGTGTTAACACATTAACTTCAACACACATTCCACAATGCAAACTGGTTTATCCAGGCAACAGCTCATTTTAACAAACTTGATTACCTCTAACTTGCAAGTTGTGAAGGCTGAACTAAGGGATAGTTCACCCAGAAATAAAAACTTGGACAGTAATTTACTCCAAACATGACCGTATGACTTATTGCATGTGAGTTTTAATGGATATTTGTCACACATTAAAAATGCCATTACAGGTGGGGGCAGATGTTAGTCGGGCATGATGAATGTAAACTGATCAGAGTGCAGTCACCTGAGCTCTTGTTGTAATTAATAATGTCAAACAATTACTAGTATGCAAGGATGTACTTGTGTAGACTGCTGACCATGTTCAGTTTAACCATGAAAAATTCTCCAGTCGTCCCTTGAGGATTGAAGAAATAGTTACAAGTAAAATACAATTCTGTAATTTATTTACTCACATTCATGCCATTCCAAAGCCTTATGCTGACATTTATTTATTTTCTGAGAAACACAAAATTAGAAATCTTTTGAAGAATCTTTATGGAGCAGCTTTTTTGTCATACAACAAATCAGTGTCCATGTCTGTTAAGCTTCAAAAAGGACAAAAACAAAACACGAAAACGCGTCCATACATTTCTATCTGTTCCTCACACAAAGCTATCGTAAGTCTTTATTCACAGATAATCTAACCCTCTGCCAAAGCTCACATCTAGTCCATCATTCAAATAGAGCTGGGTGATAAAACGAGATTGGTATTTATGGGGAAAAAATATACTTTACCAATGATAAACTTTTGAGTAATATTCGATATTTAGATTGTTTTCTACGTCTATATGATCAGGTCAGGTGCTTGTCGCTAAAAACACAAGCAGTTTGGCAAAGTTATACATACAACAGACTGAATTTCAGTCATGAAATCTACCTGTATGGAAGTATTAGCTGGCTAGCGGCTACCTCGCCCTGTTGTCATGTAAACCAGTAATGAGGCTAGGTAGCCGTTAGCTAGCTATCCAGCTAAATTATATTGTTATCGAACAAGACAGCACTGACAAGACAAAACAGCTATCGAGTGAACACAACAACAAAAACTCTGACATCAACACCATTGCTGTTTATGCTATTTAGTGAAAAGTGTAATGGTTCAAAGTGCTGTCACATCTGCTAACTTGATGACACGGGTAAGAAAGTATTTCTTCTTGTGATGTATATTGGCGGTTTGCAACCTAGCTAATGGTGCATTACCACAACCTAGTGATCTGGAGTGTGGAGCATCATAAGAATGTTATCCAGTGGAGTCAAACGTCCACTTAAGCTGATGAAACTGGCAAATTAATTGAAAATTATGTAATCTGTAGGATTAAATCCTAAACTGAGTATACTTTATGAACAAGTTATGTTTACTTTATTCTTGAGGTCTAACATACATGTGGAATGCATTTTTTCTCCATTAATGGTATGAAACGTATATCGTGATAAATATCGATATCGAATGTTATGTAAAAATGTTATGCTCAGCTCTACGTTCACATAAATGGTCTTTCTTGCCATTTCAGTCTTGTGGATTGTCCCAGTATAAGCCTTGTTCATTTGGGGCATTGTTGAGAAACAGGATCTATTGTGTAATGATCTCAGCTCAAGCCTATTGTGTGCTGGTGAGGACCTCTCTGATTCTTCAGCCAGTCACATCAGGGAACCTGTACACTGACTTAAATATTTGTGCATTTTCTTAAGAATGTATGAGTGGTGGTTGCATGGACCAGGCCGATATGATGCTAGGGCTTTCCTATGCAGTTGATCAGATGTTCTGAATGGTTTTTAATGTGTTGCTATGCTGTTGCTATTCGGTTGCTAGGGTGATATGCGTGGATGCCCAAGGGTGCTAGGTGGTTCAATGGTATTTTGATCTATAAACTGTCTGTAAACCCTAATGTTGTCATTACTGGAAAAATCAAGTTGATTTAATTAAATCATTTAAGCAACATAAGCCTTTCCCCACAAATGAAAACAAAGAATATCTATTATACTGTATACTGCTGAGCACGTGGGTCAAACCAATGATATGCTCCTTCACAGCCCGCTCTAAAATGTTATTGGCTCATGCTAAAGTCAGCATTTAAAAGCACGATAGAGGAATATAAATGGGATTTGCATGTCTGCAAATGTACAAAGACACTTTAAAAATAGAGTTTAAACACCATAACTGTTTATACCATAACAAATGGTTGGTCTTATTGTTTCTATATTTTGTCAGATGCTAGGCTTAATTATTACCAAAACAAAGAAAAAGTTCAAGAAACAACTAAACGTTGTACATTGTGCGTCAAACAGCTTTTCCATCTGTAATTCATGTAATTTTAACTGGATGGTCTTCCGTAATTTTTACACATTCATATATTGGGGATCATGTTTTGTGTATACCTATAAACTTGTCTTAAGTGCATTTAAACACTTTCCTCTCCTTGTTGAAAGTGATTGACTCCTCTCATTCAGTTGTTCAGCAGATCTTCATTCACGAGTCAGTCACGAATGAGTTTAACAAGTACATTAAGTTCATACACGATCAATCCCTCATGTCGTTCAGACTCAAATGACCGACTAATTCAGTGATGGGGAGGATTCGTTCAGCGGGTTAAAATCAATGGTATGCTCCTTTACAGCCCACACTCGAATGCTGTTGGCTTTTGCTCTAGTCAGTCTTTATAGGCATGAAAATTAGTAAAGCTCAGTGGCTTCGAAAGGGAGAGACGTCAGTGAACGTAAAATATGAGTCAGTGTATGGAGGTGAACAAGAACGATTTGTTCACTTAAAAGATTTGTTCAAAAAGACTGATTCGTTCACAATCTAAACATAATTAGTGTCTATGCATTTCAGTAGAGAATTGAGTTTATGTAATGATTGACATATCACTGTAAAAGATTGTTGAGCAAACTTAAGAATTCATCACAATCTGATTTCTGAGTTCTCTCAACAACTGTTGTATTTATTGTCCACAGTAACATTGCTGTGAATTTATTTGTTCACTAAATGCAAGAATTCTTGTTGAGAGAACTTCACATTTTTTGTCACCATTTCAGTTAATTTTAAATGAAGTTAACTGCAATCTTTGCCTTTGAAGAGAGAGATAAAATTTTTTGACAGTAACACATAGGGGTATACGGTTCACTCATCTCATGGTTCGGTTCTGTTCACGATTCTGAGCTCACGGTTCGGTTTACGATTATTTAAACTTAGCCTAAAGTTGTTATTATTACTTTAAAGACATATGCAAAATATAAAAAATGTAGCACTGTTATTAACTGGGATTAATAATCAGCCGAGAACAAGGCAGTGGTGATACCAAATGGAAGTATTAGCTAATAATTAGCTTAGCTGAAAATATGGAATAATGTTACATACATATTCTGCTAACACACTGTCCCTGATTACATTTAAAAATATTTTAAAGCTGTTTTTTTTTTTTTTTAAAAAATAACTTGAAAAATAATTTAACTTGTGATTAGACATGCTGGTGTTATGGATGTCGCCATATTTTACATTTACTTTAGTCACTGTCACTATGGTTACAGCTGTTAGAATAGGGTCGTGACTTCGGTTGTTTGTTCATACAGACAGTATTCAAACTGCTACTCCAAATCATATAAACTGTACATTTCAAGACTAAAACCTGTAAGTAAATATGGTTGTCAGTCCCAAACACTGACTGTGTGAATGTAGCATAATTTTCTCTCACGCATTAGAGGGACAAATCTCTCCTGGCTAAAATGATTCTTCTCTCTCCCGCAACCTGTATTACATTCGCTTACATGGTTTCACTCTCTGTTCTTGCAGATTTAACTAGTAATCTGCTCCTTGTGTGCATTAAAGTGATTTCCACGTGTATGCCCTTGTAATGTTGGCATAGGATGTCTGCGTATTGGATACAGACGCTTGTAAATAATAATAAAATACGTGACACGTGAGCCCAAAGTGTCATAGATGCACCACAAAATGACATGGTTGCTTTAGCAATTGTGTTTTTCATCTGACACTATCAATAGGTTTAGGGTAGCGACGTCGGTTTTGTTGATTTCAATCAATGCAGCATTAACCTTAACCTCATCTGTTTGGTTAACATTTAAAAAATTTTTTTTTTTTTTCAGAACTGCCATGATAGGTTTAGGAACCATGTAATATAATTTAGCAAAAATGTTGCAACAGTTATGTCATTTTCATGAGAGCTGTGAAAAGCACTTTGAAAAGTACTAGCACACCTTTAATAAGCTGCATGATTTATAGGTATCATTCGTGTCTGAAGCACATACGGTGTGGGATTATTTATGCACTGAAGTTTAATACATAGTGTTAGGGGTTTGCTCAAATCCCAATTCATAAGAATAGGCCAAAGTAATAATACTTTAGAGAATAGTTTCTCTAGCATTATTTCAACATTGCAAATCAATTGACCCACTTGTAAGTCAAAAACTGAAAGTTGTGAACAATAACTTGTATAACTAACTCATAAAGAGGAAGCAGCATGATCCAAATTGCCAAACATCGACTCCCAGGGGGAATTTCTGTAGAGTGTCACTGAATGCTTTAGCTTCAGCGAGTGATCAAGCGTGACAAAACCGACTGTAGGACAATGAGGCGTCAGACATTATAATGCACTCGGCTATTAATCTGCAAGGGATATTGGCACTATTGGTCCAGCAAATGTTACACCACTTTCTAGTGGCAGTAACCCAGCAGGAAGTTTGTGAAAATGTTGTCATGTATCAATTTAACGAGATCAAGCTACATCATAAACTTGGTTTTAAAAGCCATTTAATAATATCTATGGTTAATTTTGTGGTTTTATATGTTGCTTATACTTACTAAATTTTAAAAGGTAAGCAAAGCAGCCTAATCATTTTCTGCTTAGGCCTATAAGTATATAAAAATTTAAGTAATAATTTAAGTTACTAGTTTTATCCAAAGAATTCATAAAAATTAAATGTATTAGAGGTATTGTATCACTATCGGCGATACTGGCAAATAAGTACTTCGGATCGAAAAGAAGATTTGTGGTATCGCCCATCCCTTTCACATATAAAATATGCAAAGGCCAGTAAGAACAGGAGTAGAATAGAACAGGAGGAAAATCTGTCAATCATTTGTCTATAATTGTACTTGCCTATGAAAGTTTACCATTGTTTAACAGTGGCATTTGTAATGACAGGGCCGTTAGGTAAGACCATGGGTGGCTTCACATTACTGTATTTAGGTTAATGTAGATAGTCTTTTCTGAAAAAAATATAAACTGTAGTGTTTATTATGAAAAAGCTAAAAGCATAAATATATTTAGAAACCTTCAACTACAACTTTCACAATTGAAGCCTAATAAAAATAAAGTCTTAATAGATTTAATCTTAATTAATAGGTAGATTTAAAATGAATCTATACAAGTTACCAGTTAGTGTTACTGCATTAAAATACATATTTAAGTAAGGATGATGATATGCAGAGGGGTTACCAGGATATCATGTTTGGGGGGCATTTGGCTTGTTTGGGGGGGCAACATAAACAATTGAAAAAATCGGCGCAAAATTAAGCTATACTACACACAATCTGTTTTAGTGCATATCTTTTTCTAAGCCAGGAACCCAGAGATAGGCACAGTGACTGTCTGACTGTGACTACTGCGCACTCTGGTTGTTAATGTGATCCGGCAGCAGACTGACACACACCCAATAACGGCCAATAGAAAAGCAATAGGCTACATTTTTAACTTTAAAAATTTTAATTTTGACTTAGATAAATGTATTTAATTAAATACTACTATTTTTTACAGTCTCATTTTTACTTTAAGACCGGGGTAAAGCAAGGAAAACAAAAATTTACCTCAACAAGGCGGGATAATGAACGACTCTAGTCTCATTCGTGGAGGTGGAAAAACAAGTTTGTGAAATGCAAGATTTATTTTATTAAAATTGAAATGCAAAAGAAAAGGTATGAGTCTGCTGTTTTTGTCAATTTTAAGTTTTAATTTAAAATGTTTGCGATTTTAATATAAATACATGGTTAAATATTTCTCCACTAAATTGCTCGAGCAAATTAATATATACATCTGTATAGAAGTAATGCATTGAATACGTTGATTAAATTGGGTTTTAACGTGAAGACGTCTATTAAAGAGTGTATATGTGTACAAAGAGAATCGCAATGCTGACAAAACTTTTTTTTTTTTAAATAAAAGTTGTTGATAACTTCTGGATTTGAAATAAAAAAAATAGTGTGTATGCCTATATGTTTCTGGTACAGTACAGCCGCGGATCAGTTAGCCTACAAAGTAACGCAGCATATGTGAAAGCATCTCGCGCTGCTCGTGCACCGCATACAGTGCACTGCACACTGCTTTCTCATCGCCGCACATTCTATCAGCTGCAGTTCTGGCGCCTCGATCAGTCCCCGAAAACTCGACATACATTCACATCATTTGTTAATGCAGCGGTAGAGTTACACTCACAGGACACTGCACTTATTCGCAATCACAAAAGTTCATTGTTTGCTCGTGCTTTAAAGCTCTGCCAGGTAAACATTTCATTGGCGTTCTGTTCTGACATAATGCACTTTTTCTGAGCGTGTACGCCGAGCTCGCGTGCACTGTGAAACAGCGCCAAAACTGGATTTTTGTTGTGTCAGACCTCACTCATCTGCTAGCGATGGAAAAATATGCACAAACAATCCACTTTTAAATTGTAATTTATCATCAGATGGACAGATTATTTCTCAAATTCTCAGGGGAGGCAGAGCTTATCCTAGGGGAGGCACTGCCTCCCACAGCCTCCCCCTAGACACGCCCCTCATGATATGTATTTTAAAAACTGTTGATGTATTTGTCTCCTTTTTACCTGGTCAGTGCTGTTTATAATGTACACTGGTGGCCTGAAGTTTGGAATATATGGATTTTGCTCTTATGAAAAGAAATTGGTGCTTTTATTCATCAAAGTGGAATTCATGCAAATATCTGTTGTTTAATGTCTGTGTTTCTTTGCCCACTGTTTGAAAAGTGGCCTTTTCTTTGCAATTCTTCCCATAAGGCCTGCACCCCTGAGTCTTCTCTTTACTTTTGTACGTGAAACTGGTGTTGAGTGGGTAGAATTCAAAGAAGCTGAGGACATGTAAGGAGTCTATTTCTCAAACTAGAGACTCTAGAGTTAAAAGAGCCAATCACCTTTTAGATACAGACAGCAACTGTAAATCAACTCTAGAATGTGCATTAGCTAAACAAGGTAAATAATCACAATTTATGATTCCAGTATTGCCAGATTTTACTGCTGATTTGAAATATGTTCTTTGATTGTAATCTTGACTGACCATTTTTGACCGTTCATGTCGATAGGTGCCTCACTGGCATGACTGGAAATAGCGTTCCAAAGATGGCCGACAAAGGACTGACTTGCTGGAAAGACTTTGGATATTCTTAAAAAAAAACACTTAATTAGTGTTCAGCAGAAGAAAGTCATACACATATGGTATGGCATGATTGTGAGTACATGATGAGAGAATTAAAATTTTTAGGTGAACTATTCCAAGAATATTACAAGATCATTGTAACATTCTGTAATGCATAACTTAATTCTCTCATGATAATGGCCCTCACCCTGTAAGAAGCCGTTTCAACCTCAGATGAGCACATGAGTGAACTGTCACTGTCTGAATTCATTTCAGCTCATAAAAGAGCTATTCACAGTATGCTGACATGTGGCAGGTGTGGCATTTATCCCATAATTACAGTAGATTTCAAACACTAAGATGTCTGAGTCAGCAGCAACACTGGAGCTACACTGTAAAGAAATACGTTTAACATGCATTAAAAAAAACTGACTGCTGTGGTTGCCAGGAATTCACTGTACAAATTACAGTGGCAATGTTTCGGGCATAAGATGAAGACAGTTTGGTGCATTTATATTTTACAATTTACAACTGTATAGAGTTTATCATTACGCTATCAGTTGAGCAACCACACAATTTGATCTCATTCGAACAAGCTTGTAAATGTAGCTGTTATGTAATGCAAACAATAAAATGAGACCTGCACCATAGTAATAGTGTTTAGATGTCATAAGATAGCATTGTGTGAGGAACGGTGCGAAAAATAAGTGTTTATGAATTGCCGTGTTTACTTGTGTGTGAAAGTGAAAAAAGGTGGTTGTTGTAGCTCCTTTAGTGTTCATTTCACATGGAAATGAACAATGCTGCAATGCTTACAATGAGGCACGTAAAATTATTTTTTTAAATGTAGGTAGAGTAACGGGATTCTAGGAAACTAGGTTGAATTGTTTCGAATTTGAATCGATTATAAAAATATGCAGCTTTACACATCCCTAATTTTAACTATATTTAAAAAAATATAGTACATGTATTTTCTTGTTAAATGTAGTTGATTTATGTTGTTATTTCTAAGGTAATTCATACTTAACTGTACATTTAACAGTTTAATTTAATGTTTTGTTAAATGTAATATAATTTTGTGGCATATATTGTAAACTATCTTTTGATTTACTGCTGTGTTTGTGCTTATTTTTTTTTTTCCATTAAAAAAACTTTCAAACTTTCATTAAACTTTGACATTTTCACTCTTTATCAATCATTCTCTAGTTGCATTTCCTTCCTGTGTATGCCACCTGCACCTCTCATTTGCCTTTTTTTCCTCCTTATTTCTGCGCCTCTGAATTAATTCCATGTAGTAAAGTTCAGCAAGCGATCAAACTGTGGCAACCATAGACTGTAAAAAAAGATGGACGATGCCCCTTCACTCTTTTCCATTGGTGAGAACTGAAGCCGCCAGTGTCCCGATATGGCGCTGACATCTTGGGACTTGAGTCTGCGCAGTTGCGATTTCGGGACCAGACCTGCGAAGTAGTGAGCAGGAAGTAAAGCCGTGAAATCAAGGCCCCGCCCTCACTCTCGCTGAATCAATCGCAAGCACACGCCCCTGCACTTTTGACGGTGTGAAATAATTAATTATAGAAATGTAGATATTAAATTTAAAGCTCCAATCTCTTCAGTCCTCCGAAGATCCCGAAAAAAAATCAGTTGGTGCTTCAGTGACTACTTCGCTCAGAGAACCTGTCAATCACAGCTGTCAATCATGATGTCACAGCACCGTTTTTATAGTATCAAATAACCAACTGAAAACAAAAACTTGAAATTACATCAACGTGATAGAAACTACAGTAAAATACAGAAACTATCTTTGGAAAAAAGATATGTGAAGTGTAATTTAATTGTTTAGTTGGTCTCAGGTCCCGTTGAATAACATGGGGAGGCGGGGTTTATGACCTATACTAGGACCAGTCACCGGGGGGCGATCGAGACGTTTTGGCTTCACTTTTTGAGGTGTGTTTGTTAAACAGAATGTACTCTTCTATTTCAGTGGTTCTTTACTGGGATTGCTTTAGGACTCAGATTTTACATTGGACATCAAATGTCTACCCAACACAATACCAGAATTGTTTATCATAAAGGTTCACAAAAATGTCATTAAAGACATATTTTCCCCCAAAATTCTGTCATTTACTCACTTGTATTTTGTTGTAAAACTGTATGACTTTCTCTCCTCTGTGGACCACTAAATGAGTTGTTAGGTAGAAGTGTGTGAAGGGTGACTGACATATTGCACTGACTATCCATTGAAGTCATGTTTATTTGGAACAACATGAGGGAGAGTAAATAATATTCATTTTTGAACGAACTCTCCCTTTAAAATTAAGCATTTAAAATGTATTAATGTATTGCCTTGTGTGCACAGTGTTGTCAGCACATGTTTATTCCCACTGCAAGAAAACTGTATTTAATGTAGTCTGGGTCATATTTTCTTTTACTTTGTGTAGTTTTGTTCAAGGTTTGTGAGGATGAGTGCATGTCCATCAGTGTAATTTGGCTAGCATCTACCGATCCGAAGGAGTTTGATTAGACGCTCAGCCTTCAGACTGATCTCATATTGAAATCAGAAACAGTAGGTTGACATTGGTCTGTGCATCCCGAAATTTGAAACCCTGCCCCCAGTGGCCAAAGCGGTAACTGTTTTTGGTGTATGGGCATGTGTGAGCTCCATTTTCCAGGTGCCAAAGCAAGCTGTGAAGTGAGTTGTTTTCAGCTCTAAAGGCTGTAATACAGTGAAGAGGAATGCATATATTATAAATTGAGGCTACGTCCACATTCATCCGGATATATTTGAAAACACTGAAACATATAAAAAGGCTTAAATCCAATTACTATGCATGTGAAATCAACACAAGAAGCCCTGTGCCATTTCCATTTACTCTCTGAATTGCAGTTGTCCTCGTGTTCCACTGCCGGACAGCAACTCTGCATAAACTTGCCGGTGCCTTTAAAGGAATGCAATGTGAAGGTGTACAAAGTAATATTTACTTTGAAAAACGCTCTCAAAGTAAATACCAGGCACAACAACGCTGCTACAATTTGAACCGGCATCTTGATAGTTTTGGGTTGGAGGGATCACATGACTGCGTGACAACATGACAACGAATACGTCATCGTTTTCAGAAATCTCTGTCTACACTTCAAATTCAAATTCATCGACTTGGAAGAGTGTTTTTGAAATTTTTCATATTAGTGTGAATGTAGCTTTAACCCCCAACCCAAATCTAAACCTATCATCAGTGGAGTAAAAATGTTATGGTAGAGGGAAAAATGCAACTTCCAAATCACACTCATCACGCTGATTTTTGTGTATGTGATTACTTCCTGGGTCTCAGTCTGCTTCCAAACGAACTCTGGTATGGCTCGACTGATATATTAATGCAACATGGACCAAAGATGTCTAAACGGACCAAAAACAGGAAGTAATTTGCCTAATACTGACCTCAAGAATACCTGGTTCTTCTCATCATAGGAGCTATGTTTCTCATTACAGTTCGGTACTGGTGTCGGAACCGCCCGTCAGCTGTCCTTGCAGCATATTGTCGTATGTGTGTATAACGGAGGAATTCCTGGTGTTGTTTTGACTCCTGTACACGTTTTATTAACTCTTTGTTTGTTCTCAGCTGGTAAAAATACCAACATATACATATATACATCCAACGGGCACATTTCTCCAGCATTGTTTTGGATGTTTGGTAAGTTCCGTCAAAAAGTATATATCATAAAAGCTGTCCAATCAGGTCGTGACTTTTCCCTGATGCCTTTGGTTTTGTATCGTTAGGTTTGGTGTTAAAAATGCCAGTGTGAACGCTAAACGAACCAGGACTAAATGTATCATTTTCATTTTTGGTCCGGGCCAAGAGGACCAAGAGAACCGAACTACAAGTGTGAACTTTAGTTCCCTGCTGTACAGTACTCTAATAAAAGAATAGACCCAACAGTTGAGAAGCACTTTTTCTTTTTGAACAGAATACCTGCTCTAATGACTGGTCTTTGCCAACTTCTAAAATTATGTGCTGGGAGTGTCACATTTGTCACATACATATATTAAGATTTTAATAGCAGCTATTAAATAATATTATTTAATTCTTAAAGGCTTTTGTGTCTAACTTTAAATGTTCTACACAGTGACATTCCATTTGCTCTAGTTGCTGGTAAGGATATCTTTGTTGCTGAGATTTTTATATCTTGAGATCTGTATTTCTGAGAAGGCTTGTACAGATTGCTTTTTTGCAGTGCAAGAGGAAAATTGTGGATGTGTGGTGACCAACATGAAAGAGAAGGTCCCTGCTTACAAATTTGTGCTATGTACAGCTATACTGCAAAAATAATTACCATAATAAGTGTTTTTGTTTTCCAGTCTTGTTATTAGTCCAGTAAAAATATCTAAACATCCTTAATACAAGATATGTTTGCTTGAGAAGCAAAATTAAGTTACTTGTTTTGCGAGAATATTGTATGTCTTGAAAAAAAACATTTTGCAAAGTTCAAACGAAAAGTATTTTCAAATGTGGAAGAAAAAAAACCTTTTAGGTCTCCTATTTTTGTAAACAAATATTAAAATCTTTGCTTCTGAAGTAAATTGATCTTGTTTTAAGCATAAGTCTAACTAAATGTAGTGATGTTTACACCTAAAACAAGAAATAAAAAAAGCTATTTTTCAATGTGTGAAAAAAAGCTTTTTAACACACATTAAAATCTAATGGAATTTTTCTTCTCTACACATTAACTTAATTCAAGATAGGCCTATATTTTCAGATAATAAGCATTAAAATCGTATGCAGTTTTACTTCCCAGGTTAATTTATCTTGTTTTAAGGATGTTATTTAAGAAATAATAAGTATTTTTTTCAGTGTACAGTAGGCAATGTAAAAACAAGTGGGAAAATGTGTCCTAGATAATATATCTCAGTGTCAGCACATGAGCTGTTGTGGTTGGCCATTGTTTTTATCATTGATATTGCTCATATCAGTTCAAATCATACTGTAGTTTGTGTGACCTCTTTATAGGGGACACATGCTAAACATGGTTCAGTTGATCAAACAGTTTTCATTTGCAAGTCAAATCCGAGAGGCACAAATGCAAATGTTCTGTGTCAAACAGTGTCTGCTGTTGTTTTGCTTGTGAAAATGATCATCACTTCGGACATACGGGTATAAAGGGAGGGAAATGCGTCGGTCCATTCAGATTTTTCCTTTGGAGCCGAGCGGTTGTGTGATCAACGATCTGCATTCACTGACTGTTCACTCATCTCTACAGAGCGTATGCTGTTGGATCTATGGCGCATATCAGCGGCTTTCTCCTTCTCTGCACAACAGTGCAGCTTTGCCCTTGGGCACTTCGACAGCACTTCTAAAAGAGAATATTTCTCTAAAAGAGCAATACACAGCGGCGTTGAACATCCTTTTAAGGACGCATCTTTATGAAGATGCCCTTCTGCCCCTGTGTAGTTCCTGGATGCGGTCGAGTTCTCTCCACTCCTAACGGTCACAGACGCTGCCTTGTGTCTGGGCAGCGATCACACCGAGGCAGCGTTTGTGATGGTTTGTGTTCTCACTGCGAGAACCTTACCATGGCAACGTTGTGGTCGCAGCTTTCCTTTTCCTAAAAAGGAACAGCACTCCAGCCACCCCCATGTCGCTTCTTCTTCCCACGGGATTGAGCACGACCCAGCTGTCATTGGAGGCAATTTGGGGATGGCAGCGGGCTCTGTTTCGCCGGGTACACCCCCACAAACACCCCCCCGACATGCTCGTTGACTTCCGCTCGGGCTCGGGGTGACAGTGGCTCACCTCACGGCCAGTCTGCTTATCCCCTTGAGCCCCCCGAGCGGGATGATGAGCTCACCACTGCATCGGAGAGAGTTCCGGCGTCTGACGTGGAAGACTCGATTGGGCTGCCACCTTCGGGTTGGCACGCCCAATCTGAGGCTGACGCCCAGATGGCTGACATGCTTGCCCGGGCTGCCGTCAGCGTGGGGTTGGACTGGAACCCTCCGTCCTCCCCACAGCCTTCAAGGCTAGATGACTGGTTCCTTGGGCTTCCAGAAAACGTGCAGCTGCGCCTCAACCTAGGCCAAGCAGGAAGCACACGCTTCGTCTCTCGAACGTCCTCCAGGACCCGGAAGGCTCCCAAGCATTCCTGAGACGGACTACCCAGGGAACGAGACGTTTGCTCCGGAGCTGGTAAGCAGACCATTCCGTCCCCGGTGGAGGGCCGAGAGGAGAATCCTCAGTTCAGTTTGTTTTCTTTGACGCAACCCCTTTGGGCTGCGGTACCAAAATTCTCAATAAAAGAGCATTTCCCTCTTTCTTTTGGGTCAGTTGGCCCGCAAATGCCGTTCTCACGCGGACCCCCCCGCCTCCGGGCCCACGACTGCTGTCCCCCGGCTGGCCGGTTCTGATGAGTCCAGAGGACGCCTACATGGGACCTCCTCCTCAAGTCACTAACCCGCCCCCTTCCGGGTGTGTGGAGCGAGGTAAGTGCTTCGAGTCTTCTCTCAGCACCAGCGTCTCGGGACGCGCTTTTGCCTCCCAATGCCACATTGCCTGCTCCGCCCCGCTGTAAAGCCCCACCGAGTATGTCAAAAACGGTCGTTCCCTTAGCGCCCCTCGCTCAGAGTTTGGATACGTGGCTTTCACTACCCAACCCATCGCGCTGGTTGGCCAGGACCATCCGACTCGTCTACGCGATTCAGTTCGCCAGGCACCCGGCGCCATTCGCCGGCGTCCGCTTTAACTCGGTGCATGGCGGAGATGCTAACACCCTATGTGCCGAGATCGTGACCCTTCTACTCAAAGATGTGATAGAGCCTGTCCCTACAGCCGAGACGATGAAGGGTTTCTACAGCCCTTACTTCATCATACCCAAGAAAGGCGGCGGCTTACGACTGATCTTGGACTTGCGAGTTTTCAACCTGGCCCTGCACAAACTTCCGTTCAAAATGCTCATGCCATGGCACATAATAACTTGCGTCCGGCATCAAGATTGGTTCGCAGCAGTGGACCTGAAGGACGCATACTTCCACGTCTCTATCTTGCCTCGACACCAATCCTTTCTATGGTACGGAATTCGATGGCCAGACGTATCAGTACAAGGTCCTCCCCTTCGGCATGTCCCTGTCCCCTCGCATCTTCACGAAGGTCGCAGAGGCAGCCCTTGCCCTGCTAAGGGAAGTGGGCATCTGTATACTCCACTACATTGACGACTAGCTCATCCTGGCCCACTCCCGATAGTTACTATGCGCCCACAGGGACCAGGTGCCTCAGACACCTCAGCCGCCTAGGGCTTCAGGTCAACTGGGCAAGCTCGCCCCAGTTCAGAGCATCTCTTTTCTCGGCATGGAGTTAGACTCCGTCTCAATGATTGCGTGCCTCACTAACGAGCGTGCACAGTCAGTGCTGAAATGCATTCTGGTCACCACAGATCCGTTCAAACTGCACTGCGACGGTAGTGTACATAAATCGCCACAGGGGCGTGCACTCCCGTCATATGTCACAACTCGTCGTCGTCATCATCATCATCATGTCTGTCCTGATTGATATTTAAATATATGGCAACATGCAAGACTCATTAAAAAGAAAAAACATTGAGTCTTGCAACTTGTATGCAGTTGTATGCAGTTGTTAAGGAAGGTAAAATAAATGTTAGTGTTTGGTCTTAATAATTAACCATGTCTTTAATCCAACGATAGAATCCGTTTATGAAGCTCAACAGTTTGGTATTTCTAGAGCCATATTCGTGTACATTTATCTTAATAGAGATAATATACATTTACGGTGAACATAATTTACCATAGCATTGTTGTATTTTTTTTGTGTGGTGTTTCTCATGTTAAAAAGTGTATTATTGGATAAATCTCAAAACCTGTCTAGAACATCTCTGAAAAATTAAAAAAAATAAAAATATTGTATTTTACGGTAAAGAAAATGAAGTACGTGTTTAGGACGAAACAAATGAGTTTTAATGACTTCAACTTAAGTGTATGTAAACATCTGACTTCAACTGTAATTTATATAATGCAAAATAATGCTGTTGTCATGAATGTAATTGTAAAAAAAAAGATGCCCAAATTGCCTATAAATGATATATTATTTATACGTCATTGTAGTATTCGTTGTATTGCCTTTATGCTGATTTTAATCGAGAGAGAAAAAGTGACTGTACTACAGTAATGAGGATCATAAGAGAATCTCCTTTGAGAATAATGGGAATTATATAAAAAAAAGCATACATAAAAGTCTGGATGCATTAAAGTAATTAGAAATTAGTCCATAAATGTGCTTAATTGTCTTTTTCTTTTGATTTTAAGGTAAAGTGTGACTTGGAGATGTTTTTGCAAGATTTGCTAAACATAAACATTTTAACAAAAATGTATTGTCTAAAATAAAATTCTAAAATAAAAAAACTAAAGTAAATATGTTCTCTATTTCTCTAAGGAGAAATTAGACCATGTGTGTGCATGCTGCGGCGTGTGTGTTTGAAATATTCACGAAACAACAGTTTTCTCACAAATGAATTGGCTAAAAGAAAGAAAATATCTGAAGAAATTAGGCTGAAGAATAATGCTTAATTGTTTTCATTAGATTTTGATGTAAAATGTGACCTGGACATGTTTTTGAGTAATTCAAGAAACAAATATTTTCATGTAAATATGTTTAGTTTTATATGGATTCATTTATTATGTGTTAGATTTTAAAGTTTGTTAAACTGTTACTGCTGAATTTGATTGATAGGATGTTGTCACCTGATACCACCCCTACCTGGCATGGCCTTTCGGCGATTGTAATGTGAGAATATCTGCTATTTCCATTGCCCATGTATGATTACTTATCTGTTTGGTAGCTTATTTTCCAACAGAGTTGCAAAAGGAGAAAAGTGCACCTGACAGATTCTTGTCTTTCATCTTTTCAAGGATCTTAAAATAGTTCACAAACCCAAGAGTTTAGTCAAATGTTAGAGATTGCTAGCCCATCATTTGCAGTATTTTCTAAGTTTTCTTTGAGTTTCCCTATAAGGCTTTCATATTATGTAAGCGAGAATAAAAATTACACTTTGGCCTTATGGGATGTAAATAAAACATTTGAGTAGTCAAACGAGTGCAATCCATCTTACATTGTGTGACTTTAACAGCCAATATATCGTGGGAAATATATCAGTCTGGGTAATAACCATCAAGACAATATCGAGAAAAATGGTTGATCAAAATAGGCTTTTCAATGACTAAATATTCAACTTTTATATTTTCACACATTGTGAATATTAAGTTGCATCCTTGTAGAGATTAATTGATATTATACTGTATATACTGTATACATCTGTGTGTGCGTGTATATATGTATGCTGTCGATTGAAACTAATTTGTGTTGTACCTGGAATATTCCTTTCAAATAAATTATCTATGATGTTTTGAGTGCACCTTTGGATCTCTTGCATCTTTAATCTAAATAAATAATTTTCAGCAGTGACTCAGCTTGCATGTAGAAACCAAAAACTGTTTTGTATTCCTGTTGGAATACATGGAAACTTAAGTTTCATCTTTTTAAAGTGGTGTGAATGACTATAATCAAGCCGTTTTTGTTCCTAGAATAACTATCAGTGACAGGAAAGAAAGGCCCCTGTGAAGTCATCGAATTGTACAATGAGTTAGATGATTGAAACGCCCCTGTGAAAAGATTGCATCATGGTTCATCCCCTTTTTTATCCTGACACTTTGTGACTGTCCCTTAGGAACAAACCTGCCTCCACCTCTGCTCTATTTACTGATTGTCTATTCTAATGGCTTTACTAATGGATTATTTGTGACTTGTAATCAAAATTACATGACCAAAAATGCAATCAGTAAAGTAATCTTGTAGATTACATTTTGGGGTAATCTAATCTGATTACTTTTGGATTACTTTCAACCTAATTCTGAATGGTTTAATCATTTGATGCACAAATTCAGATTATTTTCATGTTTTCCCCTGTGATGCTGATAGAGGTCTAGGCCCTGCATTAATGACAGACTCAAATATGTTTGAGTTTAACAGGCATTTCTTTTTGGAGTTTCTAAAATTATGGACAAGTTCCCAGGGCATGTTAACACAAATGTGGTCATGCTTTTTCGTAATTTTACAAACGCTGTCCAGATGTAGTAAAAGATCAGACCAGTTATATTTGTGAATCAGCATCACAAAAATGCCTCAAATCATTACACCAAAAGTGCATTCATATACATTTGTGAAGCTGACTACAAAAGCAATTTAAGAACTAAAAGTAACTTTACGGCGCTAATCCAACTGTAAATTAAATGACATGTATTTTTGCTTTTTGATGGACAAAACCCTTCCAAAGACATTGTGGCATCTGTTTATATTACACACAGAGTGATAATTAAAATAATAATTGAAAATAGAAAATAGATTTGCGATGTACAGTAAAAAAAAAACACAGTTACACGCAATTGCAGTTTTGCCCCATGTCTCCTTAAAAATGAAAATATCTCTATTGATCCAGTGGTTAAATGCTGAGGTAGACCGCTCCATATTCACCTGACTGGCTAGTAGCGATTATCAGTTCTGAGAGCAATACACACAACCCTCCCCCTCTCTTCTGAAAACACTCGACTTACCCAATGTATATCAGTGGTGTGCTGATTTAGAAAAAAAATGTAAAAGATTGAAAAAAGATATTTATTAAGATTATCAATAAATTATTAACAGTTACTGCCATTAAATGTAAATACGTAATCATGCAATCTATAAAAAGTAAATATAGTCCAATTATGAGTATTGAAAAATGTAATTTAATCCAATTACACAAACTTGATTTTTGTTTAATTATGTCAGAGTTTTTAGGTAATGAAAAGAACATTTATCAGACCCACCATTATACCTTCCAGTATACTTTCACAGGTGATAATGGTTTCCTACTTGCAAAGGTTCCCAGAACTTCACACTAGTACTTGGTCTTGCACATCATGTAACATCTTGTAGACTTTGCCAAATATTTTAGGTACTCTTTGTCCTGTTGCTTTCTTCATTTAGGATGTCAACCCTCAAAAGTGGGCCACATCCTCAGTTTTATGCATCCTTTTTTATTCTTTTTATTCATCTTGTGTTACAATAGCAAGTCAATGTTAGAAATGCGTCTGAACTTTTCTCTGGTTAAAGTTCAGTTTTGTCCTTTTATGACTTCATTTGCATCTTTAAAATTTAAATGCCATCTTTCTGGAAATGTTTGATAGGGTGGTAATATTCAAAACAACATGTTTTTTAATATGCTTGAGATTGTACGTTAGCTGGCTCGGAAGATAGCAGAGATATTTTGATTCTTTGCTTTTTTTGTTGCACTTCTTGGCACCCGTTAGACTGATCTCCTGTGTTTCCAATGGTCTGCGTGTCCTTAAGAAGCTTAGAAACTCTTTCCTCTAGTTATAAAACAGAAAAGGGCTTTGTTCCAAAACCTAGTGAGTTGCCTTGACGTGTTCTACCTACATAGAAAAAAACTCCCAATGAAGGAGGGATCCGTATGAACCAAAATATCATAGAGACTAACTTTGGGGTGGACTTTTTTGACTTGGGCTAGTAAATAACCACCCAGAACACTCTAGTAACTGCATAACAATGCCCTGGCAACCACTCTAAGCACTTTAGCATCATAGTGTTCAGTTTCAACATGATTACACAGGAAATCAACATGTTTCTTCCAAAAGTTTATGTACCCTGAAATTGACTGTATACTTCATTCTGCTAAAAAAGTAAATTTTCAAAGTCATCCTAGGCCATGCTGTATGTCTGATTTGCATGTACTTTGGTGTGTATCTTAGAGTCAATTTAAAAAATCTATCACAATCTTTTTGATTGGCCAAACCGTTCTCATATATAATATGAATATATAACGAAATGAACATAGAGCACGCCAAAGATGTCATGTCTTGGCAACACTTTGACATATTGAAATTAAACTTTGTACATGTCATCAAAAGCATGCCCTGAGAATACCTCCACAGGTATTTTTGGTACATTGCCACCTACTGGTCAAGAGATATTCAATTTCGATTTTTTTGGCTTTTTACTTCTGAAAAGTTTGGCAGAAAATCGTGATTCTGCTCTCTTTAGATTCCATAGGGGAATTCACGCTGCATCCAATGATCCATACTTTCGTACTATATAGTATGACAAAAGCATTATGCCAATAGGGTAGTATGTCTGAATGCTCAGTATTCATAAAACAGTAAGCAAGGAATACCTGAATAACTAACTACAGTATTTCCAGCGAGATTCTGAATTGCAGATCAACTGGACACTTCACAGTCCCATAGTCCCTTTGGATGCTGAGGAAATGTCACATTCAAACTACTGGATTTAAAAGTATGATGGTGAACTGGGAGTAGGATGGCTTTATTCAACTGTAAGTAATACCTACAAATTGTTGTGCATAAATGGTGCTTGTTTAACAAAACCAGAGTAGGTTACTTTTGCAGTTGTCGTTATTATGTCATATTTTCAAGACATGGGTCAATACCCATGTCCCCGGATGAAGTATGTCTGAAATCTATTTATACTACTCGCATGCGTACCTAAAGAATGTACTGTTTTACTGGCCGAGAAGTGTGTCCTTCATCAAATACAGTACATTCTCTGACAGTAGTTGATTTCGGATACAGGGCCAGAGTCAAACGATACCCAATGTTTCTTTGTTGGCAATATTGGGCAACGGCCATTTTTAATATTGTCATAAAATTTTGAATTTTACAAATAAATTAGATCGGCACCATGCCTTGAAAGTACCAGATAAGTTTAGGGTCATCACCACATTGTGGTCAAGATATATAATTAAATGTTTAAAAATGCTTATAACTAGAGGGCCTGGGTAGCTCAGCAAGTAAAGACACTCACTACCACCCCTTGAGTCACGAGTTCGAATCCAGGGCGTGCTGAGTGACTCCAGCCAGGTCTCCTAAGCAACCAAATTGCCCCAGTTGCTAGGGAGGGTAGAGTCACATAGGGTAACCTCCTCGTGGTCGCTATAATGTGGTCGCCCTCGGTGGGGCTCGTGGTGAGGTTTTCGCTACCATATAAATTTGGTGACCATGCCACCTATTGGTCAATTTCTATGTGCTTTTACTTATGAACTTAAGAAATTCTACTTTTTGTTTTTTAACGACCTTAATTATTCTATCTGTGTTATTATTTTAGTCAATTGAATATTATTGTCATTGTTGCCATTGGTGTGCTTGTCCATGTAATTGCTGCTTGTAGCTATTTGCTGCATATATATTTTTGTGTTTTTCTAGTCGTTCACACTCTTTCACTCACACTTGCTCTAGTCAGCTCTGTTTTCTTGACCTCATTGTTACTCCAAGAGGAACAACTTTTAGGATTTGGATTTTTCTTTGTGTCAGATCAGGATTTTTACCCTTAGCTTTTGGCTCATTCCATAAGTGTAAAAGTAAGCTTTACTCCACCGTTAATAGATATATTTGGGTGGCTATTGCTTGACATTAAATACATGTGTCAGCAATGAAGAAACCTGGATTAATGCATAAACACAGAGCGGGATGTGTCCAAACAGGTCAAGACAAGGAAGAACTTGTCATTCAAGGATGTTGTCAAACTCTGCATATGTTGTTTATGGTTTCAGAGCAGTTTCACTACTTACTACATTAATGTAGAATTCCAATTCATGGTTATTGGTGTATGTCGATTGTTTTACGATGGCTTCGAATGTGTCTAATCCAATCAGATTTTCGAATTGTGAATATCCTTTTTTATTGTAATAGTTTCACTGTTTTGAGTCTTTTGTTTTCATCTGAAGGGCTACATATTGTGAAGCTGTTTCGCACTAATGCCAGACTTATCATTCATTTGTTATGAGTAATCTTATCTTTTGTATTGCATCAATCACGTTCCTAATAAAAAGAGAAAATTATCAAATGAGAGAATTCCTTTAATTTGTGATGTTTTTAAAGGATTAGTTAGAACTATTCCATTTATTCATTCAGTTATGCAAAAATGGGCATAACCCCTGATATAAAATTACACCTATCTTGATACGAATCATACCATACTCACCCATTGTGTGTGTTCGTTTTTGGTGAAATACTCAAACCAGCCCATCTAGCACAAACAATCATGCCACGGTTGAAATCACTGAGATCCTATTTTTTTCCCCCATTCTGCTGGTTGATGTGAACATTAACTGAAGCTCCTGATCCTGACTATGTGTGGACTTTTTTGATGGTCCCTTTAGGCAAGACGGTCCCCATTAGGCAAGATTTACCAATAATAGCCATCTGCAGAGATACACTCACCTAAAGGATTATTAGGAACACCTGTTCAATTTCGCATTAATGCAATTATCTAATGAACCAATCACATGGCAGTTGCTTCAATGCATTTAGGGGTGTGGTCCTGGTCAAGACAATCTCCTGAACTCCAAACTGAATGTCAGAATGGGAAAGAAAGATGATTTAAGCAATTTTGAGCGTGGCATGGTTGTTGATGCCAGACGGGCCGGTCTGAGTATTTCACAATCTGCTCAGTTACTGGGATTTTCACGCACAACCATTTCTAGGGTTTACAAAGAATGGTGTGAAAAGGGAAAAACATCCAGTATGCGGCAGTCCTGTGGGCGAAAATGCCTTGTTGATGCTAGAGGTCAGAGGAGAATGGGCCGACTGATTCAAGCTGATAGAAGAGCAACTTTGCCTGAAATAACCACTCGTTACAACCGAGGTATGCAGCAAAGCATTTGTGAAGCCACAACACGCACAACCTTGAGGCGGATGGGCTACAACAGCAGAAGACCCCACTGGGTACCACTCATCTCCACTACAAATAGGAAAAAGAGGCAACAATTTGCAAGAGCTCACCAAAATTGGACAGTTGAAGACTGGAAAAATGTTGCCTGGTCTGATGAGTCTCGATTTCTGTTGAGACATTCAGATAGTAGAGTCAGAATTTGGCGTAAACAGAATGAGAACATGGATCCATCATGCCTTGTTACCACTGTGCAGGCTGGTGGTGGTGGTGTAATGGTGTGGGGGATGTTTTCTTGGCACACATCGTTTAAATGCCACGGCCTACCTGAGCATTGTTTCTGACCATGTCCATCCCTTTATGGCCACCATGTACCCATCCTCTGATGGCTGCTTCCAGCAGGATAATGCACCATGTCACAAAGCTCGAATAATTTCAAATTGGTTTCTTGAACATGACAATGAGTTCACTGCACTAAAATGGCCCCCACAGTCACCAGATCTCAACCCAATAGAGCATCTTTGGGATGTGGTGGAACGGGAGCTTCGTGCCCTGGATGTGCATCCCACAAATCTCCATCAACTGCAAGATGCTATCCTATCAATATGGGCCAACATTTCTAAAGAATGCTTTCAGCACCTTGTTGAATCAATGCCACGTAGAATTAAGGCAGTTCTGAAGGCGAAATGGGGTCAAACACAGTATTAGTATGGTGTTCCTAATAATCCTTTAGGTGAGTGTATATTTCACATTTACAACGAATATCAAGATTAAATTAATGATCTTGAACAATTTCGCCATGACGCCATGTTGGATTATACATGCAGAAGAATTGAAACAACATAATTTGGATCTAGGAAAAACCCAGCCTTGCAGTTTGGAATGTTTCCACGTCATAAATCAAATGGGCCAGGCGTCATCATTGGTCAGAAAGGCCCCATTGCAACCTGACCTCCTGATCTTCCAAACAGAGTTAAAGCAGACTTCTCTTTTGTAAGGTTACAAGGACCATCAGATTTGCACAACTCTTAAGACATTTCATCTTAATCTAGCCTTGCTAGATAATGCTGAAAATCGCTTTGAACTGTGGTAACGTTTGTACCTGAAAAATTAATTATAGACTGATGGACCTCTTTAAAATGTGTGTAGCGATGTGCAATTACCTATAAGTGATAAATATAATCTTTAATTTTGTATGATTCATTTCATTCTACTAAGAATGGTAACTATAAGGTTTAACTTGATAAAATACAATGATGTGTAAAATCAATATGATTTTGTAACCAGGGATTTTCATGTTTTATTACATACACATATAATAGCCATGAAAACTTTCATATTTGGTATGCAAGCATTTGTTTGGGTACATAGAGAAAGCTGTTGACAACGAATATCATGTCTCTTGTACCATTTGCAAGATATAAAATTCAGGATTAAATATGCACTATTTTTGAGTGGGAAAATAGTGAGAATCTCTAACAAAGGACCATAAATCGACTATCAGAAAGGACAGCCCAGATGACCATGTGACTCTGAAAAGTCACTTTTGATTGGCCCAGGACACCTTTGGGGATGCGGCCAATTTCTGTTCGAATATATCCAAACAGGAAGAACACAGTCTCTTGCCTCTTCTCTGTCTCTTCTCTTCTGCTTTATCTTCTGCTCCGCTGACTGCTCCGACTTCACGCTGACTCTTCATTACCTAAAGCTAATTCCTTACAATTGTGAGCCGATACAACGAAACGTTGTATTACAATTTTCAATGGTGGAGAATCTATTAAGACAAATAATCTAGTTATTTGTCATTTATCTAATTTATAATGGTTGTCGAACGCGACTAATTCCGTTAAACATTTCATTACCTAATAAGGTACAATAAGGACAGTTTAATATACTTCATAGCTCACATATTTCAAGACCTTAAATTCCGTTAAAAATTTTGCATACCAAAATATCCTTACATATAATGGTGGTAGAATGCAAAATACCCCATTTTAACTGATCCCATCCACATCTCTAAGTTATATATGTAATACCCTACAGCCATCTGACTAGCTTAAAATACGGGACAAATTGCATCCCGTTTTGATTCGATATGGTATACAACTTTTCATCTTTAAAATGGGATGTTCCCATATTTTACGGGAAGGGTGGCAACCCTAATCACCAGCATGCGCTTGAGTTTGTGTGTCAACAGAGCAGCTGTTCACTAATGCACTGGTGCTGTGCATACCATATATTGACTTATCAAACACAGCCTTTTGCATTTAGCATTTCCTTCAACAGTGGTTCTATACACTCACCTAAAGGATTATTAGGAACACCTGTTCAATTTCTCATTAATGCAATTATCTAATCAACCAATCACATGGCAGTTGCTTCAATGCATTTAGGGCTGTGGTCCTGGTCAAGACAATCTCCTGAACTCCAAACTGAATGTCAGAATGGGAAAGAAAGGTGATTTAAGCAATTTTGAGTGTGGCATGGTTGTTGATGCCAGACGGGCTGGTCTGAGTATTTCACAATCTGCACAGTTACTGGGATTTTCACGCACAACCATTTCTAGGGTTTACAAAGAATGGTGTGAAAAGGGAAAAACATCCAGTATGCGGCAGTCCTGTGGGCGAAAATGCCTTGTTGATGCTAGAGGTCAGAGGAGAATGGGCCGACTGATTCAAGCTGATAGAAGAGCAGCTTTGCCTGAAATAACCACTCGTTACAACCGAGGTATGCAGCAAAGCATTTGTGAAGCCACAACACGCACAACCTTGAGGCGGATGGGCTACAACAGCAGAAGACCCCACTGGGTACCACTCATCTCCACTACAAATAGGAAAAAGAGGCTACAATTTGCAAGAGCTCACCACAATTGGACAGTTGAAGACTGGAAAAATGTTGCCTGGTCTGATGAGTCTCGATTTCAGTTGAGACATTCAGATGGTAGAGTCAGAATTTGGCGTAAACAGAATGAGAACATGGATCCATCATGCCTTGTTACCACTGTGCAGGCTGGTGGTGGTGGTGTAATGGTGTGGGGGATGTTTTCTTGGCACAATTTAGGCCCCTTAGTGCCAATTGGGCATCGTTTAAATGCCACGGCCTACCTGAGCATTGTTTCTGACCACGTCCATCCCTTTATGGCCACCATGTACCCATCCTCTGATGGCTACTTCCAGCAGGATAATGCACCATGTCACAAAGCTCGAATCATTTCAAATTGGTTTCTTGAACATGACAATGAGTTCACTGTACTAAAATGGCCCCCACAGTCACCAGATCTCAACCCAATAGAGCATCTTTGGGATGTGGTGGAACGGGAGCTTCATGCCCTGGATGTGCATCCCACAAATCTCCATCAACTGCAAGATGCTATCCTATCAATATGGGCCAACATTTCTAAAGAATGCTTTCAGCACCTTGTTGAATCAATGCCACGTAGAATTAAGGCAGTTCTGAAGGCGAAATGGGGTCAAACACAGTATTAGTATGGTGTTCCTAATAATCCTTTAGGTGAGTGTATAAGTTGTATGTGTTCGACCAGCTCAAATGACTTTCAGTGGGATAATAGGCTGGAAGATAAAGCCTTTACAGTGCTAAAGGGGAGGTTCGGGCCATCTCTGAGAGGGCCTGTACTGAAAAGTCCACCCCTCCTGCCTGGCAGCCTTCACTACGCAGAGGACTCGGGGAATAAATGGCACCAAGGCCCTCTTTATTCCAAAGCCAGCCAAGAATGCAAGGCCTCTTTTTTTTGCTCTTCAGACACCATTATCAGCAGTGAAATATTCCCTCTGTTGCACCCTTTGTGCACTTGCAGGGTGGACGTCACAGGCATGGAAGCCCGTCCTCTTCTCTGGAGAGATTTGCTGCACTGACCAAATGGCCAATCAGAGAGAACTCCTGAGGAGAATGTTTTCCTGGATATGCATGCAGAGAAGTTTAAATACTTTAAGACTACTTTTCTCTCTCTTGGAATTGAAGGGGTTTTCCAAACTCTTACTTTGGTAAGGGAAGCTTCAAAAAAATATTTTTCTGTTTAGTACTTTTGTGTGTTTTCCAGGATAAATATCTGAACACCCTTCAAATAAGATACATTGACTTGAAAAGCACAAGATACTGCAACTTGTTTTCAAAGAATAAGAAGATTTCAGATCTTGTCTTAAGCATTGATCTAACAATATTTAGATTAATGCTTTTAGATTAAAGGTTTATGCTTTAAAACAAGAACATTTGCCAATTGGATAAGAAAAAAAGAACAAACATGTATCTTATGCCATTTTGTTTCTCAAGAAAATTTACCTTGTTTAAAAAGTTTACATTTTTTACTAGTAAACAAGATTTTTTCATTTTAATTGTTTAAATGTTTTTTACTGTACAATTGTTATTTCACACTGCAGCTAGCATAATATAATACCAAGTTGTAAAGTAGTATTCTTTCATTTTCAAGTAAAATGGAACCGATGCAGTCCAACATTTTTTACACTCTGACTCTCATACACATGAATGAGTCATTGCTGGAGAGACCACCTGTGTTCTCTAGCTCTTGTGCATATTGTCAGTAGCTTGCTTCGCCCTTCCTTCCACTTGAATGTTTCTCTGTGTCTTTGCCCTGATCATTATGGAATATTTCCTGTACATGAACACCATGTAATGTGCTCATTTGATCAGTCAAAAAAAAAAAAGCAGCGGGTTGTTTTCTTATGAAGTTGTTGTAATTATGGTATGTCAAGGTAAGGCCATAGAGTTTGTTATGGTCCTTACAAGAGTCTTTCTTCACAGTTAGTTTCTTTCAGGTCCCAGGTTTTAATTTTTAAAGAAACAAACATATTTCATCTTTTTTCTTTTTGTTATATAAAGGTCACACTAAATCTCACTTGGAAAAATTTGACCAGGCCTATAATTTTTGGTACTTTTTCAAATGCCTTTAATGTATAGATATTACTGTTTTATGCTAATCCCAGATCCAGACGTTCAGTATTAAACTATGAAATCCATGATAAAATACTAATTAAGTTTAAAACTTTAATAATTTAAGCAAAGAGTAAAATGAACAAACCATTTCAATATTTATTGTGTGAAAATTATTTCTGTCAGTTTTTCAAAAATTAAGGCTGTCCCACAGTTGTGAAGTTCACCATTAAGTTTATTCAAAAGTTAGTGTACTGTTCTTAAGTGAAGTTGACAGAAGTGTCAGCAAAGAGCAAACTTGAATGAAGTATGAGGCAAGTGATTGTGGCAGGGCGGAGGGCGGGGCCGGGTCGTGATCCTACACACCCGGTCCCGTATTAGGCTAATCAAGCCTCTGAGGTTTAAAGGTCGACTGCAGGGTGTCGTTCGGGAGAGAGAGATCGTTAGCGGACATGGCCGTTAACGATCTCTCTCTCCCGCACAGCCCTCTGCAGTCAGCCTTTAAACCTCATGGAGGCCCCGCCCTCCGCCCTGCCACAGTGATGTTTGAAGAAAAATTTATTTCATGGTAATCATCACTTTTGAACAGAATGATTTTTATTGGGCGTAATTTCCAATCAAGCTATTTTAAATTTTCTTTCATTGCAATAGTGTTCAAATGTTTTTGAGTGTGACTTAATGTCTAAATACTTTTTGAGGGCACTGTAAATTAATTCAAGGCTTCTCATCGGTGCGTAATCCATCTAGGAGTTATCACATGATTACTCCCCAAATATTTCACCCAGGTTAAAATTGCAGTCAATATTTTTGATTGCTCCCCTATCCACATGTTCCTCTGGATTCTCATTAGGGTTGTCATTATAGGATCACTGTGCCTTTGCTTATTATTTTATATCTTTCTTAATTAGATTTTTTTTTTTTATCTGAGTTATCTTAGCACACTGTACATCAGTGGGACTTGTCGTTTGAAAGCATGCACTGTTAACATTTTAAAAATGTTATCCCTCATTACACACTTCACCAGTCAGCTTCATCAGTTTTCACAACAGTTGAAGAAAAGTTTCATTTCCCCTTGCAATCCTTCAAGCTTTCTTTAAAGATCTTTACAGTTAAGTTATCTTGACAGTGAGCTGCTAAATAAGACTCAAGGAAAGAGCTTGGAATTGAAAGAATTTCTCCATTAAGTTACTGACAGCTGAAATCAGATTTGTGCTTTAGTAATTATCTTGGGGGACTTTCAGAGTACTGCCCAGTACCATGCATTATGCAAAGTTATTATATTTTGCTATATTTGATTCACACACTAAAGAAAGGATTGCAGTGTATGGCAAACTTGGGAAATTCTTCCCCTAGTGGGCAGGTACATTCTCAGTAAATGTTAAACTTGCAGGCTACTTCCAGTCATCAAAAAAGTTGTGGGAGAGCAGCATTTGCCTAATTCATTTCCTGCATATCTGCATAAAATCTTATTAGCAATGTTGTAAATTGGTTAGTACATTAGACTATCCCTTTGACACACTCCCTTTAATTCCTTACCAGAGCAATTATATAGTGTGGGGAGAGTTGTTTATCATCTCAGTTAGGACATTTTTCTCAACAACAGCTTCACAAATATTTGTATATGCTTGTTCCAGGTGGTTCCAGATTCTTTTGGCTTCTGTTCTGTGACTAATGTGAGAAGATGAAGGAATAACTTGAAAATATTGAGGTAACCAATGTCTAATTCTCTTCATTTCACCTGGGTCCATAATTACTTTTCATAGCTTCGATGGATTCTATCATTTCCATTTTGAGAGAATGAGTAACCTTGACCTACATCCTCTAAGTCTTCCGGTCAGTCGACTCTCACCGGCCAAGTCCAGTAGCAGTATCGATCAGTATACCCACCACCACAGCAAAGGTGACTCTGCCTATAGCTCATTCTCTGGAGGTTCCACAGTCCCTGATTACTCCTCTCCCTACCTAAAGGATGAACTCCAGTCATACAGCCTGCACTATACCGATCTGAAATATGCAAAAGCAAAATACAGCCCAACCTTTCTTGAATCCGATTCAAAGAGCATGGACCACCTTTACCGTTCCATGGAAGCCAATGTGCAACAGCACCATCGGAGCAGCAGTAGCTGCTCTAACGTTGAAAGTCCACCAGTTCCAATGCTTCCTTTACCTCCCCCACCACCTCCTGCCCGTTTAGACAGCTTTGTAACAACGAGGAACCTTGAAAACACAAGGGCACGTCTGAGTCCCGAAGGACAGTTTGATGACATTTCTACTTCAAAACAGACTGGAAATCCAGAGGACTGTGGTGTCCTGGTTGAGCCTGTCAATTGTCGCTTAATTTCACAAAATTGTCAGAGAGATCAGCTCAAGCAAGACCTTGGGGACAAGGTTCTTGAACCACCAAAATATACAAGTATTTTAAGTAGATTGCCCCTGCAAACCTGTCAGCCAGAACACTTGCAGCAGTCTTGGTGTGGCCATTCTGAAACTCAAAGGAAGAGGTCGCATTCAGCTTATGGGGGACCTGTTTCTGAGCAGCAATGCTACGTTAACTCCTGCCATATGCCACAGAACATGATCAGAGGGAGTATTCAACACAAAGGCCAATTCTATTTTGTTACCGGTGTCTTCAATTCCTCTGAACCCAGTGTCATGCAAGGTGTTGGTGAAAGTAGAAGCATGGAGACCTCCAGTGAGTGGTCCTATAAAGCTCAGCGTAGAAGGCAGAGCTGTCCCGATGGTCCGAGAGGTAGACTGTTTTTTCAAGAGGCGCACAAGTTCATCATTCAGAATGAAGCTATGGAGCATCCATCTTACAAGTCAGAGCAGACCTCTCAAGGTGTGGAGGACAAGAGAGTCATGAGTAAAGAAAATGGCAAACATCACTCTTCCAGCCACCCTATCTTCTACTGTGGTCCTGAGGAGAATTTGGTTGGTAAAACAATAACCCCTGCTCTGATTAAGGAAGACCATACCAGTTGCCCCAAGAATGAAAAACAGATGACAAGAAATTCGAGACAGCCCAAATTGGATGTTCCAAGAGAAAAGATAAGCAAGGAGACCACCCCACTTTTATACCACCTCACAGGAGCCAGCATGGCACCATTTACAAGCAATTTCAAAAACAATAATGATAGTGGTATGGAGATTAAGATTACAGACTATGGCAAAGATAAGCAGAAGGCAGGAAAAGATAGCCAAAGCTCTAATAACAGTGAACATTGGCAGAGTGAAATGTCTAAAGAAGAACAACCAAATGAATTCACCTACCCATGTGGTACCTTGGATGACTCCTACAAAAAGTATTACAAGGAGAAACTGAAAGATGCCCAATCCAAGGTTTTAAAGGCAACTTCCTTTAAAAGGACAGATTTGCAACTCTCTTGGCCCCACAGAATCAAGCAGCAGACAAACAAAAAGCATTCTGTTGTGCCTGCTGGTTCGCCATTACAAAACGTACATTCCAGCTTGGCCAATCCCACTGCACAACTACACAATCCTCAAGGAACAGAAAAGAAGAGCATGAAGGACCTCTGTCTGGAGATCGAGAAAGGAATGGAAATAGAAACGGAGACGTCACAGAATATTGCTCAACCACAAGTGCCTCGAGTAGGGTCTAGGAAGCGTTTGACGGCAGATCAGAAAAAGTTGTCTCATTCTGAACCTGAGAAACTACATCAGCTGTCAGATGAACCTGCTCATATGAACTGCCACTCTCTTGGAAATGAAGGGGAAGGTGGTGATCATGGTCTAGTGGCTGCCAGGCGGAAGATGTTTGAAACACGAGGACGTGCTCTGTCTGCCTCCAACTTCTCAAAGTCAAGTCTGAAGCAGCTTCAGCACAAGGCCTTGACAGCATACATGGAACGGAAAACTGGTCAAAAGGTAGCTGAACCCCAACAGCCAGTTCCACAATTACCAAGCCAAAGGAATTCAACTGCTGGGAGGCTGAGTGCCTGGAGCTCCAGACATAACTCTGGCATTGCAGACTTTAAGAAGCTCCACAGGCCTCTCTCTGCTGGTCGCATTCTTGAGTCCATGTCAAATTCTGTTAAATATGCCCAATTCATCCCTGCTCAGCCTAGCATTCACTCAAGGCAGTCCAGCTCGAGAGAGAAGTCCCCATCAGCAGGGAAGTCTGCGTCTGTGGAGAGTCTTCTGGACCGGCCTGAACAACCTGAGTTCTTCCGGGCTCGAAGCACGTCCACTCCCCATGCTTTCCACGTATGTATTAAAAATGTTTTGTATGACTAAGTTTAAAATATCCACTGCCACATTTCGATTGTTATATGGCTACATTAACATCATATTTTGTTCTATAGGCTCAGAAACATCCAGATGAGTTCTCAACCAGTTGTAACAATGACATATCAAGGTGACCTATTATTGCTCTTGTTGATGAGTATAATGGGAAATGTCAGACTGTGTCTGTCCCCAAATTATTAGTGGCACTTGCTAGGACAAGCTTCACTATTAATGTTGCTCATACTTATGGTTAGGGTATACTAAGTTTATCCGTGTGCCTTTATGCATTGTGCACGGTTGGGCATTCTATGCTTTTTAAAGTGTATCCTATTGAAAGAAGCCTGTGTGGACATGTTCAACCCATGCATGCTACGAGGTGCATGAGGTTACAAAAACTGTCAACGCAAAGTTTGGCGATGATTAAATTTACGTCACGTACTGTGTACGAGATCTAGCTGAATACAGGAAACCGAAGTAGACTTTAGCCTTTACAGTTAAGGATTTGGACCAATTGCTGGACAATATGGAGTGAAGCATCAGCTTCACCCTTGCCCTTCCTTCAATCATGATGCGGCATTCAGTTCAAATTATTTCAACTTTTACCCCAATGCCACTGGCCTATCAAAGCAAAAGATTACTGGACAATTCTTAATAAATATCTTTGCATGGGTGAAGCCAGCTCTAAAATAAAAACAACACATTCTCTGCAGTATGTTTCATCCAGATGTCAAAGTCACACCGCTCGCTTTAAGCAGTCCATTGACGGCCAACAAGTCATGTGGATTTTACATTTTTAAAGATCATATGATTTTAAAATGTGGTGTGTAACAGGTCCTGCACTATTTGTGCTATTGGCATGAGTGATACATGTGCAACCGCCACTTACATTTTCTTCAGAAAATAGAAAAATGTTGTTATCTCAACAGAGTAGACATGAATGTCATTCATTTGGTTAAATAGTTATTTAGTTTGGGAAATGATTTGATTAAACATGATATCTTGATGCCAACTACTTGTTTTTTCAGTGTGCAGAGAAATGTAGAGGGAGATACATTGGTCCATCACAGTCGTACAGCATCGGTTTCTAATGACCGACGGGCACAAATGGTCGCTCCAAGAGGAAAATCTATGGAGGAACTTGGGGTGTCCAAGATCTCAAGTCCTGAAGTTCTCAGCAAGAGCTCTGAGCAGCTTGACCAACTGCAGGAAAAGCAACATATGTCTGTAAAAGAGACGCAAATCACAAAAGGAAAGGAACATATGGAGAGTAAGCTAAATCAAAGCTGTTGCCCCCTGTTGAGATTTGGAGAACACTCAGATAAATCTCAGGCAGGTCCTGAGAAACAACTCCTTAAGCAGATATCTCCAACACCAGACTCTTTAGCAGTTCCCTACTCCCAGCTCAAAGCATTGTCCTCTCCACCTGACACATATGAATCCCATGGCATTGCCTCTGTATACCATGTACCCTCTCGTGAGGATGAAATCCATTTGGCTTCTCACTGCAATGGAACTAAAAATAGAAATGACACCATGCCTAGTCATTCCAATGAATCCGATGAGATCAAGCTTGATATCAGGTACTGTATACCCTCAATCCTTGTTGTTTATGTATTTATTAGTGGTGTCTAATAAGGCAAGTTTCACGATTGTTATTGCACATACCTTAGAGTTAGGTATTTGAACAAACCCCTAAGCTTAAGTATTAAACTTCATTTTGTAACTTTTCCTGCATCATTTTGGCAATACATACAGTACTGTATCTCAAAGTGCGCTATTACTTTTGTAAGCCATCAGACTTACGATTTACATCTGGTGGAAGATAAAATGGGTGAAAAAAATCCTGTAGACTTACATTGAACGAGGGACCTAAGCCATATCTAGAGACCAGGCTTTGGGGTGGGCTTTTTGATGTGGTCATTAAGCAACTACCTAGGAATGCCCTAACAACCACCTAGAATACCTTTTTTACCTGAGTTAAATAAATCAAAACAACTTAGCATAGTGATGCCCTGGCAAGTATAATAACATTTTTGTGGCCACATTGAAAGCATGTTTTTAAATTATGTCTGTTTTTAATCATTGCAGAAAAGAGCAGGAATTTTCTCCTCTGAATGTGAGTGAGGCACCTTTATCTGGTCCAGAAGTTTCTCTCAGTCATGGAGTCACAACAGATCCCAGTTTATGGATTTCAATGCCTGAGACAAATGAGACAGAGGCAAAAAATTGCCCATCTCCTGAAATAAAAACTCTTGTTGAACTCCAAAATGCAGTGCCTACCCCATGTTGTTTTATTGAAACTACACATATAACTACACTTCCTGTCATTCCGCATGTGGAGTCCAGCCAGACACCTGCACTAAGTAGGGAAAAAGAGGTTAGTGGTAAGGAAGTTGGATGTCTTGTGACTGATAACAAGCGATGTAAGGATCCCAAGGACAAACTAGAGTGGGAAGTGCTAGTTCAGGAGGTAGTTTCAGCTGACCAGTCATTAGCTCGTAGTCTTTACCCTACAACCAATCGGAAGACAGCTCTCATGCTGATGGAGCAGCTGTTGTCTGAAGATACTCTTCTAATGGAGGAACACTACAAGAAGAAACAGGAGAAGAAAGTTAGTAACCCAAGGCAAGCTGCACACAGGTGACTACTGCACATTTGTCAAAAATAGGGTAGACCAGGGCTAGTTGTCACCCCCCACCCCATTTAATTTGAGATTTAAGTAAATATACTGTACAGTCTGTGCACTGCAAAGTGAATGTATGAAGCTGCTCACATTGCGCCCTGTGCTTCTTGTAGTAGATGACAGAATAGAGTGCACATTCGCTTTGATGTGTGCAGCGCCTGCAGACTATATTTATAAATTGTAGCATTTTGTGCCTCGACAATCACGTTGGGTCATTTAACCATAATTTATCCGGAAGTGTGAAACTACCGTCAAAAACAAAGACCATTAAAAGCCATCATGTCAAAATAAAAGTTTGATTCAAAATAAAAGATATACTTAAAGTTTATTTTATTATTATTATTATTTTTGTTAAGTTGAACCTAAATCTCACAGGCAAGGGGCTGTTAGAATAGAATATAAGTTTTCATCAATATTTTCATTCATAATGTGATGCACTGTTGTACAGCACTTTTTTGTTCACAAAAATAAGTCCAATATTGTGTTATAAGATTATGTTGTGAGGATCTTTACTAAAGCACTTATTTAAAAAAATAAAAATAAATGCAATGGTATGTTGATAAGAAATTGTTATATTTTTATTTGTTTAAAGTTGTATTCATTTGATTAGACACAATTTAGAAGATGAAATTGAATACAATTTTAAAAATTCAGAAAAATAAAATCAGAAAGAATGGAATTTGGGAACAAACAGTTTAGAACAAAAATCAAACAAATGTCATATTGTACAACTTAAAAAAGTTGAAGCAATGGTTACTTAATTGAGAAACACTTGAAGGAATCATGCTGTTGTTTAAATATAATATTTATTTATATTCATTAGTGCTACATAAATGTTCACAATATCTTGACCTACATCCTGAGGCGCGTTGTCATTCCTAACCGGACCACCAACATCTTGCTCTTGAGAGGCGTCAGACGCATAGGACGATGATTTTTAATTCTTCGACATTCTACACTCCCAGCACATTTTAACGATCAAAAACTAAATCGGTTCTTACAGAGTAATATTGAGTGGAAGGATAATTGTAGCAAAGTGTAGCTCCCCACTAGGCTGCTTCAACACACATCACAGTGTCACAAAGTGACTCCCCCATTTACATTGAAATTTAACATTTTAGTAGGCTAAAAGAGTATGTTCAATAGTACTGTATACAAAAAAAAAATATTCTGTGTTTTCAAAATTGAGAATTGTGACATTTTTACTGGTATCTGTACCGTCTACTACAGTATTTGTTTTAAACTTGCCATTTAACATCCTTTATTTATATATATATATATATATATTAGGGCTGTCCATTTAACGCGTTAATTCAGTGCGATTAATTTGACAAAAAATAACGCGTAAAAAAAAAAATTCACAATTAATCGCAGCATAATAAGGAAGATTCCTGAGAAATGCAAGTCAAATTTCAGCTGTATGAGAAACACACAGTTTATACAGTGAAGAAAACAACCCACAACACAGACATGCGTTACGTTCTTGCATTCAAAACACTTTAAGGAGCGCAAATGCGAACTAAGGGATCTCAAGATGTGTTTAAAGATTGAGTATTAAACTATATTTAACTTGAAGCAGTGAACTAAGCATTTTATATTTATGATGCAAAGCACCCGAGACGCTACACAAGCATGTCTGACGCAGGTGTACATTGACGGGTCCTTAAACAAGCCCTCATAATAAATCTCCAACTGATTGACAAATTCACGTGTATATATATATTGATATAATTTATAAATATTTAAAGATAACTATGTATAATTATATATTGATATAAATATGTATAATCTTTATATATTGAATTATTGTTATATGAGGGGCTTTCTCAGCAAAGATTTGTATATGCGATTAATCGCGATTAATTAATCTGGACACCAAGTAAGATAACATTTAAATCACATTTGAAAACTAGTCCCCCCAGCCGTAGCAGAAATGCTGTATGATCATATTGGACATTTTTATATTTAGGGTTTTGAAATTACAACATACAAAACCACTGCTTGAGAAACCACACATTTGTGTAATTGGACTTTTGATTCAAAAACAAATTGTTACTGAAATATAGCCCTTGTGATAACTTCCCTGTGTGACAACTAGCCTTGGTCTCCCCTACAAGGCAAATACTTCTTTTGACCCTTTACTTGTAAATGAATGTGCATCTAAGTAAAACATATGGTTTTGTTCCAAAATCTAGTAAGTTCCTAGACTGGAATTTAAGGCATAAACGTGTTTTCAACACGATGGCTGTTCCAAAGGTTAGGCATTAACAAAGTTTTGTTTGGCTAAACTCTAAAGCAGCATTGCAAATATGCTTCCCAATCTAAACATCCCAATCTTCCATCTCAAATGGCATTTTGATAATCTCAGTAATAAACAAATCATTATATACTGGAAAGGATCCATAAAAATAATAGTTTTATTAATAAATATTTACATTTCAATTTACACAGTATTTGTGTGTGCGTTGTATTTTTATACTTGTAAAGTGTAACAGTCTTGGTTCTTGAATTATTTTTCTCATTCCTTTCTTCCATAGGTATTTTAAAAAAAATCCTTGATTTGAACCAAACAAACCAGCTCCAACTTTGGTTTGATTTGAAAAAAAAAAAAAAAAAATGACCTATGGAGAAATGAATGGGATTTTTGCTGTCGGAACCCGACTGCACAGAGTTGCTGTCTATGTAGAATGTTCCACATTGGTCATTTATGAGGTTACAAATTAGCTTGTTTTGGAACCGAGCTAATGTGTATTTCAGAAACATTAAATATGTTTGATGTAATAACTCAATAACAGTAATACTTGTTATGCATTATATTTATCAGAATATCCTTTGCAAAAAAAAAAGTTATCTTTATTTGCAATAAACTTGTTAATTTGTGGTTCAGTTTGTAGTCCTCAAACCCAGAAGAAAATTGGCTTTCTTGAGCCATGGGTTCCCTCTAGAATGTCTAATGTTTTCGATTTGTTTCGATATGTTTAAAAAAACACAGCAGTTTAAACTCATGTCCTTTCTTTGAGATGTGTTTATTACAAACAAAATTAAAGTCTCTTCAAGTAATGTTAACCACAGACCTTAATATACTCATAAATTGAAAATCCCATTCTAAAACCCACAGGAAATTCCTGAGGGAACCCATGGCGAATTTGTCTTTAGGGTTGTTCTACAAATTAACATCATGACTGAACAGCTCTATTTGCTTCAAACAAAACCGAGTTTTACCAAATGTTTGCCAGAGGGGTTTGTCAGAACACAAATGTTTGTGAGGAATATTCCCCTCCAATCGATTTTCAAATATGTAAAGGCTGTAATTTTATTTGTGCCACTGTTAGTTAATATTGTGTGGGTTTTTTAAAGCACTGAGATGCCACAGAATGACAAACCATCAAACCCACCCTCATCTCTGAGTGATGACGCTGCTCTCTCAAACAACCAAAAAGACAAACTGTGCAACACAGAAATGGACATCATTGAAAAGAAGGTACTCCTAGTACTGTAACTTACAATAATTCTATTGTATAAGCTAAAGTACACGAACCTTATGAATACATAATGGTTAATAATGACATGATGACACAAATGTTGAAAACTTCTTAATAATCATGACTCAATAATTCATGACATTTGTTAAAAAAATACCTTGAAAAATATGTTTGAAAACGTATGTTTATGTTTAGGTTGGGGTAGGGTGCACTCAAGTATTCCAGGTGCAAGGAAAGTTTTTACATGTGGTTTACTTGAAAGTTACACCACATTTTTAAAGTCATTAAAAGGATAATTCCCCCCAAAATTTTAATTTTCTCATCATTTACTAACCCTCATGCCGTCCAAGATGTGTATGACTTTCTTCTGCTGCTGAACACAAATTAACATTTTTAGAAGAATATTTCAGCTCTGTAGGTCCATAAAATGCATATTAATCCATATTTTCAAAAGTGATATTACAGGTGTAGGTGAGAAACAGGTCAATATTTAAGTCCTTTTTTGCTAGATATTCTTCTCCCTGCCAAGTATGCATAAAGAATGTGAATCACCAAAAACACAAGAAGAAGAAAGTGAAAGTGGAGATTGACTGAGGAGGGAGGAGAATTTATTGTAAAATAAGAACTTGTATATTGAAAGAAAGTCATACACATCGAGGTTGGCATGAGGGTGAGTAAATCATGAGAGAATTTTCATTTTTAGGTGAACTATCCTTTTAAGTCAATTTTTGTCGAAAATGCTGTAAGTGTTTTTCAGAAATGAGGCAAAGATTACATATCTACAAACTTGGCACATGTTTTTAGCTAGATTTTTTTAAACATTTCTATTTCTATTTCTAATCTCAGTAAACCTTATTTGTCGATTACTTTAATGACTTATAATAAACATATCTTGTCTATTTGTCTCCTGTGCATCTTCTCACATATAGAGACAGCTGATAGCAGATATAGAGGAGCGTTTGAAGTCTCTTGAGGAGGTCCGCTCTACCCTGCAGGGTGAGGAGAAAGAGAATGGGGCACGAGGCGATGCTCTGGAGACTCTGGTGCGAGAGAGCTGTGTGCCTGCTGAGTTAGAGCGCTACACACAGTTTATAGGAGATCTAGAGCGGGTGGTCAGTCTACTGATGTGTCTGTCGGCGCGCCTCGCACGAGTGCAGAATGCCCTCAGCACTGTGGATGACAAAACGGACACAGAGGAGAAAGTGAGTTATGGGAAACAATGTTACTGTTGTAAACCAAAACTAAAATCAAACCTCAAATTAAAAAGAGATCAAAAATAAAATAATAAAAATAACATAATTGTAAGAACTGAAACTAAGCAAATATATGTTTCCTTTGTTTGAAAACTAACTAAAAATAAAAATGACTAAAACTTAGTTTCAGTTTTTGATATATTGCAGATTATACTGCACATCACATTCGATCAATTTGTATTACACATTCAACACTATCTATCAAGAATATTATTTTTTTTATATATATATTTACATATTTTTAATAGAAAAGTAATAATTTATAATAATAATAATTATATATATATATATTATACATATATGTTGCTGATGATGCTGTTTTTGATAAACCCATCCTCAGTGATAATGCCAAACCTTCAAAGCCATAAATCAGCTGAGTGAGGTGTGTCAGTTAAGGTGTGTCTTTGTTTAAATATCTAGTGTTAAAACTAGGAGGGGTCCATGTGGTTTGACATTCTTGCTTGAATAAACACACTAAAGTTTATGTGTGTAGGGATAAGAACACTGTCATGTTTCTTTTTTTTTAAAATTGCATTGAATATTGAAAATGATCACTGTAAAGATCTTTTTTAAATATGTTTTTAAAAACATATGCTTGACTGCTAGGATCAACAGTTGCTGGTATAAACACTCTATGACCGAAACTGTCCTCTAGTTTCTATGGCTTTTACAATCGCACTGCCCTCTTGTGACAAATATTTGAACACCATGAAAGTGCAAATATTGCAATCAAAGAATGTGTCAGCTTTTGGATCACTGAATTTATGTAAATTCTTTCTTGATACTTTATTCACCACATATTATTTTTATGCAAGTAGTCATTCTACAATTATCTAGGAATATTTCAAAAATCAAATCTATTATACACACTGGTGGCCAAAAGTTTGGAATAATGTACAGATTTTGTTGTTTTGGAAGGAAATCGGTACTTTAATTCACCAAAGTAGCATTCAACTGATCACAAAGTACAGTCAAGTCAGTACTGATGAAAAAAACAGCACCATCACTATTTGAAAAAAGTAATTTTTGATCAAATCTAGACAGAGCCCATTTCCAGCAGCATCACTCCAACACCTGATCCTTGAGTAATCATGCTAAATTACTAATTTGGTACATGCAAAGTTGTACACTACAGTCTTCAAAGACAAAGGACAACTGGCTCTAACAAGGACAGAAAGAGATGTGGAAGACCAGATGTACAACTAAACAAGAGCATAAGTACATCAGAGTCTCTAGTTTGAGAAATACATTCATCACATGTCCTCAGCTGACAGCTTCATTGAATTCTACCCACTCAACACCAGTTTCATGTACAACAGTACAGAGAAGACTCTGGGGTGCAGGCCTTATGGGAAGAACTGCAAAGAAAAAGCCACTTTTGAAACAGAAAATCAAAAAGAAAATGTTAGAGTGGGCAAAGAAACACAGACATTGGACAACAGATCATTGGAAAAGAGTGTTATGGATCTTAACCCCATTGAGCTTTTGTGGGATCAGTTAGACTGTAAGGTGGGTGAGGAGTGCCCGACAAGACAGTCACATCTATGGCAAGTGCTACATGAAGCGTGGGGTGAAATGTCACATGAGTATCTGGAAAAACTGAAAGCGAGAATGCCAAGGATCTGCAAAGCTGGTCATTGCTGCATGTGGAGGATTTTTTGATGAGAAATCTTTGAAGTAGTTTAAGAAGTTTTCATGTTATTAATGTCCTGACTGTACATTGTGATCAGTTGAATCCCACTTTGGTAATAAAAGTACCAATTTCTTTCCATAAGAGCAAAATCTGTAAATGATTCCATAGTTTTGGCCTCCGGTGTGTATATATATATATATTTGTATTTGTATGTGTAGTGTGTGTGTGTGTCATTTTGAATACTGGCAATTTCATGGCTTTTGAATTTCATTAAAAGAAACCATTTTCAGCTTTTTTGTTGTATGAAAATCTCATTTAAATGGAATTGGAAACTTTTTTAAGCCGTAAACGTTTATTTTTGGTACTTATTTTGAAATGACTTTTATGTATAGATTTTACCGTTTTAGACTTGTCCCAGACTCACATTATTCAACTACGAAAATCCATTATAAAAACACAAATTATTATATGTTTAAAACTATGACAATCTAAGCAAAGACTGAAATAATCTATTCCAATATTTAATGTGTAAAAATGATTTCTGTTAATATTTCAAAAATGATGACTGTCCAGGGGCCTGGGTAGCTCAACGAGTAAAGATGCTGACTACCACCCCTGGAGTCGCAAGCAGTCGAATCCAGGGCATGATGAGTGATTCCAGCCAGGTCTCCTAAGCAACCAAATTGGCCCGGTTACTAGGGAGGGTAGAGTCACATGGGGTAACCTCCTCATGCTCGCTATAATGTGGTTCTCGCTCTCGGTGGGGCATGTGGTGAATTGTGTGTGGATGCCGCGGAGAATAGCGTGAAGCCTTCACATGCACTATGTCTCCGCGGTAACACGCTCAACAAGCCAAATGATAAGATGTGCGGGTTGACGGTCTCAGACACGAAGGCAACTGAGATTCATCCTCCGCCACCCGGATTGAGGCGAGTCACTGCACCTTCACAAGGAGTTAGAGCGCATTGGAAATTGTGCATTCCAAATTGAGGAGAAAAGGGGAGAATTTTTTTTTTTTTTTATTATGCCTCTCCCACAGTTGTGGTGTCATTTCCACAACACAAATCAATTTGCAGCTAATAAAGTTTTTTTTTTTTTTTTAAGTTGGTGTACTGTACTTGTTAACCAAGTTAATAAAAGTGTCAGTAAAAAGCATGCTCGAGATCAAATAAGTGATATTCGAAGAAAACAAAGAAAATGTAAGATAAATATAATATATCTTAAATTTTGATTGGCCGTCATTTCCAATCAAGCTGTAATTTTGCCAGATTATGTGAAAAGTGTGAAAATACTATTTAATTGTGAATAAATAAGATGGATAAAATCTTAGCTATGAAATTATCCTTGGCAAGACAAAGAAGTCGAACATTTTATTTCAAAAATATTTTGTATAATTAAATATAATTTAATTTCCATCAGTGTAATTGCCTGAACAGAATTCTATGAAACACGCACAGAATTTGAGAAGTTCTGCAAATCACATTGTGCTTTGAATTTTCATGACAAAAATTACATAAATCTCGTGTGATGCATGTACACTGTTTGACATTGTTAGTAGACAAATTAAAAACAATTAGAACACCCTAGCAACCACGCAATGGCTGCAACGACCCACAACACCTAAGCATCGTGGTCTTGAGTCTTTCTCAGGCAAGCACCACTCGCATTTTCTTCAGAAAATGTAAAAATTGGGTTTTACTTCACCTTTTTGTTTCTTCAAAACATTTTGAAGTATTTAATCAGATTTGTGACGTATCAACTTACTACTCTTCTCAATACACAGCAATCACTAGACAACCGCCACCATCTGCTGTGCAAACAGAGAGAGGACGCCAAAGACTTGAAGGACAACCTGGACCGACGGGAGCGCTTGGTGTCCACATTCCTCTCCAAACAGCTGACAAATGCACAGCTCCAGGAGTACCGGTGCTTCATCCAAACCAAGGCCTCCCTGCTCATTCGCCAGAAAGACCTGGACGAGAAGCAGCGTTTGGGTGAGGAACAGCTCGAGGCTTTACTCAACAGTATACCACAATAACGGTCTCGATCCAGTGAGATCAGCACTTTCAGAGGCTCAAGGAACAACAGATCCCCCATGTAGTCTCCCATGGGTGGCACTTGGTCTAATGACAATGGTCAATGACATGATCTGAAATGCCTGAACGTGCCTCTTAAAAATGACCACTTGCCTCCTTGAGACTGTAATTACTTTGACACTATGTTTCACGATGTGCTTTAGTTGAATATTTAGCTGACTTTCCATGGAAAGCTTTAAAGGAATAGTTCACCCAAAAATACTAATTCTGTCACTATTTACTCACCACTTTTAAACCAAAAGGAGAAATTAATGAGAATGTAGTCATCGGTCTTTTCCATGCAATTACAAAGAATGGGGACTGGAGCTGTCATACTTCGAAAAGGACACATAAGCATCGGAAAAGTATCGGAAAAGTGGAACACGTGACTCGTGCTCTTTAGGTTAAGTCTTCTGAAGCCATACAACAGCTTTGGGTGAGAAACAGATTGAACTTTGTTGATATTCACTGATAATTATTCCCTCCAGAGAGTTGAAATCGAACAAGATGAGTCCTGTTCATGGATGAATCATTCAGACAGGTTTTCGAAAGAATGATTCGTAGATCATGACTTCTCTTATGAACTGTCATGAAAGTCATACAGTTTGGGTGAGTAAATGATGGCATAAATTCTTTTAAGAGCTGAGGAATGGTTTATTGTGAGTATAAAGTGGATGAATAAGGAATATGGCATTTTTGGTATTTGGGTTTGCTTTGATTTTATACTCACAGAGCACTCTAAAATGATGACCAAAAAGGAAGAAAAAGCACTTTTGATGCTAAACTGCACATACGCATTAGGAACATTAAAACTATATTGTAATCCATCCCGTGTTTATTCTTGCTGATTTCAGGTCTTATTTCTTTTGACACTTGATGCTTCATCTGTCATAGTGTAGCTATTCATCCGTGATTTTTGTTGTTGTTTGTTGAGTAATTTAATTTGACACTTATCATGTTGAATGTATTTAATTATAAAGTACCTTAAAATAATTATATTTTGTTCTTAAGATTCTCTTTTAAAGTTGTGTATTTTGTATTGTGTATTTGAAATGATCGGGGTGTAGCATACATTTTATTTAACTGCCATCATTGCACAATTGTGAAGTGAGACCCTGACACAGATCCTGTTAGGACATGTTACTAACACATTAATGTAAGTTGAACATTACAAACGCTGACAAATGTTGGATCGACTTGTGCAGTGTCGGATAGTGACAGATTACATGCATTCTGGATCACGTAAACAGATTACAACAGTCAATTACTTGTAGTCAGATTACATTTAAAAATATGGGTAACCAGATTAGTTACATTTGTATGATTAAATGTTTGATTACATTACAAATAAGCCAGTGGCAATAGCTAGTGCATTATTTACATGTACAGATGTGTAGCTCTAAATGTTACTTACAAATACATACTATATGAATAATAATGACATCAGGCTCAAGTAAAAAAAGTGGCTGTTTGATTTCATATTTATTAAAGTTTAATATGAGTGTTATATTACATTTGGTGCTTAAAACATAAAACATTAATAGATTTATCAAACCATGCAAAGAGTAATCCAAAATTAATTATAAAAAATTAGATAAGTTTACCTAAAAAGAGTCATCTAAAAGATTGTTCTTGGTAACAATTTTATTCATGTAATTTGTAATCAGTACCGTATTACATTTCAGAAGTAATCTACCCAACACTGAACTTGTGCTAAATGCAACATTTGCAATAAGCCACAATGCTTCAAAAGAACACACAAACACACATAAACTGCTCACTAACACAACCAGAAGACACAACGTAGAACAGAATCACACACACAGATCAAATAACAAAGTCTGAGTCTGGCCCCAATGTACATGCTTAAAACAACACATCTTTCTGTTATGGAAACAAAGAAACTGTAAACTAATTTACTTTGAGTTATAAAAGTTTGATATTTAAAATGAATTATTGGTAACAAATTGCTTATTCTATGTCTCTTCTTTTTAACACCATGGTCAGATTTGACCGTAAACTTGTAGTAATGTCACATTATTGTACAAATCAATACAAATCAATAAAAAAATGATACATTTGGAACAAGAATAGTTAAAAAAAAAAAAAATCTAAATATATATCCAAATGTGTAACTTTAATAATCTAATCTAAATCTAAAATTAGAAAGTCAGACCACACATCTGCATCTACTGGTTATGATTGTCATGAACATTTTGAAGTCATGTAAAAAAAAAAAAAAAGAAAGAAATGAAATTCCACCAGATCTCAGCAATCTGCACCAATTCATGACACAATCTCATAAATTGTTCATGTTTCAACTTATAGAAGTTTATGTTTTTACTGAATTGAGGTGAACTTAAATTTACTTATTTGCATATGCAAATGAATGATATAATTGAGTGATTTACAGGTAAATAAGATCTAAATAGCATAAAATCCTAAAAGAAAGTGCATAATATTATAGTTATTACTTCAGGGAAGAAGAAATGTAATAATTTCTTAAATAAAAAAAAAATGACATCTATACAAGTTACACCTGTACTGTTTCCGGTCAAAAATGACTGTTAACCGCCAATGTGTAAACCATTATTGAACAGCCTAGTAGGGTTAAATATTTTAAATGAATTTAATAGATTAATCAAAATTGTGCCTGCTTCTGAATTTCTTTACAAAACTAAACTTACTAAAAAAATATTATTTCGAAATGTATTATTATTATTATTATTATGAGTATGCAGAGCTGTAATCTAGATGAAGGATTTATGTATTGATGGAAAGTAAAATATAAGATTTTGTTAATTTAGCTTTTGGTCACTACGTATTTCCTAACCTTCCATTTATTTCAAAATTATTTATAATCACATTTTATAGTAAAAATAAAAACATCAAAATGAATGTGTAAGTATGGCCAAACTTTTATGTGGCAGTATATATTTATATTGTGTGCATTTATCAGCATTTAAATAGCAGATTTGAACATGGCTAATCCAATCAGAATGTAAACATTTGAATTAGTCCACTGTATAATCAGTTTGTTTCACAATCATGAATACATCATTCATTTAGATTAGCTGCTTTGTTAGTTGTTACATTCAAAAACCAAATGTAGTTTCATTGATCGGGATTAATAAGCATTCACACCCCTCCCTGTTGTAGTTTTGTGTTTTTATTGAACTTTGACCCTAATTTCTCCATTACAAATGTTTTATTTGATGTCACACGCATTTCTTATGGAAGTTTCTAGAAATATGGACAGGTTCCCGGGATACATTACACAAACATGGTCAAGCAATTTTGCCATTTTACAAATGCTATCCTTGTGTGGTAAGAGATCAGACCAGTTATATTTGGGAATCAGTATCACAAAATCGTCCTTAAAGTTATCATTAAAGCAAAAGTGCATTTTGAAGCAGAGTACAAAAGCACTTCACAAAACAAAAACTACTTTTACGCTGCTAATGCAATCAGATTACATTGTGAATATGAAATGACGTGTATTTGGGCATTTTGATGCATTTGATGGACAAAACCCTTCCAACACATAGTGACACATGGCACTAAATAATACTTAGAATGTGTTCATCAGGAGTTAAGAAAGTTAAGAAAACATGCAAACATATCTTCAAATTAAAAAACAACTAAATATTCTACCAGCACTGCTTATTTGTCATGAACAGCTCCGACCACTTCACAAATTGGTCGCAACAGTAGTCAAGTGAAGCGTACACTAATAACTGTCCATTGAAACGAGCTGTTTGAAGGAACCGGTTGGTGGAAATTAATGTGACTTCCCGTCAGTAGTGTAAAATCATTTTATATCCCAAATCTGCTTTAAATTGTATTGATGATATGCATATGTAATGCCTTTCAAACTATATTCAGTAGTAACTCTTAAGAAATGTTTTCACATTTTTAGAATGTTTCATTGCCATTTTCTTTTGGATAAACAAATGAAAGTTTGTTTTGGCCTCTGAACAGAGGGTGGCCACTGAACAGTTATGTCTTTTCCATCTAGACACCTATGGTTGTCATGTGAAAGTCCTGTTTCTCCACAGAAACATCACCCCACAAACAACACTGATTCTTGATGTAGATTATGAAATGGTAGTGTGTGAGTCTATGCACTGTTTGAAACCCATCCATGTTTGTCATTGAGAGTTGTGAATGATTATAATTGGATGTGTCTGGACTGTTTTGTGTTTCAGCCCTCTTGTGGTTGTGCTGCGTATTATTTGCCTTGACTGTTTCCAGTTCCCATTTGTTGTGTGGAATACATGAATTCTATTACTTTTGTTATAATGTGAATAAAGCAAGTAATGATATTTCCTGTGCAATTGAACTTTGTTTAATTTGAACTGATCAGATTTCATTTTAATATTATAGTGTCATTAAGTCTTTTTACAATAAACAAAAGGTAAGTCCACAACATACAATATTTCGTGTTGCAAGACAGGTTCACAAATGTTGTTTAATGATTTGATCATGATTAGCAAAGGAATCTATACATATCAGTTACACTTAAACTGAAAAAAGAAAATCTCCCAAATTGGAATGCCCAATTCCCACTACTTAGTAGGTCCTCGTGGTGGCACGGTTACTCGCCTCAATCCAGGTGGTGAAGGACAAGTCTCAGTTGCCTACACTTCAGAACCGTCAATCTGCACATCTAATGTGGCTCGCTGTTCATGACACCATGGAGACTCACAGCATGTGGAGACTCATGCTATTCTCCGCAATCTATGCACAACTTACCACACACCCCAATGAGAGCGAGAACCACTCATCGCGACCACGAGGAGGTTACCCCATGAAACTCTATCCTCCCTAGCAACCGGGCCAATTTGGTTACGTGGGCCTGGCTGGAGTCACTCAGCACACCCTGGATTTGAACTCACGACAAATGCTCTTATTGCAGTGAAGCAGAAGTTTTGGTTCTGAAACTTACAGTATGTTTTTTTATAGTATAATGACCTCTTATGAGGGTGCTATTGAGTCACTTTTGAAACTGGTGCTCTTTTGCTTAGATTTGGTCTCAAAATGAAGGCAGGGTTTTAGAATGAGGGGGCATAGCTAATTCAATGGCTCAGTGATGACGTAAGTAAACCCTGTAATCTGATAAACAACGTAACGCCGGAAAATCTTTCCTTTTATTATCATTTACATTTATCATTTGGCAGATGCTTTTATCCAACGCGACTTACAGTGCACTTATTACAGGGACAATCCCCCTTTACCAACCTGGAGTTAAGTGCCTTGCTCAAGGACACAATGGTGGTGGCTGTAGGGCTCGAACCGACAACCTTTTGCTTACCTCCTTGTGGTGGCATAGTGACTCGCCTCAATCCTGGTGGCAGAGGGCAAATCTCAGTTGCCTCCTCGTTTGAGACTGCGCATCTTATCGCGTGGCTTGTTGAGCGTGTTACCGCTGAGATGTAGCGCGTGTGGAGGCTTCATGCTATTCTCCAAGGCATTCACGAACAACTAACCACGTGCACCACCGAGAGTGTACCACATTATAGGAGGTTACCCCATGTGACTCGACCTTCCCTAGCAATTGGTTGGCCAATTTGGTTGCTTAGGAGACCTGGCTGGAGTCACTCAGCATACCTTGGATTCGAACTCGTGACTTCAGGGGTGTTAGTCAGTGTCAATACTCACTGAGATACCCAGGCCCCATTAAAGCGATTATTTTTTTTTTTTAACAAACAAGTGAGGATTCAAAATTATTTCTGTGGGAAAATACCAATTATTCCACAAATAGAGCTTAAATTGTTTTGAACCCAGAGCATTCCTTTAATGGTTAAATGGTTTAATTAGTCACTCATATCTCTTACATTTTGTTTTTGTTTTATTAGCCTATTATCATTAATAAACTTTCATAAATCTGTGTTATATTTTCATAATTTTAGCAAGACACTGTAGTAAATAAAATAAAATAAAAATTTAAATACATAACGGTAAAGGGCTGTCATGCATGCCAAAATCATGTCAGCCTGTGTCTTAACTAAGGCATCTTGTTTTCCTCCTAATTAATTCACATGTGCTCTCTCAAGGGCACAGAGTCAGAGCCCACAGGGAGCATTGCATCATGGGAACAACAAGAGATGGACTGCTAAGCTCACTCTGCTCACTGCTCATTTCACTTCAGATCTAGTCGGCCCAGAGGGTTTATGTTGGCTTGAACACACACAGCACTGGTTTCCGTTCCTGCATCTTAATCTATTTTAGCATGAACTGCTGATCTCAGGTCAGCAGTTAAAAAGTGACCTTCCCATACAAATCACACACTGTCAGCAAGACTAACCACATCTCCTCAGCCGAGTGTGAACCAGCTCACATGACCAGCCAGTTTAAAAACATGCACACATTTCAAACCTGAGCCTGTTTCTCCCACATTCATCTATTTTCAAAACACTTTGTTTTCATTGTCTGGTTTTAGGAAAGCTTCAATCACTGATGTAGTCAGTTTACTATCGTTTTTTTCCGAACTCATATAAATTCTGACACCTTTTGTGTTTCATAGACAAAAGAAAGTCATATGGGTTTGAAACAACATGAGGGTTGAGAATTTTTATTTTAGTGTGAACTATCCTTTCATGTTAACAGTCAACAGCACCATGACTACAGCAGTGACATAGCCAGAAAAAAGACAGTGGGTGTGCAAAGAGAAAACTATGTGTGCAAGAACTAAAGCATAATTAACTGAAATATAATCACGTTTCCATTAACAACCACTGCATACATTTATTTTTGGCTAAATATTTTTTAAGCTCTGTTTTTTAAATTAGTTCAATAATTACTTTAAAAAATCAATGCAGTTGCCGTGTAAATATATCAAAATATGAGGCTTAATTATAAAAAATGTAATCTGAGACCGCCTCTGTAACACATTGGGTATTATTATAATCACTATAATTGATTATTACATTTCAAAATCAATACATTGAAGTTTCAGCATAATAATGATTTTTATGAGTATTTTACATCCCTACATACTATAAAGTGTAAAACAAATAATTAAAAAAACAATCAAACAAAAATCCTGTAATTTATTTTAGTTGTGCAAGCTTACGCTTTGTGTGGCAGTTCCACACCCTGGCACACCTGTGGCTATGCCACTGGATTACAGTGCAGTGCAATAATTGTGTAAAAATGAAATTATTCAATGAGAAAATGCATTTATTATAAAGCATGCTACAACATAGTTTGAATAATTCTAATTCAAATGTTTTTTTGTGATGGAATAAGTTTAACTACTAATAATTTCCTACCTTTTGGCCAATGAATTTCCATGACTTGTTAACTCATTCATGATTACTGTATACTAATTTTATTAATCACTTTTTAGACATTGCATTCGCAAAAGCAATATATGGCCGGCAAAATAATTTATCCTCATGTGAAGACCAACCAAATTATAAGTAATGCCTCAATGGGGTGGCCAGCAGGGGACCATAAAAACCATATGGTGGCACACATTAAAGTTATATATATAAAAATACTCTGTTTTTATAAATATGTTATTAGTTTATATATATATATATATATATATCTCCATACACAGTACATGATAAAGAGGAAGATGGATGGCCATAAGCCATTGAACAAAGCAGAGCTGCTTGAATTTTTGCACCAGGATTGGCATAAAGTCACCCAACAGCAATGTGAAAGATTGATACATGCCAAGACGCATGAAAGCAGTGATTGAAAATTATTCCAACAAATATTGATTTCTGAACTCTTTCCTAAGTTAAAACATTAGTACTGCATTGTTTAAAAATGAATATGAAATTTTTTTCTTGGCATTATTCAAGATCTGAAAACACGGCATCTTTTTTGTTATTTTGACCAGTTGTCATTTTCTGCAAATACACTGCGTGCCCAATTTTTAGGCAAATTGTATTCTTCAAGATTTATTTTGTTGAAAAAAGAAAAAACACGATGCTCTAAATTACAATAATAATTTCTCCCGACTCAATTGTTTATTCTCAATTTTTAGAGTAGGTTCATTAAATAATTACACAAAATGACAATTAACATTTTTGCAACCACAGCCTCACATATGCTGTTCAAAGACGTGTATTGTCTTCCCAAACTGTAAATCTCACATTTGAGAAGGGCCCACAAGTTCTCAGTAGGATTTAAGTCAGGTGAGGAAGGGGGCCCAAGTCATTATTTGGTCATCTTTGAGGCCCTTGCAGGCTAGCCAAGCATTGGAGTACTTGGATGCATGTGATGGAGCATTGACCTGCATAAAGATCTTGGACTTCTTGAATGCTGAGGACTTCTTTCAGTACCACTGCTTGAAGAATTTACTTTCCAGAAACTGGCAGTAAGTTTGAGGGTTGAGTTTCAATCCATCTTCAACTCGAAAATGTCCAACTACCTCATCTTTAATAATAGCAGCCCACACCAGTACCCCTCCTCCACCTTGCTGGCGCCCGACTTGAAGTGGTTCCCAGTGTCCAATAGGGATCCAATCTTGACGCTTCAACTTGTGAATATATTCAGTGTTGGTTGTTGTTGTTTCAGCCTTCTTGACCATGGCCATGTCTCCATGCGTTTTTTGCATCCCAGTTGACTATTTGAAACAAAACGTTTGATTGTCCAGTCGCCATGCCTCAATAGTTTAGCTATTTCAAGAGCATTGCATCTGTCTGAAAGGCATTTTAAAATTTTTGAAATTTCAGTGTCAGTTAAATCTCTTTTTTGGCCCATTTTACCTGAGGTAATGAAGCTGCCTAATAATTATGCACACCTTGATACAAGGTGTTAGTCACTTTCGACCACACCCTCCCTCATTACACAAATACATACCACCTGAAAATGGTATGTATTATAAGTTTATTTGGTTTGGAGTTGGAAAATGTTCATGGAAATAATGATAAGATCAGAATACTCACATTGTGCATGCAGTGTAAATGCTCTAAAAGACAATATTTTTATTTGGAATTTGGGAGAAATTTTGTCAGTACTTAGAATACAACAATAATGTTAATTTTACTCAAATACATACCTATAAATATGAAATCCTGAGAAATTGGTCATTTTGCAGTGGTCTCTTAATGTTTTCCAGAGCTGTATATATAAAATTGGCACCCCCTGACAATTATATTAACAAACAGTGATGACAATTTCAGACATTCATAAATGCACGGATCACAGATGCTGAACTGAATTGTTTTGTGTGTCTAAAAAAAACATTACTGACACTCTTTATTTCCAATGGGTCTGATTATTGATTTATTTATTTTTTGTAATCAATAATAAACTAAATTTAAATGGTTTTGCCTTGTCTTTGGTAAAATGTAATGTTACAGATTATAAATGGCAATGTTAATGCAGTATTTGATAAAAAGTCAAATATATTAGTAATACATGATACAAACACACATGCATGATGCATGTAATGTACGTATTTTCAGATTTTTAAGTCTAAAGTCATTAGGCTGTAGATACAACTCAGATCATATCAATTCACATCACATGATAAAGTTTGCCTTGCTTTACACAATACATTCCTGCGAAACATTCCTGATGATTAGACAGAAAAGAACAATTAAAAAACAGTTTGGGCACTCCCAATGATTTCTGCTCCCACCTTAATAGAAATAGCACTCAAACTTTAACTTTTGATAAATTGATCTCATTATTCATCAGTCAGCTTTAATCTCACAATATCAAATAGTCTCATACTTTTCAATAATCTGTAATTACCCCCATAAATACAGTTCTGTTTACAGGGAAAGATGTAAGAACATTAAAGTAATTGAAATTAAAATGAAATTAAATGAACACAGAATTCTTCCACAGCTGACAATTCATTTAGAATCTCATATAAGGCCGATTCATATATACAGTGTCTGATTCAATCATTCAGTACTGTCTTTAAAGGAATATTCCGGGTTCAATACAAGTTAAGTTCAATCAACAGCATTTGTGGCATAATGTTGATTACCACAAAAATGTATTTCGACTCGTTCCTCCTTTTCTTTTAAAAAAGCAAATATCGAGGTTACAGTGAGGCACTTACAATCGACTGAATGAGGGCCAATTGTTGGAGGATTTAAACAGAAATGTGAAGCTTATAATCACTTAAAAAGCATTTACATTAATTCTTCTTTTGAAAATCATGTATTATTTGAGCTGTAAAGTTGTTTAAAGCATAGTTTTTACAGTCGTTTTAGGGTTTGTTGACTTTACATCATCATGGTAACGAAGTTGTCAAATCGTAAAAAAAAACACTCATATTGTTTGTCTTGTGTCTGTACTTATGGAACAGTGAGTATTATAACATTCAAAAATTGGCCCCATTCACTTTCATTGTAAGTGCCTCAATGTAACACAGATTTTTGCTTTTTTAAGAAAAGAAGGGGCAAGTCAAAATCATTTTTTGTGGTAATCAACATTATGCCACAAATGCTGTCGATTGAGGTTAACTTGTATTGAATTCGAACATTCCTTTAATACCCCAGCTAACCATATTTTGGTTCCTAGAACATTCCGGGAATGTTCCAGAACGTACATTCTAATGTTCTATTTGGGCTAGCCAAGAAAGCTTTTACAGCAATAGAAGGTTCCCTAACATTTTATCCCTTCTGCAACTCTGCTGTAGTCAATAATAAATCTACAATCAATCATTCAAATAAGTTAAACACATCATCGCACATACAATAATAGGGAGTATTAAATTAATATGTAAGATACAATTTGTCCATTAATATGAAAGTTTTGCTGGAACATGTATTTTGTTTATCTATCACCATACTTAAAACTGAGCCTTCATTTTGCATTTCCTAAAGGACAGTTCTACATTTTGGCTCAATTAGTGAAACACATCAGATAGCCTCTATTTATGTGACACGGGCTCATCCTCTCTGTTATATTCAGTCACGGAGATCAACGACACTCTGGCCTTGTTCTTCTTCTTGAGCCCCACTGGGAGTGCCGGCTGGAAGAGACGGCTTATAGTGTGTTTATTTGGGTCGTAGTCATCCCTGACCTGACGCATCTCCCGGTTGACAGCTTTGGGGTCTCCTAGAAGTTGCCTCAGCTCCCTCGGATCCTCTTTGCGCAGATAGTGGTATGGTCTCTTACCGCAGTTGTCCCTTAGGTTTCTGTTGGCACCATATTGGACTAGCAGGTCAGTTATATGGAGTTGACAATGAATAGCAGCGACATGCAGCGGTGTGTAACCACCGTGTGATTTGGCATTAATGTCCACTGCATGGTCACTTTTCCTCGACACCTCGATAATTCTGCAGACCATCTCAACGTTTCCACACTTGACAGCCCAGTGTAAGGCCGTGAAACCAGACATGAAGTCCTTCTTCTCTGCAAGATGAGCATCCTTTAAAAGCAGGCCATACACCTGACTCCACTGACCGGCCGCAGACTTCACGAGCCACTGGTGCTCCAGGGAGTCGAGTGGGTAATGGTGTGAGTACTTGGGCTCATCGGACTGTTTAGGGGCCTTGAAGTGTCTCTGCACCTGTGGGGAGCCCCTAGCGCTGGCGACACTGCCTGTTGAAGGTCTCCTCTTACATTGAGGTGAGGAATGAGGCTCTTGGGCAGAGCTGACAGTTCCCGAGTGCTCGGTGGAGGTTTTCTGATAACTGATGTGCACTGGAGGCATCCGTAAAGGCAGCGCACATGGTTTGTTTGTGCTCGCCTCTTTCTTGGCAGGGCATGCAGCTCCATGTTTATCTGAGTCATCGGTGTCAGATTTGAGAGGAACGATGAAATTTCGAACCTTTGTAGGTTGAAGGTCCACATTCTTGCTTCTTTCTGGAGAAAACTGTCCCACGGTGCTGTGTGAAGATTTTGAGGTAGATATAATCAATGTTTTTGGGTCTGACTTGTTTCCATCTGCATTTGTTAAATCTTCTGCTGCATGTGATACATGTTCTTCATCCTCTTCTCTTAGGGTGTTTTCATCTTTAGAGACTTCTAATAAATGCAGATATAGTTTCTTTAGGACTATATACTTGGTGTCTTGGAATTCTTTCACAACGGCAATGTTGTTTACAAACGTCTTGAAAAGTTCTCGGTTTTGTCTCTTCTCTGCCAGATCACTACAATTCAGGGGTCCTTTAAACTTGTTCAGTATATCCGAGTTTTTCACCTTTCCTCCCCCTTCTATTAACATGTTTAAAATAGCCTCTTGAGTCAAATCCATTTTTTAAAAAACGTCCCAAATATGAACATACCTCTAGCCTTCGTCCTCGACAGCACCTGGACTGTCACCACGCCCTTACCTGTTTTCCGGAATGTCCACGTGACACCTCATTTACATTAAATATTCAGGTCAGGCATGGTCGTCAACGTAGAAAAATCGGAAAATTGTTATGAGAGTTCGAAACATCTTGAATTTGGTTCTAAAAAAAACCGGAACCTTCAATTATTCACTATAGATAGAAATATTCGGGTTAGCAAGTTAAGTAGTTTAAATAGCCTACTTAAACTAAATTATACATATATATTCTAAAAACCATCCATAGTAGTAACAAATCTAGACAATCTAAAAAAAAAAAACGATGTATTATTATTATTATTCGGCTATAATTATTAAATAGGCTTGTTTATACTGATTTCTCTTTATTTCTGTTTTAAATTAAGGAACTATGAAAAAGTATGCATTTGTCCTTGTGTGCATATATCACCGCAACCGGGAGACTGTATGCCATTAAACAGTCTGGTGTGGATCATAATTGATAATTAATTCCATATTTCATTATTGAGGAAATTTATCCGGACATGTCTTGGGAAAAGGCTGAGAAAAGGCATTTCTGAAGCCAGTGGGAGTTTCCAGGAAGAAGCCATATTGAACGTGTCGAAGCGCTCGCGATTCCAACTATGGCAAAATATAAACTCATGAATATTAATTTAGTCATCTCGCGTTGCTTCAATATAACTCCTGCCCGTCCAGACGCGTAACATGATTAATATTCAAAAGCCCAGCCCTCGCTATTGCTTTAACCGTTGATTTGCTAGTTGTCTTACCAACGTATACCTTTCAACCAATCAACTAGACGTTGTTTGTAAACCTCTTTAATATTCATAAGTCAGGCCTTCACCATAGTAATATTCTCAATTTTCCAACCGCTCCATAGAGTGTCAGCGGACGGAGAGAGACGTAGGCAGCTCCCTTTCGCCTTATTTCGGCAGTAAACATAACATTCCTCATCATGGCGGCCACGGATGTAGATATTTTTTCTGTGAGTAACATTTTTAATAATTTTGTCCTTCCAGAGACATGCGTTCCCTTAAAAATACAAACACTTTGTGTTTTCTGTAATGAATTAGGACTAGCACGAGCGCTACCATTCGAGTTTAGCCCAAATGTCTCAATCTGCATTGACCAGCAATACAATCTGTTTATTTATTATATGTTTACTACTTGTCAGACCAAGTATCTGTCTTTTTTAACTTGATTGTAGACTTATAAAGTATTTCTTCATTGCTGACGTTCTGTCTTTTTTAAAGCATTTAATGTGTTTTCTCACTCTGGAATGCTACTTAAATTCAAATCTGAATTTATTCTGATATCTGCAGGCTGATGCTTTAATTACAGTACACATTAAGTTTCACTTTTGGAGTATTTCAGTAGCATGCACTGTACGCAGCACATGATGGCTGGTTCTGAAGGCAGTCTGCTAAAAGTCTTCTCATTTACCACTTTGTTGACATATTTTGCTCTATTTACTCAGACTGTGTACAAATTCCCATTCAAACATGAAATAAGCTCAGATATGTGGTAAACATTGTGTTCTGAAAAGCCTTAATTCACATTACAGTTTGTAATGTGAGGGACCAGCATGTGGCTCCTCAGTGTGAGATCACAGATAACAGTGTCCAGGGTTGGAGGTTGGTTTGTTGATCTGATGGTGTTTAAACTCAGCAAGGAATGATTAATCAGCCAATTATGGGATCTTTGGAATTGTTGAAAATTAGGGTGATTACCGGTATGTGTGAAGCATAAGATTATGAGATCTAGCAGAAAGCCTGCTAGTGGTCAGTGCATTGCTCTGCTCTGAAAACAAAAACAGACAAAGCAGCATGCAGTGGAAGTTCTGGGGTGATTTTTAGAGAGAGTCCGATAATCGGGTTGATCAACATAATTTTTTACTGATATTCACACTTTTTTACTTAAACTGTTATCGGTTCTTCAATATCGGCTCTACTGAGAAGTGCTGCCATTGTTTCACAAAGCAGTTTAATCTAAACACTTTCATACATCGCCCAAACAAGATGAAAATACATTTGTGGCCATTTAGATTGTGCAAAGTTGTTTTGCAGTGTTTGGATTAAGTGGCATAAATATTATAATGATTATCATTAGAATATTTGCACAATATGATTTTCTTGTTGTAGTTTAATTAATTTGTAATTATTTATAGCAAAAAATAAAACTATATGAATTTGAAACGGATCCCTCAAATTGGTTATCAGACACTTTTGGTATAATAATTTGGTATTAATAATTGGTGTTGGTAAGGTATTTAGTAAAAATAAGGCTAATAGCTTATCCATCTATCACTAGTGATTTTGATACTATATTAATTCATACATGAAGTGTTTTTTTTATAAACCTAATGCGGATTTTAAACTTTTATGTGTTAAGTAACACCTTAAGTGAACCCATTGTCTTGTATAAATTAGTAAATGGTTTGATCAATTATTTTTACCAATATTACATTTTTTACTAATATTCACACTTTTCTACTTTTGGCTTTCAGTTCTTCAATATTTGATCTACCGATAAGTGCTTGCATTGATTGGTGTAACAATGATTGTATTGTTACTGTACTGTTATTGTATTGACGCTGACTACCACCCTTGGAGTCGCGAGTTGCAATCAAGTGTGTGCTGAGTGACTCCAGCCAGATCTCCAAAGCAACCAAATTGGCCCGGTTGCTAGGGAGGATAGAGTTCCATGGGGGAACCTCCTTGTGTTCGTGATGAGTGGTTCTCGCTCTCATTGGGGTGTGTGGTAAGTTGTGCGTAGATTGCGGAGAATAGCATGAGCCTCCACATGCTGTGAGTCTCCGCGGAGTCGTGCACAGCGAGCCACATGATAAGATGCACGGATTGACGGTCTCAGAAGCAACTGAGAGGCAACTGAGACTTGTCCTTCACCACCCGGATTGAGGCGAGTAACCGCGCAACCACGAGGACCTACTAAGTAGTGGGAAATTGGCATTCCAAATTGGGAGAAAAGGGGATAAAAAAACTATTAAAAATGTGTTTCATCAGTTATCGAACATTTATTAAGCCTAATATTTATATATAATAGTAAATATTTATTTATAAATATTATATAAAACTAGATACAAATAATCATTATTATTATCGGTCATCAAAGTATAGTATCGGTCAATCTCTAAATAGTAATTTTGACACTACATTCCTCTAACTGCCTTTTGTTAGATTCTGAGTTTTGACAAGTTCTTAAGTGACTCTTGCCTTAAAGTACCTGGGAGTTTAAGTGGATTTTTCAACTTGAATGTGTTAAGTGACAGCTCAAGCAAACCAATTGTCTTGCAAGGTATCTGTGCAATGTATACTGAGCAATCACACACAAACAAACACTGTTTGATCAGGACAGTTTGCAGGGAATGCTCAGGACTTCAGGAATTTACATTTTCCTTCTTGATTAAGAGGAAGGGCATTTATAATCTGGTCGAGTTTTGAGGGAAAACGAGTGTTTGGATTGAGAAGGGCTATTTTGAGCTGTTGGTCAGCCTTGATAATAAATCCATTATGTGTGTGCCATGATAAAGAAACTTGTGCATTGCTTTAGAAGTCTCTGACTTAGACTTAGAATTGGAAAGTTTGCAGCCAAGTGTTCTTTCACACTGTCAAACTGTTGGCTGAATGTAATGTAATGTTATGAGTGCTTTCACAGTCGATGCTTTTGATTAGAGGTTTGTGTGGTTTTAGGGGCCATATTGATCAACTACACTGAACTGAGGAGGATCAATTTTAATTATAATTACATAATGGGCAAAAAAGCTTAAAGGGTTTCAGTTCACCCAAAAATGAAATTTCTGTCATGACTTACACACCCCTGCCTTAAACGAACGATTATGACAAGACGGTCCTGTTCCACATCAGTTTAATTTATCATTCTGTGCCCAAGTTTCAAGGCAGGGCTGATGTAGTTACTGTTATATAAAGCTATGAGGTTAGTAATGATGACTCAACATCCTGTTCATGCTTAGATGCTCCACATATCATCACTGACATTAATAAACACTGAAAAATCACATGATTCAAATTATATAAGTCCATATGTGTTAAGATTTTTAAATCAAAAACCTCCATTAATGGGATACGTGCAATCTTGTTGTTATTTATGAATGTTAAAGGGTTAATTCACCTAAAAAGGACAGTTTTGACACCATTGACCCATACTTTTTATAACTGAAATATATCCATATTTACTGATATCGAATCAAATCAAAAGCTTGTGAATCAGAATCAAATTGAATTGGGAAATCTGTACCGATACCATCCCTACGAATTCTACCTTTAAATACAAACTTTACACCGGAATACACAGACTTCTACTTCATGTTCTGCAACGGCAGGTTTCTGAATGCATGCGGGCATGAGGAGTGGCAGCCAGTTAGACAGCTGTGTGTGTATGCACATTACACGCAGATCTCTAATAGAAAATGCAGATAGGGTCCAGTCTTGTTCAGCAGATACCACATCAATCTAGACCGTCTGCATTCTTCTCATTGCTATCAGAAGCCATGTCAGTGATGTCTCCGTTTTGTCCGTTCTGTGCAGCAGGCACACACACACACACACACACACACACACACACACACACACACACACACACACACACACACACACACACACACACACACACATTCAGGTGGATGTCAGTGGAAAGTATGGAGCTGCCCCAGTTTGGCTCTCCTCCACCTCAGCTCAGAGTGCCCATCTGCCTCCAACAATCTGTGTTGTTGTAGACCCCAGTGATTGAACAGTATTTTTAATGGGCGGTAGCCTATATTTTAAAATGTTGATTCTATTCAATTATTGATTCTTTACTAATTGTATAATTAGAATTGAATATGTTTATGGATAAAAGGGTCATTTTTCTTTAAATCAGAGGAACCATCTTTTCAACCAAACAGCTGTTGTTGGCAAATAGAATCAAAATGTTAAATGAAAGTAGTAAAATACTGTAAAAAGCTAGTTATATTTCGAGCAGTTTTTTTTTATTAAATAAACACTGAAAAATTATTTAATGTTCTTCGTTTTGAGTCAGACATGATGAAATGAATTAACTGTGGGTTAGTACGTTTTTCACTCTCTAATAATAACCGGCTGATAAGAGTAATTTGCTCTGGAGGTAGTAATGAATGTTTGCGGTGTAGATTCAAAATAACCGACTCATGAGATTAATTGGTTCTGGAATCGACTACTCTGGGGACACTGTATGTTTTGTCCTGTATAAAAGAACCGGCTCATGAGAGTCATTCGTTCAGGATTCTGACTACTCCAGTCACACTGTATATTTCACACTGTAGATTAAAAAAAAAAACAATCATAAGATTCATTTGTTTGGGAACCGTTTTACACTGGACACGCTGGATGTTTCCCATTGTAGATTCAAAAGAAACAACTAATCTTTTCAGCCAAACATTGTAGATTTAAAATGTTAAATGAAAGAACTAAAATGCAGTACAAAATAAATCAATTCTAAATAATCACAGCATGCTTTTCATTTTTTACTTAATAAGCATGAGGATGAATTATTTGATTTTCTTCATTGATATGCACCAATGTTACAAAATAATAATAAAACAATAAAAGCAATGTTTTCCTAAAATATTAATATAACACTAATATATTGTATGAAAAATACCATGCAGAGATATCATTATGCTTTTCAAGTAACAATGCAAACACATTTTTGCAGGGAAGCTTCGAATCATTTAATTGATACTGACAGTTTGAAATGATTCACTAAAATGAATTGAATTTACCAAATCTAACGCAGTTTTTGCTGTCTTAATTCTTGTTGCGAGACAAGGAAGGATCACAAAACTTGTCTAATGACACTTATTTCTTAATGGCCAAATAAAAAGCTTTTTGTAATATTCAGTGATGTTTCTTCATTAGCCTGCATATCGTCAGTAAAACCATCGCAAAAACATTATATTATAAATATTCCATATAGCCTCACACAGCACTATAGATGGTGTGATGATTTCCTGCAAATTTATGGTTGTAAATTATGTTATTTTCAGTCACTGATAAAAACTATGTGAATTCATATAGTTCCTTAAAGGTTTTGTCTGGGGCGTATGGTTGCACAAAGGGACATCTGGCATGTTCGCACACATGAATTAGGGCTTAGGTCTTATTGAGGGTGGGTTGAGAAAATATTGTTCTGCACCCCAAACGCTGCTCCATTTCCTCTTGATCTGCTGCAACCTGAGGGGAAATGTTTGGCCTGCCCCTGCGGCGGGGGCATTCACCATCAGCACCTATAAGGCCATTGTTCAAGCCTTCCCAAGTTTTTCTCCGTTCAGACTGCAAGTTTTCCAAAAACCCTTTCAGAAGGCATTTCCCCTTCACCTCAGTTAGGACAATGTCCAGCTTTCATCTGTTAAGTTGGATCTCCCATGGTGCCTCTGCTTTGAAATAACACAGGCGTTGGTGCAGGTTTTGCAACCTGCATTCCTTCAGTGTGTTACGCCAGCAGAAGTACAGTTTTCCTCGGTAGCGCAGATGACATCATCCAGCAAATATGTGCCTGCATTTGGGAAAAAGACGAGGCAGGAGAGTTTAAGGGCACTTGTTTATGTGATAAAAGCCTCTTTCACAGGAGTTTGTATTTACTGACTCTGAATGAGGGGATTTTAATTGCTTAATTAATTGTCTATTGAATATATTTAAGTATTTGTATTGCATTTCATATTAGTGCATTAGTGCAAATATAATGGTAATACCTTACAATAAAGTCGTGAAGTTAACATTAGTTAAAACTAGTGATGGACTGATATGGGGTTTTTTAATGGCCGATGCTGATATCCAGAGAGCTAGGTGGCCGATATAAAAATATTATATAAATATAATATAGTAAATAACAAACATAACATTGCAAAATAAATAATAATAAACTCTTATTTAGCACTATATATACTCAATTTCACAAACACAAAAAAGTAATATTGTATTTGAAATGGTAGAATGCAGTTTCTTCTGATTTCTGTTTAGTCATCAAATTTTAGTAATTTATTTGCACATGAAGAAATTGTAAATATATTAGGAAGAAGGAAATAACAGTACACACAGTAGTCCAGCAACCATGCATGGCATGTCCACATTAGCAATTGCATTTACTCAAAAATGTTATCAAACCAATTGTACATACAGTGCATAGTGAAAAAGACATTTACTTATAGCACACGTGAAGCGCTTTTATTTTGGGCTGCATCTGAAAATGTAGGCAGTTGACATGGTACTTTGCTGCCTAATCAGTTAATGCCTTAACTGACATCTGTTTTGAATGAATGGAACTCTTAAGGAAACTGGTCTCTGAACAGTTTGAAAAGCACCTAATTTTCATCGTACCTCCGTATACAGCTTACGGATTTAGCATTTTCCTGGTTTTGGATGCAGCCTTGAAGTTGCACTCAAGCACTCAACCTCCTGACAGTTTAATCGGATAATATAATGCGGATATTTGCAGACGGTGTATGATATTAGTTTTATTGACATTTGCCTTTTTATCATTAGACAAGACAGTTAAATGTTACAGGGAACTGTTGAGGAGAGAGAGGGAGAATGTAACAGGTGAGCACTTTAACATTACGAGCTCAAACGCGTCTGCCACGGCTCTGATATGTGGACCGTTCAAATGACACTGTGTTGCACACCGGTCTATTATTGTAGTAACATGATGGCACACAACAATCATGACTGGTCGTTTACATATCTCAAGTCACTTCACATGCAAGCAGGTGATTTTCGCCACTCTCAAGAAAACAATCGGCCTAACAGGGAAATTTATCGGCCGATAATTAAAAAAGTCAGTATATCGGCCGATATATTGGTCAACCACATGTTAAAACATTCGATTACTTGAACTAACAATTAAACAAAGTATATTTACAAATAATCATTAACTTTTAGATATTTAAAGGCTGTAAAAAAATATTGTTCATGGCTAGTTCATGATGCCTAATACAGCCTTGTTGTAAAGTGTTACTACTATAATTGTTCTCTTAGAATTATATATACATAAATTTGTGAAAAACAGCATAGACAACATGCATTGATTAGTTTTAACTGGATATTTACTCTATTTATTGCATTTAACATATTTAATCTATTTGATAATTTTTACACGGTTGCTTTTTTATTAATTTATCAGAATTTATTAAAATGTCCTTTGAATTTAGTCAATATTTTTTTCCTTTCATCTTTAATTTTAGTCCATGTTACTCTGACTTAGGGCTGGGCGATAAAACGATATGGATATATATATCACGATAAAGAAAATCCACGATAAGCTTTTGAGGAATTTTCTATATTTACTGCGTGTCACTAAAACACAAGCAGTTCGGCTTTCTCGGGCTGCATTTCCACTGGGGTGGACGAAATCCGTTCAAAGGTGCTCACAGCGCTGTGAAAGAGCTTGCTCCACACCGCTGCCAATCCTACGAGCCACCTTGCGAGCATGACGCTCGGCTTTCATAGAAATGAATTGAAAATGATCTCAGCTTCGCTCACAATGCGCCAGTGGTAACATAGGGTCAGACTGGATGAACTTGCTAATGCTAGCTGCCTTGCTAACAATTAGGCTACGTCGGACACCGGATTGATTCCATCCGCACCGCAAGACTTCATGACAACGGTTGTGCCCTCTCATCGTCTCTAGTGAAGAGCGCGACAGAACAAAAGTGATGTGGACAACAGCTCTGATCTTTCTGCGCTGTAATCTTGAATATTGTTCTGTAGCAACAAACATGCATCATTTCTGCCCTGTCCCGTTCCGCACGCGTTGCCTCTTCTCCCTACATGTGTGTAGACATGAAGCGCTGCATGAGTTAACATGGTTTCAAAGCACCTTTTAAACCATACGGTTTTCCCCTTCTAAATGTATCTTTATTAATCAGCATGTTACGAGCCTTTAATAATAAACAAATCGATTTCTGTTCTAATTTTGTGAAAATAAATTAGATGTCTGGAATGGATAAGGAAAGACTAAAATTACTAGTTGGTAGACTAATCTCTCACTTTAATGAAAATGAAAAACATTTTCTACATTTTCTCTCAGGACACCCCTGAACCCACATTCATCATCATTCCACAGTCACAAGGGCTTTTATCCCCCATACTTAAGTATCTGAATCTAATGAAATATAAAAAATATTTCATTTTAATGTAAAAATATTCCAACAAATACTGGACTGCTGTCACTATGCTTCAGAACAAACAGATGATGTTTTAACATTCATTTTCAATTGATAAACGATAAAAGATGGTAAAATTGGTAAAAGATCCCGAAGACCCCACTGCTTTGGCCGTCTCTGGACCCCCTGTGCAGTTTTGTAGAGACTATTTTTACTGTTTAGAATACATTTTTTCTTCTTTTCTTCCGTCAACTTTGAAATAAAAAAAAGAAAGTGCAATGTGTAAATGTATATCGTGATAACAATTTTGGCCATATCGCCCAGCCCTACTCTGACTAAAATGGCATATATAATTTAGTTCAAGAAAATGACATGTTTGCAGTTCACCTGTTCATTAGTTTCATTGTCTGTGGAGAAGTTTATGCTTTGAATAGCTTATTTATTTATTTATTTATTTTTATTTATTTTTTTTTTACATATTTTCATCAAAGTCCATCCATCCATCCATTGTCAACCGCTTATCCTGTGTACAGGGTCGCGGGGGGCTGGAGCCTATCCCAGCTAACATTGGGCGAAAGGCGGGGGACACCCTGGACAGGTCGCCAGTCCATCGCAGTGTTTTTTTTTTTTTTTTTTTTTTTTTTTTTTCCATCAAAGTAGGATTTAATTATAATAATTTAGCATTTTATGCATCTTTTTGGTCTCGTCTATATTATTGTTGACCGAGATTAACACTGTCCTTTAATCAATTATTGTACTTTTTAACACAACATTTACTTAAAGAAATTGTATGTGACCCATTGACAAGACTGTTGGTAGATTTTGAAAATGTCATGAAAAAACATTATTTGAGAAAATTGTGTGAAAAATTTTAAACTTTAAAAATTTTAACCAAATAATCGAACATTTTGAAAAAGTTATTTAAACATATTAAAGATTTACTAAATCCCCAAATCTATAAAACTGCATTCATAATGGGGTTCAGCTGGACTAGACACACACAGGCCTGATTACTGCCAGCCCTGTTCAAATCCCATCATATGACATAAAACAAAATGCTAGATGTCACAAAATACTATCAAAACCATCAGGTTTTTCACTGAAAAATAACTAGCTTGATTGTTTCTCATCAAAACCTATCACATGCCTTTAGAAGATTTGGAATATGATGCACAAGTCGCACATACTACATTTTTGATCATTCTTCAGTGAACTTCCTTTAAAATGCCAGAGTAGCCTAACATTTTCATCAGTAATTTTGTTGACAAGATTAACACTGTCTACTTGCAAAAATGTTTATCATGGAATCAATGATTGTACATTTAAACACAATATGATCTTAAATATTTCAAGCTAGAAACTCTGTTATCTATTAATATTGTTGGTTGATTTTGAAAATGTTACAATAGCTAACACTTCTGTTGACCATTTCCCAAGTAGCCAAATATCTGCCAATTTATTGGGCTTGGCGATATTTCGGTCCATCACTACCCCACCATTGCATAATGAATGCATTTATGTTTGTTTACCTTTTTTGCCCTCACCATAAGCCATATCCCAACCCACATCAACCTTGAATGGCAATATGTTTCTGATTCCATTGTAGAATGAAGAAAAGCGTAACCTCAGCCTTGGCGGTCATGTTGGCTTTGACAGTCTGCCTGATCAGCTGGTCAGTAAATCGGTGACTCAGGGTTTCTGCTTTAACATCCTCTGCGTGGGTAAGCAACTATAAACAGCTAATTTAAACCCTGTACTAGCTCAATGTTCATGGAGAACCTGACCTCAAATGCCAATGGATAACCAGAACTTATAGTTGAAATCCCCCCTTGAGTGTCAGTCATTCTCACTTGTTTCTCTAGGTGAGACGGGCATTGGCAAATCTACGCTAATGAACACACTTTTTAACACAATGTTTGAAAATGAGGAAGCCAGCCATTACCAAAACGCCGTCTACCTGCGACCGAGAACGTACGACTTGCAAGAGAGCAACGTCCACCTCAAACTGACTATCGTTGACACGGTGGGTTTTGGGGACCAGATCAACAAAGAGGAAAGGTAAGAATGTAAACTTTCCCGTATGGTTTGTGTAGGCCAGCATCATTGTTTTGGAAGGTTGAACTGAGAAACAGACTACATTTACACATGCATAGTAAAGGCCTCGATATACTTCATACAAAATCGAAGAACGAACAGGTGTGACATCGTTTAGAATTAAATCTGGCCAAAAAAAACTGTTTTTGCGTTCATTTCTGTGGTTCGTAACAGCTTGCAGGGGCGAACTTTTTGGAAAAATTTCTTACCGGATGCAAAGCACCTTCTTACTGCCATTTGTCCATGTCATTGGTAGGTGTGACCTAGAGCTCCAACTACCTTGAGGCCAGCAGCTAATTCTGTTTATGTTGTTCAGTGAGTCAAAATGGGTCAACATGAACAAATCAGCATGTAGTTATTAGCGAGCTGGTGCAAATTTACCTACATCTGTACGATCGTTCTCTTAAGAGACATTCAAGACCATGTCATGCGATTGTTTTCTTTAATTAGTCTACTAAATAAAATCAAATACTCTCAAGTACCCATTTCACTCAGGTGCCATCTGCAGCGAAAACCATTCACACATCTGTCTAAATTAAGATATGCCTCTATCATCATTGATTTATATTTGTTCTGCACATTAACACTTTTATACACTCACATTTTCAGGAGTGACAGGTTATCATAAATCACAATAACAGAGTGGAACCGGCACATATTATGACCGCATATAGCATTTTAGTGCATTAGCGTCATGAATTCATAATGTAAACAAGACAAATTAAACATTTTCTTCTGCATATATATAGATTTAAATCATCATCGAGTGGTTAAATCAACTTCTTTTACTGATCTCATGTGAATTCCACTCATAGAATGAGGCATAAAGTCATCGATAATGCATTTAATGTCATATTAGTTATATGAGCATCCTCTTATTTAAATGTACTTCTGAAACAGTATACCATTGCTCGGCTGTTTAGAACTTCTTTTTACCCCTGAACGAACAAAGAAGTAGAACTGCCTTAATGTGTTAAAGGGATATTTCACCCCAGAAGTATTTAATTGGAGGGTTTTAAAGGAAATAGAGAGGGTTGGGTTGGAGAAGGAAGTCAGGGAATTTTTGGCTTGAAGTCCAGCTTTGGGAGTGCATTTTTCTATGACCTTCTGAATGCTGGGTTGTAGAAAGACTTATTGCCTGTGTGAAATAGTCAGGAATGATGCCAGACATCATATCTTTCTGCAAAAATGTATCCAGAATGAGGCAGTCAGCATAGACTCTGAAAGCTTACAAGTGGTGTATGCTGAGAAAATATCCAAGAAGCCAAGGGAAAAGGTCAGACGTCATAAACATGGTCCTCTGGCAAGTCGGCACACAGCTGCTTCTCTCTCACTCTTGGACACAGAGGAAGGGAGTTGTCTTGATTTATTAGAGAAGAAGAAACATTTTTGTGGGTCAAAAAAATCATTGACTGTAATGCTTTCACACGAACATCTTTCAACAAGTTTTTTGTCATTGAAGTTAAATAATAGTTCACCCTTAAATGAACGCCCCATCTGGCAAGGGGGTTTACGTGAACTTCTGCTTTTGTGCACTTTCAGGTGAAGATTTTCACTTAATATTAAATTAGATTTTGGTTTGTTTCTCACCAAACCTTATTGTATGCCTTCAGAACAAGGTATGAGTCACGTGGAATAATTTGTTAGACTTCTAAATTATACTTTTGAAGCTTGAAATGTAGAAAATGTGCATGCGTATGAAATCGATTGATGATTGCAGTTCTCCTTAAACGAGCACTTCTTGAAATGTTTCTCTGTTTTCCTCAGCTATAAACCCATCGTGGACTACATTGATACACAGTTTGAAAACTACCTACAGGAAGAACTGAAAATCAAGCGCTCTCTCTTTAACTACCATGACACCAGAATCCACATCTGCCTCTACTTCATTGCTCCCACAGGACACTCGCTCAAGTCCCTGGATTTAGTTACAATGAAAAAGTTGGACAGCAAGGTACTGTAAATGCATGTCACTCAAATCTGTTGTTGTACTGGAAAATTCAGTAATTTGTTATGAAGGTAAACTTTTTCTGCACTTGTTGACTGATATCTTCAATATCCTAGAGAGGAGGGAGACTGATTATTATATTTGTTTTATCATTTTATTTTTGACACAAGCTAGAATCGAACATAAGGCTCCCACGTGAGAGCCACTGCTATTACTCCAAGTATGTGTATTTATCGAACAATGCTGAGTAGGGATTTGCCCGAAGCCGAATACCTTATTCGGAAAGGCACGAATAATGACTTCAAAATTAATAACAGATTCATCCGAATAATATAAAAAATATTTGTATGACTGATTATCCAAGAGGCACAAGGATAAAACTGCATTTTGAATAAACATAAAAAATTGCAAATAATTTATGAATCTGTGCAGCCAATATTTCTAAAGTCTTATGAATGAAAATGTGCACCTTGTGATTTCAGATTGGATGGGTTCGGTCTCTACTCCGTTTGCGGTCTCTGTTAATTGTGTGTGTCTGGAGCTTATCAAGTTTAACATTAAGATTCAACATCATATACACGTTTCACTTCTTGAAATGTCTATGTTAATGTATCACATGGTTCTCATGTATTTATTTATAGCCTAAACCTGAACGCTGCTCATAACGTTTAAAGCTCCTCCTTGGCTCATACAGGGAAAACACTGTCATGAGGATCGCACGTTCTGTTTGTAGCAGATGACAATGAACCAAGCGCAAATTCACGCTGTAGCACGAGGCACAAACAGGGTACATAAACATTATTTAATTAAATAGCAGCCTTTTGTGGTTTAATAATCACTTTGAGTCACATAGCCTTCGGATTTTCCGGACTGAAAATCTACCGTCTCAACACAGAAACACTTCAAAATAAAAGCTCAGTCAAAATAAAAGCTAAATTTAAATGAAAAAGTTAGACAGAAATAAATCACTATTGTATAGTTATGTTATAGTCACTGTAATATTACTACTGTTTTTGACAAAATATAAACAATATTATGTTGAAAATCTATTGTTATATTTTCATTTGATTAATAAATGGTTTCAGGTTGGTTAATGAATTAATTTATTTTAATACCATTTTAATGATAAAATGGAAATAAACTTTTGATATGGAGTTCAAAACGGGTATCTGATGGCTTCTGACTTCAAGATTTTCACTGAAAAATAAATTACATTTCAGGTCGTTTCTTATCAAAATCTATCACATGCCTTTAAAAGACCTGGAATATGATGCAGAAGTCACATGAGCTACTTTTACTATATTTTTTAGGTGAACTATTCCTTTAAAATGCTAAGTTATGTACAATATTATTGAATTTCCAAATATTGTATGATATCATACAGCAGTTTTTAAATGCTAGATATTGCACAATGCAATCAAAATGACATTTGTTATGTGATATTTATCACCCTGGACTGATATATCTCTTACCGCCATTGTACTATCATGTTGAAGTTAGATAGTTAATGATAAATAAATGACGTGCTTTTTTGTCAACCTTTGCCTTTGTGTGAGCATTTACAGGTTGTCATTATTACTGTACTGAGTGTATTGATAATCCTTAAATGTGTGAAAATGTAGGACAGTGGGTGTAGCCGCCTTCTGTCTGCTGGCGGAATAAGAGCCAATCAATTTTTCTTTTCATCAGAGAGTAATACAGTGAATGAAAATAGAGGAGGGGGTTTCTGTTTTTTCAGGTGATGCACAGAGCACAGATGGTGCAATAATAATGTCATAATGATGAAGCCCCAGGGCCCGTGACCTCACACTATACGTCTCTATTGAGCTACATTTCTCACAAGAGCTTTTCAGTATAAACAAATCAATGTTTCATTATACTAATAATGCTGATTTTAATATTAATTTTCTTTCTGTTTGTGTATTTCAAAAGTTTCAGCATTCTAATATCCCATGTTGATGTACTGTGTTCCACAGAAAAAAGTAAATCATATAGTATTGTTTGGAACAATAGAACACATGCCTTTAATGGTCGATGGTTGTTAGCTCCGAATCTCTGTAAGAGAAAAATATTTTATTTATTACTGCTGTTATTTAGCACAAGTCCTTTAATTGCATGTTGAATCCACCATAATTCCACTCAAGCACAAAAACCCAACAGAGAACTCATCTATTATATAATTGCAAGCTTACAAGCTTCTAATGTGGAAATAGAATGTAAACATATGTGATATATTGTGATTTTGTCTTTCTAGGTGAACATCATCCCTATTATCGCTAAAGCTGACACAATTTCCAAGAGCGAGCTACACAAGTTCAAAATCAAAATCATGAGTGAGCTGGTTAGTAACGGTGTTCAGATCTACCAGTTTCCCACAGATGATGAAGCCGTAACAGAGATCAACTCCTCCATGAATGTGAGTCTGTCTTATACACACAAACCATACTTGTAAAATTTGAAATTAAAGAATGGTAATTAATTGCATTTATTTAAATTTGTATTATAAACTGAAAGTTCTGACTCTGAATTGTGATTGGATGTGTTCAGAACAGCTGTAACACACACACATGTGACTACACATTATATGTTAAGGTTTGTCAAGCACAAATGGTCTATAGTTAGGCTGACTTTAATGTATATATTTTTTTAAATTAGTATTATTAATTTAACTTCAACAATAAAGGTGCTTCAACAACAGAAACTTTTATTCACTTACACACAAATCACGAGTAAAATGGCAGATTATCAGTTCATAAACATTTACTTTTAGGCCTCTTCCTCACACAGTGTTATTTTATGACATGAAAGCACTTTTTTACACTGTATAAGTAATGCGATACATTTTAAAATTTGCTACATTTGCTACATTTATAAGCTTGTTGGAGTGCGATCAAATTGTGCATTAGCTCAACTGACAGAGCGTTGCACTTGCAAAGGAATGAGGTACGAGTCCTGGAGAGCATGGGAGTCGACACGTGAGCTAAAAGTATCAAAGCACCACAAAATGATTTGGTTGCTTCAGTAGTTATATATTTTTTTTTTATGTTATGCTTTTTCTGACACTGTCAGTTAGGATTAGGTTTAAGGTTTATGGTAGAGAAGTCTGTTTTGATTATTTAAAAATTCGATAGAGCATTAACCTTGAAAGCACATTAAAGACCATTTGAGAACATTTAACTCTTTTTAGCTAAGGCTGGGTATTGATACAGATTTCCTGATTCCATACTGATTCACAAGTAATGGTCCACCGATATTAGGGCTGCAACTAACGATTATTTTGATAATCGATTATTAGAACGATTAATCGACTATTCTGCGATTATTGCACCAATTACTCATTAGCACTTAACAGATTATTCAGCTTGTGCCCTGACTTAAAAGGTTGTATTAAACATGCTTACTAACAATAAAGAGGACAAAATTATCTTTTAAAAATACCTCTAAATGACATTCACTGAATTAAAGGGAAAAAATGCACTGCAAAAATCCTATTATCAAGTATTTTTGTCTTGTTGTCCATTTAAAATGGTCAAAAAATCCTTAAAAAAATATACAATTACTTGAGAAGCAACATATAAGATATTTAGACTTGCTTTAAGAGGATGTATATTAAATATGAATGTATTTTGTATATACGTGTATTTTTTCACTTGGTTATTCTCTAAAAGCAAGTCTAAATATCTTATATGCTGCTTCTCAGCTGAATGCATTTTTACATATTTTAAAATATTTGTATTTTTAATATTATATTCAACATTCTCAGATAACAATTTTTCTTCTGCAGTATAGCTCCTAAAATAAACGTACATTGTTTTAAATGAGCTTTAGATATTTTTATTGGAAAACAAGCCAAAACAAAATCAAATCAAAAATTTATTTATAGTGTATAATGGGGTGAAGACAACCTCTCTCATCTTTTTGCTCCCTTCAATCCATCTTTAACTCACAAAAAAACAAACTCCCTCTTATTAATAAAGCTGCTTATTGCCAATTTTCTTCACAATAACAAATACACAGTGACACATTATGATTCAATAAGTCACGAGCCATCGCGTTATAATCTACTGTAGCTGCTTCAAGCGTGCGGGATCGAGGGTCAAGCGTCCCCGCAACAGAGTGTGCATCACCCGGGTGCAGTTTCAATCTCTCCCCCTTAGATTGGGACATTCACGCAACTCATATAAGAGGCACCGACCGCACAGAGAAATGCCAGTTTTGGAGTTTGTAGTTATTTACATGATCTGCTTCTGTGTTATTTGAACTTTAATAAAGCTATAATTCATTAAATATAACTGCATTAAAGATGTAACGCCTTAGTGTTTCCTTTAAAGAGCTCCGACTCCACTTATTCCACAATGAGAGTTCTTCTGTATTTACGTATTTGGTATTTTTGTATAATTCCCTTTTGCTTTGTGATGTACATCACCTGAAGCTGTTTGGAAAGTTTAGAGTGCATCTTGACTGCGAGTTGTGTAATTATTCCTCTCTTTAATGTGATCTCATGTTACGTTAAATGAGATCAAACGACCATTCGACAATTAACATTTTTGTCGACAATTTTTTATTGTCGACATTGTCGATAACGTCGACTAATCGTTTCAGCCCTAACCGATATATCACAGAGGCCGATAAATCAGCCAATGTTCTGACTTGCTTGCATGTGAAACAACTGAGACATGTAAATGAACAGTTACAGTTCATTTTGTTGTTACATGCCATCGTGTCACTACAATAATAGACAATAATAATAATAATAGTGTGGTCTGCATATCAGAGCTGTGGCAGACGCGTTTGAGCTCATAATGTTAAAGTGCTCACCTGTTTCTTTCTCCCTCTCTCTTCTCAACAGTTCCCTGTAACATTTAACTGTCTTGTCTAATGATAAAAAGGCAAATGTCAATAACACTAATATAATATACAGTTGAGTCATTAACTTTTTTAACCACTCCTTGGATTTAATATTAGCAAACTATAGTTTTGGCAAGTTGTTTAGGACATCTACTTTGTGCAAGACACAAGTCATTTTTCCAGCAATTGTTCACAGACAGATTGTTTCACTTTTAATTGACTATATCACAATTCCAGTGGGTCAGAAGTTTACATACACAAAGCTAAGTGTGCCTTTTAAGCAGCTTGGAAAATTCCAGAAAATGACGTCAATCATTTAGACAGTTAGCCTATTAGCTTCAGATTGGAGGTGTACTTATGGATTTATTTTAAGGCCTACCTTCAAACTCAGTGGCTCTTTGCTTGACATCATGGGAAAATCTAAAGAAATTAGCCAAGACCTCAGAAAAAATCTTTGTGGACCTCCACAATTCGGGTTCATCATTGGGAGCAATTTCCAAATGCCTGAAGGTACCACATTCATCTGTACAAACAAAAGTATGCAAGTGTAAACACCATGGGACCACGCAGCCATCACACCACTCAGGAAAGAGACTCATTCTGTCTCCTAGAGATGAACATAGTTTGGTGCAAAAAGTGCAAATCAATCCCAGGACCTTGTGAAGATGCTGTAGGAAACAGGTAGACAAGTATCTATATCCACAGTTAAACAAGTCCTATATCGATAATGTTATGCCTACAGCATAATGTTGTGGGGGTGCTTTGCTGCAGGAGGGACTGGTGCACTTCACAAAATAGATGGCATCATGAGGAAGGAAAATTTTGTGGTTCTAGATAATCTCAAGACTTCAGCCATGAAGTTAAAGCTCAGTCACAATGGGTCTTTGCACCTGGCTGAGAGAGACTCTGCCTCAGGGACGCTCATCCTTCGAGCGCTGACACTTAATGCAGCTAGATTAGAATGCGATTGCTCGCGACTTATTTAATCATAATATCTATATATATATATATGTCACTTTGCATTTTTATCGTGAAGAAAAATGCCAATATGCAGCTTTATTAATAAGAGAGCACTTTGCACATTAGTTTGGAAATTATTTCTTATTCATTCTATTGTATGCTTGTTTATTTAGTTTTTTTTTTAGTACTTGGTAAAAACTTAAAGTCAAAGTTGCAAAAGTTGAAGCAAATCTTATATAAGTGTTCAAAAATACTTTAAGCATACATTGTTCAGTTTTGTTATTAAAAAATAATATATTTAAATTAAAGTGTTGCTCAATGGCATATTTCTGTTCTTAGTTCTGCTGCTAATGTTTTGTAGACTTTGTTAATAAAAGAGAGTTGTTTAGTAACCTGTTTTTGTGTTTCGCTTTGGTACCGAAAATCGTATCGAGTACCGTGAAATTTCAATGGTACTACTGAAATTCTGGTACCATGACATTACTACTAGGTACATAAGGAAATATTAATTTTAATAATTATAATTTATTAATTTTTCATCATTTTGGTCACATTTAAATTTATCCAAACAATAAATAATTTATTATTATATTATTGTTTGTTTCATATTTATTGTTAAAAATGTTTTTAAAGTATTTACATTGCACGTGCTAAAACTGGTTCAGTCCGTTTAAGAAAACTGGCATTTCTGTAAAGATCATCTGTAAATGCGTGGATGTTAATAAGAGACTCAAATTTCTTTATCTCATCTGTGCTATGCATGCTTAAAATTATATATTTTTTGTTGTTGTTTTTGATCAACAACTGACTGTAAAGAACAGAAAGATTATTAAAAGAGACATTATTTAATGACAAATGGGTCCTGTGGATCTCTTCTTCGGAAACAAATTACACAGAACAACTTTTACACTCAATACACTGTGAAAGGATCTCGCTGCTGAACAACACGATTACTGGTGAGTGAAATTTAAACATTTACCAGCCAGTTGCCAAATATGTACATTTTAGCCACGTAGCGTGAAATTTGTTTGCAAATGCGAGTGATTTCCGCTCATTGTAGTGGAGGGTTGCGCATGGAGTAAAAGATTGATTTGGGGATTTAAGAACCCATATCAAGATCATTGAAATGAAGATCGCAACACATCGTAAAATCAATATTTGTTACCCTCCCTTACTTTTAGCACCACACAGTGGACATTTTACCTCGGAACTTAGCCATGCTATATGTAGGGAACCACATAGTAGGGGCCTGGGTAGCTCAGCGAGTAAAGACGCTGACTACCACCCCTGGAGTTGTGAGTTTGAAGCCAGGGCGTGCTGAGTGACTCCAGCCAGGTCTCCAAAGCAACCAAATTGGCCCGGTTGCTAGGGAGGGTAGAGTCACATGGAGTAACCTCTTTGTGGTCAAAAGTACCTTTACTTCATTACCAAGTTGATACTAAAATAAAAAAGATGTCATGATACCAGAGTTTCTGCAGTACCTGTAGTACCTGAAGTACCTGACTGTAGTACCGAGCACTGACTTAATGCGGTCCCAGGGTGTTGTCTCTCTGACACACGACTGTTTTTAGATGCTGTCATGCTTATTTGATTGAGCATGTGCTCTGTTACTCCTTTTACACTCAAATGGACAATTAATCAAATTAAAGTCATGTTATGTCTTAGTGTGATTATTAAACCGCGAAGGGCTGTAATCTTAGTCTGCATTCGAGCCAGATAGACTTTGGATAAAAGTGTCTACTAAATGGCTACTGTGTTAAAAGCTCATCAAGGTGCTGGATACATTAAGAAGGCCTAAGAAAGGCAGACGTAGGATCTTGAGCAGGTGTTTGAATGAAACATTGAGGAAATTGATTGGATTACTGGTCAACTCAAGTGGGTGATAAATGAATCACATCATAGTGTGAAAGCGCTCTGTAAGACTATCTATTCAGATCTGACACACAAGAAGTTCACTTTCTCAGTGCTGGATCAGTTTTAGTGTTCAGACGCACATTTTCATATTCAAGAGCGTTTCTTCTTGTCTTATGGGTTGATTTTTATTAAAACTAGCGTATTTCAACTTTTTTATTTTTGTTTCATGAAGGTCTTATGAAGGTCTCATTCAAACTATCTTGAAAACGTTTTACCAGGCCATCTTCATTCATTTTCACTACTTTTCAAATGCCTTTTTATATATAAATTGTATTGTTTTATCCTTGTACCAGACATAAATATTCAGTCTGTTTCAATATTTATTGTGTGAAAATTATTTAAAGCTAATTTTACACAAATTATGACTGTCCCCAAGTTCATTTCCAACACAAACAACAATTTTGCAACCAATTTTCAAAAGTTAGTGCACGGTTACCAAGGAGACCAGTGTCAGTGAAGAGCTTGCTTGAAATTAAATATGAGACATTAAAGTAACTTAACCAGAATATTTTTATTGTGTGTCATTTTCAGTCTAGCTGTAATTGTGTCAAAAAATTTGGAAAATTTTTGGCTTGACAAGCCAACTTACTATTCTACTATTTTGGCTTATTATTATTGTGAGACCAAAAAGGAACAGTAACTCATGCTAGAGCTTTCTAGCAACATACATAGACCTACAGACTGTGTTGCTCTTTTCTAACTGATCGGACTTACAGTTTTCATATAACGGACAATCAAAAATGGAAAAAATAGACTTGCATTGATGCAATGTTCAACTATTCACAATTCACAATTCAAACGTCTACTGTCAAAAACGTATAATGTAAACAAACCCACATATGCCTTTAAAATGCTTGGGTGTGTTCACACTTGTAGTTCGGTTCTCTTGGTCCTCTTCGTCCGGACCAAAAATGAAAATGATACATTTAGTCCTGGTTCGTTTAGCGTTCACACTGGCATTTTTAACACCAAACCTAATGATACAAAACCAAAGCCATCAGGGAAAAGTCACGACCTGATTGGACAGCTTTTATGATATATACTTTTTGACGGAACTTACCAAACATCCAAAACAATGCTGGAGAAATGTGCCCGTTGGATGTATATATGTATATGTTGGTATTTTTACCAGCTGAGAACAAACAAAGAGTTAATAAAACGTGTACAGGAGTCAAAAAAACACCAGGAATTCCTCCGTTATACACACATACGACAATATGCTGCAAGGACAGCTGACGGGCGGTTCTGACACCAGTACCGAACTGTAATGAGAAACATAGCTCCTATGATGAGAAGAACCAGGTATTCTTGAGGTCAGTATTAGGCAAATTACTTACTGTTTTTGGTCCGTTTAGATGTCTTTGGTCCATGTTGCGTTTATATATCAATCGAACCCGTACCAGAGTTCGTTTGGAAGCGGACCAAGACCCACTTTTCAGGCGGTCTCGTTTCGCTTGTTTAGTGCGCACCAAGGTTCGGATGACTTTCACACTTGTTCAAATGAACCGCACTAACAGAGCAATCACACCAGAGTTCGTTTTAATCGAACCAAACCTGCCAAGTGTGTACACACCCTAAGATGCTCACTCTATTTCAGTCTCTCCCTCTCATCCATTCAGCCAGTCACACCAAAAACTATTATGATTACGTCACCGAGGAACGATATCCTTGGGATCACTTCCAGCTTATGAACGATAAGAATATTAACAGCCACTCAAAATCCATTAGAAGGTCTTTAAAGGACTCGAGCCACAACATGCATTCATTATAACATTCAAAATAACACACTCCAGCACCAGATCGCCACTTATTATAACAAACGCAATACGAAAGGGAAACTCCATCTCAAGAACCGGCAATGTTTCTTCTGCATACTACTTCAGTATTAGCAGAGATGAGATAATGAAAAGCTAACGCAAGCTGGTACCAAAAATTACCTTTGGTATCCAGCATTAATGTCGACAACATTGTCTTGCCTCATTTGAAGTTTTATCCGTCTGTTTTTTTTTTTTGTGGTTATTTTGCGAAACGTTGAGCATTAGCAGTTCATCTACATCCATTTTCTTTACTGTGAACATAGCTGCAGCATGCGCGTAGAATAAGCAGAACGTTACCGTCCGTCGGTGTGGAGACTAATATCGTTATCATAACAGTCATATTTATCATTCTTGGTGTGAAAGGGCCTTTATTATTTTAGTCAGCCTTTATTTCTCTAGCCGTCAACTAGCCCACACCCTACAGTAACCAGCTAAAACATGTTAGCAATGCCTAGCAACTAGCCAGAACACACTTGTTACCAGCTAAAACTTGCTAGCAACTAGCTAGAATGTGCTAGCAATGCTTAGCAACTAGCCAGAACACAATTGTAACCAGCTAAAATATGCTAGCAACTAGCAATGCCTAGCAACTATCAGTACACCCTAGCAACAGTTTTCAATAAGTCACACTATCTGTCAGTTTGTTAGTCAGTCATGTTAAAACATGCTATCCTTGTTTATCAACTAGTCAGAACACCCTAGCAACCATATACAATGCTAGCCATGCCTAGCTACTAGGCAGAACACACTAATAACCAGCTAAATCTTTCTAGCAACTAGAACATGTTAGCAACACCTAGCAGCTAGCTAGAAACCAATAGCAACCAGCTAAAACATGTTAGCAACCAGCTAAAACATGCTAACAACTAGCTAGAACATGATAACAATGTCAAGGAACTAGCCAGAACACCCTAGCCATCAGCTAACATGTGGTAGCATCTAGCTAGGTCATGCTAGCAAAACCCTAGCAACCACTCAGAACACCCTTGCAACAGTTTGTTTTTGTCAATCTGTCTGTCTGTCTGTCTGTCTGTCTGTCGGGTTATCTGACAAACTTATGGGACAGTGTGTGACTAATAGACAGTCTGTCTGACTATCTAATTAGTTAGCTAGCTGGCTGTTTGTATGACTGTAATGTCTGTATAACCATCAAACTTCAAAAATGTAAAACTAGTTTACACTTTAAGACTAGGCTTTGTCTTTGTTATATATTCAATTGCAATAAGGATACATAAAATGCTAGCAATGCAACTAGCCTTCGACACAGGAGCCAGCCATTTAATTCCAAAACAAATGTTTAAAACATGTTTAAAACAGAATATTGTCAGAAAGAATACAAACATAATTTGGGAAGTGGTGGAAGTGTTTGTGATGTTTCACAAAAATGACATCCTGTGATATCTTGTTGCATGTATATCCACTTTTTTAAAAACAAATTGCAGACAGATGACATAAACTAGTTGAGTGTGAAAGTGCTTTAAAGTGCTTTTTTTATATCTGATCATGCCTGCTAAAGACTGAAGTTATTTCCAGTAACCTTTTACTTCTTCATTCTAGGCTCATCTTCCATTTGCTGTGGTGGGCAGTGTAGAGGAGGTGAAGGTGGGGAATAAGACCGTGAGGGCCAGGCAGTACCCATGGGGAGTAGTTCAAGGTAAGAGTCACAAGATATTTCAAATGATTATTGAAAAAAAGAAAAAGACAGGGTTTTATCATAGGAACACTAACTCTAGTAATTATGATATATTGGCAAGAGTACAATTATATATCGGTTGGCTGTTGCCATTATCGTGTCTATATGTGTTTAGATTACTATTTGACATAACAAATACTGTTTTATAGAAGCCATTGTTACATCAATCAATGGTAATGAGGAAACATCTATTTTTTAACCTGTTCATGAAAATACTGTACCTCAGTTAAACTATAGTACAGTTTCAAAAGGGATGCGTCTCTCAAAAACATGACATAGTTTTGTTGACAAGGTTAGTTGATGTGTGTAACATTTTCAGTGTTAAAATACTTTCCCATTTTCTAGTTTTGTTGGTAGTGTAGGGATACCGACTTGATTGTGTCATTCACAGTGCATCATGCGAGTGGGTGACTACTTCTGAGCTCTTCTGCTGCGACTCTGATTGGTGGATCTCTCTTCAAAATTATGGGTAGTGTAGTTTCTCATCAGAAGTTGTGCTTTTAAACATGAAGTTGGAATAATGCAGATTAATGACTTCAACAGATCATATACCATCAATTAACAACCTCAGAGCTGAGTCTCTAAAGGTGTTCAAGTTTTCATAAAAAAAATCATGTTGCCATACAAATGAATTAGATTTTTACTTCCAAAACCAGACTGTTGCACTCTATAGCAATAGAGTATTTTTTCAAAGGTTAGAACACTCAACCATATGCAAACATAACAGTACGTGCCGAAAAACAATGCATACGCAATGATTTGCTTATGACAGAAATGACGTTATCACATTCTGTTCATTCTTTCAGTTTTGTCTGTTGTTGTGGGTACTTCAGCTGAGCGTTACTCTGCCACTGGAGAGCATCATGCTAAGATGGGCTGGTGGGATTTGGCAACCACAATGAGACTTCTATTTTAACTCTGTTCATCATTTTCCTCCATCTCTTCATGCCCTTGAGGATGCTGGTTGAAAGGTTTTTAATGATTCCTTTCATGGGAAAACAATCCCATCAATCAAAGCAGTGTTAAATACCACTCTAGACGGCAGCTAATTATGTTGTGTTCTCTCAGATGTGAGCGAGAGAGCTCTGCCGCAGATATGGCTATGTCATTAACCATGAATGTTTTTCACTTTAATTGCTCGTCCAGCCTGAGAAGAGACTCGTGCTTTGTGAAAGATATGTTCCTTGTCGAGCTGTTTAAGGAATGAATATAGCAGTTTGTTTCATAATGGTTCAATGGCTTTGTTTACACTGTATACAGTATAAATGTGATTTGTTTTTCAAATCCGGTCATTTAGGACTGAGTGTTCAAACTGTCATTTTGTGATGAAATCAGATCTGTTTGTTCAGACAGTGTAGTCTATATCCAGTGTATCTATATCTGTTGTTATAGTAATGATGTGTTGGCATGATGCCAAGGGACTTCCTCATACAACATCTGAGAGTAGCTGGGACATTCTTAAAAATTTTTGATTTTCAGACTTACAAAAATAGTACCATTTTTAATTCAGTTTTCGCTCATAAAAGCTGAAGGTACACATTTTTTTTACATCTTGACATTGTTTTTATCTATAAAGGACAACTTGACTGTTGTTCTTTTATTTTATTATTTCATTTTGATTTACAAACGAAGCAGGGGTTGTAACACCAGTGACGATAACACCAGTGACAAATTCTCTTAAAAGATACATTTTCTATGACGGTGTGTGTATAGCATCACAAAACATCAATCAATAAATCATTCCATGAACCCTCTCGCTCTCGGTGGGCGCGTGGTAAGTTGTGCATAGAGAATAGCGTGAAACCTCCACACGCACTATGTGTCCGTGGTAATGCGCTCAACAAGCCACATGATAAGATGCACGGATTGACGGTCTCAGAAGCAGAGGAAACTGAGAATTGTCCTCCGCCACACGGATTGAGTCACTACACCACCACAAGGACTTAAGAGTGCATTGGGAATTGGGCATTACAAATTGGGAAGAAAAGAGGAAAAAAAGCAGAATACTCATGACATTTAAATGAACCATTTGAAAAAATATAAATGAATAAATAAAATGGTTGGAAAATGACTGTATGCATATTTGAGCTGCCTCTTATTCCTCTTAACTTTGACCTTGGAAGTACATTTCCACAACTTTTTGTAAAAAAAAACAACAAAAAAAAACACATTAAATGGCTACATGCTGCATAGCATATCCTGCTCCATCTCAGGTCAGGTTTTAGTAAATCACACTGGAAAAAATGAAACGTATGTAATACTACAGTGTTAAAAAGTTAATCGTCATATTTAATTAATCTCAATTTTAAATGAGATCCCCCAAGAATGCATAAATTGGCTTTCCAGGGGGTCTCCTGTTGCATTCAGGGAATCGGAAACCCCCCCTTGACCCCCATAATTTACACTACACTGTTTTATTTGTATTCATTTTTGGTCCTGTTGATGAAGAATCATGATAAATACTACTCATTTAGCTGGTTTATAAGGCGACAGGCTTGCACAACAAAACTGTATTTTCCATCATTCTCTGTTGCAACATAAGAATGATAAATATGATAATGCAAAAATCACAAAGATAATACACATTCCTTTTCATTTTGTTACATTAGTGCTTAAAATTTAGTTACATAATTACATTAAAACTTCGATTTAGATTTAATAGCAGCCTGTACATTGGGGTCCAATAGTCTGAAACTACATTGAAAAAAAATTAATTGGTTTTGTTTTTATTTTCAGTTAAACATGGAAATAAAGTTTTAGGAAAATGTAAAATATTATTCTTAAAAAAGATACAAGAAATAAACCTAATTTGCAATAAAAAAAAATTCATTTAATTAGATAACAATACAAAATAGAAGAATTTTCACTAATGGTCTCTGACTTTTTGACCTCATTGTATATATCCATATCTGCTAAATATTGATCTGTGCATCGATTTCCTCTTAAAAGTGGAAAACAAAAAACATTATGTGATGAAAAAAACATTACACTAGACTTTTTTTTTCACCATTTGATCTTTAAGCTAAAAGATGCATTGGCTTGCCAAGCCAATGGTTTTATAAATGGTTTTATAAATGTCATAGCGCACTCTGCTGAGTTGTGATGTCCAGACAGTATGACAGATGGGAGACTGCTGGTATTTCTTTCCTCTGCTATTTTTGGCCTGTGTGTTGGGGACGGTGGTCCCAGGGGCCGTTTATTCAAGGGTCAAAGTAAATTGCTCTCAGGCCCTCAAATGGGGAATTTGATTGGAGCAGAACATCCATTCCAGATGAGAGCTATTCTTCCTTATTAATAAAAGACAGGAAATAATGTGTTTTGTTGTCTAATGTTTTTACATCTCATATTACTGTTCATTTCAGTATTAACAAAACTCTCAATTTGTGGCCTGCCTCACACCAACTTAACTGTTATGCCCAAAATTTGTCTGACACCAATAAGCTGGCTTGTCTGCTCTTAAATTATGCACATTATTTGTTCACACTGTCTTCCTCAATCTTTGTGAATTCTCTCCCACTGATATCACTCTACAGACAGGAAATGCTTTGTTATCTGTGAGAAAGTGTCCAATCAAGTCCAAATGGACACTCTTATTGAAACGTGTTAAGAAAATGCTGTTTCACCTTGAAATCAAAAGAATGAAATGATAAATTATATTTTACTTAAAGAATATAAAGCCTATTTTTAGGACCATTTAAAGGGGTCATGACATGAGGAATTACATTTTCTTTTGTCATACAAGATTTTATTGGGCTATAAAAACTTACTGTAAGTTTCAGAACTCAAAACTTCCTCCCCACTGCAAAAAGAGCTTTTGTTGAAACAGAGCTGCCAAAATGACTCTTTTTATCCTCCACATTGTGATGTCACACTATGGTAGACATTTGCATCTGACTGCTTCCACAACAACACATCAACCTACTGTACTTTATCACCTCCATAGCCCCACCCAGTAATGGTGAACAGTGAGATGTCAATGAGAGAGAGCCTGTTGATCAAGAGCAGAGAGCAAATCATAACAGTGGGCGTTCACTATCTGCATGATTTTATGTACTGCACTGCTGATAATCTCATGGATGATTGTTGGTGTCAGATGGGCTGGTTTGAGTGTTTCTGTAACTGTTGATCTCCTGGGATTTTCACACACAACAGTCTCTATGTCAACAGTCTGGTGCCAAAAATTTCTGTGGACAGAAATGCCTTGTTGATGAGAGAGTTCAACAGAGAATGGCCAGACTGGTTCGAACTGACAAAGTCAACATATACTAATATATTTTTAAATCAAAAGTTGTATTTGTTTACATTAGTTAATGCACTATGAATTAACATGAACTAATAATGAACAATTAAATAAGTAATTAAATGTAATGAGAATCAACATTAAGGATAATGCAATCTGTCATTTAAATAATTTCCCCACTCCCAAAGGAAACGTTATTTCATAGCCACTGATCCGAGACTCTGATTTGATATTTGCTCATTAACCTGGGAGAATCTTCCAGTGAATACAGTGGCTTTATTTTCTCCAAAATCAGTCTTTCATATCTAACTTAACAGCTACTTCATTTGCCTTAATTATTTGAGATGTTCAGCTCTTTTTATTCTCAAGAGCTTGATGGTACATGTGACATTTGAAGTCAACAACAAAAGATGTGAAAGCACTTTCTCGTTCTTTTTTAAAGTTGACAAGCCTATTTATATTGCTCTCTTAACTTTGACCAATCATATGTTTAGTTACATGTTATTATTTGTGTTTTGCACTGTTTTTAGCTGTCTTCGACCCTATCAGTTCAGGCCTGTGACCCATTTTGGGTCATCATGACCCGACAGTCGAGAAACACTGAATTAAAGTACAGGGCTCAAACTGAATGGGTGGTCTTGTATTTTACACTGCAGTGAAAACTAGATGTGAACTGTCAATAGCGGTCATGGTCACGTTGGCCACGTGAATTGACAGTGGTCATATGTGTGTGTTGCAGTGGAGAATGAGAGTCACTGTGACTTCGTAAAGCTGCGGGAGATGCTGATCAGAGTGAACATGGAGGATCTGAGAGAGCAGACTCACGCTAGACACTACGAACTCTACAGGCGCTGTAAACTAGAGGAGATGGGCTTTAAGGACACTGACCCAGACAGCCAGCCTTTCAGGTGGGTTGCTGCTACATTATTTGCTTGTGAAACTAATTGTCTTAGCTCTAGAACTAGTTTCCTAGAAGAAACACTAAGGCTACTACTCAAGATGAAGCGAGTACATCCCCACATGTCAATTTACCCAGTCAAAAGCAATACAATCTTTCTGTATATGACTTCTCTACAGTCTTCAGGAGACATATGAAGCCAAAAGGAAGGAGTTTCTGGGAGACCTGCAGCAGAAGGAAGAGGAGATGAGGCATATGTTTGTGAATAAAGTGAAGGAGACTGAGGCCGAGCTGAAGGAGAAGGAGAGAGAGGTTAGTCCAGTCTCATGCTCTCTCACTGCAGAAAGCTCTGTCAGGCTACAATTAATTTCCTGTCTTAAAGTAATAGTTCACTTAAATTGAAAGTCCAACATTCATCACAATCATTAACCCTTATGTTGTTCCGAAACTAATTGGGACTGGGGCTGTCGAGCTCCAAAATTGAAAAAAAAAAATCACAAAATAGTTCATTCGACTTCTGAAGCCATACCATAGCTTTGTGTGAAGAACAGAGCAACGTGTAATTTGTTGTTCACTGATAGTGTTCCCCTTTGCTGAAACTTTGAAATGGACTAAAGTCTAGACTGCAAAATAAAGCATGTTGATGGCAAAACTTAATTAACGTCAAACCTACACTGCAAAAAATAATTTTCTTACTTGTTTGTTTTTGTTTTATTGTTTTCCAGGGGTGGTAGCCAGTGTCTTTACCACTTTAAGCCATCTCCTTTACCACCCATTCCCCCTAAATTTACCATTCTTAAAACAAGATAAATGTACTTGTTTACTGTAAGTTTACTTTAAACTTCTTGTTTTAAGAATGTTTAGATTAATTTTTCCAGTGTAATGGTGCCATATTTGATTTGAAAGCTAAACGAATGGGAATATTTTTATTGAATAACAACTAAAACTTTGGCCTGTTCTTAACATAGACTGATTGAATGGCTTTAAAATACTTGAAATAAAGCGCAGAAGTCATACGGACCGCTTTTATGATGCTTTTATATGGTGCATTCTTATAATTTTGGAGCTTTACTGCCTCAGTCCCTATTCACTTTCATTTAATGGAAAAGAGCAGTCTGTATATTGATCAAAAATGCATTCCACAGAAGATAGAAAGTCATATGGGTTTGGAATAACCTGAGGGTGAGTAAATAATGACATCAATTTCCTTTTTGGGTGGAAATATTCCTTTAATTTAACACAGAGGTTCAAACTAAATTTTGTACTTTTAAACTCATCTTTCTCAAAAGTTCTTAAAGGGATAGTTCACCCAAAAATATAAATTCTCAATATTTTCTCACCCTCAAATCATCCCAGATGCGTATGACGTTCTTTCTTCCCTGAACACAAACAAAGATTTTTAAAAGAATATTTCAGCTCTGTTGGTCCTCACAATGCAAGTTAACAGGGTCCAAATCTTTGAAGCTCCAAAAAGCACATAAAGGCATCATAAAAGCAATCAAGTAATCCATAAGACTCCAGTGGTTTAATCCATGTCTTCAGAAGTGATATGATAGGTGTGGGTAAGAAACAGGTCAATATTAAAAGCGCTTGTGACCAATCCTCTCTTAGCAACTGTGGCTATCCACCATTTCTCTGACATGCGTTTGCTTCTATTTTTATTTGAGTCTATGGGTGTTATGTGTGTTTGAGTAGATTTAAGAGGAATTTTATAGAATTGATCCAAAAAAAAAACAAACGAACAAAAAAACGTTGTTGCTGGGTCATTTGAAATAGTGACACGATGTACCCAGAGACGATACCTGCAGTGTTTTTTTTTTTTTTTTTTTTTCAAATCTTTAATAAATATCGAAAAAAGCATGTTATGGATTAAACTGTGTCAGCCCTCATTCCCAGATAAACATGTATAAAGTAAATTTAAGCTAATATCTTAACATAAATGTATTTATTTATTGATTCAGGTCTTTGTAAAGGAAATAATAAATAAAGTGTTCACAGCATCATTGTGTGTGTGTGTGTGTGTGTGTGTGTGTGTGTGTGTGTGTGTGTGTGTGTGTGTGTGTGTGTGTGTGTGAGTGAGTGAGTGAGTGAGTGAGTGAGTGAGTGAGTGAGTGTGTGAGTGAGTGAGTGAATGTGTGAGTGAGTGTGTGTGTGTGTGAGTGTGTGAGTGTGTGAGTGTGTGAGTGAGTGAGTGAGTGAGTGAGTGTGAGACATTATAAACAGCTCTGTTCACTTACGCTAATGTTATTAGATGTTAAATCACTTCTAAATGATGCTTTCCTCTTTTGAAGTGACCGAAAATATGGCCAAAAACCATGACTTTTACAGCAATCTCCCATTAATTTCTGTGGGAAGTTCTGCAAAGCTTGTCAGAGTGAGCAACGGTAGCCAAAGGGGGTGGGGCTTAGCGAGGGTCAATTTACATTTTTGGACGAACCATTCTTTGAGCATGTATAGTGGAATTCTAAGAAGCCAAAACTCTTAAAACATGAGTCGGCTCCTCTGTGGGAAGCTATAACATGCATTTCTCTCCTCAGTTACACGACAAGTTTGAGCAGCTGAAGCGCATGCACCAGGAGGAGAAGAGGAAGGTGGAGGAGAAGAGACGAGACTTAGAGGAGGAGATGAATGCCTTCAACAGGAGGAAGGTGGCGGTTGAGACCCTCTCTCTCTCACAGCCCCTGAAGAAGGACAAGGACAAGAAAAAGTGAGTTCTTAAGCTCTGTGTTCTCATTCTTTCATTTACCACGCCCCCTTTTCCCCAACTTTCATTGATTGGCTAATCCAGTCAGTTCCAATCAACTCCAAAATACTCCACTAGTGTTTAAAAATCACACAGAAGAAAATGAAACCATTATAAACACATTTCATTTATCACATGTGTTGACACTGCACTGATTGGATACTTTGCTGGTGGAGCTTAGCAAAGGGTCAATTCAGTTACGCCTATAACAATTTATACAGTTAATATAGTTTAGACATGCTGTTTAATGGTGATTGAAACAATTCTTCATCTAATGTTGCCAGTCACTGGCATGAGTATATAAATGCATGCTTTTCTCACACCTGCAACAAGTTTTTGGTTATCCTACATTCACTTTATTCTCTGTCTATAAAGGTGCACACAGTAATTTTCTCCACTTTAAAAAAAGGTTATTAATGGTTCAAACTACATACTAAATAAAAAATACTAATACTAACTGGATGATTCTCACTAACCCTGTCAACAAAATGTCCTGGTCCTAATTTAGCCCAAAATCAAGACACAAACAAGGAACATTGTAACATTATGTTAATGACAGTTATACAGGTTTTACCCCCCAATTCTCATATATGCAATGCAACAAAACAAAAAAAGATGGCCTTTATGAAATCCTTTTCCCAAAATGTGGAAAAAAAAAGAGGATTTAAATTGTATTTATTTATACAACATTGTTACTTGTATACATCATATACTCCCTTGTTACTGCCTTTTAATTGTTGCTGATTTTAATGTAAAAATATCACTGTACAACTGATTATTATTTTTTTTTTTACTTTAATACATAAAACATTTTTGGTATGGGATTAGAATCATAATTGAAAGTAATAGGAGTAATAAAAGTAAAATGTCCAGGCACATTACGGTGATGAGAATTGGGGGTAAAATGCCCAAAAATCTTCTTCATTTTCACTTTTCCATTTGCAAAAAAGAATTTATTTTTTTTATTTGTTTATTTATTTATTTATTTTTATTTTGGCTTAAATAGGGCCAGGACATTTTCTTGACATGTTTCTCCCATTCATGCAACATATTTTAGAACTTTTTTATTATTCTTTTTTATTAATTTAATATTTATTACAAACTTTTTGTGAATGTGTTTCTTTAACTACACACTGTCATTAAAAAACATCCAGTGTTAATTCAGTAACCGCTCTGACGGATTCACCTAGTAACTCATTACACTGATTAAACCGATGACACTTGATTTTGCAGATCTTTGTGAATCAGAGTCATTAAATGAAATGCATTAGGTCTTCTCCCTCTGGAGCATATGCAGCTCAAATTAAGTGTATCTATCTCCATCTTGTGGTTACTCAATGTCAAACATTTACATAGCATCCATTTTGTTGTTTGTCCCTGAAATGGATACACCACTGACAGGGTTGGGAGGGTATTTTTGAAATGTATTCCACTACAGATTACAAAATACATGCTGTAAAATGTCATTTGTAACATATTCCGTTAGATTACTCATGGTCAGTAATGTATTCTAAATACTTTGGATTACTTCTTCAGCACTGGTAGATTTTTTTTCACTTGTTTTGACTATAAAAACTCAAAGGGCAAGTAAGACAAAATACACATGTTAAAAATACATTACCGGTAACTGAAAAAACAAATTATCTTATGCAGTGTTGTTTCTAAAACAAGATAAAACAAATAGATTTTGTTTTATATATTTTTACAGGAAAACAATACAAAGATTATTATCAAGAATATGATTTTTGCCCTAATATCAAAGGTCTTACTAAAAAAAAAAAAAAAAAAATTATGATCCAACATGAATTTTCTTGATAAAAAAAATTATCGTGCCTTGTAGCATGTGCATGTAAAATGGCTAGAGATAACATTTTAGCTTAGCATAAAGCTGACAATTTACACAAGGTTTATTTCTATTTCTTCTGCTGCAAACTTACTTCAAACTTACATCTCTGTCTGCTCGTATGAATGTAACACATCATAAGAAAGTGTTTCACCGCTGTTCAAATGCACTTTGGATCGCATCATTTATATGTATACATTTTTGATTACTCTTCAGTAATCAAAATACTTTTTGAATGTAACTGTATTCTAAATACCAATGATATGAATTGTAACTGTAGTGGAATTCAGTTACTTATATTTTGTATTTTGAATATGTAATCCTGTTACATGTATTCCGTTACTCCCCAACCCTGACCACGGAAAGCATCTCTTAACCATAAATGTATTCAAGTGTGTATGAATGTGATAACTTAAGGTTATTGATTGGATGTTGCATATTCATATATTCAAGTTAAGTTTAAATTATTTATATATTTCAGTTGGAGTTCTGAAAATAAAATGTCTCAGGCATCCTCTATTGCTGTCTTAAGAAAGTTACTTAATCATTTATTTCATTCCAGATCATTGCTGCCATCAAAGGGATTGTTCACCCAAAAATGAAAATTCTATAATCATTTATTCACCCTCATGTCATTCCAAACCCGATTAAGTTCCTATAATCCATGGAACACAAAAGGAGACATTTCGAAGAATGTACTGGTGAATGTATTAGATAATGTATTGCTCTTTTCCATGCATCAAAAAATAGGAACTGTAGCTTTCAGAGCTGATGAAAAAGTGCCATAAATGTATCATAAAATACCGAAATCAGTTTATCTGGTTATTGAGTTTGTAGAGGACACAAATGTAATAAGTGGTCCTAAATGTAATAACATTTGGTCTTAAATGTAATAAAGGCTCTAAATGTAATAACTTTTGGTTCCAAATGTAATAAAGGCCCTACATGTAATAAGTTGTGGCCCTATATGTAATGAAGGCCCTAAATAACTTGTGGCCTTAAAAGTAATAAAGGCCCTAAATGTAATAACATTTGGTCTTAAATGTAATAACTTTTGGTTCCAAATGTAATAAAGGCCCTAAATGTAATTCATGTGTTGTCTTAAATGTAATAAAGGACCTAAATGTAATAACTTTTGGTCTTAAATGCAATAAAGGTGCTAAATGTTATAACACATATATCATAAATGTAATAAAGGCCCTACACGTAATAAGTTGTGGCCCTATTTGTAATGAAGGCCCTAAATATCTTGTGGTCTTAAAAGTAATAAAGGCCCTACATATAATAACTTGTGGCCCTAAATGTAATATCATTTGGTCCTAAATGTAATAAAGGTCATAAATGTAATAACATTTTGTCCTAAATGTAATAAATCTCTAAATAACTTGTGGTCTTAATGTAATAAGGGCCCTAAATGTAGTATCTTTTGATCCCTTAATGTGATAAAGGCCCTAAATGTAGTAAATTGTGGTATTAAAAAGTAATAATGGTCCTAAATGCAATAACATTTGTTCCTAAATGCAGTGGCGGTTCTAGATTGTATGGCGCCCTGGGCGAACCACTGTTAATGTTTTGTTAACTATTAATGTTTAGTTATAGTGCTTTCAATATAGCAAAGGGTGAATATAATTTACAAATCACTCCTTTTTGTTTTTCAGAATTGTGGTTGTATAATTAATGCCCTAAATGTAATAACATTTGCTCCTAAATGTAAAATGGTCATAAATGTACTAACTTTTGGTCCATAAATACAATAGAGGCCCTAAATGTAATAACATTTGCTCCTAAACATAAAACTTTCCTGAATTACATTTAGGGCTATTTATCGCATTTGTGCTCAACACAATTCAGTTCACAGTTCAACTCACTGACTCAATAAATGCAGTGATTCTCAAGTTAAAAATTAAATCTGGGCCTGTTCCTCATACAAGGCTATCGTATGACTTATGAAGACTTGAAATATAGTGCACACAAGTCGTATGGACTACTTTTGTAAATTTTGTGGTGCTTTTGGATCCTTTTGAAACTCCAGTCACAGTCATTGTAATTGCATCAACCAGTTCATTCTCTGAAATTTCTCCTTTTGTGTTCCATGAAAAAACTAATGTGAAATGTTTTGACATGAGGGTGTTATGAAAATGATGACAGAATTTTCATTTTGGGGTAAACCATCTAATATATCTTTTATTTATAGATTTATTTACCTCAATATGTCTTTCAAGCTTATTTCCAACATCTCATCACAACATGCATGAATATTTGTGTTTCTTACTACACCGACTGTCATATTTGTGATATTTTATTTGCATGTATCCACTTCATGTATTTTTTTGTTTTTGTTGTCATTCATTTGGTTATTTTGTGTCCATTTTCTTTCAGTTAATTTAAGAGCACATCGCAGGCCGACCACAGTCTTGTCCTCCACCATCGTTGCAACATCAGCATTTGTTTTTGACATTTTCCTCATGACATTGTGTTAAAGTACCAAAGATCATGATGGGAAGCCACAGAAGTGTATGGTGGCTGAATTGCTTCAATTGTTGCCACAGTTTCTTTGTTTTCCTTTGCTAGGTTCATTCAGGTTATATATTTTTTTTTAACTATTTTTAAAATGTCCTCCCCCTTAACCCCATTTTATTTTTTGTGACCTATTTCTCTTTTTTTTTTTAATTTTTTAAATTAAAAAAATTGTCCAAATTGACAGAAATTCCATGTCCAAATTGACAGAAATTCACCTTTTGGTCACTGTTGTTTTTGGTACTAGCCATTTGTTCATTTGTCTTAATAATATTCAGGTCATTATTGTGACATTCATATATAGTACAACCCCAATTTTGAAAGAAATTCTAATAAAAACTAAAAGGAGTGATTAGTAAATTATGTTCACCCTTTGCTATATTGAAAGCACTATAACTAAACATTATATGATGTTTCACCCTGTGAATTTCATAGTTTTTTTTAATGTACAGTCATTTCAAATCAGATGATTGCAACATACTCCAAAAAAGTTGAGACCGGGCCACTTAAGAATTTAAAATAACAAAGCGATGTGAAACAGGAGATGTTAAACTGGTTGAGGCGATCGTGTCATAGTATATAAGGAGGCTCCAAAATCAGCCTAGTCCTTCAAGATCAAGGATCATTTGAGACTTGTCAATTCGTCAACTGATGTTTCAGCAAATAATCCAGCACTTTGAGAACAATGATACCCAAAGACAAAGTGGAAGATTTTGGGCATTTCACCCTCTACAGTGCACAATATAGTTAAAAGATTCAAGGAATCTGGTCAGATCTTGTTGCGTAAAGGGCAAGAAAAACAATTTCTGAATGTGTGTGATCTCTGATCCCTCAGACGTCACTGTCTTAAAAAAACATCTTTCATCTGTAATGGATATCCATTAATATCATAATATCATTATGTTAAACACTCGATTGCCCCAACTTTTTTGGAGTATGTTGCAATCATCTGATTTGAAATGACTGTACATTTAAAAAAAACAAAAAAATTTATAAAGTGAAACATCATATAATGTTTAGTTATAGTGCTTTCAATATAGCAAAGGGTGAACATGATTTACTAATCACTCCTTTTTCAGAACTGGGGTTGTAGTTCATGTTTCTCTTGCCATAATGTATAATAGTATTTAAGATCTGAGCCAAACTCAATAGCACAGTGAAAATAGTAATGTGCCCATGTGTATGATTTTATGAATATAAGCGTGCATGTGTATGGCTAAATAAACCATTTTTTAAAGTTCTTGCTGTTTTAAAATGTAATCCAGGACCTACAGTGTGTGTGAATATTTGAATAGCTTTTTTGACTTTATTGTAATGACAACAGATATGCAAATTATATTTTTTGTATTACTTGTAGAGCACACAAGGCTTTATGGTGTTCAAGCAGATTATATTGTGTATCATTTAAGCCATAATATTGAGGCTGGAACATCTGAGGCTGTCTGATCTAAAGTAACTTCTGGGACATCTTCATTTGCATAAAGGGCAATGACAGCAATTTGATTAAGTTGTAAGAGCAGTTGAAATACCTGATATTGAAAATAAACAAATCCCCTAATTTTCTTTATCTATTAGAATGTGTCGTTTGATATACAAAAAACAATTGTTTTAGCAAAGTCAGTTTTGTCCCCACTACTTTTGAAATAACTTTCGTCAGGTATGTGTCTAATGCAGAAGTTTCCGTTTTGTTTGTGTGCGCGATCCAGCGCTGGAATGTGTTCTGAATGTTTTGATGAGTGCTCGTTGTGGTCATAGATGTATATACATCTCTATACATGCCTCATTAGCAGATGGACTCCTATGGACCGTGATACGTTGACAAGTCCACCATATTGAAAGGGTCTGCCCATAAATACATAAAGGTTAACTGATAGACTACTTATAGTAGGTTCTATCCATAGATGGATCCCAATCAAAACCTGGGATATTCAACTAAATTAATTAAATTGAGAAAATAAATAATAACAGTGAAATTTAGTATTGATAATTTCCACAATAAGTCTTTCACAAGGACACAAACTAAATGCCCATTAAGCATTGCGAATGATGTAATAGAATAAAATACGATGGCAATATATAAAACTATTGATTTTAGGTTGTTTATTATAAGTATAGAAACATTATATTTTCAAGTTCATTGCAAAATATTCTGATATACACACAAATATATACAGTAGGTAGTTTAAGGATGAAGGGAGACTGACATAATTGCATCATTCGCATTGTTTATGAGAGTAGGCTATCGCTGATGGACGTTTGGCGTGCTTACTTGGCCTTGGTTCTCTGATAGGTTGATCTCTGTTCAGGATTATGGGTAGTGTAGTTCGTGAAATCAAACATTGATTTTAAAGCATGAAATTGAAATAACGCAGACTGTTGGTTTCAACAAATGCATACACCATCGATTAAACAGCCTTGGAGTTCATGGTAGGTCTGTGTTTAGAAGTTTATAAGTGTGACAAGGAGGAGGGCGGGGCCGGGCCTGGAGTGCGCAAGGCATTTAACCTTGTTACAATATTTTAGTCTTGAAAATGTATTAGTCTATGGAAAAAAAAAATCAATGGGACTTTTACTTGTGCTCTATACTAAAGGCTAAAATGTTACCATTAGACCAGTCTTGTGCTCTCTTCAATCGGGTGTTTTCTTGTCTATCCACTAACAAAATCTTAGGATTCGACAGTGATATACTTACATTTGGCAGAAACTTTCATTCAAAGCGACTTACAGTGCACTTATTACAGGGACAATCCCCCGCAGATAACCTGGAGTTAAGCGCCTTGCTTAAGGACACAGTGGTGGTGGCTGTGGGGATCAAACCGGCAACCTTCTGATTACAAGTTCAGTGCTTTAGCCCACTACACCACCACCACTAAGTAGCGGAATGAAGTTCTCAAATTAATATTGATTTGAGCACTTGGATTGATCAGCAAGAATGACTTATTCAAAATATTTACAGATTATTTGAAATGATCTGTGCATTACCTAATTAATGAGTTTTGCAGCTTCATGATGTCACAACCAGCACATCTCCAATATACAGTCCTGTGCAAAAGTCTCAGATCCATTATATTTTTCACAAAACCATGTCTTAAAATGGTTATTTTATCGATTTCGCTTTTAGTGTATCAGTAGGAAATATCATTTTAGATTTTAACATTCCCTATGCAAATAAAGCAAATTCATGAACCCAGTTGGGGAGATCTCTCTCCACCACTGGCTTACCGATCTTTTCATGAATGGTGATTTACACACATTATTCCAATCAAATGTTCAGTAAATGCAGAAAGGAAAGCCTGTCCTGGTGTTTGCTAAAAATAGAAAATATGCAACTTGACCGATGTAATAAATGAACAAATGTATTTTAGCATATTTTACTTAAACTATTGTTCAAATCATCCAACGGGCCATGTCTACAATTATGTTGAATTGTTAGAAATAAAAACCCATTAACACAATTTTTTAAAAACACTGAGTGTGGCACAAAAGGTAGGTTTTTATTCCATGACAGGTCATTGATGTTTCCCAAGCAACATAAAAAAATATCCATGTAGGAAAACAAATGTCCATGTAGCTGCCTTTAAAAATGCAAATGGAAGACAACACTGCTTATAGTAAAAAAAAAACATTAGCAAAACAACTCGTGCGGTTACACAATGTCATGTTATCTTCACATTTGTTACATTTTACATAAAACCTACAAATCATATCCAAGGTAGGTTACGATATGAAATGTCAAAGGCCGTTTATTAACATAACAAAATATATATATATATAAAAAAAGCATAATACAACAAGGTATAATTTAAGGCATTAACTAAGATTTCTGTTAAAGCATAATCATTAAAGCATTATGTAGTAATGTAAAGATAAAAAAAAAAAAAAAAAAAAGTCAAAGTGCAGAATAAAAGGAAAAGGAAAGTGCAAGTCTCAACTCAATCTGCTTCCACCTTTCTCAAAAAACATGTGTTGGCTTATTCACTGGAAGGGGGGCACAGCTGAAAACAGATTTGATTTTGAAAAACCACGCTCCTATCATCAGGTCTGTGGTTTCCTGCTTTCATTGCGGTGTCTCCATCATAAGGCACCAGAAACATCACAGAAGTAGTCCATCTCTTGGTCCCCATGCCCCTTCTGTGCTCGTCTGGCCCGGACGGCTGTGTTTGTGTTCCCATGATCCTCCTGCATGTCATATCCTCTGAAAAACAGCATGCTGGTGGTGTCTAGAATGTACACTGCATTGGTGGGTAAAGAGAGCTCAAGACCTGTCAAGTACTCATCCACCATCTCCTTGCAGCAAATGAACTCTGTGCTTTCGATCTAAAAAAAAATGAAAAAATATTGGGAGTTAACTTATTCCACATTGTATTATAATACTTAATTCAACCACTGAATAAATAAATTCTGTCAGGTTTCAACAATGTGTGCCAAGACACCAGAGTTCTGTATTAGTCATTGAATGGTGTCTAGACTGATAATATTTAGAACAGGTGTCACGAAGTTCTGAACAAGTTTAGGTTGCAAAGAGGGGACGGACACAATTATTCCAGGTTGTTCTGCAACAAGTTCAGCAATTGATAAACGGAAATGTTTTTTTAACCTTCTGCTATAGTGTGATGAGGGGCTGCCGTGCTTTGTATGTTTATTGTCATTTATGAATGTTGCTACATAACATACAGCCTCAGCATTAGAATATAAGCTCCAGGTGAAAGTAAAGTAAATAAGACAGAAACAGATTACAATTGTATACAACAAATCCTCAAAGTAATAATATTAATACGACATCATATTATAATGACAAACTGGACAACTATAAATAATTGTTGGGTTATAAAATGTATTTTATAAATAACAACTGAATTCCAAAATGTTACTGGGTGAAGTAGTGGGTTTTGCACACACGGTTCAAATATTTTTTTTTTTGTATACGTTGATGTAGGTAAATATGGCTTTTTTTTTTTTTTTTTTTAAATAAATTATTTATTACTGTATTGCGGAAAAACAAGCACTAATTATTTTTAACTAGATTTGTATTTCATTAAACATTTTTAAAATGTACTTGGCTACAATGGTTGATGGGATGAATTTAAAATTATGTAATTTAAGCAAACCTTTTTTTTTGTGCATTTATGTGTTAATAAGTTAATACAACATTAAAACTCCAGGCTACATGCATTCATAATGATTTCTTTTAAAGTATGTAGCCTATATTGTGACCCTTCTCTTTAGTCACTTGCTTTCTAGCAAGACATGACTCATTAGACCAGTGCTTTGACAAATATGGAAGTGGTGGCAAAAACCATGCGCAAAAAATAAACTTTTATTGGATTACGTTGTTGAAAAATTATTCAGAGGGCTCTAATTGACTGCTGTGGCTTCAAGATCATCAACAGAGCTGACTGGACTGAGGAGATCATTTCAACTCGCAACTTTGCAGCAAACATTTATAGCGAACATAATTACATGTTTGTTATTAACTCCTATCATTATAGGAATTGTATCGCTAAGAATATGTTTGCATTTATGATGGTTTTGTGTCATACTTTCATTTAATCCTCTAATCTGTCAAATATATTGCCGTCTTCCTGTGCTATCGGAATTATCCTGCTTCCCACTTTTGAAATGGTAATTACGAGTTTGTCGTGTTCACGTGCTTTATTATCGGAAAGAACAGGAAACATGGATGACGCAGTGTTCATTCATCCATATTTCTTGAGGTACTTTTATTTTGACACCACAATACATATTATATGATATTACTCCGTGAAAAGCTTGTATTTGACAAATTCCTTTTATCGTCAGCAAGCTAACAGAGTAGAAATGTACACCATGCATAGAATTGTTGCTGATATACATGAAGGAATGAACAAAAACGGCAAGCGCTAACAATTAGCTTCATTTAGAAAACTACTCTCCTTCGCCATGTTGAAAGCTTAGAACTCCTCCCATCTCAGGTATCAATATTATCTCAAGAGTTTCCCAGTCATTATTACGACTTGGAGTCATTCATGTGCAACTTCCCAGTAGGAAACTCACATTTACAATAGTTACGATAGAACGTGAAGGCAGCATAACAGTCAATGGGCTTTCAACCACCACTTACTGCGCGTGTGCAGAAATTTTTGTAAACAAGAGGGCTGGTCTGTGTTTGATCTGAATGCATAGATATTATATAGAGTCTATATGATGTCTATGTCTGAATGTAGATGGAACTCATCTTATCTATGACATGTTAGAGTGCTTTAATTTTGAAATTCAACATCAGACGGTCCTGACATTGTATGAGTGACACTGAGGTAGTGTACAATCATTCGAAAGTGAAATTGTTCTGTGTAACCAGGAAGTTTCTCAATGACAGTCTGACATTTTGGTACTTAAAAGTCAGATGGTCTTTGGAAATGTATTCATTGTAATCAAGTTTGCAGGCGTTATTATTTATTAAAAGTTTATTTTTGTTTAATATTTATTAATTTTGTTGTAGTTTTATTCATTCTTTTCCATTCATCCATTCATGGAAAAAGAAAAAAGAATGAATAAAACTACAACAAAATTAATAAATATTAAACAAAAATAAACTTTTAATAAACGCGACCTTCCGGTGAACATCATTTCGCAGTCTGTGACAGAAATGATGTTCACCGGAAGTCCGCTTTTATTTTGAAATCAGTTCTTACACGCTCTTACAGTACTGCACAGTATATACGCATACCGCAAAACAATGTGGGGCTAGCTTGACAAATTTTGTCCAAATGGAGGCTGGCCTGACTACAGTCTTGAGTTTTTTTCATTCAGTGAAATGGTGACTGAAACTCCCTAATATCTCCTTTTTATATCCACTGAAATAAGAAAAAAAGTGACACAGGTTTGCAACAGCTTGAAGGTAAGTGACGCTAATTTACATTTTTGTGTGAAATATCTTGTCAGTTACCTTAATGTCCGTTTAAAGTTGAAAATGTTAACATTAAATTATGAAAGAGAAGTGTGCTGGCAGATTAAAATATATATATATATATATATATAAATAACACATAAATATAAAAGGGCTGTCAATTTAACGCGTTAACGGGCGATTTATTTTACAAAAAACAACGCGTTAAATTAACGCAATGAATCGCAATGCTTTCCTGAGAAATGCATGCTTGTAGTACCACCTGTTTACTCCAGAGGGCAGTAAGTGAAATTTCAGCTGTGTGAGCAACACATAGTTTATTACAGTGAACAAAACATTAACAACCATTCAGCGGACACACAACACAGACATGCATAAGGTTCTTGCGTTCAAAACACTTGAAGGAGCGCAAATGCAAACTAAGGGATCTCAAGATATGTTTAAAGATTGAGTATTAAACTATATTTAACTTGACACTGTGACCTAAACATTTTATTTTTATGATGCAACACACCTGAGACGACACACGCATGTCTGACGCAGGTCGTACGGCCTTAACCTTGATGATAGGTAAAGGAGGTGTCCTTTAAACTGTTACACCATTTTCCCAGTCAATCTGTATTTAAGAAACATGCTCCCTGAAATAGATCCACTTTGCTCCTTCTGTAATGCTGTAGATGAATCTGCCCCTCACATTTTTTGGGAATGTGTCCATGCTGTAGTATTTGAGAAAATTGTTTGTACATACCTCTATTTTAACTAGTTTTTCTTTGCTTCATAAAGACGTTTTATTTGGTTTTCACAGTTTTGATAAGTTAATATTTTCTGATTAATCTGTTTATTTTTCTTGCCAAGTGTAAATTTATGTCTTTAAAGCCCCTATTTGCACTTCTTTGTAAAGACTTGAAATATTATTGAAATACTCTTTGTACCTCCAACAGCTCCAAAGCATTGAAAAGCATTGCACTATGTAATGAATATAATGTCTTGGCATTATTGTAAAATATATCTGTAGTATTGTGTACTATGTATACCCCTGGCTTGTTTCTAAAAAATAAAATAAAATGTCTTGACGCAGGTGTTCATTGGCGGCCCTTAAACAAGCCCTCGTAATAAATCTCAAACTGATTGACAAATTCACTTGTGAAATGGATTGCTGTGAACTGTATGCCAACGATTGACTTATGATCAATAATATGGTAGTAAACAATACATTGTATTCTAAAGCTGATTTTTGAATGGTTTTATCAGTGATTAACTCTTCTGCCACAAGAATGTAATACATTTTAATTATCTGAATATTTTTTTATTTTATATAATGCACGAGAGAGAGAGAGATGATTTTGAGCGTCTGTTCACCATTCATGCCACAGCAAACAAAATGTAAGACTTCTTGTAATTTAAGATATGTAAGACTTATGGCCTCAAATAAAAAAAGTACATTTAAGACTTAAGGACCCGCAGGTTCCCGGTTATTCAAACAAATTGACAACATGAAAAAACAACAAAAAAAAAAACGTTTACATGAAACTTGAAATAATCGGGTTATTCTCCGCTTTTGACAGCAAAATGTAAACAGGCATGCACTAAACACTTGCACACATTGGAAAAGCCAGTAAGAATGCCAGTAAAAGGTGTTTACGTGCAACAATAAATTGAGGTAATGGGCAAAAATCTATGTGCTGATCAGTTTATGCCATTTTAAACCGTTTAAGATACCTCAATAAAGGAAACCCATTTAAAGGGATGGTAAATGCAAAAATGAAAATTCTCTCATGATTTACTCACCCTCATGCAATCCCAGAAGTGTATTACTTTCTTCTGCAGAACACAAATACATTTTTTTACAAGAATATTTCAGCTCTGCTGGTCCATTCAATGCAAGTGAATGGTGACCAAAACTTTGAAGCTCCAAAAAGTAGATAAAAGGCAGCATAAAAGGTAATCCCTATGACTCCAGAGTTTAAATCTATTTATTCAGGAAAAACTTGAGAAATATGCAGAACATAATGCAGTTGTGATGGTGATGCTTTTGATTAGATGATTGTTCAAAATATTGAATATCAGGAATGTATCATATGTAAACCCTGATATTACACAGCATCTTTTTTTTCGATTAATGGTCCTTATATGGAGACTGAAAGTTTCAGCCACTACTTCGTGCAGGTTGCCAGCTTGAACAGGGCCATGACGATCCTGCTTTTATTTGTGAAATTAAAATTAAAGTAAACTGGCTAATTTTAATGAAATGTCTCAATACTCTCACCATTTTACCAAAACTTCAGGAGGAAAAAAAATATGGGACGTCTGGGAGGCGAATTAGCGATAAACACGCATTTCTGAATGGAAACCGCTTCAGGGCAGATTTCTTTTGCGCCAAAACAAAACTTATGCGACAGTGTTTTTTAGGCATGACCTCATCATGCACACCTTTTTATCGATAAAAATTGAATGGAAACAGGCAGAAGGCGGCAAATGTCGCAATTTTATTTTTCGCATTTTCACTGTCGATAACAAAATAGCATGAAAGGTGGACGGAAACTAGGCTAGTGTATTAGTGTGCATGTAAACACACTATGTCAAACTTGGTGCAATGCATCATATTTGATTTGAGCATGAGCAGAAAATTCAATTCCGTTCATCACACAATGCTATCGTATGACTTCAGAAGACTGAGTATTAGCACACAAGTCAACATCGACAACTTGCTGTAAATGGTACCTTATTTGAGCTCGGCAGCCACCATCGCCACTATGGACAAGAGAATTATATAAAAATAATTCTCCTTTTGTGTTCCACGGAAGAAAGCAATTTACAAGGGGTTTAGAACAACATGTGGGTGTAAATAAGATGACAGAATTCTTATTTTTGGGTAAACTATCGCTTTAAACAAAAACAAAAAACAACCGCGATAGAGTACCACATGACCCAAAATGTAAAAAATATCTAAGTAACTTAGTTATTTAAAAAACTCCGTGAGGTAATTAACCCTTTAATAAAGTTCATTGCACGGGTGTTCAGCTCACACAACTCAAGCGGGGCAATCCCCAACATACAATGACTGAATTATTGCAATCAATTCGGTCTGGATTTTTCTTTCTTAAAGTAAAATAAAAAGCAGTGTTAGTACATAGTTAATATCTTGCAATATAATTTATTTCTAGTCATATTTTCGTCAACAGCATTTTTTTAATAAACATTTTATGATAATTGTCATGATGCTTTTTTGTCTTCTTAATCATTGCCAAATCAAAAAAACATTTTCTTTAATAATTTAGTTGATGAGATTAGCACTGCACAAGTGTAACAAAACAAAACAAAAAAAAGACTTGTGATGCTCACATTGATGTACATTTCATGCATACCTGTGCTTTCCTCAACAGGTCGGTAAAAACGGAGAACCAATCAGGCGTCAACCTCTCAAGCTCCAAAGTGATGACAGCCAAAGCCAGTATGGAGCCCTTGAACTGCCAGAGCTGGTGGCAGGCGATACAATGCTGCACCTGCCTGGTCCACAATGACACCTGGAGGCAAGGCTTCTTCTGAGATCCGGCAGATGTGAGAGGAGGCTGCCTGGACATCAACAGGCCATGGAACTGAAAAACACATTATCAACCAATTAAAGCAACACCAAACTCCAATAACTTACTACAGAGGTGTGGGTCTGTATTTTAACTCTCTTGACAAACTATTTATGTGTTATACCCTTCATGAGTGGGATGTGAAATCTTGAAATGTGTTCTTTAGTCTCTGTCTCTAACCAGACAAGATAAGATTCCAGTGACAAGCAATTTTTCTGTCTGCACTGAACGCAAAACTGCTGCACGATGTGGCACAATCACAGCCAATCAGAACATATTTCATGTTTAATGTGCAGTTATGGGGAGCAGGATTTGGTCCAATTGGAGTTCAAAATGGGGGGGCCTACCAGGCATGACAGCTCTAGTATTTACAGTGGAGGAGCAAGATTTTACAGGTTGATGAAACTTGAAAACAAACATCTTATTTGAATAATGTGTACTAAAGTAACATGCACAATAGGAGCAGGAATGTGCATTAAGAAAGTAAATGGTGTCAATTTTGATTTCATGTTGACTACTGAACCATGTCATTCCTATTCAATCAACATGGCTTTTTTCATAGTTCAATTTGTACTGAGGAAGTTTGATTTTTCCTTTTTATCTGTGACTATGAGAGTGTCTTCACATTACTTATCAAAGGGAAGACTGAGTTGCATGGACCTTATACAGGGAGATATATGATGGATATTTATTTGAGAATTTTTATGGAAATTTATTTTTCTATGCTGTTAGATATTTTTTCATTTCACAAACAATTATATTTAAATATTATAAGTATTATAGGCAATATATATTTACACTGATCAGCCACAACATTAAAACCAGCTGCCTAATATTGTGTAGGTTAGGGGTGCCCAATACGTCGATCGCGATCTACCAGTCGACCGCAAAGGCAATGCTGGTAGATCGCACAAAATTTAAATGTACTTTAGTTAAATTTTAATAAAAATAAATATAATGTCTTTCCTTTTAGTTTCTGTCTGACTTGCACTTGACGAGTAAATATTGACCAGGTGAGGTTTTGTTTATTCAGTTGCCATGACAACTAGGTTTACACATACGCGCCTTCCAAGGACTTCTGAGAACAGAGTGCGAAATTGCGATGCTACTGCCCGGATTATGCAAAACTGTCTGATTTCATTCAGTGCAAGTCATCAGAATAAGGTAAATGCCCTGACTATTGTAATATATTGTGCTGTAGGTGTTTTGGGTTTAGTTTTAAAACTGAATAATATCAACATTGAACATTATTATATATTTCTTTATTAATTAGAAGATGAATTCCATGTCGGGATACATGCAGTAGTCCCATCAAGCATTTTCTTTTTTTAAATGAAACTGTTTTTTTAGTTGGTAGATCTTATTGAGTTGGTCATTTAAAAGTAGATCATAACACAAAAAAGTGTGGGCACCCCTGGTGTAGGTCCCCCTCATGCTGCCAGAACAGTGAAAACTAAAAGTAGCATTCTGAGATGATGTTCTTCTCACCACAATTGTACAGAGCAGTTATCAGAGTTACCTTAGACTTTGTCAGTTTGAACCAGTCTGGCCATTCTCTGTTGACCTCTCTCATCAACAAGGCATTTCTGTCCACAGAACTTCCGCTCACTGGATGTTTTTTTTTGGCACCATTCAGAGTAAATTCTAGAGACTGTTGAGTGTGAAAATCCCAGAAAATAAGCAGTTACAGAAACACTCAAACCAGTCCACCTGGGCAGACTGGTTCGAACTGACAAAGTCTATGGTAACTCTGATAACCACTCTGTTCAATTGTGGTGAGAAGAATATCATCTCAGAATGCTATTCTGAGATGCAGGTTGGCGCCGTTTTGGTGCAACGAGGGGGACCTACACAATTTTAGGCAGGTGGTTTTAATGTTGTGGCTGATCGGTGTATATGGCCTTTATGGGTGAATCTCATGGAAATCACATTTCTCCCTAAAATCAAAAGGGAAAAAAAATAAGAAATTATAGTTTGCATGAAGAAAATGAAGCACATTTTCAACACAATCAAGAGTTTTTGCATAGTGTCATTATTTCCAAAGTGCAAAAATATTACATTTAAATCAGCATAAAATTAAAAGGCAGTCCAACACCACCATGGTATATAAAAAAAAAAAAGATTTATTTTTACACTATGGTAATGAGAATTTTGGTGGAAGTGCATAATTGTCACAAAAATAATGTTACAATGCAAAAAATTACCTTTAAATAGGCTTCATTTTCTTTTAGAAAATTAGAAATTCAGAATTATTTTTATTTTGTAGTGAAATATGTCCCGGACATGTTCATGATACGTTTCGTGAGTTTCACACATTTTTCTTAAATAATTTTGTTCTTTACTAAAAGTACTTTGTGATTTTAAAAGAATTTCTCCTGAAAGACCCTGAAATGAAAGCGGTGTATTTAATGGGTCTTGTTCCATGTTCTTTACATTTCTAATGGCCATTTTATTGCCCTCTGTGCTGTGCCAAAGCTGCCACGAATCACATTGTTCATTTAGACAAGGACCAATTTGTTGATTTCATGTTAATAGCTGGTTTGATTGCTAAATGCCTCAACCAACTGTGTTACACTAGCTCATGCCAAGAACACTCATTTTGTTTGCCATTTTAACTGAACCCCTCTAAGCAGGGTTGGCCAAAATATAGAATTTAAGAATGGTCTCCCATTCAAATCACGAGTGCGAATTTGAATTTAATTAGCTACATATTTTGAAATGGGGATTTACTGAATTGCAATTCAAAGACATTCAACACAGGTTGTGAAGTATGTAATTTATACTGAAAGTGAAATGTATTCTTCCCTACCAAGTCAAAATGCAGTAACTAATAGGGCTGGGCGATATTTAAAATATTCACAATATAATCACAATGATTTTGCTGATGATACAAAATTAAGCAATTTCATTAATATCCCAATGGCTGAATGATTCTGATTCGTATCATTGGATATTAATTTCATTAATATCCAATGATACGAGAAATGATTCTTACATTTCATAAAGAGTGAATCAGTAGATAATTTCACAATTATTAACAAAATGGTGATATGGTCATGTGATAAATGTTTTTTTTTAAAAGGCTGCGATTACAGACAGATTCAGAATAAATGGGTGACGGGCTGATCGGTGCATGCAAGGAGCTCATGGGCTCGTGTGAAAGTACTGCATGAAGCGTTCGCACAGTTCCCAACATTAGTAGCCACTACAAGTTATTATACAAATCTAAAAAGCAGCACAATATAACAGAAGTCGTAGATATCAGCGTTTCACCAGATGTGGAACATTATAAACTGCAATTTAAGTGTCAAAATAAAAGTTCCAGGTGAAGTAAATTGGAAAGGAATATTACTTATATATGAAACCAATCTAATCCTCAAAATAATAATTATAAATTCAGTATTATATTATAATAAACTTGACTAGGTGTATGTATTATTGTATATAAAAGATATAAATCTAAAAGTGCATATCAGTGAAAATGATTATATCTTTTCCACCCTTGTGTTCATTTAGTCAAAACAAAAGTGGGGAAACATGCCTTTATTACATGTATTAAAAAATATAATTTTATTCAATGCCCATTCAAAACAACGAATATACTTGGCTAAAATTGTGGATGAAATTATGTTCCTCCGATTAAGAAAAAAACTTTTCAGATCAAATACATAATTATTGAGATATATTTTGAACATCACCAATAGGCAGAAAAATAGAGAAATAATATTTGTAGCCATAATGCCCAGCCCTAGTAACAACGGTGACTTTACAAATACATTTGTCACATAGCCCCTCATGACAGAGTATAAGACAGATCTTGGGATTTTAAGACTCAAAATAGAGCAAATGAAGATCATTATGAAATGGAAAATAATTTTTTACCCAGCTGTAGTAATTACTACATTTTGCCCATGCAGGGCAGTATTATTACAAACTTGACTTTCAGCACCTACATTCATTTCAATCCGTTTTAAACTTCCTTCAGATCAAATTACGATTCTGCGTCATGTTTGTTATCTCAATTCAAATCGAAGAGCACAACCCTGCCAGTATGAAGGAAAGATTCAGTATTCAAATGGAAGATTATTCCTATTTATGAGAGAGTTTAATTGTATAGGAGAGTGAATACAGAAGAACAAAATCTTTCCTCCCTTCCTTTGCAGGGTTATCTAACTGCTTTACTGCAACAGTACAAGCCAGTTTAGTGCCTTGGTCAAGTATGCATTGCATGCAACTCTTATTGCCCTAAAGATATTGTAGCTTGCTGGTGATGAAGGTTTGTACAATCACCAGGGGCTGCTGATTATCACATGCACAACAACGTCAAGGAACAAACGTCAATCTTTGCAAATTTTTGCAATGGCCATCTCAAAATGGTTGCATGTTCTCTCGTGCTTTTTGTACTGTTGAGATATGGTCAGAATACAAGTGAACGCATCTGTCGCTACTTACGATGTGAATGAAATCGATCGGTGTTGCGGTGTAAAGGTCCCAATGCAGCTTGTTTAATATGATTCGCTCCATGCGATGAATCTCTGCTGTTGAAAATTTGCATCCGCTTTGCTCCAGCAGGTCTTTAACCGATGTGATCACCTGTTCACCAAACAAAACAGAACAATAAAAGCACTGGAATGGTTAAATGCGGTGTGGGTTGTCTTCATTGTTGTGCCACAAACAAAACAAAAAAATAAGTGTTTATTTGCACATGCTGTGTGATGTTTTAGCACCTGATATACTAAAGGAATTATGTAGATCAGGCAAATGCACAAACAAGGCCATAAAATTACACAGCAATAGCATGATGTTTATTTTGCCGGGCAAATAGCACAGTTTTTTTTTTAGAAAGTGTAATCTATAGTACGCATAATTTATATAGAAAGGATGCATGTTTGCTCTGAAAAGAATGAAAATTACTTTTTTCAGCACTAATTGCTTTTACAGTAGTTAAAGGTGCACTCAGTAATTTTTTCACTTTAAAAAGGTTTACTCCTAAATAAATTAACTGTAATTTTAAAACAGATGTATAAAATCATGAGCACTCACATGAGATGAGGTCTCTAGTCATATCAGTAACCTTATAAAAGCCGTTTTATTCTACATGGGGGAGGGCAGTCATGTTAGCATCACATAACTAGCTGAATACTACTTGCTTAATCTCAATAACAGTCTGTTATTGGACACTTTCACTCTTGGATTCAATTAATTATGGCTGTAATTAATTGTGAAATGTGAATTTCTACAAATGGCATCTGTAGATGAAAACTATGGATTTTGAATGATTCAGCATCCACACCACTAGGTGTCACTGTAAGTCCAAGATGACAAGCAAAATATTACTGAGTGCACACCTAAACTGGATTGTGGGGTGGACAGTGAATAAGACGCAGGTTCTTGCACTAAAATGCTGCAAAAATAGTTGCAGGTGAATTCGCCCACGTTTGAAAGTTTGTTTGATTTTGTTAATAATGTAGAAAAATAATAATAGATAAAAAATAAAGCAAAAGATAATACCACAAGATATTACTAATGCACCAACAATGTTTTATTTATTGATTTTTAAAGAAAGAATTGATTCAAAATAATCCAGTCATAGCATGCATGCTTTATTTCAGGACAGTTTTCTCATGTAGTTTCATCTTGCACATTAAACGTTTAACTTTAATATGTTTGATACTGTGCATGTTTGAATAGTAATTCATCTGACATTTTTCAAAATGCTTTAACATTTGGTTAAAGTTTGGACTGTTGGAGTGTAATACACGTCTTTGTCATTTTTACACATGATCAATAACTAAAATGTTATTTTTGCTAACTTCGGCATTTTTTGTCAGAAATAAATAAAATTAATTAATGACGATGAAATCAACTGAATTAGGACATTAACATCAAAAGACAAAAATTATGACTAAAATAAAAATAACGGCGAAAACAGACCTTTGATGACGCCATATTTAACAGTATAATTCTAGCAAACCTTTATATTTACATTTTCTTTTATTGATATATTTAGTGTAAATTTATAACATTATGCTTAGTGTTGCATTACCCTGGAATTTGTTTAAAAGAACTATAGTTACCACAGCTGCGATGGAGTTTCTAATACAGCAGCTGAGGGATTGACAGTAAATTCTTTCGCTCTTCTGACAGTCGTAATCCATCTCTCTCTATTTTTTCCCCTCTTGAAGCAAGTCGTGGAAACATAATAGTGGATTTTTTCTTTAGCTGTTGGATTGAATGGGTCAGCAAAAATCATATTTGCTGTTGTCTTCCTGTTATCGCTATTGAGGTGTACCCTGCAATAATTAACTTCCCCATTTAAAACCCGGAGAGAGCGTTCTATAAACACTGATGTATGTCTTGCCTCATCTTCTTCATTGATTTTTGCTGCAAGGATCAGTGAGGTGATGGCCATGCATTTGAGGTATTTCAGCTGAGTCTGTGAAGAAAGGATGGAAATAAATTAACAGTCTGCACATGCCTGAGTGACTCCAGCCAGGTCTCCTAGGAAAACAAATTGGCCCAGTTGCTAGAGAGGGTAGAGTCACATGGGGTAACCTCCTCGTGGTCTCTATAATGTGGTTCACTCTCGGTGGGGGGCATGGCGAGTTGTGCGTGGATGCCGCGGAGAATAGCCTGAAGCCTCCACATGTGCCATGTCTCCACGGTAATGCACTCAACAAGTCACGTAATAAGATGCCCGGTCTCGGAGGCATCCTCCGCCACCCAGATTGAGGAATCACTATGCCACCATGAATAAATGGAAAGCATTTTGGAATTCCAAATTGGGGAGAAAAAGGGTAGGAAAACAATTCTAATAATCTGCACATGCAATCTAAACTGCCACCAGCTTTGAATAATATGCAGATGTTCCACTTACTTTGACTGTTGCAAGCAAGCGGTTGAGAACACACACTCCTAACGCAAATGTCTCTGAGCAGAACTGGAATATGCGGCTCATTTCATGCATCCACACAATTACCTCCTGGTAATGAGATGGACTGATATCGGAACCCTGAGAAGAGAAGATTCATCAGTTAATCAATCAAGTAGGTCACAGCCCAGAGAATTGCTGGGAGTATGAGAGGAGAGGAGACCGCGGCAGACGGGAAGAAAGAGACGCATGAACCTGTGTGTGTCCAACGTGACTGCGGAGAAGCAGGGTGTTTGGTTTTGTCTTTTAAGTTGTATAATAAATGTTTATGTGTTTGTCAAGCCGGTCCCAGCTTCCTCCTTCCTATGCATTCCTTGAACTTTGTTACAGTATACAAATAGTTAATTTAAATATATTCATGAATAATTCATTACATAAATTTATTGTGCTACAAAATATAAAGTTTACCTTTATTTTTTGGGTGTAATAAAGAAACAGAAAAATATAGATCTAAATTAACAATTTAAAGGGGGATTTTGTTCCTTCGCTTATTTTTTTTCCCTGAATTCACCAACGTATGCACAATATTAATTTGTAATGTTCAATCATAATATGTAAAATACAAGTTATATTGCTTAGAACTGTAAAATAAAAATTATATTTTGTTTCATGTTTGTATTTATCTTTCATTGTGGTTCTTACAGGAATACTCTGGGTTCAATACAAGTAAAAGCTCAATCAGCATTTGTAGCGTAATATTGATCACCACAAATTTATTTTCACTTGTCCCTCCTTTTCTAAAAAAAACAAAAAACAAAACAAGAACAGATCTGGGTTACAGCGAGGCATTTACAATAAAAGTGAAAGGGGGCCCATTTTTGAACGTTAAAATACTCAGTTTCAAAAGTACAGCCACAAGGACGTGTGGATGGCAAGCTCTGCGCACTTTGGTAGTTTTGATACTTTGTGTCAGACCGGTGAGATTAGAGGCACCTTTATCCATATCTGTTCTAGGAAGACAATATGTCAAAGAATTCAAAATCTTCGGGCTCTGGAGACATTAAAAGACACTTGCATGCTCAAGCTGATGCCCCTCTGTAGGCCTCGAGTCAGGGAGTTGATTTGGCCAGAGAGGTGAAGGAAATTCAGAGAGAATTGTTGCACGTATCGGCAATGCTGACAAAGGTCATTGCTGACTTGGAGGATAAAATCACAGCTCCAACTTAAGGCAGCAGGCTGAGGTAATTTTTGGCTCTAATTCTAATTATTTTCGGTGCATTGAGATTTCATGTTCAGGGTGATTCTGTAACTGGGCTCTTGAGACTTTTTTTTTTTTAAGTGTACATTTTTAAATCAGTGCAGCAATATATCAGTGGCCTTTGTCCCTTGTCCCACATGTCATGAGCAGTATTTAAGCATTTACTCCATGCCCTCGCGGGGGTACTGGAAAATATTGCAGCTACTTCAGGCGGATTAACTGTATGAATCCATGCAAACATCCAAGTGTAAAATCACTGCCATTCGCGTGTTCAACAACTGGAGTGCGAACAGACAGCATTTCTGCGCATGCGTGAGATATGTGGGCGTGAGGCAATTGTGGCGATGAGAGTGGCTGTCCCCACAATAGTTCACTCATTCACCATTTACTATATAGTGAATGGCAGTTAGTGCACCTTTTCTCAGCAGTATGTGAACGAAATGAGTGAATTTGGACGCGAGTGTCGGAGCTCTGGTGAAGAAACGTCATGTGAAATTTTTAAATACCTGGTTCTTGTTATTCTTATTAAATAATATATTAATACAATAAATCATTCTATTTATCATTTTTAATATATACTGTGTTAATATAAAGAGTAAACATATTTTATCAAATAAAGTGTCATAAAATGTATCTGTATGTTTTGTCTCTCTATATGTTATTTTAATCAAGTACCGGTAATGATGTCAAAAAGTAATTTAATACATTCAGCATGAAATAAAACATTGCAGGAGTGAAGGAAGTCCCAGCTCATACGTCTTCCCAGTGGTGGATTGTGGGAAAATAACCATCATCGAGTGTACATCAAATGTACACTTGAAATTAAGAGTGCATTGTGGGTAAGGAGTGAACAAAAGTAGGGAACGAGTGGCTCACTCAGAATTCAGACACTCCTACAAAATAGCAGACATTCAAAATAGTGCACTATATAGTGGATGGTATCAGACAGAGTGAGTGTTCCACGACCGGAGTTGGTGCCCTACGTAGGCTGCATACTCTGCATTTAGTGGTACTGCTGTATAGAACTACTGATCAAATATGGAAATGAAAAAGTAACTACACTGAAATAAGAATCCACATAGGACTTTAAAAGCTATGAAATAGTAAAAGGCGGCATTAATAAAGCATGATCTTGCTTTGGTTTATATTTCAGCATTATAGAGACACACCCACCTCCTGCCGATGCCAATCAGAAGACAGGGACACAACCAATGTTTTTTGGTGGTGTGTTACGATCCAAGAATTTTGGTTGAGGGTTCAGAGCTTTGTGTGTGACGTATTGGACACTCTGTATCTTGCAATGGGGCGGTCATTAATATTGAGGATAGTCATTTAAAAAGTTGGGTCCTAGTGAGAGTTATGATCAGCAGACAAATCATCCTCAGGGGTGGAAGTCAGCTGGAGCAGCCTTGTTTCAGGAGTGGTGCAGGGAGATGGGTGGGGTGGTAGCATTCGAGGAGGTGATTTTTAGAAGGCTGGGAAAATGAGATTTTTTTTTTTGATAGGAAGTGGGTGGTTATTTGGCTTTTTGGAGGATTCTCAGGGAGGGGCAGTGGAGAGTGATTTCTGGTTTAGATGTGGATGTGTATTCTTGTTGTTTTCTCAAAGTATATATTTTTAAATGTTTTTTTATTTTTATGTTCCAATTGTTGGTGACCACTGTAGTATGTCTTTGTGTCAGGTGGGGTTAATGCATATAATTGATTCCATATTTTATGTTGTGTTTGGCTTATGAATGGAATCAATAAAAATTGATAACAAAAAGTACAACCACAAGACAAACAATATGCATGTAAACATGATTTTAGTGTGATAAAAATAGCTTAAAAACGTTTTCTGTGTAAAGTTACACCAATTTTACAACTTTGTTACCATGACCATGTAATGTAAACAAACCCCCAAAAAAACTATAAATTCAAACAACTCTGCAATATTTCAAATATTTTTTTGTACAATAAAATAGCCTTTGAACCCCTTTGTACATTTTATCACCCTCTAGATTTTCGTTATAATCGGTATTGTATTGGTCAAAAATGATTTCTGCACCACCATGACCACTGAAAAAAGATCATGGGAAAGTGATGGGAACCTGTAAAGATTTTATTGTACCTGAATGCAACCGTTCTTCAGGACAGGTGCCCTCCAAAGACGCATTTCTCTTTCCAGGCTGTTGAGCAACAATGTACCCAGACGCCGATTCTCATCTTCACCTGGCGGTTTCATGGCTGTTCTGGAAACTAGTCTTTTCCAGTCAAAGGAATACCTTACGAAACATGCAAATTAGCAGATGCTTTAATCCAAAGTGGTTTACAGAACACTTATTACAAGAACAGACCTCTTAGAGTAAGCAGAAATTTTAATGTCTTTCTCTCAATGGGGCAAAGGTCAAAGCCTTGTTATAGGTTCAGACCCAACCTTTCCGTTACCAGGCTGCAAAAACCCATAGCAAGTGTATTTGTAGAAGATAAAAAATTATATTTTTTGAGTGCAATTAAGTGACCGAAAAAACAGTTCAACCTGCAAGAATAAGTTCTAAACAAAACATTTAACTTCCGTGTCACCTTGAATTTGAAAAAAATAAAAATGATCTACATTTTGTTGTCTTTGTAATGTAAAAGCGTCAGTTTCATGGACTAACCCAGAGCATGTTCACATTTGTCTAATTAATTCGTGGAGAGTTGTACAGAATTACACGATGCATGAAAGTGTAACATCATCAGCAAATGCAACAGGAAGCAGAAAAATGTTTTGTGCAACAATCTGAAACTAACTGCACTCGAGCGATATGGGCGGGTCAATTTGCATCAACTTGTAAACAAAGGCTCGGGAAGTTTTTGCATAAAATATTACCTTTGAAAAGTAGAACACAGTCTCTGTCATTGGAGTCCACTGCAAATATGAGCAAAATATCATTCCTCCATGTCTGAAAAATAAATTATTTGCTTATACGGCAGCGAAACAATGATGTACAAAATGCTGTTTAGCTTAGAAAACAACAACAGAAACCAAACGCAACACACTCTACACTCTACCGTACATACACTGAAGCATGATATTCCAGAACAATATCACTTTTGGGTGATTTGTGGAGGGAACCGTCGTGTTCAAAACAGCGTCTACAGTTACTCCTAGACGTCGTGTTTTTGAACGCGCTTGACACCGCCCACATATTTAAGTCTTCGGCATTGTGACCGCCCATATGTTTGACATCGCGCAAATAACTCCGCCCACTAAATAAATACCTTGCTCTCGACTCCGCCCATACCCTCGTCACGCACGTACCTACAGAAATGTGTTAGTGGGTCGCACATACGGGTTCTGTTATATAAAATGGTTGAAATGAGGCGGTGGTTCATTTGTCTCCATGTATTGTTCTCAACCTACTTCGTTTAATCTTATCACGGTTAGTGATACATTGAGGATTAATTGCTTAAAAAAAAAACGTAGGGTGTGGTATTTAAGAATAAGAATGAGCTTTATTGCCAAGTATGCTTACACATCCAAGGAATCTTTCTTGGTGACAGAAGCTTCCAGTGCACAAACAATACAACAACAAGACAACAACAAGACAGCGATAATAAATAAATAGAATAAAAATTAAAAGTGAATAGAAAATCTAAGTATATATAGAAATACATAATAAGACAACAGTTCAAAAAAGTAGTGGGCTGGGTTGTTCAGAGTGATATTTACAGCCCTTTTTCTCACTCTGGAAGTGTACTGTTCTCCCCACCCCCCACCCCTTTTTTATGGATTTTCTCCCCAATTTGAAATGCCCAATGCGCTCAAAGTCCTAGTGGTGGCGTAGTGACTCGCCTCAGTCCGGGTGGCGGATGAATCTCAGTTGCCTCTGCGTCTGAGAAAATCAATCCACGCATTTTATCACGCAGGTTGTTGAGCATTACCGCAGAGACCTAACGCATGAGGAGGCTCATACTATTCATGGCATCCACTCACAACTCACCACGTGCCCCACCATGAGCGAGAACCACATTATACCGACAACGAGAGGTTTACCCAACGTGAGGGCACAGGGCAACCAATAATCCGCTCAGCAGTCCAAACTGTCCTTTGTAGTCTTCTGATGTCCGATTTCATAGCTGAACCAAACCAGACAGTTATTGAAGTGCAGAGGACAGACTCAATGACTGCTGAGTAGAACTGTATCAGCAGCGCTTGCAGCATGTTGAACTTCCTCAAATGGCAAAGGAAGTACAACCTCTGCTGGGCCTTTTTCATAATGGAGTCTATGTGGGTGTCCCACTTCAGGTCCTGTGAGATGGTAGTGCCCAGGAACCTGAATGACTCCACTGCTGCCACAGTGCTGTTCAGAATAGTTAGCGGGGTCAATGTTGGGGTTTTTCTCCTAAAGTTTCTCCACTGTTCTGAGCGTGTTCAGCTCATGGTTGTTTTGACTGCACCAGACAGCCAGCTGTTCAACCTCCCTTCTGTATGAAGACTCATCGTCATCCTGGATGAGGCTGATGACATTAGTGTCATCTGTGGACTCCAGGAGCTTGACAGAGGGGTCCTTGGTGATGCAGTTATTGGTGTAGAGGGAGAAGAGTAGTGGGGAGAGCACACATCCGTGGGGGGCACCAGTGCTTATTGTACAGGTGCTGGAATGAATTTCCACAGTCTCACTAAGTGCTGCCTATCTGTCAGATAGCTGGTAATCCACTGACAGATAGAGGTGGGAAAAGAGATAGCTGGGGTGGTGTTGAAAGCCGAACTGAAGTCCACAAAAAGGATGTCCCTGGTCTGTACAGATGTTGCAGGATATGATGCAATCCCATGTTGAGTGCATCATCCACAGTATTGCATTTGCTTGGTAAGCAAATTGAAGGGGATCCAGAAAGGGTCCAGTGATGTCCTTCAGGTGGGCCAACACCAGTCTCTCTTTATTTGTAATTAGCTTTAATTATAAACAATATAAGTCAGTATGAGGTCCCAGCCATGAATTAAAACATGACGTGTGTAGGTTTATTTAGGTGTACTTTGGTGACAAAAATGCTCCAAGAAGTAAGCTAAGTCTGACATAACCTCCTTTATTTGGGGATGTTTCAAATGTAAAAAAAATGATTCATAAATTAAGCCTATGATGTTTTTTTATTATTCAAAAAATGCTAAAACTTTACTTTTACCCATAGGTTTAAGGTGAGTCTGTATTAATTCTAATTAAATTAAATTAAATTTTAATTATGAATAACAATTAATTATAAGACCTGAAATTACCAACATTTTGGGGACCTTGTTTTTTCATACAAAAATGACCCATTTGTCTTTTCTCCATTGAACATGAATGTTAGCCAGAATGTTAGCCTGTCAATATTCACTTTCAACGTGTAGAAAAATTATAATCTAATCTAATCTAATCTAATGATCTTTATTTAAAATTTTCTATTAATGTATTTTTTTGTTTTTGTTTGTTTTTACTCAACGAAAGCTTACTTCATATACCCACGTACTGTCAGAGTATGTAGGCCTACTGTATTTGATGAAGGACGCACTTTTCGGTTGGTAAAACAGAGCGTTCTTCATGTAGGTGAGATTCGTACATACTTCATCGGGGGTTGGGGGGCATGAGTAACAACCGCGGAAATAACCTACTCTGGTTTTGTTAAACAAGTACCATTTAAGTAAACAAAAACTTTAAATGGCATATACATGTATATCACTTACTGCTGAAAAGAAACGGCCGACTCGCGATTCACCACCGTTCTTTAATCCAGCGTTTTGAACGTTACGCCGCCTCAGCTCCCGAGGGTTTATGGGATTGTGAAGTGTCCAGTCTTCCAGTACTTCAGAATCTTGCTGGAAATATTCCGTTATTTCAGTATTTCTCACTTACTGTTTTATGAATACTGAGGACTCCATTGGCATACTCATCACGTGCATTTGAAACCACTTTCTGTCAGCTGTTAAACATGCTTCTATATAGTAAAAAAAAAAAACTAAAGTGTTTAATTTGGGACTATACTACTCTTTAAAAGTTCATACACTTAATTACTGAGTGCATAGTGTAGTGCATCATTTGGGACACTGCTAGAATGTTGTCTTCCTCCAGGGGGCGCAGGGCAACATAGAAAGCCAAATCCTCCATTGAGAACCATTCAAACCAGGACATTTTTTGTTTCATTGGTGACTGGTGAGTATAATCTGTATTACCTAACATACAAATGGAAATCTGTAGCAAGAAACTAGTTATCAGAAACAACTGTGATTGGTCCATCCTGACCAGGGCTGTGAAAATGACCAGGAATCAAGTGAAAATGCTGTATGTGTAACTTCAGCAGCAGTCTGGACAATAACTTACACCTGAGTAGTGACATTAAGAAAGTTTAATAGGCATTGCATTGACAAAAGAAAGTGATGATTTTAAATATGGGATTTATTGGTGCACAAAATCAAATAAGTTATTTACTCAGTAAATATTTAGGCCTAGTTATTGACTTTCAAGTACATTACATGGATTATGCATTTCTAAAATAGTATTTTATGTAGACTACATTTAAAACATGAACAATGTTAATATGTAGGCCTACTTCTGTTTTTCTGTGACAGTTGTAAAAAATAAAGTACTTACTGTTCATGATGAGGGGAAAACGTTCCAAAATGCTTTGAAACCTGCAGTCTTTGACCTCTAAGACTTCCATATGATATCCATTAAGGCTGCATTCAAACTATACTTTCCTCACAAGGACCTTTAGGTGAGTAATACAGGGCTGAAGAACACTGTTGTCTGTTTCGTGTTTCCTGTAGTGCTTCACATGTGATTTAAAGACAGCACTGCATGACTTTATTTATTTTTTTGTGATTTGATAGTTAATCCCAGCTCTGTGACTATATTTGCATTCAGAGGTCATTTGATCAGAGGCATAATACTCTCACAATATCTCATTACGAAGGACAGCAAAGTAGGTGCATTAACATAGAACGGTGATTAAATGGTTTTAATGCACATAAGAATAAGAATTGAGTATTTGAACAGACCATGGCATAATATTATATAATATTTTATCATATAAAATAGTCCAGTGTGCCTAACCCTAACATGAAGACTTAAAACTGTGACATGTATGATCTAAGAGATATTGAGAAAATATTTGTTTATTTCAGTGTACAAAATTAATTGATGGAGTCTCAGGAGGAGATCTAATTCTGTGGCATCATGTCAAGCTTTTATTAGTTGGGCAGCTGGTCAGAGTGCTCTGTATTGTCTGAGGGTGATGCTGCTCTCCGTCTCTGTGATTTATTTGACTTGAGAAAGGACCACCGGATGCAAAATCATATCATGGCATCAGTAAATAGTAAGTACACTTGAATGTTTTTGCTATGGCATGTTACATATTGAACATTATCATTCAGTCTTGCACTGACTTAAAAAATAGATTTATCAAGGTGAATATACTTGATCTTATTATGTCTGAAAATTGTTACATCAGATTTAATTCCATATTAACTACTGATCTGTCATGGATTTCATATTTATGGTCACCAGATTTGTGCCTTGAATATTATCATCAGCTTTATGTCAAAGACATTTAATGTATTAATTGTTCTCTACAGAATATGAAATTGCATGCTGATTCTTTAATTTTTTAGAGGGATGTTGGACAATAAAACTGAATGTGTAGGGGGGAAGGTTTGGGGGTCTTTTCGTTGAGTGGTCCAGTTTGTCTTAAGGGTATGTGGGAGAAAATGTTTGGCAGCATCCCAATTTATGTGTTTCACCAAAAGACCAAGTTATTCTGTGTAATTCTCATACCACCAATTCCTATTTGTTGTCTGTTGAGGACATTTCTCTGAAACCATAAACGCAACCGTCTTGGTGCATCTTAACGAGCTATCTCCTACAGAGGACACCCATGTGTCCTCTGTAGGAGACAGCAGGACTTACTGCATATGGGAAGATACTACTGGTGAACAGGGTAAAAAATATCCCTTTGAAAGATATTCCTGTAAAACTTTGTTAAGTGTTACTCTCAGTTTCCATTTTTTTTATTACAAGTTGCCCTAAAACATGCTAATATAAGAATGTTTTCAACATTGTGTTGGCGGTGCAGCTTGTCTACAAATTATTGTTTGATCTCAACATAATTTTATGACATGTTTCATTGTCCGTCATTACAATTAATTAAGTAAAAATAAATATTAAAAAAAGTATATTATTGGGTATATCAATAATAATACATTTTATGACTTTGCAATGTAAGCATCATACACTGAAAAACAAATCTGTTGGTTTAACTTGTGGATCCACACAATAAAAATTAGTTTATCAAAATGTACGCTCCACACAAATGCTTTGTGTAGCAAAAACCTTAATAAATTGAGTTAACCTAACTTAAATTTGATTTGACAAACTTGAGCTAGCCAACATACTGATATTCTATTTAAACGTATTATTATTCTTCCGAGACTAAACTTTCTGACTCTAACTCCTCCTTGAGTTTTTAAGCTACATGCACCAAACTCGGCACAGACTTTCTGACTTATCCCGAATAGTGTGCTATATCTTACTGATCGGAATTACGGTATTTCAGTATCGGACTTCTGAATTGGCCTCATGTCACTTTGACTTCCATTCAAGTCAAACTCATACCACTCATACTTTCTATCTATCACTCCATCACTTTCTTTTTCTATCTTTACATCACTTTTTTTATTCTATCTTTCACTCTATCACTTTAACACCCTTACAACTGCATACAACCTAGCAACCATTTAGTGCACCCTAGCAACCAAAACCCATTCACTGCCATTCAAAATGGCTTAGATGGATATCTCCTGATCAGAATAACATAGAGTCTTCAGGTTTGTCTCATTACACTCAGTTCAGCTAGCAGCCTTTTTAGGATCACCCTGGCAACTTCCTAGCAACCAGATGGACTTACCCTAGCAACCGAATCGTATAACACATATTACTGCACCACAACATTGTAGAGACTTCGGGTTTCTTTAATTTAACTCAGGGTAGCATGAAGCCTTTTAGATTGCACCTTGTTAACTGCCTAGCAACTAAATGGGGTTACCCTAGCAACCAAGTAACAAATCACATATCTCTGCACCAGAACAATGTAGAAACTTCTGGTTTCGTTCATTTGACTATAAAGTATTGAGCCCTTTGAGTATCACCTTGGTAACTGCCTAGCAATCATATGGGTCTATCTATCTATCTGTCTATCTATCTATCTATCTATCTATCTATCTATCTATCTAGATAGACTGAATTGTCTTATAATATTTAAACTCTGAACTTTTAAAGCTATTAAAACTTGTAGCTACTTCAAACTTTCAGGCTAGGCTTTCTCAAGCCAACATCACGTTTGTCTTGATGATCTTTTTTATCTAGTTTATCTATTTTTCTTCAAAATGTTTACTAATCCCCACTCAATCTTTATACTGATGATCTCTCAGCATTTGCTTTATGATTTAAGTAATACATTTCAGTCAGTCTCACCATTAGCTCCACTCTTCTCCACAATGGTAACCTACAAAAAAATCCAACATGACAGAAACTCCTCTAAATCCTTCTGTAACAGAACACTAACAAGTCTCCTACTTGTTTCATTTAGCATAGAAATACATAAAAGTAGCACCTAATTACAAAATGTACTCCCTAATATCAGTCCCGTAAAAGCATGCTGGAAAATGTAAATCCCCAACCCGGTTTCAGCAATACATTGATTATTCACGTAGTCCCAACACAATTGAGTTAAGTAAACAGGATTTTATACAATGAAATTAAATTCAAAGAGATTAAATGCTGAAGAATTCTGTTGCATCAGCTCATTTTAATTAAGATAACTGAGCAAGCAGTAAAAATCACGTTGAGTGAACACCATCCGTTAAATGTCTGTATCCATTTGAAAGTTGTATAGCAATGTTATTATATAACTTTTTGATGAATGTGTTGAATTTCACTTGGACTTTACACAATATAATTATGTTCTCATCTCAAACATAAACTTATTAAGATGATTTGAAGTGTACTGGTGTATTATTTTCAATAGAGCTGCTTTTTAAATTATGGGTCTGACTTACAATGCACCACCCAGTTTTGTACATTCTGTATCTCTATTCACCAAGGGGTCCTTGGCCTGAATGAGGTTGAAGAACCCTAAATTAAACTCCATCTCTGTATATATAAGCTTGGGAACACCTATTTTTACCATTTCCACCTGGTGGCTTTTGGAAAACAATGCAAGGTGGACACATGCATTTGGAATTTGACATTATTCTAAACAATTTTGAAGCAATTTGGGTAAATACAAGAGGAAGTCTGCTGAAGAGACTTTAAAAAACACTTCCTGCTGCCAGGTGTTGGCACTATGACCGTGTCCCAAAATTGTCATATCCATGTGATTAGCCCCCTAGCCTAAACATACATCAAATTTTTTATCTAAATGCCACATTGCACACAGAAGATATAATACACTTCCTGTTTCCCATTTTCACAATTAATTTAATGCCTCACCATGGAAACACAGTTCGATATATATATATAAAAAATCTGTTCACAATTTAGCTTCTTCAGTGTCTTGGTATACTGTTGTCTAAATGTGATGACAGTCTCATAAAACTCCTAGGAGGTGTATTTAAAAGTTCAGAGATGGCAATATAAAAAGAAAATGGCAGACTTTCTGTTGGGCAGACCTAATGACTATAATTATGAAAGATGTTTGGCTTGATGAGATCTATATGTACCAATTCTGATGACTGTAGGTGAAAATTGGGGTGCTACAGAGGGCATTTTAAACCTGTTAACTGTCACTGGTCAACAAATGGGCCATTTGAGTGTGGCTTAAAAACAAATGCTTTATTTTTATCAAAAGCTTCATCAGTGTTCACATATTTGGTATAAAATTTAATTTAATCTTTCATCTTCTGTATTCTATTTTGCAATTAGAACATTACAGTAAAACACATATTTTAAAAGAGTGCATTTTTAAAACAGGTGACATGTGAGCAACAGTAGGCTACTTATGTTTCATGTTCTCTGCTTATGATCCAATCCAATGATTGAAGAAAAAAAACACCATGCATTTCAGATGAGATGAGCAAGTTCTGCGCAGAACCGATCACTGACAGTTTCATGCTGGTTAGAAATCTGTCCAACTTGCTGTGATATCATAACCATGTATGTCATAAATACTCCTGTGACAGCGAGGCAGTCGAAGTTGTAGCAGGCAGGTGGATCAGTTGCTTTTTCCGAGTTGCACGAGCTGCAAGCACAATGGGAAATGACTTGCTGAGGACAAAGCTTAATGCTCATTGGCTTAAACAACAGTGATGTTTTGTTCTCTTAAAATGTTAGATTTTTTTTTCAAATATTATGTTTTTATGTGTATAATTTGTATGTGAATATTTCCATCATTCTGTATGGAATATGTGATTGTATCCTATTTCTGAAATATTTAAAATATGTCTTTAATAAAGATGTCTTATGGGGGGAATTAAATAACATTGAGTGTTTTGGTCATCATATTTATTTTCATTTAAAAGCAACGGAATTTAAATTGCATCCACTTAATTAACAACAAAGCCCTTGAACATGAATCACACTATATCTGTCTTTGATCTCGTAGCACTTTATCCACTACAAGAAGTGATAACTCTCCGACTTGACAGCTCTTATTTCACTCATTCCCAGACTGCACCAGCCTGCTCTCGTCTACTTTCAAGGAGAGGTGTTTGGCATCTCAAACAAGCATAACGAGGGTCCACTGATGAAAATGGACTCAACCATTTTATCCAAAACATTGAAAATAGGGGGTAAATGGGGGGAAACCCTGACTGATCCACTAATTTTATGTTATCATGTAATCAAAAATGTTTAATTTCAATAAAATATTGATACTAATCAATTTTTATGTAATCAAAATCGCTCGCTGTGTCCGAAATCGTTCACTCATTCGCTGTTTCCTATATAGTGAGTGGCAGTGAGTGCACTATATCTCAGCAGTGAGTGAATGAAATAAGTGAGTGAATTTGGACGCTGACTTACACCGAGCGTCGGAGATCTGGTAAGAAAGCAGAAGCTTATGCACCAAACCTCCCGCCATCACTACTGGAAAATGCTACTTTCTTATGGCAGCTGCTAATGGTTCCAGGGCAATACAGAACAATAATGGGGAAAGAGGGCAACCCTGCAGGTTGCCCCTATCCAGAGTCAAATAATCTGAACTTAATGCATTTGTTTGTACCACCATTACTGGGTGTCTATAAAGTAACTTAATCCATTCAATAAAAGTATTCCTGAACCCATACATTTCCAAAATCTTAAAAAAATTATTCCATTCTACCATATCAATCTCCATTTCAGTGTCAAGTGAGATAGATGGCAGTGACTGGAGTCTGATCATTCACCACTATATTGATGAAACGCCTAATGTTATCAGAAAAGCTATGGCCTGAATTAACCCCACCTGATATATATGTACAAGAGATGTCATCATTTTAATTAATCGGTTAGCCAGAAATTTTGACAAAATTTTAGCGTCTAGCTGGATCAGGGAAATTAGATGGTAACTCTTACACTCGCTTTGTCTTTGATCATTTTAAGAATCAGACTGATCTGGGCTTGTGTAATGGATGGTGGAAGCTTTCCATTCTTTAATTATTTTGTATACATTTCTAACAAAAGTGGAGCCAGTTCTGTAGCATAGGATCTAAAAAATTCAGCGGCAAAGCCATATGGCCCCGGAGTCTTGCCTGTAGGCAGGGCCTTAATTACCTCATCAAGCTCTTCCAAGGTTATCTCAGAATCAAGAGATTTTTTTTGCTCAGTCATCAGTTTTGGGAGATCTAATGGTTCCACAAAGTTTCTAAAACTTTCATCGATGGACGAAGATGTGGAACTATAAAGATCAAGATAGAATTCTTTAAAAGCATTATTAATATTAATGGCTGAGGTCAATATTTCACCACCAGCAGATTTCACTGAGGAATGGTAGAAAATACTCTCTCTGATTTATATATCTAGACAAAAGCCTCCCTGCGTTGTCCCTCAACTCAAGATATTACTGTCTTGCCCTCGTGTCGAGTATTGTTAAACTCACCACTGAGTTTTGCACAGAGAGGTCTTAGATGTTGACTGCCACGATTTTATTAGAATAATTTTTAAAGATCAGATAAAAGTAATTGGCTGGCCTCATTTAATCACTAACTTACATTAAATAAATCATTACATTGTACTCTGAGAAGTGGTGGTACGCAAGAAAAACTGCCGGTGTTCTGACAATCTGTGCTACTGTGGCAGCGGGGGTGTGGTCAAGTGCCCATCCGGGAGAGGAAAGCGGTAAGGGCTCTTACACCTGAGCTAAATTATGCCTGTCTCTAATTCCAGTGAGCATGAGGAGAGTGGCATAAAAGCAGACACAGAGCCTCCAGTCAGGAGAGAGCCCATCAAGCCAACCCAATGCGCTTGTGTACTGTTGTATAACATTGATAAACTGTGAAAGAGAAAAACGGCAATTAAAGCCTTACCTTTAGTTCACAATCTCGTTTCCTGTGTCCTCCTTCCTGTGAGGGTCTTTACACTGGTGCCGAAACCCAGGATCCATTTCCAAGTGCATCCAAGCATGCAGAAAGGTCGCCCCATAGAATCCTCCCAGCTGGCAGAGGTCCTCCAGTCCCTCACGACATTACATCAAAGCCACCAGCAATCCCTACTTGAGCTCCGGCAGGACCAAGATCGCCGGTTTTTCGAGATCATGCAGGCTCAGGCAGAGGATCGGCACGCCATCCGGAGCCTCCGGATGGCTACGCTACCCCCCGCCCACGTTACAGAAGATGGGGGCAGCAGATGATCCTGAGGCCTTCCTCGATTTATTCGAGCGCACGGCAGAAATATGGGGCTGGCCGCTCGAACAGTGGACAGCCCACCTAATTCCTCTCCTGTCCGGGGAAGCTCAACTTGCGGCACAAAAACTGCCAGCGACGAACCTCCTGGTTTACTCAGACCTGAAGAGAGCCATTCTGCAACGGGTCGGTCAGAGCCCGGAAGAGAATCGCCAGCTCTTCCGGGGCATGAAGTTAGAGAAGTCCGATCACCGTTTGCGTTTTTCTCAACGGCTCTGGGATGCCTGTCGGAGGTGGCTGACGTTGAGGGAGTGATCGATCAGGTGGTTCTGGAACAATTTGCCCAATGGCTGCCCAGGAAAACGGCGGAGTGGGTCCAGTGCCACCGCCCGGCGTCGCTAGAGGAGGCTGTTCGTCTGGCAGAGGACAATTTGGCGGCGATCCCGAGGGCGGATGAGCCCTCTTCTTCTTCTCTCTCTCTCCTTCCCCTGTGTCTGCCCCCTCCTCCTCCCCCTCCCCTGTGTCCTCTTGCTCTGTTCTCTCCCCAGGGCCCGTTCCGGCCCCGCGTGGAGTATATGTCCGACCAGCTTCCCGGCCTTGTGAGAATTTTCCTTCCCCGTCTTTCAGCCGCTCTCCTCCTCAGGTGGGGGCGCCCGCCAGCACCAATGCGGGCATAACGCCTGGGCCGGCCTGTTGGAGGTGCGGGGACCCGGGCCACCTCCGGGATCAGTGTCCGCTGATGGAAGTGGGGATGGTGGTGCGGGTCTCCGACGTCCCGCAGGCTGCCCCCGATCGGGCTGGAGCATACCGGATTCCGGTAAGGATCAGGGGGGTATATACCAAGCTTTGTTGGATAACCACCATCCACCAATGCTTGGTTCAACCCGGGGCTTTGGGTATAGCTAAATTGGTGAAGGTGAGGTGTGTGCATGTGGATGTTCACGAGTATCCCATGGAGACTTTGGTAATTAATTATTAAAAAATATAGTGTGGAGGCAGCGGTTAGTTCCCACCTCGCTCATCCGCTAATCTTGGGCACTGATTGGCCGGGTTCTAGAAATATTTTAGAGGGTATTTGTGCGGATGTGTCCTGCATAAAGAGGTGTGCGGTGAAATGAAATGGCAATGCCCGGCCGGAGCTGTTGACCATCAATAACTCTCACTTGGTCGAGGGCGTGTTTATGGGTTTCGTCCCACGACTGCTCTAGAGGGAAGTCCCTCTCAGGGAACTCCCTGAGAGGAGGGGCGGCAACCTCACCCCTTCCCTCGTCACTCGGAGCAGCCGAGGACGTCCCCGGCTCCGCCTCTCCAGCCAATGCATCGCTATTAGAAGGGGTGAGGTTGCCGCCACTCCTCTCAGGGAGTTCCCTGAGGGGGACTTCCCTCTAGAGCAGTCATGGGACGAAACCCATAAACACGCCCTCGACCAAGTGAGAGTTATTGATGGTCAACAGCTCCGGCCGGGCATCACCATTTCATACCCCTACTTTGCCATAATAAAAGATCAATTATATAGAATGACGCAGGACGCTCAAACAAAAGAAGAAGTGACCCAGAAGTGATTCCATGGAGCCGCCGGGAAATGGTTACAAGCTCTTGGGCGTTAAGTCAATCTGCACTAGCGTTTACCATCCCCAGACCGATGGCCTAGTGGAACGGTTTAATAAAACGCTCAAGAACATGATTTGTAAATTCGTACACAAAGACATTAGGAATTGGGATAGGTGGCTGGACCCCCTGTTGTTTGCAGTACGGGAGGACTCACAAGCCTCCACAGGGTTCTCCCCGTTTGAGCTGTTGTATGGGCGACGCCCACGCGGGGTCCTTGACGTCATCCGCGAGGCGTGGGAGGAGGGACCTTCTAATAGCAAAAACTAAATTCAGTACGTTCTTGATCTTAGAGCAAAACTCCACACACTGGGGCGACTAACACAGGAGAACGTCAACGCCGGCTGTATGACAGGGGTACCCGCCTAAGGGAATTTGCAACGGGAGATAAAGTACTTGTATTACTCCCAACATCGAGTTCTAAATTACTCGCCAAGTGGCAAGGACCCTTTGAGGTCACACGACGAGTAGGGGATCTCAATTATGAGGTTAAACGTACCGATAGAGGGGGCGCATGGCAAATTTACCACCTCAACCTCCTGAAATTATGGAGAGAAGAGGCGGCCTCTGTGACGTTGGCCACGGTGGTTCTGGAGAGGGCGGAGCTCGGGCCGGAGGTAAACAAACTCTGCAACCTCAACACCTCGGTTAATTGTGGGGACCAGCTTTCACTGCGCCAACTCGCAGAGGTCTCCGGTTTACAAAAAGAGTTTGCAGATGTTTTTTCCCCTCTACCGGGCCGTACAAATCTCATACATCACCACATCGAGACCGAGCCGGGAGTGGTTGTACGTTGCCGCCCTTATCGCTTACCTGAACATAAAAAGAAAGTATTTCGGGAGGAATTGGATGCGATGCTCGAAATGGGAGTAATAGAAGAATCCCACAGCGATTGGTCCAGCCCGGTCGTTCTTGTTCCTAAGAGCGATGGGTCTGTGCGGTTCTGTGTGGATTATAGGAAAGTTAACGCGGTATCTAAATTTGACGCATACCCGATGCCCCGTGTTGATGAACTGCTCGATCGGTTGGGTACTGCTTGATTTTATTCGACCTTGGATTTAACAAAGGGCTATTGGCAGATCCCCTTGACACCAATATCCCATGAGAAAACAGCCTTCACCACACCGTTTGGATTACACCAATTTGTGACACTTCCTTTCGGTTTGTTCGGGGCCCAACAAGCCAACCCAATGCGCTTGTGTACTGTTGTATAACATTGATAAACTTTGAAAGAGAAAAACGGCAATTAAAGCCTTACCTTTAGTTCCCAATCTTGTTTCCTGTGTTCTCCTTCCCGTGAGGGTCTTTACAGCTACCTACTCAGGAGCAGTGAAAACAGTGATTTGTAAAGCCCAAACTTGGGTAGCACAAGTCAAGGCACAGGAGAACCTGTCGGTATATACTTGTCACAGTCTGTCTCCCACATGTTCTTCAAGGACTCTTATTTTGAAGTTTTCCCCTGGACTTAATTTCCCATTGTGCCCTGCCCTCATCACTTCCATCTGTTTCCAATCATCCTCATCTGTCCTCCATTCCATCATCAGCCATTGTTTGTATAAATACCCTCCTGTTTTGGCCATTCCCGGTCAGTTCTTGTATTGTAATGTTGTGTACTTTTAATATCTTGCGTTACTCCTGCGACCCCTCTCTTCCTCTCCCTGTCTCTCTCTCTCTCTTACCCAACGTTACAGAAGATCTGACCGAACAAGATGGAAATACCCACTGGTGTCATGCTCCTCCCCCTCGAGCAAGGGGACCATCCAGTTGAGGATCATGTCCATGAGTTTTTACAACTGGCAGATTTAGCGCACTTTAATGACCACTCTCTGTTGGTTTTCTTCAGGACTGGTCTTAATAGTGCACTAAAGGAGCTTGTGCCTCCAGTGGCTCCTCACTGGATTCTACACTGTGGGTGTGGAGGATGAGGACTTTGAATCTCCTCCCACAGTGGACATCCTCCAGTCTTCCACAGCTCCTCTCTCAAAGCCTGCCACAGCTCATCCCTTGAAGCCTGCCACGGTTAATGAGCCAGCACCCATGCCTGCCATGGTTAATGAGCCAGCACCCATGCCTGCCAAAGTTAACAAGCCAGCAGCCACGCCAGTAGCCTCGACCGTCCCAGAGCCAGTGCCAGTAGCCTCAACCACCCCAGAGCAAGTACCAGTAGCCCCATCTGTCCCAGAGCCAGCTCCCGCAGAGCTTATTGACCTTGATTCCTTTCCAACCTGTATGTCCACACAGTGTACTCCTCCGGTGGCTCCACTCAGGACATTTCCTCCTCCTCCTCCTGGTCAGCTGGCATCCAATATCACCGGCTCGAATTTCGCCATCTGCGAAACCATGGTGAAGGGGAACCTCATACCCGCTGACTCCGCCTTGGCCCTTTGTTCCCTCAGTCCCACATTACCCAGTCCTTGCCCTTTGGTCTCCTCCCAGGCCCCCTGACCCAGTCCCTGCCCTGTGGCCGCGTCCCAGGCCCTCTGATACAGTCCCTGCCCTGTGGCCGCCTCCTGATCATCCTCCTTGGATCCTTCACCTTCTTTATCACCCTACCCTCCTCATCCATCTTTGGGCACCAGGTGTCACCCTGTAAAGGTGTATGTGTGTGGGGGGGGTCTCTTATTTTGAAGTTTCCTCCCGTACTTCATTTCCCATAGTGCACTGCCCTTATCACTTCCATCTGTTTCCAATCATCCTCACCTGTTCTCCATTCCATCATCTGCCATTGTTTGTATAAATACCTTCCTGTTTTGGCCATTCCCGGTCAGATCTTGTATTGCAATGTTGTGTAGTTTTGTTGTATTGATTCCTTGTTTGCTATTTTCCACTACAGCGTAATTTATTAAATATCTTAATTTACTCCAACTTCTCTCTTCCTCTCCCTGTTACCCAATGTTACAATACTACTACAGCATTAAAGGTGTTAAAAACCTAGGTAGCACATCTTGTTAGCCAGATAATACCTATCAGGATGTGCTACCAGCATAACTATCAGATAGTATGACATGGTGCAACGCACATTTCACATCACCAGCGTGATCGGCGTGTAAGCAGAGTGGATTTTTTTCGGCATCCATAATAACAGATTAGAGCATTCACCTCTGAGGTGTCAGCAGCACATCAGAGCATAGAGTGAGCTGCAGTGCAGCGGGGGTTTCAACTCTGAGTCTATTTTTGCTGTGCCGCTCGTGCTCAATTAAAGTGACCATGCACTGTTGATGGATAAAATAAGTGTGATTTGACACAAAAAAAGCACACAATGCACAGAATAAGCATATAATAGTAGTCTAGTGTGTCTTTATACTGTACAAATTAGAGCACATCTGAAAAATATATGAAAAGGAAAAAGACATTTCAGGAGATTTAACAATTTAAACCAATTTAAAATATGTTAATTATCAATTTTTATCAGAAATATGGTTTATCAAACTACAGTAAACTGCAACTTATGAGCCTGAAAATATAAGACAAAAATTAGTGTCTTTTATGTGCTATTAAACATAGAACAGGTCTATAGCAATGATCTACACTCACCTAAAGGATTATTAGGAACACCATACTATTACTGTGTTTGACCCCCTTTCACCTTCAGAACTGCCTTAATTCTACGTGGCATTGATTCAACAAGGTGCTGAAAGCATTCTTTAGAAATGTTGGCCCATACTGATAGGATAGCATCTTGCAGTTGATGGAGATTTGTGGGATGCACATCCAGGGCACGAAGCTCCCGTTCCACCACATCCCAAAGATGCTCTATTGGGTTGAGATCTGGTGACTGTGGGGGCCATTTTAGTACAGTGAACTCATTGTCATGTTCAAGAAACCAATTTGAAATGATTTGAGCTTTGTGACATGGTGCATTATCCTGCTGGAAGTAGCCATCAGAGGATGGGTACATGGTGGCCATAAAGGGATGGACATGGTCAGAAACAATGCTCAGGTAGGCCGTGGCATATAAATGATGCCCAATTGGCACTAAGGGGCCTAAAGTGTGCCAAGAAAACATCCCCCACACCATTACACCACCACCACCAGCCTGCACAGTGGTAACGAGGCATGATGGATCCATGTTCTCATTCTGTTTACGCCAAATTCTGACTCTACCATCTGAATGTCTCAACAGAAATCGAGACTCATCAGACCAGGCAACATTTTTCCAGTCTTCAACTGTCCAGTTTTGGTGAGCTCTTACAAATTGTACACTCTTTTTCCTATTTGTAGTGGAGATGAGTGGTACCCGGTGGGGTCTTCTGCTGTTGTAGCCCATCCGCCACAAGGTTGTGCGTGTTGTGGCTTCACAAATGCTTTGCTGCATACCTCGTTTGTAACGAGTGGTTATTTCAGGCAAAGTTGCTCTTCTATCAGCTTGAATCAGTCGGCCCATTCTCCTCTGACCTCTAGCATCAACAAGGCATTTTCGCTCACAGGACTGCCGCATACTGGATGTTTTTCCCTTTTCACACCATTCTTTGTAAACCCTAGAAATGGTTGTGCGTGAAAATCCCAGTAACTGAGCAGATTGTAAAATACTCAGACCGGCCCGTCTGGCACCAACAACCATGCCACGCTCATAATTGCTTAAATCACCTTTCTTTCCCATTCTGACATTCAGTTTGGAGTTCAGGAGATTGTCTTGACCAAGACCACACCCCTAAATGCATTGAAGCAACTGCCATGTGATTGGTTGATTAGATAATTGCATTAATGAGAAATTGAACAGGTGTTCCTAATAATCCTTTAGGTGAGTGTATATATATAACTATATATATATATATATATATATAGATCAGTGGTCTATAGTCTTCAGCAATACCCAATCATAGCTGAGTTTGCTTTCACTTGTAAACATATGGACGTGACAGACGTGACATCAGTAAACAGAGGTGTTTCCAGCATTAAAGGACATGCGGGGCTTAGCCCAGACAATTTTATTTTCACACTAGCAACCACTTCTCTGTAGTCCAAAGCTGGTGAGCGGGTATTCTTTGAGTTTTGCTCTGGCTGCTGGGCCTGTTTCTACAGTTCCTAAATCTTCCACTCTAGTACTATCCTCGACTAACTCATCCTCTCTCCTCCCTGAATCATCTGTGATGCAAAAGAACCAATACAGCACATAACTTATTGCAAATCAGCTTCAAACAACTAATTCATCAAGTGCTACATATTTCAAATTGTAGACCAATACTATTGAAGAAAAGGTATTGGGAAGAGCAGACCAGTGGGATTGCCCTAAAATCTATCATGATTCTTGAATTTTCATGTATATTTACAATAAAGTAATCACAAAAGAGTTATATTATAGTGAGTAAAGTGAGGTAAAAAAATATTGAATATAAATAATTTATATTTTTTGACATAGTCAAAATGATGCATAAGAAGTTAAATGAATAACTTTAGTCTAAGTTCATTGACACACCATGGCATCGAACTGTATATAATTATCCATGTTCATCTGTCAAAATCCTTTCATTAGGATCATTGGGATAAACAATGTTTAACTTTTAACTTTCTCTAAAGTGATTAATTGATACAGTTTCCTGTGACATGCGGTGATGTCTTAAAGATCGCTAGGCACTGAGTTATGAAAGCCAGATTACCTGATTTATTGTTTAAGCTAAATAATACGTAATGACAGTGAACGTTACGCACAAGCGCGGCATATCAAGAAATGTACAAATCAGGATGTATATCGTGTACTCTCTCTCTCTCTCTCTCTCTCACGCACGCACACACACACACACACACACACACACACACACACACACACACACACACACACACACACACACACACAAGCGCGTAAACAGTGAACGTTACGCACAAGCGCGGCAATATCCCGCTGATGTCCAAACAGTCTGACTGGTTGAAAAAAGCAGGATAGCAGTACAGCCGCTGATTGCCACATACAGCCACATAGCCAATCTTTTCTTACATACCATCAGTTTGAAATGATCGGATAATTTTTGGGCCCATTTGCTGTACTAGTCCATCTAAGGCTGGTGTAGACCTCCCTCTTGCAATTAACTCATATTTGGAATTAAAATCGAGCTTTGAAAAATGTCTTAATTCCGTGATTACGGCCGGTGCTGTCATTTTGATTTTGAATTTGGCGGGGATTAGGCATGTACGCTAGCTGTGGTGTAATGACGTTAGCTACGGAAATGTCCAGGAATATCTCGATTTTAATTGGTCCATGTCTGATACGTAACGGAGATGATTACGGGCATAACATATTTACGTCAAAAGGCACAGCAGATTTGTGCTTTTTGCCGTACATGTTAAAGAATACAGGATCGAAGTGCGCATGCGCAACATGGGTTTTTCGCTTGTCGTCTGCAATGAATGGACCGTAAAAGCACTGCTTATTCTACCATTTGTTTTTAGTTGATTATGCGTAACTGCTACATTTGTCATCATAACGTCTAAACAACTGGAATAACACACATATTGCATATATAAATCACAAGAATAAAAAGTAAAAATACAAATATAAGTTTATTATTTAATAAACATTTTATTTTTGAATTTTGGCAGGGTAGGCAGTGCCTAGTTTGCCTACCCAGACCGCACGTCAGTGCCAGTTTCCATGCCTGATTCTGGCACAGCTGCTGCTGCTCCTCAGTCTGTATCTCATCTTCGCTACACTCTACAAAACCATTTAATCAAATCAAAGTGTATATTTACTACAAACTAATATCACAACACAAGTCACACATACATTTTATGCTAATGTTTATTGGTTATCCTTAGCGAAAACAAAACCTGATAAACAAGAAAAGTACACACATAACGGGACTCGTACCGACGTCTCCGACTTGAGAGGGTGATGCGCTAACACGAAGGCTAGAGGCTACAATTAATAACAGTAGTGGACCTCTTGAGGTTTAGCCTACTGTGGACGAAAGCCAGCCAGATGATGATCTTCAGACTTTAAGGACAAAAACAAATGTGAATTACCCACTGACTTCTTTCGGAAAACCAAAGCCTCATTTGCTTCATTTTGTCAACTCCTCCCCTACCTGCTGCATATTCAACAGAGAGGAAGAAACGAAGGTGCCCATAGGCTGCCGACAGCAAAGGAACTTATTCTATAGGCTAGATTATGCCTATGTCTATTTTTACAGGCTGTATGCAGTATGTGCAAAGCCAAAGCACAATGAAATAAGGCAATTTATGATTACGGGACATGGGCTATTGTCCGGTTTCATATTTGTCAGTCAACATTTCAAAATGCATTCGGGGCTACACTCAAAACATTCGGGGCTGAAGCCTCGGCTGACGGTAAATTAAGAACTTTTCTCATTTGTGTTCAACAATGGATGATACCAGACTGATTGTGGAGAAGATCAAAGTGCTCTATTGTTTCCTTTAAATGCAGATGTGGTCCTCCTCCTCATGTAAATAAGATTTTACAATTATCAAGTTTGTAATACTTATCAGTGACCCACTCCTGATACCCATTTTATGTTATGGTCTTTATTAAAATAAATGCTCACCTTAGTAACATAGAAATCATAGTATTTTTCTGTATAGAACCGCTGCTGTGACGCTATAGAAACGCTTCCAGAGTGAAAGCCCTGTTAAGTCTGCAGCAGGCAGTTATGCTGTAGTTAAGCTGACGCTATGCATACGTCTCGCTAAAGCTTGCGATGTGAAACGGGCATGATTCTGAATCTGTACTAAGCCCTACCTGTGACGTGCGGTGATGTCTTAAAGAGGCTATAGGCACTGAGTTATGAAAGCCAGATTACCTGATTTATTGTTTAAGCTAAATAATACGTAATGACAGTGAACGTTACGCACAAGCGCGGCATATCAAGAAATGTACAAATCAGGATGTATATCGTGTACTCTCTCTCTCTCTCTCTCTCTCATGCACACACACACACACACACACACGCACACACACAAGCGCGTAAACAGTGAACGTTACGCACAAGCGCGGCAATATCCCGCTGATGTCCAAACAGTCTGACTGGTTGAAAAAAGCAGGATAGCAGTACAGCCGCTGATTGCCACATACAGCCACATAGCCAATCTTTTCTTACATACCATCAGTTTGAAATGATCGGATAATTTTTGGGCCCATTTGCTGTACTAGTCCATCTAAGGCTGGTGTAGACCTCCCTCTTGCAATTAACTCATATTTGGAATTAAAATCGAGCTTTGAAAAATGTCTTAGTTCCGTGATTACGGCCGGTGCTGTCATTTTGATTTTGAATTTGGCGGGGATTAGGCATGTACGCTAGCTGTGGTGTAATGACGTTAGCTACGCAAATGTCCAGGAATATCTCGATTTTAATTGGTCCATGTCTGATACGTAACGGAGATGATTACGGGCATAACATATTTACGTCAAAAGGCACAGCAGATTTGTGCTTTTTGCCGTACATGTTAAAGAATACAGGATCGAAGTGCGCATGCGCAACATGGGTTTTCCGCTTGTCGTCTGCAATGAATGGACCGTAAAAGCACTGCTTATTCTACCATTTGTTTTTAGTTGATTATGCGTAACTGCTACATTTGTCATCATAACGTCTAAACAACTGGAATAACACACATATTGCATATATAAATCACAAGAATAAAAAGTAAAAATACAAATACAAGTTTATTATTTAATAAACATTTTATTTTTGAATTTTGGCAGGGTAGGCAGTGCCTAGTTTGCCTACCCAGACCGCACGTCAGTGAGCCCTACCTAACCCTAATTTGATTATAGCGTTGGTAATCCATCCTGATAAGAAGCATATATTTTCAGGACACCTGTATGCTGTAGAGTAAATTATAGAAAGGCAGGTATTGTGTACTGCCCCACTTAAGCACAGATTGTTCTCAAATTCATATCAGGACATGGTTAGACAAGTGGCTTTGGTTCCTTTGTGTTTTTATGCCAGTTCATGCCGAGTTTACTCAGATAAAAGAGCATTTTCACACAATGAGTTTTGGAATGCGGAAGTAAATGTTTACAGGGTAAACTTCAACAGCGGTGAATGGGAGTGAATGGGAGATCACGGCAAATATTATTTTCACTTAACCATTTGCTTCAAGACAAAAAGAAAAAACCCAATATAATGTTTGAATTACTTTCCAGAAAATGGGAGAAGATGACAAATATACTGTCTCTCTCTCAGCAGCTGTAATAGAAAACACCTCGCAGCCGTGGTAATATGTTTTTTGTCTGTGAAAAAGGTCTATTGTGCAGATGCGGTATTTTGGGAATCATTCACCAATGGAGATTGGCTGTCCTCTATTGGACATTTCTGGTACTGCGTCTGAAATTTGCCACCAAAAGATATTTTTTTTGTATATCAACCTAAAATGTAGAACAGAACTGGATTAGACATATGGCTTTGATTTTCTAATATTTAACATTTTAGATTTAGCATTTTTAGTATATTTTATTTATAAAAAAGTTTGTGCAGTTTTCATTACAATAAACTTAAATTTCAATAACAGTTTTTATTTAACTGCTTTCATTTGCACAATAAAGTGCCAAGTGTCTTCTTTAAAAATAGACCAGGCTTTGGTCTGTACTCCTTAGCATTCATGAATTACCACCGTTTATGTTTACACTCAAACATGTGAAGAAAACAATGAATGTGTTGCCATGGCTTCCCTTTACAATTGTACACCAGCAGTGTCTTAGCATTATTCAAAAAAAAAAAATTTTAAGCACAAGAGGGCTATTTCAAAGTCTGTTAAAATGGCCTTACTTCCTGCTACCAGTTAGTGGTGCTATGACCGTGAACCATAATAGCAGCATAAGTGCAATCAAACCACATTACCAAACGTAAAGCTGAATTTTCATCAAAATCATACAATGTACACAGAAGATATAAATTCCTGTTTCACATTTTTGCCCTTAATTTATTGCCTTGCCATGGCAACACCATTAGATACATAAAAAATCAGTCTGCAATTTAGCATCTTCAATGTCTTAATAATACTGCCTAAATTTGGTGACAATCACATGAAACCCCTAGGAGGAGTATTCAAAAGCCTCAGGCCTGCAAATCAAAGAAATGCACATTCAATCCAAAATGGCCGACTTCCTGTTGGGCGGATCCAATGACTGTAACATTCAAAGTTGTCCAGCTTGATGAGAAAAGTATATGTAGCAAGTTTGGTGACCATAGAAGAAACTGACCCCACCTTTTTTGTCAAAAGGTGGCGCCCATGTGTTGACTTATGCCTTGGCCTAATGACCGACAGCTCTGATGTGTGCAAAATATCATGAAAATGTAAGCATGCCAAATACCTCAAAAACATGTGAATGTACATAAAAAGGAATAATGACATTTAATGCATTGCCATGGCAACTCTATTTAAGATATCAAGAATCCCTTTAAATAATTTTAAATCTGCACTAAGTGCAAAGAAGATGCCTTTTGTTGCTATTCACACTTAGAACAAATAGCCTCTGCCTTTATTAGGGTAAGATCGTAAACGCTTTATGCATAAACTGATTGGTACACATAGATTTGTGCCCGTAACCCCGATTTCACATTGTTTGTGACACCTTTACCAGAGTTATTTCTGGTTTATCCAATTTGCACAAATGCTGTTTTCTTCCATTGTCTTATTTTTTTAATAAGATGATTTGTTAGTTATCAGCAGTGTGCTTGTAAAATTGCTGATGCCAGATGGAGGTCAAAGAGGGAAAAACCTAAACATGTATTTGTGAATAAATAAAAAACTACTTTTATTTAGTGTGTCAGTCCTACCTTTATTTTCTTAATATCTCATGCCCTCTATAGGACATACAGAAAATATACATGCTCATATGTTTCTGATGCTGCAAGTGCTGTAATGATGTCATTGCACAATAATGAAAACAGGGGCATAGCCACGGCGGGCCCAAACTGGACCCAGGTCCACCAGAAATATTTAAGATTATTCTCTGACTTCAAATATGAAATGGTAAAAGAAAATGCATACATTCTGATATCTGAAAATCTTTTCTAAAACAAATCATAACAAATTTGCAAAATTAAGAAAACAACATAATTGAAAAAATAAATGGCAATGAGATCTAATTGGCTGTCTGTTAACTGCTCTAGAGATGTCATCTGAGCGATAATCAGCCAGTAAATCACATTGCAATAATACAAAAGTTTTGAGGGGTTTGTTTTTTGTTTTGCATTGTTTGTTTGTTTTAAGAAAAGATGATTAGACATCATAATTAGTCAAATTAGAACTGAGCATTGTCATGAGGAGCACAAAACAAGATCTCCCATTAAAGGTACAGAGAAACTGATAAGGTATCTTAATGGAAATCAAGTCAAGTCTTTATTTGTCTAGCATCAATTGTTTGCTTTATTTGTCTTGCACACATGCTACAATTAGTGAGCTGCAAAAAAATTGGAAAGTTATTTATTGTGGCCTACCCACAAGTCATATTCTGGCTATGCCACTGAATGAAAAACCTTTTTGTACTGAGAAAACTTTGTTGATATTGCTTTTGTTTTCCTATTTTTATCATTGATGTTATTGATGTTTCAGCAATAACATGTGTGACTTGTCAGTCAATCACTGTTTTGAGGAATGAAGGATATACAATGCTTGAAACTGCCAAAAAAAAAAAAGAAAACCCTGAAGATTTCATACAAAGGTGTACACTACAGTCTTCAAAGACAAAGGACAACTGGCTCTAACAAGGACAGAAAGAGATGTGGAAGGCCAGATGTACAACTAAACAAGAGGATAAGTACATCAGAGTCTCTACTTTGAGAAATATACACCTCACATGTCCTCAGCTGACAGCTTCATTGAATTCTACCCACTCAACACCAGTTTCATGTACAACAGTACAGAGAAGACTCAGGGGTGCAGGCCTTATGGGAAGAACTGCAAACAAAAAGCCACTTTTGAAACAGAAAATCAAAAAGAAAAGTTTAGAGTCGGCAAAGAAAAACAGACATTGTACAACAGATCATTGGAAAAGAGTGTTATGGATCTTAACCCCATTGAGCTTTTGTGGGATCAGTTAGACTGTAAGGTGCATGAGAAGTGCTCGACAAGACAGTCACATCTATGGCAAGTGCTGCAGGAAGTGTGGGGTGAAATGTCACATGAGTATCTGGACAAACTGACAGTTAGAATTCCAAGGATCTGCAAAGCGGTCATTGCTGCATGTGGAGGATTTTTTGATGAGAACTAATGAATCTTTTTTCAAATTGTAATAGTAATATTTCATGTTATTAATGTCCTGACTATACACTGTGATCAGTTGAATGCCACTTTGGTGAATAAAAGTACCAATTTCTTTCCATAAGAGCAAAATCTGCAAATTATTTTTAATATGTGATTTTTTTTAATCATATTTGATACATCAGGCTTCAAAGGTCTTTATCCTCCTGAGACCCAGCAATTATCTTTTTTTTTTTGTATTGGACTTTCGTTTTTTAAGTTTCTCTTAGCCCTAACATGTCACAGTAGTGAGTAAAAGGGATAGTCCACCCAAAAATAAAACAATCCCATCACGTCATCCTTGATGTGTATGACTTTCTTCTGCTGAACTCAAATGAAGATTGTTAGAACAATATTTCATCTCTGCAGGTCCATACAATTCAAGTGAATTGGTGCCAAAATTGTGAAGCTCCAAAAAATGCTATATAATAGCATAAAAATAATCCATTAGTCTCCAGTTGTTAAATCCACATATTCAGAAGCGATATGATAGATGTGGGTGAGAAACAGATACACATTTAAGTCCTTTTTTAACTAGACTGTAAATTCTCCTCCCTGCACAGTTAATCTCCACTTTAAATTTCACATTCTTACTTAAATATTGATCCATTTCTCACCCACACATATCATTATCGCATATCAATGTCTTCTGAAGACATTCATTTAACCATTGGAGTCATATGGATTACTTTTATGCTCCCTTTATATGGATTTTGGAGCTTCAAAGTTCTGGTCACCATTCACTTAAATTGTATGGACCTGCAGAGCTGAAATATTCTTCTAAAAATCTAAATTTGTGTTCTGCAGAAGAAATAAATTCATACACATCTGAGATGGCATGTAAATGATGAGAGAGTTTTCTTTTTTGGGTGAACTATCCGTTAAACCACGCAACTGCAGACAGACGGCGAAACGATTAAGACACAAAAAAATCTCATTCTTCTGAAACAGTGAAAATTGACGAATGCTTGTAAAATTGTGCTCCAGAGGTCAACCCCCAGCTGAAGCAGATAACCAGTTGCTTGAAGTGGCCCAAAAACTGGACATGTATGGCATCCGGCCTCATGCAGCCAGCGATGGAAAAGACATGAGAATTAATCTGGCTGTCACTCACCCTGGAGTGCTGGTCTTTCAGGTATAAAGAATTTATAATAAGTATCCCTGGTGGAAAACACCTTCAAGTCCCAGGTAAGGCCAAGTTAAGCATTGACTGAAAAAGTAATAATTGAGCTGTTCCTGTAAGTTACAGAGCATTGGCACTTCACCTGTGCTAAAAAGGTCTGATTTTAACCTGCCAAAAACATCTTCATTAACTGATAACAGTTTTGTTGTTGCATTTTAAGGGGAATACCAAAATAAACCCCTTCAGCTGGGCTAATATCCGTAAACTCAGTACTTTTTGATAAAATTCATGCAAAGATTGTGATAATCATTTTTATTCTTTGTCAGAAAAGCTTCATGCTGCTTTTTAAAAAAAAGCACTAATATCCATGCCTCTTGTATTCTCAGCCTTCCTATAAGGACACAGTAGTTTTCCATGGCCAGTCGTGATGTTTGTAAGGCCTTCTGGAAAATGTGTGTGGAATATCACGCTTTCTTCAGTCTATCGGAGGAACCAAAGTGCAAGCAAAAATTGCTCCTCTACAGCAAGGGATCTTGCTTTAGATACAGGCAGATACATAAAACATTACAATACTACAGATTATTTGTATTTAAGCAAACGAAATTATTTTGTGGTAATCAACGTTAAGCAACAAATGCAGTCGACTGAGCTGAACTTCCTTTAATACTTTATTTAATCGGTCAATGGCAATAAAACAAAAATTGATAAATATTGACCAATTCATCAGCCTGGACGATATATCGGGTTATGAAAACAATTGAAAATGAAAAACAATTTAACAAATGAAAACAATTTAACAGTAAATGATTGTATAAAAATACACATTTTCTAACAACAGTGGTAGGACTCAAAAGCAACTGTTGGACTGTGTGCAGAATGAAGAGAAGGACTTGCCATTTCAGAGGTAAGGAGTGTGTAGAAGTGCTTTTTAAAAACGTATTCATATTTCTGTGAAAGGTTAGTGTGTCTAAAATAATGAGTCATTCTGTTCGCTTCAGGAAGTACTGTAAAAATTACTATGACACATGGCAGTGCAGATCCTCACCTGACCTGCTCACTGATGTCTCCAAGCAGGTACATCCAGTCTTTAATAGTATTATTCAAAGCCAATTACTCATCCGATATTTAGCTATGTTGTGGTGATCGCATCAGTCAATGTTTGTTTAGGTGTTCCAAAAGTTCTCACTTTCAATGGCCATCCTGCTCTCTAGATATCAGTGTCAGCATCGGCCATGAAAAACCAATATCGGTACTAGTGAATATCCATTTATCCAATTATGCTCAACTAAAATATTTAATCCGAAAACGCATGGAAATTAATTGTTCAAAAGGAATGGGAACCTTAATACTAGCTTACTGGTAAAGATGCTGACTACCTCCACTGGAGTCGCAAGTTCGATTCAGGGCGTGCTGAGTGACTCCAGCCAGGTCACCTAAGCAACCAAATTGGCCCGGTTGCCAGGGAGGGTAGAGTCACATGGGGTAACCTCCTCGGGGTCGCCACAATGTTGTTCGCTCTGGGTGGGGCGCATGTTGAGATGTGTGTGGATGATGTGGAAAATAGCATGAGCCTCCACATGTGCTATTTCTCTGCGGTAACGCACTCAACAAGCCACGTGATAAGATGTGCGAATTGAAAGTCCCAGACATGGAGGCAACTGAGATTCGTCCTCTGCCACCAGGATTGAGGCAAGTCACCACCACGAGGACTTAGAGCATCGGGAATTGGGCATTCCAAATTGGAGAGAAAAAGGGGAGAATACTAGCTTGCTGCACAGTATACTTTAAAAAAATAAAATAGCAAGTGACACAACAGGCGTTATGCAACGGTGAGTGATTCAAATAGTAGTATGCTATATTGTTGTCACATTAATACACTACATGTGAATGGCGTACAGTTTTAGCTCTAATAAATAGTCATTTAACATTTTTACATAATTTTTGGCAGTGCGATCAAATAATGAGCTAATGGGATGGTTCACCCAAACCTCATTATTCACTTACTCTGATACATCCCAGATGTGCATGACTGTCTTTCTTCAGAAGAACACTAATAAAGATTTTTGGAAGATGGAGTCGTGTAGATTACTTTTATGCTGCCTAAATGTGACTTTTGGACCGTCAAATTGCTGGCACCTGTTTATTTGCATTATAAGGACCTGACAGAGTTCTATTTTCTTCCCAAAATATTCATGTTCTGCTGAAGAAAGACAGTTATACACATCTGGAATGGCATCAGGGTAAGTGAATAATGAGAGAATATTGCTTCTCTGAAATGACCTATTCCTTTAATATGGTTTTCATTTTGTTCAGATTGTTTCTGGATCACTTTGGCACACCATTCTTGTTGTCGAATTGCAGCTACAAAGCACATAGTCTTAAAGCCACAGTTGCAAGCTTGCTTCTTGGATGATACCATCCACTTCTTTGTATCCTCTACTGGCTTCCCGTATGGTGGGCTAGCTTGGCCTCCTGCATTGGGGTTGGCACCAGGGTTTTACTTTGCAGGGTGAGTGGCTAGCTTCGCAGACCGAGATCGCGCAGACTTCAGCAGAGAAGAGCAAGGCCACTTCAGCGACGACAGCAGCTACCAAACGGGCCTTCCCCGCCGTTCATCTAGCCAGTCTTGTCAGCCAGCTGCTGAGTTTCGCCCTCTTGGTCACTACCCTCAACTGTCTCATCAGCAAGGCCCAGCATGGCCCACCTCCCTCTCCACTGCTGGATCGAGCAGTAAAGGGCAGTAAGAAAGAACTCAGCCACAGAGACTCGGATGTGGCATGTTTGTTCTACTGCCCTGGGCTCGGCAGACTGGTGCATTCTGCTCCTCTGGCACACATGGAATTTCCTCTGGAAGCTTGAGGCTAGATGAGGACAAAGACTGCACGTCCTCTGCTACAGCTGCACTAAAGTCCTGAGATCTAAAAACTGATGCCTAAAGAGCACAACAGTGGGTGCCGGTGAATCACATTACAAATTTTGGACTGCCAAATATAGACATTTTAACTCTAAATTGGATTGAGCATGCAAAACAACCATATTTCCTAATGTCCTGTGACAACCTTAGTGAGGTCATGTGATAATGTAGCATACAAAAGTTTGAAACGTTAACTGAAATGGTTTCACTCACTATATTTAAAAAATAGTAGGCAGTAAACAGTATACTGTGCAGTATCAGAGACGGGCCACTTCTATTAAAATGAATGGGAGAAATTGGAACACCCAACCAAGGAGCTCTAAGCATCCAATGGTCAACGGATGTAGAACGGAAGTCCCATCTTACAGGTAAAAGAGCCAATCACCTTTTAGATACAGACATTGCCAGTAGATCAACTCGAGAACACACATGCGCATTAGCTATACAAGCCTGGAAAATGTTATTTAGTGTAATATGAGGTTAAGCAGCATAATTTATGATACTAGTGCTGTCAGATTTTATTGCTGATTTGAAATATGTTCTTTGATCGTAATCTTGACCAACCGATTTTGAGATTTCAGTGTTCCCCCATTCAAGTAGATAGGAGCTGCACTGGCATGAATGGAAATGGCTGCCTGGGAGCATTCCAAAGATGGCCACCAGTGGAATGACTTGCTAGAAAGACTTTTGCAGTATTCAGCCAGAATACCATTTTGAACTGCCAAACAGTTGCACCTGCAACCATTTTGAAAAGGCAAAAGCCATATTAAGTAATATTCCTGGGTTAATACATGCTAGACTCTGTAAACAACATCTGTGGCATGCTGTTGATTGCCTCGGGGCATAATTTCAGCCAAAAATATGTTAAGAACTTACATAATAATGGAAGTATAATATTGGGCAAGCATACAATTACTCCATAGAGTTCCATTGAAAGTAACATTTTTATGTACACATTTTTAGTTTGTCTTTAAATGTTATACTAGCATTATTTTGTTAATCATAATATATCAAATATGGTTTGGCTTGAAGAGATGGTTGTGTTTTGTGGTGTATATGTGGGTACAAGTTTGCCAACAAGACAATGATGTTGAAGGGTCTAGCTTTGTCAACTACTTGCCTTACTGGACATATATTTCTCCTAAAGGAACATTTTTCAAATCAGCAGACAGACGTTAGTGGAATATGCAACAGTAAATCAGTTCAGAATATATTTTATTCAGTAATTCAGTACAGAATAAAAAAGTTTAACATTATATTACACCATGGGTATGCTGATTTTGCTCATCATGAACATCACTGAACATCCTAATAATAAATCCTAGAATACATTTGTCTCATGTGAATATTCCTAACTTTGAGGCCCCTTAGAGCCATAGCAGATAAAATTGTGCTATTACGTTCTACAAAGATTTGTCAACATGCAGTAATTCTGCTTTCTTTTTCAAAAAATCATAATGGAATGTTCAGGATAGCTATTGGAATTTCTATCGTAATTTGAAACCAACAAGGACATTCTAAGGCCACATCCACATGAATCTGTTTTCATTTGAAAACTATTCATTTCTTAACCTTATCATTGTCTTAAGTATTAAGTAATAGAGAGCATTTCTGAAATGCTGTCTTTGGTGGAGAAACCATTCTAGTGTGGATGAAAGGTGTAAATGCAGCAAATTAATGCATTTCAAATGAAATCGGATTAGTGTGGATGTGGCTTTACATGATACTTATTCGATCCCATTAGTAATCTTTAGGATTATTGGTTGCAAATTATACATATAAAAAAAAAAAAAAAAACTCCTCTAGGATGCATAGGTGTATCTACCTTTCAGTAGTGATGGGTGAATAGATCCTCAAGTATTGATACTTTCAATACTTCTGACGAATTCTCACATCCAATACCGATTCCATTACAAAAAATATATGAATATAGTACTAATCGAAATGAAAATAAGTGTTAATGCCAATCCATACCTTTCAGAACATCTTCCAACATTATTTTAACTACTGAACCAGATAATATATCCTGGAGTATCTTGAGTTATTAGTAACAATATTTAAACATGTAAAACTGTAAGAATGAATAATAAATCCAGTCAAAATAACTATATTCTATTTGGACCACAGTGTGTGATTTCATCATTTTAAATGTATAGTTAATTAACTGTGAATGTGTGCAATAAGTGGAAATGTTCTATCATGGGAAAACAGCATACAATCACATTCAATGGTCATAATTTACATCTTTATTTGCCACACCAAACAAAAACTAATTTGTAACAGTTGAAGTCAAATAAGAAAAAAGAACAGATATATTATATATATATATATATATATATATATATATATATATATATATATATATATATATATATATATATATATATATATATGATACAGCCTTGAAAGATTTGTGGCAATTTGAATTTACAAAAACTCTAAAGAAGAAATATACAAAACCTAGTTTCTGCATCTACATTTCTACAAAGAAATATAAAAATGTACTAAACACTTTTATTGCTCTAAAATCTTCCAGCAGTCTGGCAACATGTGTTCGTTTTAAAGCTGTTTGAGAAGACATCACATTTACATAGAGAACTTTAGGCACAATGGGATGTACTGTTGGCATAGTCTCTTAAAGCCAACTGGAACACATATGACATCACCACCATACCAGTGATGGCACCCTTTACATGCTTGGCAAAAAAAAAAAAAAAAGTATATCCCTCATCATAGAAATATATAAATATATAAAACAAAAAATCTTTATAGCGCTTGAAAGCCAAGTTTCTATACCTGTTCCCTTAATGTGAGCTTAAAGCACTCGCTGTCATTTTGGGTAGCTTAACTGTATTTGTTTGCGTGTAAAAATGTCCTCACTGGCTAGAGAAGCATGTTTCTTTGAGATCTACTCAAAAGTAAGTGGAATGTCTGCACAGAAAGAGAGCTTTGAAAATAACCCCCCCGTACAAAGTGTGTGCAAGTGCATATGTCCTTCAAAAATACAGTGACTCTACTTTTATATATAAAAATATTACCTCAAAAACAAGAAATGGTAAAAGTGGGCATCACTGAGAAATGAAGGGCAATATATTTTGCGACCAATGCTAGATAGCATCTTATCCTGACCGTCCTGTATCTTTTGGAAGCCCATTTCTGCCCATTGGAGAGAGATAAAATAAATAAAAAAATCATGCTTTGGTAAATCATAATTTTGAGATACTATGACATAATTGTGAGATTAAATAAAAAGTCAAAATTATGAGATATAATTGTTTTTTTTATCTCAATTTTCAAACCCATCATTATGATTTAGAAAGTCAATTACAAAACTAATTCACTGATAAAGTCAAAACAAAATTCTTAAACTCAAAATTATCTCATAACTGATCTCATTGATTAATCTCAATTATGACTCATAATGATTAAGTATCTCATAATGACTTTTACAGTCATAATTTCCATAACTGTCATAATTATGAGATACTAAATCATGAGGTAGTCAAAATTCTCAAATTTAATATCTACTTTCTCGTGATCACAATATCTCCTGATTATATATTTGACATAATTACGATTTAGAAAGTCTATTATGAGATTACAATTCCTGATTATGATGCTAAATAACAGATAAAAAGTCAAATGAATGCTAATGTTAAAATTATCTAATAATCAACCAATAATCTTAATTATTGACTCAATTTTAACTCATAATGATTTAGAAAATCACTGAGAATTTAATATGACTGAGTTAGTATCTCATAAATGACTTATAATCGTAGAAACATGACTTTCTCTCAATGATTTCGTATCTATAATTAAGACCTAGACAGTTATAAATAAGATTATAGATCATAATTGAGATACTGAATCATAACTATGAGATTATAAGGCATACTTATGAGATACTAAGTCAAACATGACACACATGAGATTATAATTATGAGATAAAAGTATCTCAAAATCAGGACTTCTAATAATCTAACAAATAAGACTTTATCTCACAAATATGATTTAGTATCTTATAATTATGACTTAAAAGCAATTTTTTTATCATGTGACAAAAACAGGCTTTCATAGTATCCTGTAAATAAAAGGTCAAGAACTTTCAAAATGAATTACCTTCTCAATTAAAAGAAAACAACTGAAAAATTCCTAATGTTATGGATCAGAGGTGGAGGTAGCTTTTGCACAGCAAAATTCCTCTCCCATTTTCCCAGCAGTTTAAATGAAACTGGATTTTCATTGAGCCACAAGCTGTTCTGCTTTAAAATGATTGCTTAATCTGAGGTATTTCTATATGTTTGACTGAAATGATATGCATTTTTTTTTTCCCATACAGCAGTTCTGTAATGCTACAGGTAACAGTGTGTAAAGCGCAATAAGAGAAATCCCAAACGAATACAAACATACAGACACTGTTACTCTCCCACACATAAATATTATTGATCGTAGTTTACATTTTAAAACAAAAAAGGAAATGGATTGGGATATTAAATGTATAGTTAAATGAAGCAAAATAAATGCCTAACGCTCTGCAGATCTATTTAACCAGTAGGGATATTTTGTGTCTTTCAAAGTAAAATATGGATTAAAATAACACATCCTTGGGTATCAGCTGAAGACTAAAATAAAAGCACATGGCAAAATAATATAAATACAACTGAACACACACACACACACACACACACACACACACACACACACACACACACACACACACACACACACACACACACACACACACACACACATATACACATATATATACATATATACATATATATACATATATATACACATATATATATATATACATATACACATACATACATATATACACACACATATACATATACACATATATTATAATTTTTTTCTTTGGGAGAAAAACAAAAATTACTTTTGGTTGTGAGATAGTGTGCAACTTGACGTTTCTCCATTTGCTGTACATGTGAGTGTGTTTGAGTGTGGAAGAAACAAAGTGAGTGTGTTAAGGTGCAGTGATCAGAAGACCTGACCATCGCTCATGTCCTCCAGGTTGTTGTGCTTGGATTGACCCAACGCAGCCATGCACTAACTCACAGAGAACCTGTAGAGACAGAGCAGCATGTATAAAGGGGTAGTTCTAACACAAATCATTCACTCATACTGTGTAGTGTTGTCAATGGTGTTTATCGTGTAAATTATTATGCAATTTCCTATATTTTATTATATATGTTATGCACCATGTAATTGTCACCACCAACACTTGACATGGAGTGGTGGTGGCGTAGTGGCTAAAGCACAGGGCTGTTAATCAGAAGGTCACAGTTTCTAACCCCACAGCCACCACCATTGTGTCCTTGAGCAAGGCACTTAACTCCAGGTTTCTCCGGGGGGATTGTCCCTGTAATAAGTGCACTGTAAGTCGCTTTGGATAAAAGCGTCTGCCAAATGCATAAATGTAAATGTAATGTGTAGTATTGATTGTCTTCCAATACTCCCCAATTTCTATCAAGCACCTTTCTATCTTTGTGTTCAATGGAAGACAGAACGATATTAAGTTTGTAAATAATGACAGAATTGTTTTATTTAAAGATCTCTACATGGATGAAACATGAAAATGTTATGTGTTATGTCAGTCTGACCTCTGCACCCTCTCCAGGATCTGGCTGATCATCCTGTCTGTGACACCAGGGTAGAGGTCCTCAGCCATGTACAGGCTCCTCTCCAGCTCCTCAATCACTCCTCTCGACATCTCTTCATCTCTGTGCTGTGATTTCAGCTGAAAACAACAGTCACACATACTCAGCAAAAGTCAGCAATTTAGTTTTAATGTTTGTGACTATAGAGATCAATGAACAATTACTAGTGCTGTCAGTTGATTTAAAGGTTATATTATTTGCAGATTAAATCGAAATAATAACAATTAATCTCAAATCAATATTTGCTGAGAAATGCCCCACAATTGAGACAACATTATTGTCACAGATAAAAAAAAATTGGAATAGAAATTGCACAAAAGTGGCTTTATAAAGTCAATATATTGTTAGTTTCCATATCATTGAACATCCATCAAAACAAACCGAACATGTTACAGTGTTCAGAACCAGCAACAGTTCAAGTCAGAAGTTTACATACATTTAAGTTGAAGTCATTAAAAAAAAATTAACCACTCCACAGATTTAATATTAGCAAACTGTAGTTTTGGCAAGTCATTTAGGACATCTACTTTGTGCAAGACACAAGTCATTTTTCCAGCAATTGTTTACTGACAGATTGTTTTACTTTTAACTGACTATCACAATTCTAGTGGGTCAGAAGTTTACATACACCAAGTTAACTGTGGTTTAAGCAGCTTGGAAAATTCCAGAAAATTATGTCAAGCCTTTAGACAATTAACCAATTAGCATCTGATAGGAGGTGTGCTGAATTGGAGGTGTACCTGTGGATGTATTTTAAGGCCTACCTTCAAACTCAGTGTCTCTTTGCTTGACATCATGGGAAAATCAAAGGAAATCAGACAAGACCTCAGAAAAAAAATTGTGGACCAAGTCTGGTTCATCATTGGGAGTATTTTCCAAATGCCTGAAGGTACTACGTTCATCTGTACAAACAAAAGTAGCAAGTCTAGCTGTCTCATAGAAATTAATGTAGTTTGTTGCTAAAAGTGCAAATCAATCCCAGAACAACAGCAAAGGACCTTGTGAAGATGCTGGAGGAAATGGGTAGACAAGTATCTATATCCACAGTAAAACGAGTCCTATATCGACATAACCTGAAAGGCAGCTCAGTAAGAAACCAATGCTCCAAAACCATCATAAAAAAGCCAGACTACAGTTTGCAAATGCACATGCGGACAAAGAACTTTTTGGAAAGATTTTCTCTGATGAAAAAAGAAATATGGCCATAATGACCATCGATATGTTTGGAGGAAAAAGAGTGAGCCAGCATCATGTTGTGGGGATGCTTTGCTGCAGGAGGTACTGGTGCACTTCACAAAATAGATGGGATCATGGAGGAAGAAAAATTAAAGTTAAAGACAAAATTATTAGCCCCTATGAAATTTCAATTCTTTTTCAAATATTTCCCAAGTGATGTTTAACAGAGCAAGGGGATTTTAACACAGTATTTCTTATTATATATTTCCTCTAGAGAAAGCCTTATTTCAATTTGCCTGGATTTTTTTAAAACTGCTAACGTCAATATTATTAGCCCCCTTAAGAAATTATCTGTTTCATTGGCAACAGAACCAACCACTGTTATACAATGACTTGTCTAATTAACCTAACTCGCCTAATTAATCAAATTGAGGATTAGTATCTTGCAAATCAACCAGTGAAGTAATATAAAACTGTCATCATGGCAAAGACAAAAGAAACTTGAGAAAAAGAATTGTTAATGCTCACAAAGCAGGAGAAGGTTATACATGTTTAAAGCATTTTCAGGTGTCAAGAACTGCCGTGAGAAGTATTAAGAAGTTTGAAGAGAACAAGACTGACAGAGGCAGGAAGCAAAAGATTTCAAAACTCTTGGAAAGAAAACTGGTGAGAGAGGTTTCTAAAAGACACAAAAACAACTGCCAAGACACTAGTGAATGATTTAGCCAAGTTTGGGATTGATGTCTCAACGAAGACAGTCACTAGAGCCCTGCACAGGAATGGACTGCGAGGTTGCAGACCAAGAAAAACTCCACTTCTGAAGAAGAGACACCTCCAAGCTAGACTTAATTTTGCCAAGGACAATCTAGACAAAAACGATGCATACTGGAAACGTGTCCTTTAGTCAGATGAGACAAAACTAGAGCTCTTTGGCCATAGAGATGTTGCCTATGTTTGGAGAAAGAAGGGAGAGGCGCTCAACCCAAAGAACACTGTTCACACAGTGAAACATGGCGCTGGGAGTATAATGCCGTGGGGATGTTTCAGTGCATCTAGAACTGGGAATTTCATCAGTGTCGAAGCAATCATGAAAAAGGAAGACTACGAGAAGATTTTGAAAGACAACCTCAGAAATCATGCATTTCTTTACAGATAAAATTGAAATAATCAGAAATAAATTTGAACTATGCAAGCATCTGTCATAGCACCTCAGAAAACAGTGTCTAATAATTTTCCTCACGTGCAACTTCAATCCTTTGCTGTCATAGGTTATAAAGAGCTAACAAAACTTATTGAAACATCAAAAGCCACAACATGTTTGTTAGATCCAATACCAACTAAGCTCTTAAGAGGTATCTAATGTAATTTCAGAACCTCTTCTTAATATTATAAATTTCTCGCTATGCTTAGGACATGTCCAAAGTAACTTTAAAATGGCTGAAATCAAATCGCTTATTAAGAAGCCATAACTTGATCCTGGAGAACTGTCTAATTATAGACCGATTTCAAATCTCCTGTTTATGTCAAAAATACTAGAAATGTAGTATCCTCCCAAATAAGTTCATTTCTACAGAGAAATAGTATATACGAATTAAGAATGTCAGTCAGTATTTAAGCCTCATCACAGTACAGAGACTGCACTTATCAGAGTTACAAATTACTTGCTCTTATCATCTGATCGCGGCTGCATTTCTCTTCTAGTGCTTTTAGATCTTAGTGCTGCATTCGATGCGATAGATCATGACATTCTCTTGAATAGGCTAGAGAATTATGTTGTCATTTGTGGAGTTGCATTAGCATGGTTTAAGTCCTATTTAGCAGACCGCTACCACTTTGTCTATATAAATGAGGAATTGCCAAACCAAACAGAAGTAAAATATTGAGTGCCACAGGGATCTGTTCTAGGGTCTCTGCATGCCTCCTCGTATATGCTCCCCGGAGATATTATCAGGAATCGTGGAATAAGTTTCCACTGCTCTGCCGATGACACACAGCTTTATATTTCTTCAAAACCTGATGAGATTTCACAATTCTCATCAGAGTGTATCAATTATATAAAAGATTGGATGGCCAGAAATGTCCTTCTACTCAATTCTGATAAAACAGAGGTACTAATTTTCGGACCAAAAAAACTTTAAAAAAATAAATAAAAAATTATAATTAATAAAAAAAATTAAAAAAAGCCACTAAGATATAATATGATTCTCAATGGATGTATGGTTACATCATCTTCAACAGCGAAGAACTTATATTATTATAATACTTATATATTTGATACCAATCTGTCCTTTGAAAATCAAATTACCAGTGTTTGTAGAACAGCAATTTTCCACCGAAGAAATATTGCTAAATTACGGCACACGCTCTATGTTGCTGATGCGAAAAACGAATGCGTTCATGACCACAAGACTAGATTACTGTAATACATTACTGGGAGGATGTCCAGCAAGATCAAGAAATAAACTTCAATTGGTTCAAAATTGGGGGTGGGGAAAGACTCTGGACAGACCTGGGAAGCCCAAGCGAGTAGTGCGGGTGAACTGGGAACGTTTGGAGGAGATCCCTGTCCGCGAGATCTTCAACTCACACCTCCGGCGGAGCTTTTCAGGCATCCCTGCGGAGGTTGGGGACATTGAACCGGAGTGGGCAATGTTCAAAGCTTCCATTGCCGAAGCCACGGTGGAAAGCTGCGGCCTCAAGGTTTTAGGTGCCGCAAGGGGTGGTAATCCTTGAACACCGTGGTGGACACTGGTGGTCAGGGAAGCCGTCCGACTGAAGAAAGAGGCCATCCGGGATTTGTTGTCCCGGAGGTCTCTGGAGGCAGTTGCAAGGTACCAACAGGCCCGAAGGGCTGCGGCCTCGGCCGTGAGGGAGGCAAAGCAGTGGGTGTGGGAAAAGTTCGGAGAAGCCATGGAGAAGGACTTTCGGTCTGCACCAAAGTGCTTCTGGAAAACCGTCCGCCACCTTAGGAGGGGGAAACGGGGAACCATTCAAGCTGTATACAGCAAAGATGGGACGCTGTTGACCTCAACTGAGGAGGTTATTGGGCGGTGGAAGGAACACTTTGAAGAACTCCTAAATCCCAACATGCCCTCTATGGTAGAGGCAGAGCCGGAGGATGATGGGGGATCAGATTCTATTTCCCTGGGGAGGTCACTGAGGTAGTCAAACAACTCCGCAGTGGCAAAGCCCCGGGATTGATGAGATCCGAACAGAAATGCTGAAAGCTTTGGATGTGGAGGGGTGTCATGGATGACACGCCTTTTCAACATTAGCGTGGAAATCTGGGACAGTGCCTAAGGAGTGGCAGAACGGGGTGGTGGTTCCCTCTTCAAAAGGGGGATCAGAGAGTGTGTGCCAACTACAGGGGTATCACACTTCTCAGCCTCCCTGGTAAAGTTTACGCCAAGGTGCTGGAGAGGAGGGTTCGGCCAATTGTCAAACCTCGGATTGAAGAGGAACAATACGGTTTTCGTCCTGGCCGTGGAACGACGGACCAGATCTTTACTCGCAAGGATCCTGGAGGGGGCCTGGGAGTATGCCCATCCGGTCTACATGTGTTTTGTGGATCTGGAGAAGGCGTATGACCGGGTCCCCCGGAGATACTGTGGGAGGTGCTGTGGGAGTACGGGGTGGGGGATCCCTTCTTAGGGCTGATCCAATCCCTGTACGCCCAAAGCGAGAGCTGTGTCCGGGTCCTCGCACGAAGTCGAAGTTCATTCCATGTGGGGTTGGTCTCCGCCAAGGCTGCGCTTTGTCACCAATCCTGTTTGTGATATTCATGGACAGGATATCGAGGCGTAGTCGGGTGGGGAAGGTGTGCGGTTCGGTGGGCTGGGGATCTCATCGCTGCTTTTTGCAGATGATGTTGTCTTCATGTCATCATCGGTCCGTGACCTTCAGCTCTCACTGGATCGCTTGGCAGTCGAGTGTGAAGCAGCTGGGATGAGGATTAGCACCTCTAAATCTGAGGCCATGGTTCTCAGCAGGAAACCGATGGAGTGCGTACTCCAGGTAGGGAATGAAGTTTTGCCCCAAGTGAAGGAGTTCAAGTACCTCGGGTCTTGTTCACGAGTGAGGGGACAATGGAGCGGAGGTTGGCCGGAGAATCGGGGCAGCGGGGCGGTATTGCACTCGCTCTATCGCACCGTTGATCACGAAAAGAGAGCTGAGCCGAAGGCAAAGCTCTCGATCTACCGGTCAATTTTTGTTCCTACCCTCACCTATGGTCATGAAGGCTGGGTCATGACCGAAAGAACTAGGTCAGCGAGTACAAGCGGCCGAAATGGGCTTCCTCGGAAGGGTGGCGGGCTTCTCCCTTAGAGATAGGGTGAGGAGCTCAGTCATCCGTGAGGAGCTCGGAGTAGAGCCGCTGCTCCTTTGCGTTGAAAGGAGTCAGTTGAGGTGGTTTGGGCATCTGGTAAGGATGCCCCTGGCCGCCTCCCTAGGGAGGTGTTTCAGGCACGCCCAGCTGGGAGGAGGCCTCGGGAAGACCCAGGACTAGGTGGAGAGATTACATCTCCACACTGGCCTGGGAACGCCTCGGGGTCCCCCAGTCAGAGTTGGTTAATGTGGCTCGGGATAGGGAAGTTTGGGGCCCCCTGCTGGAGCAGCTGCCCCCGCGACCCGACTTCGGATAAGCGGTTGAATATGGATGGATGGTTCAAAATGCAGCAGCCAGAGTGCTAACGAGAACCAAGATATATGATCATATTAGCACCATTTTATCATCGTTACATTGGCTACCTGTTAAATTTCATATTCATTTTTTTAATTCTGTTAACAAAGCTTTGAATGGTCTAGCTCCGCAGTACTTAAGAGACATTCTACCATGCTATATTCAATCACAAAATTCTGACCTATTAATAGTTCCTAGAATATCAAAATCCACAAAAGGAAGTAGATCCTTTTCATATTTGGCTCCTAAGATATGGAATAGTCTCCCTAACACTTTGAGACAACACACTCAATCAGTTTAAGTCTAGACTAAAGACTATTTAGCCAGGCATACACCCAATTTATCCTCAAACCCACAATTAGGCTGCTTTAGTTTAGTCTGCCGGAACCAGAAAAAGTGATCATGATCTTTAACTCTGCAATAAAGTGAATGGCATCTATGCTTATATTATTTTATTTGTTTCCCTGTCTCAACCTCTAGACTCCTATCCTGAGGTCACCAGAACTGGCTGGATCCAACTCCATTCCTGCTTCGTGTTGGACTCCACTGCTACGTGTTGCTGTGTGATGACTAAATGCAGTCAGTGCCAGCCAAACATCACTTCAGTCTATTATGATGGACTTCAGAGGATGAATTGATGCCAACTCCAACCTTAAGACATGGGATACTTCATATGCCATTGTCTGAATCTTGGATTTAGGATGGACCTCACCAAAATTACCAGACAGGTTGAACTGCGATGCACCTCACTGATCTCTGCCAGCATCCACCTATTGATGGACTACACTCTTATAATGGAATACATAGACTATCAATTGCCAACAAAAGCCTTCATCAGCCAATTAACAAGGACAATTGCATCTATGTGAACTTCTGCAGTTAATCCATCAAAGACATTAGTCATTAATCTTACAGTTCATACAAAATCTGTTTAAACACTTTAATAATTTTAAACCATGACTTGAACTATACATAAGTAATATTTACATTATATTCATGATGTTAGTCAGAGGGGAACTGGCCCCCACAGTGAGTCTGGTTTCTCGCAAGGTTATTTTTCTCCATTAATCAACATCTTATGGAGTTTTGTGTTCCTTGCCACAGTCGCTATCAGCTTGCTCACTGGGATTATTAATACAATTATTTAATTACTTATTTTTAAACACTATTAACAATTGTATTTTATCTAAATTACACAATGATGATTCATCAACATTATAGACATAACAGTTTTATCTTCTGTTAATGCCTGATCTTCTGTAAAGCTGCTTTGAAACAATGTGTGTTGTGAAAGGCGCTATACAAATAAAATTGACTTGAATGGTGCCCTATTTTGAACAGCCCCTTATTCTGTGGTTTTACCATCAGCTAGACGAAAATCTTTACATCTGATCACTTACCTCTCCGCAACGAGCCATACTAGGTGTTCATTTCAGTAGCATAATGATTCATGCCATTTGCACAAGCTGGCCAGAATGAGTTACATGCATGTCCCCAAAAAAATCCATCAAATCATTCAAGGACACCACAGTGAATTCCTGTATCTGTGCCAACAACATCTTCTTTGAAATTTGAAATCTTGCTGACTTGTGGCTTTTACATAAGCATACACATTGCTTTTCCTCAGAGCTCACGGTCAGTCGGTCTTATTAGTAACAATCTATTTCTTGATGTCATTTTTACTTCTGGGACACCACTGTAGCACTTTATTTGCCTAACTGGACAATATGAGCAACCTAGATCTCCTACCTCGGAAAACACAGGAATCATGACTGTGGTTAAGCTGACAGACTTCTTCTGCACTTCTTCATCCTGAAGGAAGAAGATTGAGGAACACAAGAACTGGTTAGTGATCACCCAGTGTTCATTGCAACAAACGCATCCTTATAACAATTTACTCTAATATTGTTCCAAACTCATATGACTTTCTTCCATGAAACAAATTAGATGTTAGGAAAAATGCCTCTGTCCCCTTCACATTCATTGGATGGAAACAAAGATGCATTAGAAGCGAATGGTGAGGCTGTCAGTCTTTCATTCTTCCAAACATCTATTGTGTTTCGCAGTAGAAAGAATGTCATACTGGTTTAGAAAACAATCAGGGTGAGTAAACACCATTTTCATATTTGTGTAAACTAACACTAACAACCAGTTCTAAATCAGTCAATCAATATGTTGAAATAATCATCATCCAATCAGAACACACCATTCCATTGGACTGCTTCTTGTCTGGCTTCTTCTTGCGAACGGTGGTGAAGGACCATTCAGGAGAAGAGTCATTGTCCCTACCGCTGGGCTCCCTATTAGACATACAGACACCATAAGTTGGCCATCAATGTTGTAAAAATTGGCAATATATCATGACAGTTTAGTTGAGATTTTACATTCGAATTGGAAGATTATGAACATACATTTTCATTTAAAATAACCTGCACTGACGAATCATGCACAATAAGTCCAGAGAGGCTTTATTAAAAAAGTAAAATCAATAGTCAATATTGATTTCATGTTGTCATAAATCAGAATTTATGCAGACTAAAACCCCATCTATCAACTGTACAATCAAGCTGGCTGGATTGCAGCAAAGAATCCCTTTTACAACTTTTGACATTTTAAATGTCAATGTAATTAATAAAAACAAAAACAGAAAACATTTCTATTGTTAGGGGACTCGTCGTAACGTGATTCATCTAATCTAATTGATACCTGGGAGGAGATACTGCCTGTATTTTTATACATCACAGAAAATTATTATCCAATCCAAAGCAAAGCATTTCTCAGAAACAAACGTTTGAAACATGGAAAGAAGGGTGTGTAGAATGTGTTTTAAAAGGGTAGTAAAAGTTGCTTCGCCCTATTTGGTTTAAATTTTGTTCATATGAATTCTGCTTTGTTTCCAAAAAAAAAATGCATACTAAGGTGACTTTTGTAGATTATAAACTCAAAAGCCTTTAGACAGAACCAGGGGCGATTCCAGGATTTCAATGTTAGGGGGGCTCAGTCCTCAGACACCATAAGATGTGCACATTTAATGAATTACACTCTTTTGCAAAGATGGTGTTTTTTAAAACTAGCTTGCTAAAATTTATTCGGAATACTGTCATTTTCTATTATAAACATTTATAAAGTTGTAAAAAAATAACAATAAAAATATATTGTAACTGTCTATTTATTGGCAAACATGTTTCATCCGTCCCAATTATTCCCTTTTTGTCCTTCATTTAATAACAAAAATTATAAACATGAATCAATAGTTTCGCAACTTCATTGGATTCAAGTTAAAACACCACAAAAACCTATTACTACAAATATATGAATGTCACATATTTAGTGAAGTGGATTACATTTTGATTGTTTCTGTCATTAGCTCGTGATTAATGGATTTCGTTCACCAAAAAGATTTGTTCAATGACAATGTTTGTAAATCACTCCTCAATCAGTAGGTGGCAATAAATGAACATCTTATGTATTTTGAGCGAGTCATTACACTATTGATAAAGCACAGAGTCGTTCATGACCGAAAAAAGTCTAATTATACTTTATTAAAATCTCCATGTCTACTAAGAGTTCAGCAGATTGTTTAAGCATAATAAGCATTATTCCCCACAAATGACAACAAAGCATATCTATCATTTTGTGAACTGCTGTGTATACTACACAAAAAGACAACAATTCTAGCCATAGAACACTAAGTGATTCAATTAAGTCCTGAAGTCAATGTTGTCATCAGTCAATTTAACAAATTATTCAGCCTCTTTCTCTCCTTGTTTAACAAGATTACCAAACTAAACAACATTCCTCCTCTCCTTCAGTCATTCTGCAGATGCTGATACATGCTCGTTCATGAATGAGATGACTGTTTTGTCCCGTTCAGACTCCAATCACCGACTGGTTTAGTGAAGGGGTATATTCCTTCACTGGGTCAAACCAATTATTCACAGCCACAGCTTCAATGCTACTGGCTCACACTATAGTCAGTCTTTACGGCCAAGAAAAGTCACCAAAGCAGTCTTGCGCTGCAACCAGAGCTCCAGTGTGAGATTATAGATTTTTGTATTACTGCAGGGTTACAGATTTTTAGGGGGAATACAAATTTAGTAACACTAAAACATCCAATATTTTACAATAAACCTCACAGGGGGGCTACTTTTCTCAATTCCTGTATAGGTCAGATGGAACTAGGGTCAGAAATCAAGTTTTCCATTAAGTGGCAATATTTGCCCCATTGGAACTGATTTCCAGGGTTTTAAATTTTTTTTTTTGACTCAGTCATCATTTTGTCAAATACTTTAAACAATTCAATTTGAAAAATGGCATGTTTCAATAATTACACAATTGCCTGATCTGTACACATTACATAATGTGCATCGTTACTGAAACAAAACTTTTCCAACTATTTTGGCTATAAAATTAACATAGCCTTCAAAACTAATGCACAGACACAGAGGAGATGACAGCATTTCTCCAGATTTGGAATGAGGAGCTTATAAAAAAAATTAAATAAAAAAAGTAGCATCTCCACGCATAAAACAATGCAAAAATAAACATTTAACAATCTACATTATTCAGAGAATTGATTCATACACTAAAAATTGTTAATGTTAAATTATTTTTGGATCATTAATAACATTTTATTTAACATCAAGGCCATTTAACACATCCACATATTATTTTTGTGAATGTTATTAACTATAATGTAGAATTTGGTTACATTATATTTAATGTTTTCACAGACCTGATTAACTTAATATATAGAAAACATTCATCCCTCCCACACTTTTGGCTTCTAGCAGGTAAGGAGGCTTTTCAAACAGAAAGATGCATAAGTGAGATGAGCAGATTAGGCTATCGTTATAGGGAGCAACAGTGTTACTCACTAGGACAGTATATTTTGAATAAAAGGTTAGAACGGTCACATAATTTAGCACGTGAGCATGACACCGAACTGATGTGGGGCAAGAGAAGCAGAGTGCCCGTCTGTGCACGGTTATTGCATGAGCATCAGCCACTGACTCAAACAAAAGATCAACAAAGATCAAGATGTATGTATTCTGAACTGCATCAGATGTTATTAATAAAACAGGAACTCTTTGCCCTCATATTTTGAAGTTCAGGAGCATTTTTGCCCAGAGCCCCCGTTAATTTCCAACCCTGGATGTAACTCTAGAGAGATGCAGATGAGAGATGTAACAGGTGTTTAAATGTCTCTTCACCATGCAGCTGTTACATAAAGCTTTTTCGCTATTTCTGCCTTTGTTAAATGGGCTGCATTATGACTAATGATGGGAGAGCCAAGATGTGAAAGCCTTAAAAACAATAGATTGCTCCAACTTCACGCGCTTTCAATGCAAACAGCTTTGTTGATTATAAACATGAACAATATAGTTATCGCGTCGCTTGCTTACGGAGACGTGGAATAACACCATTTGCATGTCGATTTAACAGGTTTAGAAAAGTTTATACATCTGTAACATCTTAAGTTCAACAACTATGTGACAAGGTGCTTCCTCTATGCGCTGATGACAGCTGCACATGAGAGATAGGGAAAGATAGAGCAGATTTACTTGCGCATCTTCAGTAAATTCAGTTTGATACAAAAACAAGTTTATCGATTTGATTTTGGTTTACTAATTTGCAGCTGCACTGTAAAGTTAATAAAAAGTGTGTGGAAATTTCCTAAATTATGAACGTGGAACGATTAAAATCGTGTGCAATACCCAAAATTCTGCACTGAATTTCAGGCCCTGAGTCATCCTTCAAGCTTTTCCTGTTTTGTAATGCACGCATCGAGCATGTGACCTTCTGTAATGCCCAAGTTCAGACAATAGGCCATAAAAACTACAGAGACCTCAGTCCTGTTGGAATCAGTACATGAATCACAGATGTGCAGCTTTATAAACCGTAACAAAACACTGTTTTGAAAATGAATCCTGCCTGAATAGTGTGTGTGTGTGTGTGTGTGTGTGTGTGTGTGTGTGTGTGTGTGTGTGTGTGTGGCATGCTCACGAGTCAGAGTCAGAGCTGGATTCTCCATCGCTGTGGCCCTCAGCCTTCCAGCGCTTTAGCCTGTCGATGAGCTCAGTGAGGTAGGACGTCTTCTTGGCATATTTAACAATGAACTTGTGCTTCAAGAGCTCCTTTGCTGTTGGCCTCTGAGAAAGGCAGACAATTTGAAATTACATTAACTTAATCATTCTAAAAACAAACTGTAATAGCCTTGTGCCCAGGGTCTAATATGAACACTAGCCAGGCACCAAATGCAAGCAAATATTTGCTACCAGTTTCCAGTAACTTTATTAGGAACTGCAACATCATAAGAATTAAGTATAACTGTTAGAATGATAGAATCAAATCAAGAAATATTTGTTGACTAACAACTTCAAACTGGAAGAAAAAACGTGCAATCAGAAGCTTATCTACTCTAGGATGAAAAATTTTTTTTTATAAAGTTCTCCTCGCACTAAGCCACCAAAATGAAAATGAGGGTCAAAATAACTTTGGATCTTCATGTTTTTGTGACAAGTGCAATTTCAACAGGACCAGCTCACTGTTGCAAGGAAATTTCAAGAAAAAAAAAAAAAAAGACTCCCTTTATTTTCATTGGAATAAATATAATGTATATTTTAATTACAATTGTGCTAAATGCAGTATTACAGCAGGTAACAAATATTTACAGGTGGCAAATTCTCAATTCACTAGATATCAGCAGGTGTGGCAAACCTTTAAATCTGAACACTGCTTGTCATTTTGTATGACAAAATGCATACATTTGGCATTGTATGTATTATTTTTTCAGAAATAAAGTCGCACCTGGTCAAAATCGTTGAGTGAAAAAAAAAAGAAAAATAAGTCGCACTGTGTATAAGCCACACTGACAGAGGTTTCATGCGGCAGAATTAGGACCTGGGAGCAGTCGTCGGACTACCCTTCGGCCACTCAACAGCACGTCAACATTCCATCCTGTGGAGATTCCCACATCATACCACTGTGTTTTTAGCCTTCTTTTAATCGAGAGCATATGCTTTAAACTTTGAATTGTGTGTAACCGTTTTTAATATTTTGTTTGTTTTATTAGTAGCGATCTTTATTAGAAGTGATACGATTGCTTCTAGAGTGAAAAAGTTCAATATTTAAGTACTTTTTAACTATAAAGCATTGCTTGCAGTCAGCAGCGGTATGCGCGTTACGTAAAAAATGTGAGACACACACGGAAGAGCGGCAATGTTTATAAGTGAGGAAAATTAAGACTGTACAGTAGCTTAGTTGGTTTTGGTGTAGATCTGTATTTATCCGTTTCTTTACTCACAATGGTGCATTTGTGTGCTTATCATGGATGTCTAAACCGAGAGGAGAACGTGAGATTACATCCATAACATGGCAACGCGAGACACAGCGTGATCTCCACCCTCTCATGAAACGGACCGGAAGCAATACATATAAAATGTATGTTTTTCACACCAAAAGTAATTGCGTTGCTTTAGATTACATTAATTTAACCACTGGAGTCATATGGATGACGTTTATGCTGACTGTCTGTGATTTCTGATCACCATTCATTTGCATTTTAAGGACCTACTGAGCTGAAATATTTTCCGATTTTTCTTCTAATGTGTTCTGCTGAAGAAAGTAAGTCATACACACCTGGGATATCATGAGGGTGAGTAAATGATGAGAATTTTTATTTTTAGGTGAACTGTTCCTTTAACTAATGTTAAAAAAGGAACCTATTGTAAAGTGTTGCCCACAAAAAAAACATACAAACCCACAACAAATAATCCACATCTGTATATAACATATGTAACTTCTATGCAGTAAACAAATGAATATCTTTTCGTCTGTGAGTAAAAAAATCTGCTTATTGTATTCCGTTCATTCAATGTTACTGACTGTCTATATGTGAACATTTCTGATATTTAAAACCCACTTTGCTGTGCACTAATTATCCGGTTCAGTTGCTGAATGTTTTAGTACAAGTGTGATGAAACAAAATTTTGTATGCATGTGAGGAGTTGCGTTTGACAGCAGTTTTGTTTGTTAGAACAATTATGTTTTAATGGAACACAAAACTTAAACAGGCAACATAAAATTATTTGTAAAGGCAAAATACTCTGAATAGGCTACTTTTGAAATGCATCTAACGTCTCTATGACGGATGTTTTTATCTGTTTGTAAGCACGTGTTTTGGTGTGCAGTGCATTTCACTGGCCAACACCAATTACGAATACGTTATGTAAAAAGTTGCAGGACCTTTCAGATGATGGTCAAAAAAACAATACTTATTTCCCCAAAATACTGTTGTCTAACAAAAACCTATATTAGAAAGCATGCATTTGTGCTTACAAACGCAGGGTCTTTGTTAAGACAGGAGTCCACAAACTCTTTGAAGATCTTGGAGAAGTCTCCGTTGAGGGTGGGTGGCGTGTTCTTTGGGATGTGGAAGAGAACCCTCATGGGGTGCATGTCTGAGTTGGGGGGCTCGCCCTTCGCCAGCTCAATGGCAGTGATCCCCAGAGACCAAATATCAGCCTGAAAAGAAAGTAAACAACACAGCAGTATAAAATGACTTCGTCATGATGAATCATGCTTCTAAACATATTTTAGGAGCAAATAGCAGAGCATGCTTGTACATAAAATTATTTTATCAAGAAAGCACAAGATATTTGTTAAGCTAGTTAAAACCCGGCTGCTATTGTTGAGGAAATGATGCTGTTTTCAAGTCATCCTGGGAAGTTCATACTCTGAACTAGTAATTATAATGGGATGAGCGGAAATAAAATGAACATGTTGGGCAATGTGCTCACATCAACCATACAGTCCAGACCATCTTTTCAGCATACCCGTTCAGAATTTCACTTTCAGACCAATCAAACAAACTGCTCAAGCAGGAAAGCACCACAAAAGGTGCCTCTCACTCTCTAGCTCCCTATGTTGTGAATCAAGTACATCATGAACACGAATTCAGGCAGACTGATGGCTTCAACAGAAGTATATACCATCGATTAACAACCTCAGAACTCCCGGTAGGTCTGTCTTTAAAAGTAAATGAGTTACAAAACTTGTTTTAAGACTGATGTTCTATACAGCCTTATTAACCATACTGCTTGACTATAAAGCTGCTCTATAAAGCAAAGTGCATTCTGAAAGGGATTCTCTTAACATGATTATTCAAACAGATGGGATGAACAACAAGCCTGCAGGCTGCTGTAGTGACTGTGGCTCGTTTGGAAGGATGCGTCCTCCAGAGGTTGCATACGCCATTGAGGCGGTCTAGTTAAAAAATGTGTTTAGTTTTTTTTATTGGGAATGCAAAAAAGATTAACAATTGTATAAAATTTAAGTGCATTTACAAAAAAAGGCATTGACAATAGATAAAATAAGAAAAAGACAAAAACATTTTTTTAATGAAAAGACAGCCTCGATGACGTATGCGGCCGACAAATGCGACCTACGGAGGACAAATACGAGCCTTCAAAATGAGAGACAGCCTGTATAAAATGTGTTAGACGAAGCAGGGTGTGTAGATTCAGTAAAAGGTGATTATTTGTAAAAGGTACCTTTGAGTCATAGGCGGACTGTTGGATGACTTCCGGGGCCATCCAGAACGGTGTCCCCACAAACGTCTCCCTTTTGATCTGTGTGTCCGTCAGCTGTCCCGCCACACCAAAGTCTGCCAGTTTCACCTCCCCACACTCAGACAACAGCACATTGGCAGCTGCAAGTTCATAAGATGAATAAGATTTAAACAGCCAGACACCAAATGGTCTCAGCTTTAGTCAAAAGCTTTAAATACTACTTAAAAAAATGTTTTGTTAAGTAGATATAAATTCATCATAAATTTGTGTTAATATTCATAATGATTTTGACTAAGTGACCATAGAGAATAGGGGGGAAAAACCTATTTTTATAAAATTAATAGCGGACAGTTATGGCAAACAATCAGTGACGACCTGCTATAGATAAATTATTTATGGTTAATTAATTATTGCTTAATCAGCATTTATTAGCCTAAGTATATCACAATGTTTACTTTGTAGTGTTTCTATTGTAATAGAGATAAGACTGCATGTTTTATTTCCCTTTTGGGTTTTGTGTGAGCTGGAAGCACAGACAATGAAAAATAAAAGTCCCTTGTGTTTTGCACGGTTGTTCATAGTCTCTGATTCACCATTGCCGTTTCATTGCTCAATGAACATTCCTGTGATTGGTCAGAATACTGAACCGCTGCAAAGACTTGTTGTAAATAGAAACCTTTGACAGAGTAGATTGAAATGGAATGCTTTTTTCACAATTAGTTGATCACAACAGCCATTAAAGCAATCCCATTTCATTTTTCTACTGTACAGTCCAAGAACATATATTTTACTATGAATATAGTCAAAGTGAATAGTCAAACACAACTCAAATCCCACACTTAGAAATGACAAAAGTTGTAACGCTGAAGTGCTGTACTTGTATATCCTATCATTTTAAAACAGTCTTTAACTTGTCTTTTAGGACTGGAGGAAATTAATAAAATTTTATTCTGAAAATATTTGTATTTTATTATGTATCTTAAGTTTTTCATTAAGTACAATTCAATTACATAAAAAGACTCAAGATGGTAAAACCATTGAAGAAAAATGGCAAAAAAAAAAAAAAGGGCCAAAGCACCAATCTGTGCTAAAATTCGTACGCAAGCCAGCTGGAATCTACCTCACCCTGTGCTGTTCAAACAAGTGGAAAAACAAACGGCAGTGGAAAAACAAAGGAGTCACACCCGCTCATCCCGCGCAGACACAAATATTCTTCACACAGAGGCAAATGTGCTGCGCACACACACCTTTTATGTCCCTGTGGATTTTCTTCTCTGTGTGCAGGTAGTCCAAACCTTTCAGAATCTCCTTCAGCATAGTGGAGATCTGGTATTCGTCAAAGGGTCCGGCTCTCAGCTGCGCATGCACACACGCAGACATTTTAGGCTAAGGGTTTAGGATATGTAACAGGAGACTTGCAAACATTAATAAAGTGCTTACCAGGTCCAGAGCTGAACCTCCACCCAGATATTCCATTATGATCCATAGTTTGCTGCCCTAAATGAAAACAACAATAGAAATGGTGATTAATAAACTCAGAGCTAGGAAAACGATTCTCTCATGAAAGAGGCACAAGCGAGAATTTACATTAACACATAATTTGGACCTTAAATTACTTTAACAAGATAAAATATCACTTATATTATTATATAACAAGCATGACCTTATTAAAATACTTAGTTAAATATAATGTCAGTTTGAGGTATTAAAAATTTGATTTATGTGCACATAATCTTTTACTTGCAGAAAAAAATACTGTGCAAGTGAAATAACTCTGGTTAAATCGTATTAACAGTAAATGTCAGCCAATGATGATATCTTGACTGAAATAAGGCAGGTGTAGAGTTGGGGCACGTGCTCTGTATGATGCATGATCAGATGCACACAGAGAAATCCAGACAGATGATGAGTGAAGACTGTAGAATCTTATTTCGGTCCAAATGTAATGCGATCGCAAAATGCGTGGCAATTAATATACTAAACAATAATGCATATTTGCAAATACCAAGCTAAAACTCTTGGAGACTGACAGAAAAACAGAACGGGTCCCGTACTGTAACAGATTGCATGCACACATATGTATCTGCCCCATGCATTATAAAGGCAGTGAGAAACAACTCATGAAATGCATTTTAGGGTAAAGATCTGTGCTTATGGTTAGTAAAATCAATTAAAAAAAGTTATTTTGAGGTCATTGTGTTGTTTTCAGCAAATCATAATTGTGTGTATCAAAAAAAGATATTTTGAAATAGTGTTTAAAATAATTACATTGACATGTATAACTACACTTTTTCTGCATAGTTGTCATTTAATTTTAACAAGCTGATGGTTATTCCAAACCAATGCAAATTTAAAACTAGCATTTTCAGCCCAGTGTCTCTAGAAGCTTTTGTATTTTGCCAAGAATTTATTTCAGTGCATCACTGATTAACAGGGTAAATATATAGATTTTCTGATTAATTATCTTCATTATAACTATTCCAGTATCAATTCTTAAAATCCTAATATCAATCTTTTGTTTGTACTTTAGCTGACTTCAGATTTGGTTGTGTTGATTTTATTTTCTTATTTTCTTGTTAAATAAAAAGCAACTGCAATATACACAAATAAATTTGAATAAAATCATATCAGTATCAAGTTGATAGTTTGTGAATTGGTATTAAATCGGGAAATCTGAATCGATACCCAGCCCTACTTCTGTTTCTCTTATGCGTCACATGATTACTTTTTAAAAATTATATTTGCCAACCATAAATAATTTTTCAAACTGTTATGAAGAACGGACAAAGAATAATAATAATAATAAAAAAAGCAAAAAAAGGAAGATTGTACTCTATACTAGCGGTCTGCACAGACCTTAAAATTAACCCGAACCATACCAGAGAGCGTATTGTCCGATCCTACCCTACATTCATAACAGTATTGAAACAGTAAACATACAGCTTTAACAAGGCACAGCAGGCCCTCAGTACAATAGAGCAAAAGGCGGAAAAAAAACATTGACTTACCGTTTATGCACTGAAACTTCACCTGGTGCAGAACAATGGATTAATAACGCTGCAACAGTACCCTTTATGCAGCCTGAACTTGTTCAGATTGTTGAATCTTTGTGATAACTGCACTAAAAACAAATCTAGACCCAGCGCAAAGAATGAAACAGAGCAGGTGTCTCAAGTTCTTTTTAACGTGACATGGAGTTTAAAATGTGAGCGTTCTGAGAGAGACGCTGAAGAAAAAGCGAGATGTAGTGCAGATGTCAGACATTCGTCCAGCATGTTTAGATAGGAAATCAGAATAGATGCATCCTAACTCATCCGTTCCTGCGTGTCTGTGAGCGAGAGCGTGAAACAAGTTCGGCAAGCCGGTTTATTTTTTCATTCATTACAAACCCGAACCCAAAGTCCTACTTGAAAAACTGACCCGAACCCGGCCCAAAACCCATCGGGCCTGGGTCAGGTTGCAGACCTCTACTCAATACACTTATTTCAAGCAAAACAATCTTTGAAGTTAATTGTCAAATTCGAGTAATGTCAACTTATATTAGTTATCAGCACTTGTACAGTATGTCTTGAGGTGCACAGAATTTCAAATGAATTACTTTAAGGGAGTTATTCTAAACAAATCACACTGGAATTATTTTTTTGTTGTGTTTAGATACAGTTATCTTTTAATTGCTGGCTACATTATTTTAAGGTAATTAAGTGCTACCTTGCTGTTTGCAATAGAAAATGCTTTAAGATTGCATGTGAAGACATTGCTCATGAATGCCACACAATCTACCTTTGCTTTCTTTCAGTCAATACAGTTAGCAATAGTTGTAGTTCACCGTTCATTACAGTTACCCAGAGATATTTCTCAACTATCAGGGGATAATAAGAACCCCAATAAACACTGCCCATCAACACACAATGACAAATGGGCCAGGCGAAATCTATGAACATGTTCTGTCTGGCAACCTTCCAGAAATACAGGTTTTGTGACATAGCACAAAGGGTTTGGCTGCGAGTCATCACAGTGCCATCAAATCTTTACAAGCAAGTAGAACGTCTGCTTCCAAACCCTCCATTAAAGTATGTCTTCAGCAGTCTTTTGTCCTTGTTTCCATTCAAAGGTAACAATGTGCTACTACTCGCATCTGATTCAGAATGTGTGTGTACCGTAGAAAGAGCAATAGAATAGCAGTTAGCATGAAACTTGAGTCTGCTGCAGCAGCTTGGAGGATATCTCTGGTTGGTCAAGAATGATGATGCTTACTTTACGGTCAGACAGAGCATATATTATATTATCTTGTATTATCATATATACACTTGCGGCCAAAAGTTTGAAATAATGTAAAGATTTTGCCTCATCGGAAGGAAATTGGTACTTTAATTCAATTCAACAAAGTAGCATTCAACTGATCACAAAGTACAGTCAAGTCAGTACTGATGAAAAAAACAGCACCATCACTATTTGAATAAAGTAATTTTTGATCAAATCTAGACAGACCCCATTTCCAGCAGCATCACTCCAACACCTGATCCTTGAGTAATCATGCTAAATTACTAATTTGGTACAAGAAAATCACTTGACAATATATCAAACACAGTTGAAAGTTATTTTGATCTTTAAATGAAGCTTAACATTGTCTTTGTATTTGTTTTTGAGTTGCCACAGTATTCAATAGACTGGCATGTCTTAAGATAAATATTAGGTCAAAAACAGCAAAAAAAGAAACTGCTTTCTCTAGAAAATCAGTCAATCATTGTTTTGAGAAATGAAGGATATACAAAGCTCGGACAACTGGCAGGACAGAAAGAGATGTGGAAGGCCAGATGTACAACTAAACAAGAGGATAAGTACATCAGAGTCTCTACTTTGAGAAATATACACCTCACATGTCCTCAGCTGACAGCTTCATTGAATTCTACCCACTCAACACCAGTTTCATGTACAACAGTACAGAGAAGACTCAGGGGTGCAGGCCTTATGGGAAGAACTGCAAACAAAAAGCCACTTTTGAAACAGAAAATCAAAAAGAAAAAGGTTAGAGTCAGCAAAGAAACAGACATTGTACAACAGATCATTGGAAAAGAGTGTTATGGATCTTAACCCCATTGAGCTTTTGTGGGATCAGTTAGACTGTAAGGTGGGTGAGGAGTGCCCGACAAGACAGTCACATCTATGGCAAGTGCTACATGAAGCGTGGGGTGAAATGTCACATGAGTATCTGGAAAAACTGAAAGCGAGAATGCCAAGGATCTGCAAAGCGGTCATTGCTGCATGTGGAGGATTTTTTGATGAGAACGCTGTAGTTTAAGAAGATTTTTTTATTTTTTTTATTGTAATAGCAATTTTTCATGTTATTAATGTCCTGACTATACACTGTGATCAGTTGAATGCCACTTTTGTGAATAAAAGTATCAATTTCTTTCCATAAGAGCAAAATATGTACATTATTCCTCACTTTTGGTCACCAGTGTATGTACTGAACACTTTGTATTGTTAATTTAGGAGGAATATTCCAGGGTCAATACAAGTTCAGCTAAATCAACAGTATATGGCAAAGTTGATTCCCACAAAAAAACAAAAATAAATAACTGACTCGCCCCTCCTTATCTTTAATATAATTTGATAAAAAGAACATACATTAATTCTACTGTTCAAACTCTTTAACTCTATTAACTAATAACTAAATAACTCTATTATTTAAGCATTAAAGGAATAGTCCATAAATGAAAATTCTCTCATCATTTATTCACCCTCATGCCATCCCAGATGTGTATGACTTTCTTTTGCTGATCACAAACAAAGATTTTTAGAAGAATATCTCAGCTCTGTAGGTTCATACAATGCAAGGGAATGGGTGCCAAAATTGTTATACTCCAAAATCTACATAAGGACAATGCAAAAGTACTACAGACGATTCAGAAGCAATATGATGGGTGTGGGTGATAAACAGATACATTTCTAAGCCCTTTTTAACTATAAATTCTCACATATTGCGCAGTCAATCTCCACATTAACTTTCACATTTTCCTTCTGTTTTTGGCGATACGCATTCTTATTGGATATCGCTCCCTACTGGCCAGTGAGGGAATTTATGATAATAAAAAAAAAATCAATTTCTCACCCACACCCATCATATCGTGTCTGAATACATGGAAATAACAACTGTAGTCTTTTTGGTTCCTTTTATGCAGATTTTGGAGCTTCAAAATTGTGGCACCCATTCACTTGTATCGTGTGGAAGAACAGGTGAGATATTCTTTTAAAAATCTTTGTGATCAGCAAAAGAAAGTCATACACATCTGGGATACCAGGAGGGCGAGTAAACCATGAAATAATTTTTGTGTGAATTCTCTCTTTAAAGTTGTTTAGGGGAAGTGACCCAATTAAGCCCACCAAAATCGAAGTTTAAATGTTTTCTTATAGAAATGTTCATAGGCTTCCAATAAAGTGAGAAGTAAATTAAAGATTTGTCATGCCAGAGGGTTTGTCATGCCAGAGGGTCATGCCAGGATGAGCCTGCAGGTGGGGTAACACATGAGGGAGGAGGATGTCTTCCCTGTAATGCACAGCGTTGAAATTGCCTGCAATGACAGCAAGCTCAGTCCGATGATCCCGTGACACACTGCCCCAGACGATGACGGACCATCCACCTCCAAATCGATCCCGCTCCAGAATACAGGCCTCTGTGTATGCTTTCCTTTGACAATAAACACGAGTCCGACAATAACCCCTGGTGAGAAAAAAACTGCGACTCGTCAGTGAAGAACACTTTTCTTTTGTGCCCAGAGGTGATGTTGTTGCCAATGATGTCTGGTAAGGACCTGCCTTACAACAGACCTACAAGCCCTCAGTCCAGCCCATCTCAGGCTATTGCAGACAGTCAGAGCACTGATAGAGGGATTGTGCATTCCTGGTGTAACTCAGGCAGTTGTTGTTGCCAACCTGTACTTGTCCCACAGGTGTGGTATTCGGATGTACCGATCCTGTGCAGGTGTTGTTACACATGGTCTGCCACTGCTAGGATGACCAGCTGTCCTTCCTGTCTCGCTGTAGCGCTGTCTTATGCTGCGTTCACACCGGACGCGAATAGCGCGTCAGGCGCGAGTGATTTCAATGTTAAGTCAATGCAAAGACGCGTTACGCACGTAAAAAATTCCTGCGGCGCGAATGAGGCGTAGAGCGCGGCGTGGTAGACGCGAATACGCCTCATTCGCGCGTCAAGTTCACGCGAATGGCGCGAATTGAGCATCTGGCGCGTTACGCGCGAATGGTGCATTTTTTGCATTTACGCGTTTCACGCGAATTCGCGTCTGCCGCCCGAGTTGAAAAATCTGAACTTTGGCGTCAATTCGCGCCGCGTTAACCAATCAGGAGCCTAGCTGCCTGCTGTCACTCAGGAGGTAAAGTGACGTAAACTCCCGCTCGGAATCTTTCATTATTATTGTAATGTAAAGACAACCAACATTAGTGTCTGGACAGTGTTGAATAAGGAAAAAAACACAGGACAGGTTAATTACTTTTGGAGGCTGGCTCCATTTATCATCAAAACAAAAATAAATAAATAATTTAACCTGATATACTACCATGGAAAACCTGACATTTTTAAAAAGTCTCAACTTAATAAATGTGCATGTTGTGGACCTGACATCCTGGAACTGGGGCTGACAACCTGGGAAAAAAAATACAAAATATAATAATAATGGACTATTTTTTAGATATTTTAGCTCTTTATAGGTTTGTGGGTGGCTCTTAAAAGAGCCGTTGTGGGGAAGTCATGAGGAGGACTTCAAACGCTACTCCGTCGGCTGCCATGGTACTGCTCCCTCCGCCGAGAAGTGTGCCATGAAGACATCCCTCATCCGGAGTGCCTCTCTGGAGGAGTTGTTGGCCGCAACCCGACCCAGACCTGGCAGTGGCTCCTCTCCAGCATGTCCCGCGCCCCTCGCTGGTGGACCCAAGTACGGCGACGACGACCCATATGCCGCTGTTCTGCTCTCCAGAGCAAATACAGAGCGGTGACTCTCTCCACGAATGCTCGATCAACATCAGGCATCTTGTAAAAAGATGGCCGTCAACGGGTTTCGCCTCCGACGCGCGTCACGCGCGTAAATTTCACTTCAAACTTTTGTTTTTTTACGCGCATCAATTTCGCTCTTGACGCGCGAATGGATTCAAAGTGGTCAAGCGTATAACTAGACGCGGTAGGCGCGAATTTGACGCGCTATTCGCGTCCGGTGTGAACGTAGCATTAGGCATCTCACAGTACGGACATTGTAATATATTGCCCTGGCCACATCTACAGTCCTCATGCCTCCGTGCAGCATGCCTAAGGAACGTTCAATCAGATGAGCAGGGACCCTGTGCATCTTTCAGAGCCAGTTGAAAGGTGTCTTTAGTGTCCTAAGTTTTTAAAGCTGTGACCTTAATTGCCTACCGTCTGTAAGCTGTTAGAGTCTTTACGTTCCACAGATGCCTGTTCATTAATTGTTCATGGTTCATTGAACAAGCATGGAAAACATTGTTTAAACCCTTTACAATAAAGATTTGTAAAGTTATTTAGATTATTACAAAATTATCTTTAAAATACAGTGTCCTGAGTTTACTTCTGCGAGTGCAATAAAGACAAAATATACTTATATTCATGATCTATTCTCTAAAAGCAAGTCTAAATTTCTTATATGCTGCTTCTCAGTAGAATGTATATATTTTTTGAAGGATTTAGATATTTTTAAATAATGTAATTTTTTATATTATATTCAACATTGTCAGATAACAATTTCTTTTTTTCTGCAGTATAGCTGCTAAAGTAAATGTATGTTGTTTTAGATACTTATATCTACAAATCAAAAACGTATTTTGTTGCGGTGTATAATGTAACTCAACTTTGTTCACTTCCATCTTTAACTTTCAAAAAAAAACTCTCTTACAAATAAAGCTGTGTATTGCTCATTTTATCACGATAAGAAATGCACAGTGACACACATATTATGACTCAACAAGTCATGAGCCATCACGTTATAATCTAGCTGCTTTAAGTGTGCACGCTCGAGGGATGAGCATTCCCATGACAGTGTGTGCATCAGCCGGGTGCGGTTTCAATCTCTCCCCCTTAGATTGGGACACTTCGCGCAACTCATAGAAGAGGCGCCGACCGCACAGATAAATGCCAGTTTGAGTTTGTGGTCATTTACATGACCTACTTCCTTAAATGAATTTGAATAATGCTAACACATTAAATATAACTGCATTAAAGATTCATTGCCAGGGGGTTTCCTTGAAGATGCTCCGATATGCAAGCTTTGCTTTAGCAGACTGGCAGCTCCGGCTCTGCTTATTGAACAACAATAGTGTTTCTTATTTGGAATTTTTTTTATAATTCCCTCATACTTTCAATCTACATCACATAAAGCTGTGAAAGTTGATATTCCGAAGCATTTGGACTGAGTTGTTTCCTCAGTCAGGTGTGAGCTGCAATCATAGTGTGACATTTGAAAATTTGAGATGACAATTGTTGACGTTGTGGATAAAGTCGACTAATTGTTTCAGCCCTACAGTGAAGTTTAAAAGAGAATAGCATGTGGTAAATACAGTTTTGTGAAATACATGATTTTGAATTCATAACGTATATATATATATTATAAAACATAGAAAATAGTGGAAAAAATGTAAGTTATGTGCTGGAGAGAAACAACTCTTAAGTGCATCAAACAGCACAAGCCCTCTGTCAACACACCTGATGCAGCAACTGGTCCACATTAAACTGTATGATTATTATGATCTTCTTTTAAGTGTTTATAATGTGCTCTCGTGCTCTGTATAACTTCGATTGTGTTTTTTCAGCTTCAACTTGTCTCCGTTGTTTTTCAAACTAGTTTCATCATGCAACATCTTTCAATGGGCTGTTAAGTGCCGTCCCTGATTGAGCTTCTCTGTGCTCACCCCATTTATACAACTACTCGATAATGAAATTAGTTGTCAATGATTTCAATTATCAATAATAATCAATTTTATTGATTAGCTGTTGCAGCCTTAATTTGGATTATCTGAATTATTACATTTATTATACAAGTATATTTGAATTATCAAAAAAGGTCTTAAGATTTGAATGCGTCCTATTGAGGATTAGGCTTTCCAGGCTGGAAAGATGCTCCCTTGTGGAGACATTTCTCATATACCACAGCTTATCAGACAACAGCTTGTGTCATCTAATGGTCTGTACCTTTAGGTATGAGCCGTAGTATTTGGTGACATGAGGACTGTCACACTGGCTAAGCACCGTGATCTCCTGTTGGATGTCTTCGATTTCATCCTCTGCTTCCTCTAGGTCGATGGTCTTGATAGCCACGACATTCTGAGTGCGGCGGTCGATACCTTTGAAGACCTCACCGAATGAGCCCTTTCCGATGCGCTCCAGTTTAGTGAACAGCTCCTCAGGGTCTGCTCGACTGTTCTGTAATACAAAGGATTCACTCAGTTTAACTTGACTAGCTGAGATAAACTAGTGTAATGTTGATTTGGATGTAGGCATCAAGAAATTAAGAATCCATTAAGGGATACAAATAAATTGAAACACTAGAATTACAGCAGTCATGTGATACATCACTAGTAAATTTTTGCAGAGCAATCATATATTTGTGGCTAGGGTTGTCACAATACCAAAACTTTAAGTAATCGATGACAATATCATAAAAATGTCACAATCATCAATAGCAATTATGACACCAAAGCAACACTAATTTCCTTTGGCGTACTCACAGGAGGCCTAAATTACAAATGACAAATTCTTTTTAAGGCATAATTTTCTGTAAAGCTCCTTTGAAACGATGCGTGTTGTGAAAAGTGCTATTTATACAAATAAAAATTGCTTGACTATGTAAAAGTTTTTTTCAATAACTCAAGCAATTATTCATGATAGGGATGTAGACAGTTAACAGATTAACCGGCATTAACAATTTGTTCAACTAATAACATTGGTTACAAATTAACTGAGAGCAAGAGGTTAATTAAAGAAACAACAGATAGGTAATTTGATGGCTTTAACATGTAGAGTATGTTCTGTACACACAAGAGCACAATTAACAAAAACCCCTCTCTTGCTCTCAGTATAAATGACAAGGAAATAAGAAGCATGCACTGAGGGATAATTTCATCTGTGACTAAATGTTCCTATGCAAATTATAAAATGGGACTTTATAGTTTAGTAGTAGCACCTGTACAACGCAGTACCATAAAAAAAAAAAAAAACATCTGCAAGCCTCGACATCTAAGAGCATGTTTATGGCCCTGCAACCCATATTTCTCATGTTGCACGAAAGACGGGAGTGCAATGCGTGGCGAAGCAGGTTTCATTTGTCTGTATAATTATAAACCCTTTCAGATAGAGTCCAGTTATCAGAAAATTTTCAGTAAAGTCTTTTTTTTTCAGTTAAGATCGGAAAACAAACTTGCGTTACAGACATGACAACAATTAACGTTGTTTTTGTGCAACAGCACACTTTATAAAACTTAACTATCACAAAATCCAGAAATGATAATAGCCACAGAATGTAGAAGGGTTGATACACTTAAGAACATTGTGAAAGCAGCACTTGTATGAGTGGAAACAATCCAAAATGCTTTGAAATCTGCAGACTTTGACCTCAGAGACATCGGATTTAAGGGATAGTTTTCCCAAAAATGAAAATCATCTCATCATTTACTCACCCTTATGCCATCCATGACTTAAGGCCTGTTCACAACAAATCCATGAAATTTATTCACACAGACTCTGTAAAAACTGAGAAGCAAAACTATTTCACTACTATACAGTAGGCTGTATCACTGTTGCAAATCTACCTTTATGCCAGTCTCCTGTCCACACCTTCATTATGTTCTTTATATGGTGTTGATGCATTCGGAGGAGTATATAATCAGTGTTTTTTATGCAAGTGAGAGGAGTAAAGAGCAATGTCGCAAATTTGCACACGCATTTTGCTGAGTATATTTCAAACAGACACCTGAAGCCAACTTCTCATTTTATAATATCTGGATTAATGGCTGGATAATATAACACAAATTACAGTGATTTAAATACACATGGACTAATGTACATTAAGAATAACAGGTATGGGGCCTGCGTAATTCAGCGAGTATTGACGCTGACAACCACCCCTGGAGACATGAGTTCAAATCCAGGGTGTGCTGAGTGACTCCAGCCAGGTCTCCTAAGCAACAAAAATTGGCCCAGTTGCTAGGGAGGGTAGAGACGCATGGGGTAACCTCCTTGTGGTCGTGGTTAGTGGTTCTTGCTCTCAGTGGAGCATGTTGCAAGTTGTGCGTGGATCGCGGAGTAGCACGACACTCTAAATGCTGTGAATCTCTGCAGTGTCATGCACAACGAGCCACATGATAAGATGCGTGGACTGACGGTCTCAGAATTGGAGGCAACTGAGACTTGTCCTCCGCCGCCAAGATTAAGATGAGTAACCGCGTGACCATGAGGACCTACTAAGCAGTGGGAATTGGGCATTCCAAATTGGGGAGAAAAAACAAAAACAATAATAGGTATACTATAAAATATGATGCATAATATAAGACAATGGCTCACAGTCTTTTCTTTATTTAAATTATTGCAATACTTAGTGATATTATCCAGTGAATAAAATAGCAGTGTGGTTCTACAATCCGTTTTTCTACAGTAAAATACTGCAGGAGTCTTTTTCTGGGATTTTTTACGACCTCAGTGCAAACCAATTGCCAGACATCACTGCTAAAGCCATGAGAATATAACAGGCACGGTGATATACATATTAAATAATGTACATTAAGACAAAGACTTTAAAAAAAATCGACCAGATTTATGTTTGCAGAACACAGTTTTGATCGTTCCTGAACAAACTATTTAAGTATATCATTTTCAGGGATACCAGCTGCATGTCCAGTGATGGTGTATCCCAGCCACCAACATGCTGGATTGAGCAACTGCAACGACTTTGGAAAAAATCAGAGCCACTGAAGACGCAGTGGACAAGTTTTGTTTTTGAAGGAAATGTGCCCCAAAACATAAAAAAATTAGTGTACGTTTGTGCAAATCATTTCACTCTGGACTGCTTTGTAAATGAGTGACAATATAAACCAGGATTTTCAATGTTTTTTTATTCTCAAGCATGAATCAGTACCAACTGTTCAGCTTTATATCCTGAAAATGTAAGTATCGCACTTTATATTTTGTGAATGTTTCTGAATGTGCTTGTTAGCTGATTCCATGGCTAATGCAGCTAAAGTTAGCATTGTCTCTGATTGTATTCACAGAGACCAGAGCTATGTTGGGGTGGGGAACAGAAGCTCATTTGCATTTAAAGAGATACACACGAAAACAGCGTGTTTTTGATTCCACTCAAAATTAGGCATTTATAACATGGTATAATAAATGATCTGTGGGGTATTTTGAATAAAATTCACAGACACATTCTGGGGACATCTGAGACTTATATTACATCTTGTAAAAAGGGGCATAATAGGTCTCTTTTAAAGCATTTTAGCATAAGGCACCAATATAACAAAATGAAGGGGTTTGAATACTTTCTGAATGCAATGTATATTAATTATTATTAACTTATTAATTTCAATAAGAATTGCTGTTATGACAAATCCTATATTTTTCTCAGACAATTCCTTGTCTTTCCAGAAAATTATTATTGTTAAAAACATAAAAGTCCTTCGATCTTTCTTTTGTAGAGATGAAATACAGCAAATAGAAAATGTTTTTTCACATATGGTGCACATCACGTGAGGTGAATAAACAATTACTTCAAATTTAATACAGCATCATTATACAGTAAATACAGACCTAAATGAACTATTTAAAAAGGATTTTGTTCCTTGGGTTAAAACGTTTTCTATGGTATGGCTGACATTTCATTGGAATAAAGTACCCATTAAATAATCTTATAAGAGCAAGAAAACAGTAAGTATAAGAAACAAATTAAGAGCATTAGGACAAATGGAATCAACAAAGATACAAATTATGCCAAAATGTAATAATTATATATAAAATGTAAAGCTGCTGAAGTTTTCCAACTTGGAGCAGTGAGTGGTTTGCTCTTTTCTTAGTCAATAATGTTTTTTGATTAACATTAACAACATAATAGACATAATAGCAGCAGATCAATAAGGTTTATTTACAATGCAAGGCCTAATGCACAGATACAATTTTCTCCCACCCGTTTACACTTGATTTAATCGACATTAGACAGACTACATCAATACCTTCTAAAGATGTGAATTTAAAACAAATTGAGGTGTATTTGAAAGACTGGTATCATTAGATGTTTTTAATTTTAGTATCACACTTCTGACATCCCTAATTGTACAAGATTAAAGTTAGAAAACTTGGACTACAACACAAAATGTATCACATCTGGCTACTGATTTTACAAAGCATGTCTCAAAAGTCTTTGTTACTATAAATAATGGGTTTCACTACACTAAAAAATTGTATGCAGTTGCTCGGCATTAGCCTGTATCATTCTAGTTTTGTAATAAATGAAACGATGAAGATTGAAAAAATAATCCTAAACTAGGGTTTGGAACGACATGAGGGTGAGTTTATAATTAATTAAAATTTTGGGGTGAACTATCCTTTTAACGTAAAGATGAATAAAGACGCAGTTTGTGTTTGGAGGTCTTGGGAAATTTTAGGCTTTCACATATGTGAAAATAGGCATTATGTCTAATGTAAACTGTTGAAGACAAAGCAATTGACAGCAATAAGATCTTTAGACTGGGGTGGGGGGTCACCCACTTTACTCTTATTGTACCTGGACAATTACACTATATTACATTGCATATGGATGCTAAGAACAGCTCTTAACTTTACAAAAAAGGACATATTCACTAACAAAAAATAAATAAATAAATTGTGAAGTTGTAAAAACAAGCTAGAAAAAGAGTTTGCGGTTGGTTATGCCGGTTATGGCTGTGATGTCAATGTTATGATTTTTGCCCAACCCTAGTCTCCACCCTTTGGCACAGAGCAACTAGTCAGCTCTGCCGCTAAAAGCCACCTGCTGCACTGCTGTTACCTAGACAACAGGGTTGGGTGGACAGTTTACTAATGAACATTGTAGGCCTATAGACAAGACAGTTTAATTCAAGTCAGGAACACACTTTGCAACTTTTAAATAGAGAGAGTGTAACTGGACTTTGGGCATTCTCCAATGTGCTTTAGTCAGATTGGTGGAGTAGCTATGACAAGCTATATACTGCCTCATTGCTTGCGTGCAGGTCTGTCTCATTTTGTTAAAATGCTGTGCATGGGCTGCATGCATTAATGACTAGGATATCTGTTTGTTAACAAGATCACAAGGGATTAACCAGCTGGGTGCATTTCCTCCACTGCACATTTTCCTCAAACTAGTGATGCACAATTCTGACAAAAAACACAAGTGTCAAATATTTCCCTTGACAGTGTTTCTATTTATTTAATTTTCATTACAAAAATATTTCTTTTATGTGGGGCATATGCATGACAAATTCTTAATGTAGGCTAAACATCCAAAACAATCTGAAACGGTGTTTCTGAATTACTTTATTGCTGCTTTATTCATCAGTAAAATCAAGTGCCTGAACACTCAAAGCCCAATTCCTTAACAAATTATTCTAATGGCACTGGTTCTTTTGAAACTACTGCGTGAAACGTACAACGTGTTCAGTGTAGTCCGATTCCTGAATGAATAATTCTTATGAGCTGGTCCTTTGAATCTACAGCGCAAAACATACAGCATGTTTAGTGTAGTCCGATTCCGGAACCAAAAATTCTAATGACCTGGTTCTTTTGAATCTACAGTGGTAAACATACAGTGGTGGCCAAAAATATTAGCACCCTTGGTAAACATAAGAAAAGAAGGCTGTTAAAACTATGTCCTTATTGTTTATCCTTTTGGTCTTTCATTCAAAATATTCACAAAAATCTATCCTCAAGTAGATATCAAAACAATTCCAAACATAACACAAGTTTTATCAAAAAACAAACATGTTTGTCAAATATATGTGTGGCACAATTATTGGCACCCTTTTTTTTCAATACTTTGTGTAACCTCCCTTTACCAAGATAACAGCTCTGAGTCTTCTATAATGCCTAATGAGGTTAGAGAACACATGGCAAGTGATCAGAGATCATTCTTCCATACAGAATCTCTACAGATCTTTCAAATTCAGAGGTTCACACTGGTGGACGCTCCTCTTCAGTTCACCACACAGGTTTTCTATAGGGTTCAGGTCAAGGGACTGGGAAGGCCATGGCAAATCATTGATTTTGTGGTCAGTCAACTATTTTTGAGTTGATTTTGATGTTTGTTTTGGATCATTGTCCTTCTGGAATATCCAACCACAGCCTATTTTAAGCTTTCTAGCAGAGGCAATCAGGTTTTGATTTTTTATCTGTTGGTATTTGATAAAGTGCATGATGCCATGTATCCAAAAAAAGATGCCCAGGACCTCTGGCATAAAAACAGCCAAACAACATTAAAGATCCACCACCATATTTAACCATGGGCATGACATATGTTTCCATATGGCTATCTCTCTGAGTGCACCAAACTCATCTCTGATGTTTACTACCAAAAAGCTCTATTTTTGTTTTGTCTATAGAACCCGGTCCCATTCGAAGTTCCAGTAGTATCTGCAAACTGAAGATGCTTGAATTTGTTGTTGTATGAGAGCAGAGGATTCATTTTTCTTGAAAGCCTTCCAAACAAAAATTGTGGTGATGTAGGTGACATCTGATTGTATTTCAGAGAATTTTCCAAGACTGAACTAATTCCTGCAATTCACCAGCTGTGATCCTTTGAGAATTTTTGGTCACTCGAACATTCTCCTCACCATGCAGAGACAATATAGACACACGTCCTCTTTCAGGCTGATTCGTAACATCTCCAGTTGATTGAACTTCTTAATTATTGCCATGATGGTGGAATTGGGTATTTCAATGCTTTAGCCATTTTCTTATAGCCACTATCCAGTTTGTGAAGCTCAACAACCTTTTGTTGCAAATCATAACTTCAATCTTTGGTGTTACTCATTGTGATAGATGACTAAGAGAATTTGGCCAGTACGTTACCTCATATTTATACCTAATAAATGTATACTTAAAGTCTTGGCTGAACAATTTCATGTTCCTACTCACCCAGGTGTCCTAAATTTAAAAAAAAATATGAATAGGGATATACATCAGATATATTTCACTCATAAGAATTTCTACGTGTGGTAATAATTGAGGCAAACGTGTTTTGGTGAAAAATATTTATTTATGTACCGACTAATGACAATATAAGCTAAAAGCACATATAATTGGTTAAGGGGTTACTGGGCATGAATAATAAATGTATAGTCATCAAATTCATCCTCCATTTGCCTGGGCGGAGCCAGAGAGGATGCCCCGGGAGATTACCTCAAGTGTTGGATTTACTGCTTCAAATTGAAATCTGAGGTGATCTTTCGAGGCAAGACAAGATATTTAACATGTGTTGTCAACACTGTCAATTAAAAGGCAAAACGTTTTAGTTACGAAGCATTTATTTGTACGAGTAACCGTAGTTATTTCTGGAAACAATTACATGACCGTTGGCATTCATTGGACAAGCAGATAGCCTCTATTTTTACACACATTTCTGTGAAACTTGCTAAATAAACTTTAGCTAGCAATACCATGTACATTTTTAACTTTTTTGGACAATTTTGTCATTTCTCAATGATAGTCAAACCTTTTTAGTTAAGAAGCATTTATTTGTAGCTAGTTTTTTTTTTCTGGAAAACTTTGTGACAGTCATCAGCGAGACGCTTTTTTTTAGCTAGCAATATGGTTACATTTTAGCTAAATATCAACTTTTTTTGGCCAATTTTGTTTGAAGTAATGTGAGGCAGAGAGCAGATGCTGTTCAGACCTACCTGAAAACTGGCCTGCTAGTTAGAGAAGTTATCTAGCTTGTTGATTTTCCCATGTAATAATAATAATAATAAAAAGGTAGATATCTTTCTATAATTTTGCAGATAGCCTTACCCATCCATCACACAGACATAATTTTAGGTTGCGTGTAGCTTCATGTTCACAAGGAAAGTGTGAGAGGGCTGTCTGCAGTTGGACATTCTGGTTAGACTATTCAGTGTACGGATTTGTGAAGAACACACTGCAGGCTACCAATTGTTGTAATTTACTCTGTTGTAGAGATGGATAAAGACTATGGCTCCCTGCTCAGCACCCTCTAGAAGAGGCGGCAACTGACTGCAGATGAGCTTAAGTTCATAGCAGAGTAGGACGTGGCTCATGGGGGCATGAGCACACAGGAGGAAGATCTGCTAAACCAGGAACAACTGCAGGAAGACCTGGACCACGAAGACATGGAGGATGAGATAGAACCTGATCCCCAGCCAAGACCATCAACTGGGTATGTATAAATGTGTATGTATTGTTTGTTTCTATTCCTCATATGACTAATACTCACAGTAACACTAACACTGTTACTCTTATTATTTTGGGTATGGCAAGCCATTCTCGCACAGGTCACATAGGGAGGCATAAATGCTTCCCTGACTCGGTTTCTTATCCCTTGTACTCTGACATTGATTCACAGGCACCAAAACCTCTCCTATTTAAGCCTAGCCATCCATTCAGTATTGACTTAGGAAGCGAGCGACAGGCAGTGCAGACAACATTCAAAATGATGTTGCGAGAAATTGAATTTTTCATGCTTTTTATTTTTTTTAACTCAGGAGTTGCTGAGATATGCAGGTTTACAACCATCAGGGGTGGGAGCTCATCATAAACAGTCTGTCATATTCCAGCTACTAAGGAGCTTGGATGGAGGTAACCCCTGATGAATTTTACAAATTTCTTGGGTTGCTCATTTACATGGGGTTTTCAATTCTACCCGATTCCCATCATCACTGGGGAACCAAGTCACTTCAGGGCTCGTGGGCAAGGGGATTTATGTCGCATGACCGCTACAAGGCTTTTTTACAGGGTATCCGTGGGTCCTTAATTCTTACATTTACTTTTTAAAATGTAAGGCCATAAAAAGTCTTAAATTGCAAGTCTTAAATTTAATTTGCTGAGGTATGAAATTTTGGGGTGTGAATAGAGATGACACTTAAAACAGCAGAATCTGCGCAAGTCAAAATCCTCTCTCTCTCTCGTACATCAGTCATTTAGCAGCAGACGCTCGAGTTTAGTGTGAGCAAGTGCAGGGAAGTGCATTAATACTGAATTTACGCTATTACGCATGTATAAACCTTTTAATCCGAAATACAAATGGATTTATTTTGCGTCTCTAACACTGTCGCTCCAGCTTATAATCGACAAAGCGGTCAACATTACAATTTGCAAGCACGCAAGGTTGGAGTGTTCTTTTTACGCCTTTCAAATCGTTGTGCTTCCTTATTTTACACTAACTTTGACAATAATTGTAAAGCTAACAGAACTACTTTGCTGCAGTTACACCTGTTATTTCTCTCATCTCCATAGATCTAGGGCTGCCAACGCAATTGACACTGTTCTCAAGCTCTCGCGCCATACATTCCTTTTCTCATGCAGTAAAAACTTCAGAGCAAAGAGGACACTGACAGCGCACGGACAGACAAGACAGAGCAGCCTGCATGATGCTGCGAGTTACTCAGACCAATCAGGGGGAAGCAGCAGCACAGCGTCTCTCCCTCTATTTCATAATTTAATCTGTTAACATTTTCAATGCATCTGGTCAATTTTAAACAGCCATTTTTAAGGTAACTAATAAGAATTTTTATTTGAGATATTTCACTCAAAAATGTAAATTGTCATCACTTACCTTCATGCCGTTTTACTTTATTTCAGTGGATATCAAAGGCGATATTAGGGAGTTTCAGTCACTACTCAATTACAATGAAAGAAAAACAAGCTGCAGTGACAGTGAATGGAGACAGAGACAAAACTTTTGCTTAACATCTCCTTTTTTGTTCCATGGCAGAGAAAAATTTATTCAGACTTAAGGGTGAGCAGTGATGACAGAAATACAACTTTTAAATGAACTGTCCTTTAACTACCAGTTAAAAAAAACAAATATAAATGTTATTCAGCACATGCTAGACCTTATTCACAGCAGCGGTGTCTTTGATTTTTAATGACAATGACAACAAGGCTATGCGGGATAGACATACAGTTTCTTCGATGAGTTTTACTGCAGTTTAAAGTGTTTTTGGATCGTTCCGTGTACAAGACATTGAAAAAGTATATTTTCAAGGACACTCAGAAGACAAAAAACTCCAGACAACATGAGTTGTGGAAAGTCAGATGGGATATTGGAGCTTTTTACAGATTTGCACAGTGTGTGCCATTGAAGTGATGGTAAGTCTATCCCTCACAGTGTCGTTTCCATTCCCATTCAAAATCAAACATGGCGCTACTGTGAATAAGTTCTACAGGTATATATAAGGTATAAGGTCAAACCTGACTTTATGATACTGATAAGATGGCGCCGTTGTGTATGGCTTGCCGTCTGTCAGTTTGTTTGTTTTAATGTGTTTTTGGTCTCTTATTTCAAGTTATATCAACGCTATCAGTGTACAATCGGCAAACGCTCTTAAGCTTTCAAACCACAACTGATGTTCTACCTAAATCAAGCCCAGAGGCCCAAAAGAGTCTCCCCCTCCCTTCCTAGCGTCCTTACTGACATGTCTATGCCACCCTCTGTACCTCCTCCTGGGGAAAAAGCACCAGAAAAGAAGGGGGAATGTGGAGAGGTGTAGCAGTTAAACTCAAGCTCCTGCTTCGGTCAGGTAGTGAGTCTGGACACGTTTATGTGTTATGGTGATTGCAAACGATTCATCAACTGGCATTAATCAATCTATACATACTACTGGAATATCCCCATCGTACCGATCTCTTGTGATCTGCGGCCCCTGCACTGCTCGCCTGCACCGTGGCAGTGTGTCGATCAATCATCTCAGCCCACTGCATCGCGCAACGCAGCTGTCCGAGGACCTAGTGCAGATAAAGATGGCCTTGGTCAACGCCAGATCCATGGTAAACAAGAATTTTATTCTTAATGACTTTACCTCACGAGCCTTGGATTTTCTATTTATTACTGAAACGTGGCTCTCTACTGAAGATTCGTCCCTTTTCTCTGATGACTTACCACCTAGCAGTAAATTTTTTAACGCCCCTTGAACATCGAGAAGGGGAGGCAGTTTGGCTACAATTTTTAGATCCCTCTAGCTGTGGCCTTGATCTATCGTCCACCAAAATCACAAAGATTTTCTGGCTGCATTTTCTGACTTCTTGGGGGGTATTATTCCTAATTTTGATACCCTTGATAATTGGAGATTTTTATATACATGTGTATTGCCCATCAATTCTTTAATTCAAGACTTTATTAGCCTCATTGAAACAATTGACCTAGTGCAGCTTGTGAAAGGCCCTACTCATATACAGGGCCACACACTCGATCTTGTCACATAGGTTCTCTGTGAATGATATGGAGATATGCGACCATAGCTTTTCTGAACCTAAACCAATAATATTTAACATATCGCTGTCTTCACATATTGTCAAATCTCATGTTCCGGCTATCCAGACTCAGAAGATAACCCCTACCTCTCATGCCTCTTTTTCATTGGTGTTAATAAGAGTTTAAATATTCAGACTTTGCGTCACTTGATCCAAGTCCCGATGAGCTTCTTCATTGTTTTAACTCTGGCGGCGCTACCATCCTAGACTCTGTAGACCCATTGAGGACTAAACATCATAAACCTACACCTGAGCCATGGTTGAACAACACCTTGAGACAGGCTTGTAGAAGGGAAGAAAGAAAATGGACAAGCTACAGATTTCATATGAAATATAAAAGGATTTTCTTTCTAAATATCAGAAGGCTGTGAGATCAGCCAAGTCTGTATTTATCGGCTCTTATAGACTAGAATCATCACAAACCTAGAACACCATTTAATACAGTTAATGCTGTTAAACCCGGCTGATTGCATTTATCCTACAGTTGATAGCTATGTGTGAACGTTTCTGCAAGTTCTTTATTAATAAGTTAACTGGGATAAGGCAGAATATTCACCCTGTGGTTTATGACGCTACAGTCCTATCAAACTATACTGGTGTTTTTAGCTAGTTTACAACCATTTCTCTTACTCACTTGCATGATGTTGTAAACCAACTTAAGCCCACTCTTCCTTAGAAGTTATTTCTCCACGGCTACTTAAACAAGTGCTTGATTAATAAGTGCCTTAACTATTTGAAGCATGTCTTGGTACAACCCAGATTTAAAAGGCCTAATCTTGATTCCGCAGTTCAATCAAATTTTAGACCCATTTCTAACCTCTCTTTTTTATCTAAAATACTGGAGAAAGTAGTTCTCCACCAATTTCAGAGTTTCTTGGTTGAAAACAAGATCTTTAATACATTTCAATCAGGATTTAAGAAATCTCATTCTACTGAGACAGCTCCTTTAAAAGTTTTTAATGATGTTTTATTAGCCACCGACTCCGGGAATTCTGTAGCGCTAGTATACAGAAATCCGAGTGCTGTTTTGACACTGTGGATCATAATGTTCTTTTGTCTCGCCTAGAACAGGTTGTGGGCATAAAGGGTTCAGCCTTAAATTGGTTTCAATCATACCTTACAAACAGTAGTTTTTTTTAGTCGATATATGCCAATTCCACTGTCTGTTCCTTTGACTTGTGGTGCCCCCCCAAGGTTCAACTGTAGCTCCCATACTGTTCTTCCTCTTTATGCTACCACTTGGTTCTATTTTAATAAACATGGCATCTCTTACCACTGTTATGCAGACGACACACAAATGTATCTTTCACCAACTCAAAGAGCAGTTTAGACCCCTTGGTAGCTTTCCTTAAAAGCATGGATATCTTTAAATGTTTAGAGATTGTGGTATTTAGTTCTAACACCAAGAGTAATGTCAATTTAAATTTTGATGCCTTAACACCCCATGTTAAGCCCTACGTAAAAAATCTGGGAATCCTTTTGGACAGTTCACTAAAACATGATTAGTTAACCAGGTTGTAAAAGCTAGTTTTTATCAACTGCGAGCTTTGGCAAAAATGAAGTCTTTTCTCTCTTTTGAGAACTTTGAAAGGGTGATTCATGCTTTCATTTCCACTAGGCTTGATTTTTAACAGGGGCTTGAAACCAGGAACATATTACCCCTATTTTATGGTCTTTGCATTGGTTACCTGTTCTCTATAGAATTTATTTTAAAGTGCTCATATTGGTACAAGTCTAGAAAAGGTTTAACACCATATCTCTGACCCGCTGATAGATCACCACCCAGTGAGAGCTCTCAGGTTTGCCAATCAAAGAATTTTAGTGGTTCCAAAATCAAAGTTAAAGTCTGGGGCGATCGGACATTCGCTGTAGCAGTTCCAAAACTTTGGAACAGCCTACCAAGTCAAATTAGAACTGCCCCCAACCTACCTATTTTTAAACATAACATACATTTTTTTTTATTTGGCCTACAATTTGTGACGTGATGCTTTACTGTATTTGTTCTGTTTTGGTATTATGTGTGACTTTGTGCTGATTGTATCTGATGGTTTAATTGATTGATTATAGACCAATCCTCTTATTTACTAAAAATGTCAGTGCACGTGCAGTAAGTGGTGGCAGAAAGACCATTGACTGTGTTAGATTAGAGGATTAAATGAAAGTATGACACAAAACCATAATAAATACAAACATATTCTTAGCGATACAATTCCTATAATGATAGGAGTTAATAACAAACATGTAATTATGTTCGCTATAAATGTTTGCTGCAAAGTTGCGAGTTGAAATGATCTCCTCAGTCCAGTCAGCTCTGTTGATGATCTTGAAGCCACAGCAGTCAATTAGAGCCCTCTGAATAATTTTTCAACAACGTAATCCAATAAAAGTTTATTTTTTGCGCATGGTTTTTGCCACCACTTCCATATTTGTCAAAGCACTGGTCTAATGAGTCATGTCTTGCTAGAAAGCAAGTGACTAAAGAGAAGGGTCACAATATAGGCTACATATTTTAGGCTACATGCATTCTTAATGATTTCATTAAGAATTTTAATGTTGTATTAACTTATTACTGCATAAATTAACAATTTATATATATATATATATATATATATATATATATATATATATATATATATATATATATATATATATAAAATATTCAAGTAGCATCAGTGGTTTTGTATTTACCAGCTAATGAATGAATGTGTTTTTTTTTTTATATGGCAAAAGTGGTCTTAAATTGTAATTTTATTTGGCCTTAAAAGGTCTTACATTTCATTCCTTCTAACCTGCAGATACCCTGTTTTAGCAGCTCTACTTGTGGTAGACCCTACCACAGAGGATAATCAGGAATGGCTTTAGAAGTTGCAATATCTTATGGACCACCTCAAACAAAAATGCCAGCAGCTCTTTCAGCATAACCAAAATCTTGCAATAGATTAACTTATGGTGAAGTCTAAAGCACATCAGTATTTAAACAATACATGACGTGCAATCCTACTCTGTGGGGTTTTAAATTATGGGTAATTGCAACATCAGACTCAGGGTATACTCTCGACTTCAATGTTTACACAGGAAGTAGTGATGGGCATATCACTGACTTGGCCACCAAAGTAGCTGAATCGTTACTGCAGCCATTCAAAGACCAGGGCCACAATGTTTGGTTTGACAACTTTTACACCTTCCCAGCTCTTATGGTTAAGTTGTTAGAAGAGTCCTCTAAGAGACGTTGGCTATGCTATCGGTAAAATAGGACTGAAAATAAAACTAAAGTAGAGCTGAGAGCCTTGGCACTCAGTTGAGTGTGACCAGAGGCCTAGGTTGGGCTATGTTTACTGGTGTTGTTGTCCCCCCTCCTCTCTCTTTTCTCGCTCTCTTCTCTCTACAGGTATTGCAGTTGTTGAGTATTTACAAATTTATATATATTCTGTTCCTGCACTCTTTACTAAAAATGTATTTACTGAAGATAGTTCAAAAGTTTGATTTTGTATGTTTTGCGGTGTAATTCTTGTGCAATTATATTGTTCAAATTAAATAAAAGTGTGTTTTACTGAACACATAAAATGTATATTTCAGTGTTTTGTGTTCTTCAATTTCAGATGCAATCTCAATTTATTATTACAGGTGCTCAAAAGGAGTATTTGAGGAGTCATTTGAAATGTATCCTAACATTCTACATGTTTGTTTAATTCTGTTTTCACACTAATCACTTGAATGTCATAACTTTTAAACAACAGATTATATTTCAAATCTATCTTCTATTCTACATTGCCCACCAAATTATGTATATTTCATACACCAAGTTTCCCTCTAGCTTGTAATTTAAATGGTTGCCAATGCAGTTGTCTAATGAAGTATTGTGGCCAGAGAAGATTTGTATTAAAATTGCTGTGTGAAAGCTTACTGATAAAGGATGATTAGCCTTAAATAAGCATACATATATTTATATAATTTGAAAGCCCTAGTTCTTATCTTCCATATGATATATAACGTTCAGGTGTGTGATGTTATATGTATATCAATGTCATATGAATATAGATATGAATATATTTTGGCACAGAATTAATTTTCGGAATTTTAGGCTCAGGACTTAAGGGGGGTGTATGCTACTCCCAAAAATAGTGCAGTGCAGGTGGTGCAGCTGTAAATATCTAAAGAATTGAGACCTGGGATTAACCTCACAGAAAATGGACTTAAAGGATTTGGAATTGTTAAAGTGTTTTTGGAATTGTTAAATTCCTTACAATTACCATCCTTGACAAAGGTAAATTGCTGTAGAAGCTAATAAATCAAATGCAATCAGAGTAGACCTATATGGAGTTCTGTGATTGACACCTCGCGATTATTTAATTGTGGCAGTTTTAATTGTCATTTTGAATATTTATATGATTCAGGCCCATGAAAAGAGAACAAAGCAGTACCCCTAAGGAGCTGCAGAAACGCAGAAACATGTTTGGGATAATGTCGCATGCATGAGGGTACGAGGCACACAACAATCTTGCACCATATTACGCCACAGCAGAGCCATATCAACTTCCCCTGTACCTGGTGCAAACCACAGGAAACTAGTGCACGAAACACCTCCTTGCAGGCCACACCCAGACGCTCCGCTTCAGAACGACACTCCCTTCATACTTCAGGAGCTGTTAAACATCCCATCTATAAATGGACAAATTATATGGCCCATTTAAAGGAAGAATTTGGACTTGGAACTCCACAAAATAAACATTAGAAAGGCATGTCACAAATGATGCATAAATGAGTGAAATGGCCAACCACTGGGACATCTGGTGCACGTAATGATTAACAATACAGCCAGCAACATAGTTTTTCACTTAGTTGTCATAGCAGAGACAACAAAGTGTGTCATTCCAAGAAGGACCACATGTTCAGCTGCATCTGTGACCTTTCGAACTTCCGTCTGCTATCAAAAAAGAAACACAGGCAGAGCCATGAAGTGCTACTGACCAAACTTATGTTTTTTTGCTTGGCGTCCAAGTACCTACCTCAAAGTGAAATTGTGACAGTGGCAACAATATCACAGATCTGCAGTCACACATCCTGTGCTGCAACAGAGGCTATTTCTTGCTGTCAGAAAGGCTCAGTGGAGAGATGGGTTACATCACTGTCCTAGATCACGAGCAGTAAAAGGCAGACTCATGTTTAATAAAGATGGAAGGGAATGGTAGTGAATGCTGGCACACCTTTAGGGAGCAGGTGCTGCCTCATTAGACAAATACCTGCCCAATCATTAGACCAGGTGCACAGAGACACCCAAATATACACTGATCCAGACTACAAATAAACTCAGGACTTTACAGGACTTTTAAATGTAAATATACGTCCTCAACACACTAAAATGTACATCCTAATTAAAACGTATAGTTCATACGAACTTTTCTCATTGAACATGAACTATTTTAATCTAATTGAATAAAACTATTCTTTGGTGGTGCCATGGTACAGTGACGTCATCATTCAATGGTACTAAACGATTCCCACATGTATGTACCATGGACATGACACTGATATAGTACTCCACGGTCCATAATAGAATATCATGGTACTATCATGGTCAAAACCATTGTACATGTCCAAAAAACATGGTACTTGTGTGTACGTGTTAACACAAAGTGAAACTGGATTACCGAATGACTCTAAAGTGCGTACTAATGTGTGATATGAGTGTATTGTGTTAGATAACAATAATCATGATGATGATGATGATGATGATGGCCTGCCGTTACCTTTCCACAAAAACTCACCTGCATTCCAGGAACTTGAACAGCAACCGGCGACTGAGCCATCTCCACTCGCTCTCACAAACAACACAGCGAACAAACTCTCGGTCAGACGCTTAAATAGCGTCTCCTCTCACTACTCCGTTTTAAAAGTCTCTATATTACAATCTATCCACTGTTTCCACTGTTGGTGAAAGTGCTCGCGACGCCAAACTCTGCTGCTAGCTGCGCTCTGTTAGCTTTAAACTCACACTCGACACTCAACGATCAGGACTCGCTCGTGAAGTCGACTTTTTCGCTACGTCTGTCAGTTCCAAGCGGTTAAAGCGCTCGTCGAGAGCTCGTTACATGCTTTTGGTGAAAGTTTTGCGAGCAGTTTGTTCTTCAGGAGATCCTCTCGGACGCCATAACTGACTCGCACTGAGTGTCGAGTTGTTTTGTGCTTCAGCTCGCTCGCGGCTTTGGGTGGAGTCGCGCACCGCGCTCAGACCGCGAGCACACAGACATTGCGTCACTCGTGCTGCTGCTACCGTCAGAAAGATTTAATTACACATTAATTATTGGAATAGGTTGTCACTTTCTTCATTTTATATTAAATATTTTTTATGCATATGAGTAAAAGTTTGCCGATTCCCTATCTACTCTCCCCCACTTTTTTTAATTACAAGAACGACCTCTCATATTTCTTTATTAAACAAAAAGAATAGTGCTACGTTTTTTTTAATTTATGTTCTATTCATGTAATGTCGCTGTTCATATAGCCTAGCTTCTCTTCAGAGAGAGAGAGGTTTGATACAAACTTATCTAAAATAACTAACTACGATAAATTATTTTTGTATTTTGTGATGCTGTTTTTTTTTTTCTCGGACAGTCAAGTGAATGATCAGTTAGTCAGGTCCACTCGGCTGCATCACACAATGACTTCCTCAGTTCATTGACTTTATGACGGACAATGCTTGCTGTGGGCATATAAATGCTTTACTTCCATCCTTAGCATCTATTCTCAATTTTTCCAGGAACATCAGTGCAAAAGTGGCCTTCCGTTGATGTGAAGAGTTTCTTGCATTCCTTGAACTGATCACATTTCTCACTTTCGAGTCGAGTTTGCAAAGTCTGGGAACAAGAAAATGCTGGTTCTTCCAAGAAAGCCTTCCTTTACTCCTCGCCTTGCATAACACAAGATCTTTATTGGATGATTTCAGAAATGTAGCCAGAATTGATCAGGGCCTGTCTCCCTCAGCGGATTTCCGAGCCGGAAAACACTGTGAGCTCACTCGATTTCCAGCTTATGGCCTGCTCATCTAGGAATGTTTCCATATCTCTGCCTACTTCGTTGTCAGGAATTCTAATAAATTTGAATGTTAATTTGCCGGTTAAATTCTCTAAGTCTTCCAACTTTTTTATTTTTGCACACAAATAAATAATACATTTCTGTTGAAAAACATTCTGAGAATTATTTTTTTATGGATGATGCCCAGAGTGTGCACAGTTGTGAAGAGAGGCTACTGTGATTAAATTTAAATACAAGATATTAGTTTTGATTTGGTTAACATTTTTGGTCACTGTTCATAATTCCCATGTTTGTGTTATTTCATAGTTTTACTTTACTATTGTTCTAAAATATGGAAAATAGTAACACGGGGGCTCATTTGAGCTTAGCTTGGCCCATTCGGCACGTGTTGCAGCCGACCCACCGGCCCGCTCGGTTCTCCCGATGGCCAGTCCGCCCTGATTGTCCCCAATGAGCGTCGGCCCACCAGACCAGCCCTGACCCAAGGCAAAGGTCAAAAGCCCTTTAAAAATGTTTTGCCTGCTATTGCATTCAGTCCTGCAGAGATGCAGATTTTTTCATCATCTCAGGACAAAACTTTGTGATGTTACATGCAATAATATAGTTGAAGTCAAAAGTTTACAATACATTTAAACTCAGTTTTTCACAATTTCTGACATTTAATTGTAGAAAACATTCCCAGTCTTAGGTCAGTTAGTAACACTATTTTAAGTATGAGAAATGTCTGAATAATAGCAGAAAGAATGATTTATTTCAGCTTTTATTTCTTTCAACACATTCCCAGTGGGTCAGAAGTGTACATACACTTACCTTTAAAGTGTTTAACTTTGGTCAAACTTTTTGGGTAGCCTTCGACAAGCTTTTAACAATAAGTTGCTGGAATTTTGGCTCAGTCCTCCGACAGAACTGGTGCAACTGAGTCAGGTTTGTAGGCCTGCTTGCTTTCACATTCTTTTTCAGTTCTGCCCACAAATTTTCAGTGCTTTGTGATGGCCACTCCAATACCTTGACTTTGTTGTCCTTAAGCCATTTTGCCAAAACTTTGGAGGTATGTTTGGGGTCATTGTCCATTTGGAAGACTCATTTTTGGCTGAGCTTTAACTTCGTGGCTGATGTCTTGAGATCAAGCCTCACCCTTTTTCCTCCAAAAAAAATGATGGTCATAATGGCCAAAAAGTTAAATTTATGTTTCATCAGACCAGAGGAACTGGTTCTCCAAAGAGTAGGATCTTTGTCCACATGTGAACTTGCAAATTGTAGTCTGTTTTTTTTTTTTTTATGGCAGTTTTGGAGCATTCCGTTTTACTGTGGATATAGATACTTGTCTACAGCATCTGCACAAGGTCCTTTGCTGTTGTTCTGGGATTCATTTGCACTTTTTGCACCAAACTACGCTCATCTCTAAGCAACAGAATGCGTCTCCTTCCTGAGCAGTATGATGGCTGCATGGTCCCATGGTGTTCATACTTGCGTACTATTGTACAGATGAATGTGGTACCTTCAGGTGTTTGGAAATTGCTCCCAAGGATGAACCAGACTTGTGGAAGTCCACTTTTTTTCTGAGGTCTTAACTTATTTATTTTGATTTTACCATTATGTCAAGAAAAGAAAACTGAGTTTGAAGGTAGGCCCTAAAGGTACACCTCCAATCTGAAGCAAATTGGCTAACTGCCTAAAGGCTTGAAATAATTTCCTGGAATTTTCCAAGCTGCTTAAAAGGCACAATTAATTTAGTATACAGTGCATCCGGAAAGTATTCACAGCGCTTCACTTTTTTCACATTTTGTTATGTTACAGCCTTATACCAAAATGGATTAAATTAATTATTTTCCTCAAAATACTACAAACAATACCCCACGATGACATCGTGAAATAAAGTTTGTTTGAAATCTTTGCAAATATTTATTACAAATAAAAATCACATGTACATAAGTATTCACAGCCTTTGCTCAATCCTTTGTTGAAGCACCTTTGGCACCAATTACAGCCTCAAGTCTTTTTGTGTATGATGCTACAAGCTTGGCACACCTATTTTTGGGCAGTTTCTCTCATTCTTCTTTACAGAACCTCTCAAGCTCCATCAGGTTGGATGGGGAGCGTCGGTGCACAGCCATTTTCAGATCTCTCCAGAGATTTTCAATCGGGTTCAAGTCTGGGCTTTAGCTGGGCCACTCAAGGACATTCACAGAGTTGTCCCGTAGCCACTCCTTTGTTATCTTGGCTGTGTGCTTAGGGTCGTTGTCCTGTTGGAAGATGAACCTTCACCCCAGTCTGAGGTCCAGAGCGCTCTGGAGCAGGTTTTTATCAAGGATGTCTCTGTACATTGCTGCATTCATATTTCCCTCGATCCTGACTAGTCTCCCAGTTCCTGCTGCTGAAAAACATCCCCACAGCACGATGCTGCCACCACCATGCTTCACTGTAGGGATGTATTGGCCAGGTGATGAGCGGTGCCTGGTTTCCTCCAGACATGACGCTTGCCATACAGGCCAAAAGAGATCAATCTTTGTTTCATCAGACCAGAGAATTTAGTTTCTCATTGTCTGAAAGTCCTTCAGGTGCCTTTTGGCAAACTCCAGGTGGGCTGTCATGTGCCTTTTACTGAGGAGTGGCTTCAATCTGGCCACTCTACCATACAGGCCATATTGGTGGAGTGCTGCAGAGATGGTTGTTCTTCTGGAAGGTTCTCCTCTCTCCACAGAGAAATGCTTGAGCTCTGTCAGAATGACCATCGGGTTCATGGTCACCTCGCTGACTAAGGCCCTTCTCCCCGATTGCTCAGTTTGGCCGGGCGACCAGCTCTAGGAAGAGTCCTGGTGGTTCCAAACTTCTACCATTTACGGATAATGGAGACCACTGTGCTCGTTGGGACCTTCAATGCTGCAGAAATTTTTCTGTACCCTTCCCCAGATCTGAGCCTCAATACAATCCTGTCTCGGAGATCTACAGACAATTCCTTGGACTTCATGGCTTGGTTTGTGCTCTGACATACACTGTTAACTGTGGGACCTTATATAGACTGTTGTGTGCCTTTCTAAATCATGTCCAATCAACTGAATTTACCACAGGTGGACTAGAAACATCTCATGGATGATCAGTGGAAACAGGATGCACCTGAGCTCAATTTTGACTGTCATGGCAAAGGCTATGAATACTTATATACATGTGATTTTTTCATTCATTATTTTTAATAAATTTGCAAAGATTTCAAACAAACTTCTTACACGTTGTCATTATGGGGAATTATTTGTAGAATTTTGAGGAAAATAATGAATTTAATCCATTTTGGAATAAGTCTGTAACATAACAAAATGTGGAAAAGTGAAGCGCTGTGAATACTTTCCAGATGCACTGTATGTAAACCTCTGACCCACTGGAATTGTGATAGAGTCAATTAAAAGTGAAATAATCTGTCTGTAAATAATTGTTGGAAGAATTACTCGTATCGTGCACAAAGTAGATGTCCTAAATGACTTGCCAAAACTACAGTTTGCTAATATTAAATCTGTGGAGTGGTTAAAAAAATTACTTTTAATGACTTCAACCAAAGTGTATGTAAACTTGTGACTTAAACTGTAAATGATAATACATATAAAAATAATTATTTATGTTCTCATTATCAACACATTTATGTTATTAGAAATAATTCCTATAATAAACAATCCATCATAATAAACAAATAAACACCTAAAATAAAAAGATTTCAACAGTGGAAAAAATTCACACAACATTTGCATGGTAAACAAAAACATTTTAATGTGAGGCACTGTTGAACGCTATGGTATGTTTGCCTTTACAAAGGAAAGGACACCATAAACATCAAGAGTGGTAATGTGTACATTGGGGAACATATAAAACCGCGATTTTGGTCCACATCCAAAAAAGGTACATTTCTATGGCTGTTCACTCAGACCAGCTGAGAAAGCAACTAATGCATTTTCTACTAGAAACCAGCCATTAAACAAGGCTAATATTTTCTGGCATGACAGTAAACATACGATCTGGATGTAGAATGGGAACATACTGCAACTGGTTAACACTTAAATTAACAATTACACATATCTGTAAAAAGGGATTTAAAAGAATGTATTTTTATGAATACAGTTGTTTTCAGTTTTTTTTTTTTTACACTAAATGGGTCCAAATGAGATGGAACAAATCAGTGCTAGTAGTTTCTGTAACAGGCCAATTTAATTAATGGTTTTGCCTTACTGAGATTACAGGGAATATACAACAGTAACAAGGTCTGTAGGTAGTGGTTATATTCTCAAAAAGAGAATATGGAGCGCAAAATGAAAAATCGAATTCTTCTGTAATGTGAAAATTGTAACATTTATATGTCATGGTAGTAGGTCTTGTTCTTCCTTCAATTAACCTATTATTAAATTGGGTGCATTCTTGATTAATATGCTGATTGAAATAAAAAGCATTGTATTACAGTGTTTTCACTGTAATACAGTAAAAAAAAATATTACTGAATTACAGGAAAGAGAATCTAATTGGATCCCCATTGTGAATAATGGACTTGACAAAAACACTCAAAAGTAAAATGACAATCACAATTAAGAATAATGGAAAATACAAAAGAAATAAAAAGTAAAATGTCTAGATGCATTATGGTAGTGAGAATCACTATAAAGATTAAATGAAATTACAAAAAAAAAAAAAAAAAAAAAAAAAACACAAAATGTCCAGACACATTTTGGGAAGAGAATCTCAATGAAGAAAATTTCAAAATAATTCAAAAATAAATGCTCAGACACATTAAAGTGATGGGAATTTGGTGGAAATTGTGCTAAACTGTAATGAAAATAATGTCACAGTGGATAAATATATCTTAATAGTCTTTATTTTCATTATGCAAAATAACATTTCTTTAATTTTCTATATATATATATATATATATCTCTATATTTTTTCAATTTTAGGGGAAATATGACCTAAACACATTTCAATGAGACCCCAAAAACTGCACAACAAAGACCAAAAGATCAGTCTTAAAGGGATAGTTCACCCAAAAATAAAAATTCTCATCATTTACAAATTTTTGGGTGAACTATCACTTTGACTAATCATTTTCCTTTGATGGCTCCTATCACATATAACCAGATGAAGAAGACCCCTACTCTCAAATAAACAGTGAACAATTTCAGATTCATTTTTAAACTTTGCTCCCCCTAAAGGCTGCAATCACAGTGCAAATAAGGGAATGACACATATAGAAAGGCTTGCACAGAGAAAAATATTGTGCTAACATCAGACCAAACATCAACAAAGCTGAATAGTTAGGACTGACAGGTGAATAGCAGACAGTCTGTACCATATATTGATTTCCCTGCTGAAACAATAAAGCTAAAACCAGCCTAAGCTTAGCTGGTCTAAGAGTGGTTGTAGGTATTTTTAGCTTGCCAGGCATCAAGACCAGCTTGACCAGGCTGGGAGACCAACTCAAACCAGCAAACCAGCTTAGGCTGATTTAAGTTTTTTTTTTTTTCCAGCACTGTTGAAAAAAGAAAATTAATCTCAACTCTCCAGACCAGGAAGAAAAAAACGCCTTTCCTTAATTACAGATTAGATGGTTTCGTGGAGAGTTCTTGAGGAAAGTTGAATCAATGCACTCCAGAAGGCAACAGATCCAATCTATGCCATCAAACACAAGGCTATGTACATACACATACAAAATGACTAGGGAGAGTCAATAACTACACTCTAGATTTGAGCTTAACTCAACCATATGAAAGACTTTTCTAATGAATTTTCACCACAGAAGGATCTCAGAAGAAAAGTCTTTGTTGCTGGATTGTACATTTCTTCTTTAATGGTATGTCCTGACATAGACCCTGGTGCATAGTGCTATAGCTTCTCACTGTTCATGAACAGTCAAATGGGAAGTGCTGAATATTAGTCTGGCATGTCGATGCACAGTTTGGGTGGTGGCACAAAGTATTTGCCAGGACTTTGGGTGATCACCACACCTGTCTTCTTCCGAAACATGGGAGCAATTTTAGGTGCCTCGTAGATGGGCATCTCTTCAGACACCTCTGAATCCTCATGATGCAGGTCATAGGATATGTTGCCATATTCCCTCAGGAAGGGGAAGAGTTCAAGGAGGAACTGACAGAAGTCTTTGCGGATGCCAAACCACCCTGATGGAGAGGGAAGTTAGAATTGAAAGTCTTGGAAACTAATTTTGGCATGATTGTGATGATGCTTCATTCCTTTAACTCAGTTTAGGATTGTGTTTATTTAAAATAGACGCTATTGTGCATAGAATATGTTTTGTGTATTGTCTGTCATAAAATGAGATATTTATTTTGTTAATCAAATTTTTTTTTTTTACTTATGGTACTGCATTATATTGTAAAACTACAGTTTTATGAATTATATGGCTTAAACCAGAGGTTCTCAATGGGTGTTCAAAGGATGTCAGGGGGCGCTGAGAGCAAATGAGTAGAGAGGGGGGCATTAGGTTACAAATAGGGGGTGTTTATCAGTCATAATATTAAAATCTATCGTCAAGTTCCTCTTTGCATTAAAACGTTCAGTCACGTTTCAGTTGGTTCTCAATTATACGGGTTGATATGCATTTGTACCATGGTTCATCTGAAGTATCTGGTTTAGCAGACTAAAATACACAGGCAGAGGCACAAACTCTGCTAATACACCTGTATGGCTCTGTAGAATAATAATCAGTAATCAGTGTAATCAGTGAGAAGCGGAAATCATTTGAATTCGACAAAGAATTCTACATCACCACCCTTGAATTTACTATAGTAACACTAACTGTACTTTAGGCAGAAATAGATTGATAATAAATATTATCACGTCACTACTTCAGCTCTATTCAATTGGTCATAGGCTACATTAGGGGAGTGAGGGAATATAATTACATTTAGTTACAAATTATAAATATTTATATATTGTATTTATTGTTTTTACATGTTTAGAGTAGGTCTACTGCTTATAATTGCAAAAATGCTATAGTTTGTTTTAAACAAATCATGTTACTTCTAACCACGGTAGTGTAGAAGATCCAAACTTCCATGCATTTACTTAAGTCCACAAATACCACTGTTAAAAATATACAAATACAAAATTAATGACTAAATAAAAATTTAAAAAAGCAAATGTAATATATATTACAAATATCACTTTAATTATTAGTTTCTAACTTTGCATTTTCATTTTATAGGCCTCAGATATAGTCCTCCATCTGCTTGAATTCAAGAAATGCAAAGTTTAGTCTCACATTCATGAATTTATAAACAAAACTTTAAAATTATGCAATGCATCAAAGATGCATTGAGCAAATTAAACAAATCACTTTTTTTTTTGTCTTTGCCCTTTTCTCCCCAATTTGGAACGCCCAATTCCCAATGCTCTCTAAGTCCTCGTGGTGGCGTAGTGACTCGCCTCAATCTGGGTTGCGGAGGAGGAATCTCAGTTGCCTCCACGTTTGAATCATCAATCCGCACACATCTCACGTGGCTTGTTAAGCGTTACCGCAGAGACGTAGGGTGTGTGGAGGCATCACGCTACTCTCAGAGGCAACCAAGCACAACTCCAACGACAGCAAACCACATTATAGGTGACCACAAGGAGGTTACCCCATGTGACTCTTCCCTCCCTAGCAACCAGGCCAATTTGGTTGCTTAGGAGACATGGCTGGAGTCAATCAGCGCTGGAGTCATTCAGCACGACCTGGATTTGAACTTGTGACTCCAGGGTTGGTAGTCAGTGTCTTTACTTGCTGAGCTACCCAGGCCCCCACAAATATCAAGTTTTGTGTTTTTTTGATACAACAAAAGAGAATGAAGTAGTTCATCACAAAAAGGTTGAGAAGCACTGGATCAAACTAAAGAACATTAAAGTGTTATTCACCCCCCCCCCCCGCCCCCAAAAAAAAGAGAATTCACTAATTTACTCACTCTTATTTCATGTATGACTTTCTTTCTTCTGCAGAACACAAATGAAGATTTTTAGAAGAATATTTCAGCTCTGAAGGTCATGTAGCTTGAAGCTCCAAAAATCACATAAAAGAATCATAAAAGTAATCCATAAGACTCCAGTGGTTACGTCATCATTGCAGTCTCTAGGCACGATCATTCCTTGTGCTTGACGTATACGCCAAGTGCTACATGGCGCTACAGGAAGTGTAATCGAGATCGCCAAGGAGACTGCAATGTCAAGATTTATAGTGAAAAAGGAGTTATATTTTGATCATGGATCATTTCAGATGAACATGAATTAAAACACTGGAGTCTTATGGATTGGTTTTATGCTGCTTTTATGTGCTTTGTGGAGTGTCACAATTTTGGTCACCATTCACTTTCATTGTATGGACCTACAGAGCTGAAATATTCTTCTAAAAATCTTAATTTGTGTTATGCAGATGAAGAAAGTCATACACATATGGAATGGCATGAGGGTGAGTAAATGATGAGAGAATATTAACTTTTAGGTGAACTATACCTTTAATGCCAATATCAACATGCCAAATAAGCAATAAATATTACTTACAGTGATTGCCTCCTTTCTGGCCAAATGTGGTCACCATTAGAGTCACCAGAGACACCCAGAGAGGCACAAAAACAGGGACATAGTTGGAGTTATAATGACCATCCAGCTTGTGCACAAGGAGAATCTGAAAACAACACAAACACTGATCAATGTCAACCCTCGGTTGGGTCTATAACAGGGCTTCTGAAGGTTTTATGAAGCTAAATAAACCCCTGACTTTAAGGCCTTTTAAAGACCAACTAAAGGAAATTTAAGTAATAAATTCAAGGGAACACAATATGTCATTGCATCGTTCTCTAAATGTAAATTTCTAGGGAACACAAGAACAGTCATATATACTGTATACAGAAGTAACACTTCAACGTTTAAAAACGCAACTTAACAGATCTCCATTACTTTGATTCATTTTTTTAAAACTAACACGATAAGGCTTGAATACCTCAGCCCCTAACCACCAGAATGTAGAAATAAATGTAACCGTCTAATCAGACCCATTGTATGTTTCACTTGAATAGTGTTTAAACAACACCCAAAAATATGCCTCAAAGCTCTGGAATAAAATATAAGTGATCACCACCAAACATGTAAAAACAAGATTGTATTCAAATGGAGCATTTAAATTATGAACAAATGTTACAGGCAAAAATAGCCATGTTTCACATTTCTTGACCCATAGGTGGCGCTGTCACCAAACTTTGCAAGTACCCTCAGATCATGGTCCTGACAAAGCATAACAAGTTTCATTTCAATTTACCTCCACCTCATTCAATTTGTGCAAATGTAACTTTTCAACTAAATCAAAATTCTGTATCATGCATTCTGTGCAGATCAGTCAGGAAATAATTTTAAACCATTGCTTAGGCAAATCGGTCAAAGTTTGATGGAATAATAGTGAATAAACTGTAAATATCATATTCCAAGATGGCGTCCACTATAATGGGCAATAATATAAGCATTTAATTTGTAACATCAGGAGCGTAATATCATGCAAAATGCATTTCTGAACTTGTGGTGGCACAACAGAGTTTGTCCTAAAGACCCCAAATTTGGTACGGGGGCTATTTATACATAGAAATTCATTTTAAAACGACTTAAACACAATGAGAAACCATTCCCTCATGCAACATTTAATACCATGACCTAATGAAATTAAGACTCCTATTTAAGACTTTTTTCAGATCTGCAGAAACCCTGCTATAAATATTTTAGGGATGCATGATATTAAATTCCGGCCCAATACTGGGAAGCTGATGATTATTTTCATAGTATGGCAAATAACTGTATAAGTATAAAATATTTATTTTGAGATCAAATAGACAAAAGGTTTGTCTGTCGTAATAAACAACAACAGTTGTCATAATAAAAGCTTGTTAACACTTGCTGGGTTACCATCCAAAATGTTTAGAATTTTTTAAGCGCATTTAAAAAAAATTGGCTTAAGAAAATACAAATTGTTGCACATTTCCACACTTGAGGGAGCCGCCTCGTCATGATGGAGCAGCTGATTGACCTCTCCCTGATTTGGGGAGTTTTATTTGCAAGATGGGAGCATGTATTTCATTTTATTAAATGCATCCACAAGACATCGCAGAATAAGTGTAATATCTGATAGAATGTAGGCTGAAATGGCTACGATGCCCACACACCACCAGTCTCCACATACCTGGGAGCACCCGCTCTCAAAACAGTCCTGGCAGATTGTGACAACCCACTTTATCGACCAGATGTGGATTAAACACTTCCGAACGACAAGCGCTATGATCAAAGAATTGTATGCCAAGGTCGGACCTTTCAGTGGGCTAGTCACATCAAGCCATCACACACTCATAACACATGCACGAATGGTCAAAACATGTCATAGTTTTGCAAATAAACCATTTCCATCATCTTAAAACGCATTTAAGTTTATTCGCATATCAAGCATTTCCATTCAGGATTTCTTATGCGCAATTTCAAAATGTACAAAAAAATTGTTTGATGGAAACCCACCTAGTGGCTTGCAAGCTCTCGTGTTAATATGCATGCAACTGTGAATGAGCTTCTCTCAAAACGGTTCCAAATGTATTTTAATTTTTTTTTTGGTGTGTGTGTGTGTGTCCTGCATCAAAAATGGGTTGAAGGAAGATCACAGAAGAGTTAAATGTCATGCTGAGTGTCTAGAACAACTACGACTGGATACAAATCTTGATTTTCCGGTTTTCTTCCTTTGAACGCTTTCGATCTTGATTCTTAAAAATCCAAGATCGTTCTTTAACTTTTACCTTAAAGTTTTTGGTTGTCTTGATTATTATATCTATAATAAATAGCAATTGAACTGCATAGTTTGGGCCTTATTGTTAATTTTTTTAATTAATATTTTTGTAATGTGCCTACAAAGTTTGAATATTTCCTGTATAATTTACAGCATTAGCTGAGAGAATTTCTTTCATACAGTATGCAAGCAAAATGGACATTATCATTGAAATATCAAATCAAACCTCAAAAGTAAGCAGGGGCACAACTATAGTCATCCAGCTGATCGCCATGGTGATATGAGTACGCCGTTGCTCGGCAATGACATCCATGGAGCGGAGGAAGAGCACAGACCAGACGATGTAATACAGCACCACCAGACACAAGAAGGACATAAGTATCCACAGTGGCACACACACCACCTGCCAAGAAACGGTACTGTTCTTACTCCAATGAATTGCTGCAGAGGTCAGATTGCAATGCTATTTCTGTGATCATAGGGCAGAACAAAATGTAAAACTGCTATTGATGTGCTTACCAACCACGGCCAGCTGATGATCTTATCCAGTCGTAATGCAATGAAGATGAACTGAAGAATATTTACAGAGCAAAGAATCTCCAGCTGCCGAAAAAAAAAAACAAAAAAAAAACAAGCAAGAGAAAGAAAAACAATTACGTTGCATTTCAACACATTGGCCTAAATGCTTTGGGAGACTTGCTTGATATCATGTAAGTGCAACTCGCAATGTCAGTCAAGAAAATCACAAACAAAAACAAACAGAAAAAAAGAGAAAATTTTTAGGACCCTTGTGTGTAATTGAACCTGTTCTTTCTCACATCCCAGATTAACATACAGAGACAACTGCAAGTGAACCATTTGTAGGTTGATTTCACCTAAAAGTTTAATACTGTTGCTCTGTGGTGCAATCAAACATTTTGAGCCCAACACAGCAACATTGCCTCGACCAATGGCTTGAGTTTGGAGCGGGGACTACCTGTTTGTACAACCAATGGATACCAGGGGGAGTTTTCTGGAATCTGTTTGAAAACAGTGATTATTTCTGCAACAACATTAGGTAGTGCAGAAATTACCCACTTCAACATTATTTTCATGACAATTAAGCACATCCCCTTCCATTCTCTTTACTGAAATGCCAAATATTATTTAAACTGTCAAGTATTTACACATCATGGTGGTAGATCTTCTACTGCCTTTAATGTATGCAGATTTAAATAAAGACTCTGGAGAGGGCGATTCTTATTACTGTCTTCCTGTTTTATTGTATTACACATGGCTCAATTGTATTCACATAAGCATGTAAACATATTTTCCGATGCACTTTTGCAAATTGAAAATATTAGAATAGAAGAACAGGGAGCCCTGCAACAGATGTCATGGCCCCCACAAAGCCCCGCACTGAACATTGTGTCAGTCTGAGATTACATAAAGAGACAGAAGCAATTGAGACAGCCGAAATAGAAAGAAGAACTGTGGTGAATTCTCCAAGAAGTTTGGAACATCCTCTCTGCCAACAACCAAGAAAAACTGTGTCCAGGTGAACCTAGGAGAATTGGTGCTGTTTTAAAGGCAAAGTTGGTCACACTGAATATTGGTTTAGCTGTTTAGTATGTTTACTGGACTTTGTATGACATTCAGTGATAAATGAATATTATTTAAGTCCTTATTTTTTGAAAACATCCTCACTATGCAAAATTTTTCACAAGTACCAAAAACTTTTGCACAGTACTGTATATATATATATAAACATAGTCTATGTTTCGAGATAAAAAACAATATATATATATACATATTTTTTTTTACAAATTATTTTAAGTCAAGAATATCAATGCGTTTTTCAAATAACCTGAACAAAATGTGCCTTTTTATTAAAATGTAAAAATATTGATATTTAATTATATGACAAAATAATAATAATTTTTTAAATCTTCACAAACAATCTTGTGGGTCTAAAGAGATCTCTGTTTTCTGATTTTTTTGTCACATGACAACACAATTTCTACTTACATGTTAGTTGCACCACAAGTATTAATAATATTTTAAAATAAAATTGTTTCACTGCATAAAAAAATTAAAATAATAAAAGATTTAGTATAACTCATTGCAACATTTCATCTTTTTTTTCCCCAAGAATTTCAGCTTTTAATGAATCTTTGAATTGTTTTATTGTCTTCTTTTACTTTAAACCTAAGAAAAATGTCAAAATGACTTTGAACTCATTAATTGAACACATGTTCCTCATAGAAGAGATGTATTCAAGTAATTGCTTTGTTGTGAATTGCATTTGTAATGGTTTTTGAATAATTTAGTAGACGTCATTGACCCATATACACCGATCAGCCACAACATTAAAACCAACTGCCTAATATGGTGTAGGTCCCCCTCGTGCCGCCAAAACCGTGCAAACCCACATCTCATAATAGCATTCTGAGATGATATTCATCTCACCACAACTGTACAGTGCGGTTATCTGAATTGCCATACACTTTGTCAGTTCAAACCAGTCTGGCCATTCTCTGTTGACCTCTATCTTCAAGAAGACATTTCTGTCCACAGAACTGCCACTCACTGGATGTTTTTTGTTTTTGGCACCTTTTGGAGTAAATTCTAGAGACTGTTGTGTGTGAAAATCCCAGGAGATCAGCAGTTACAGAAATACTTCAACCAGCCCATCTGACACCAACAATCATACCACGCTCCAAATCACTGAGATCTAATTTTTGATTACATTTATTTGATTGAACATTAACTGAAGCTCCTGACCAATATCTGCATGATTTTATGCACTGCACTGCTGCCACACGATTGGATGATTAGATAATCGTATTGATGACTGTTGGTGTCAAATTGGCTGGTTTGCGTATTTCTGTAACTGCTGATCTTCTGAGAAACTGTGGCTTGAAGGTCTCTCCAGGTCTCCGTCTAACCATTAGTGGTTAAGGAGGATCGGTGATGATCTGGGGGTCCTGGATAGAGGATTTATTACAAGTTCTTTGAGCCAATGGGTGGATCCACTGATGTAAGCTGAAGAAGGCTAAAATGTAACATGTCACAACTAATTACATTTTTTTCTTGTTAGCCTACAATAGAAGGAGGTAGTGAAATTTCTGTTGAAATGACTGGACCTTTCCCTCTTCTTCATGTCTTGACAAGCACATGTCAGTGAACAGAAATAACATGTATACAATGACAAAAAAGGCCTAATTTAAGTTGCTATGAAATGTACAAATAAAATAAAGTGACCAATATTAAAGTCACGTTCTGCGAATGGATTTTAATCTTAAAACTAATCCATGTAGTAAAAGTAGAATAATAATCACTGTGAGAACTACCAAAGTCTCACTCCGGTCCCCCTTGAAAACATAACAGTGCCATGGCCTGGGCAGCAAAAAGTCTGGGGACTCCTGTCTTCATCAGACCACAACTGATCTCTGTGTTGTTTGCATTCATGTGCCGAAAAACAGGTGAAACAAAACTGAGGTTGCCAACCGTCCACTATAATTTGGAATCATCCTTAAGGGAATTAAGGCAACAGAATGCTGTTGGATATTAAATCCATATGGGACGCAGTTTGACCTGTACTCTAGCATCTCACAACCAAACTGCTAAGAATGTTTCTTGAAAAGGCAAGGAAGATCAATGACAATTTGTGCATGTCTTCTGTTGTGTTTACAGTCCAAAACTGCAGCATTTTGTCAGAAATATTACAATCGAGTATATGATAATTGTCTCCCATTATTATGATCCTTGTGTAAGTACATTTAAGCAACGACACTGTAATCCAAGGAAAAATATACTATTTTGTTTTGAGCATTAACTCTCCCATTAAAACCCATTGTGAGGCATGTTTGCTTAATTTACTAGTGACCATGGAAGAACAATTTTTTAAAATCTTTTTTTAGGGCATTAAAAAAGCTTTAAAAAAAATAGTGCTTAATTATGGGGAAGAAAACGCTTAACAGATATTGTCATTCTCCATGGACTGTGGGTTTTTTTTTTTGGCAAAAAAAAAAAGAAAAAGTGTTTATTAAAAGTAAAAATGTAAAGTAATTTGGTTGTCCTTGGTCAATGTATTAGTAAATTAAGTCATGTTGATATTTCTCATGTTAAGCGTTTTTATAATGTCCCGTTTAGAAATTTGGCAACCCTACAAGCAACATGACCTTAAAGGAATATTCAGGGTTCAGTACAAGTTAAGCTGAATGCACAGCATTTGTGGCATAATGTTGATTACTACAAAAACTCATCCCTCCTTTTCTTAAAAAAAAATAAATTCCAAAATCTGGATTACGCTGAGGCATTCACAGTGAAAGTAAATGGGGCCAATCAATAAACGTTAAAATACTCACTGTTTCAAAAGTAAAGCCACAAGACGTAAATAATATGCTTGTTAATACAATTTTATTGAGAGAAAATAAATAACTAACCTTTTGTGTAAATTTATTTCCAATTTTACAACTTTTTACATATTCTGCCATGCCATAAAGCCTAAAACAACTATAAAAACGCTGATTTAATAAATTTTAAAACTTGGGAAAAAAAAAACAAAAAAACAGAATTGATATAGGTTCTTTTATAAAATTATAAGCTTCTCATTTCAGTCTTGAAACCTACCAAAACTTGGCCCCATTCACTTCCATTGTAAGTGCCTCACTGTAAACTCAATTTTTGATTTTTAAAAAAAAAAAAAAAAAAAGGAGGGACGAGTCGAAATATATATATTTTTTGGCAATCAATATAATGCCACAAATGCTGTCAATTGAGCTTAACTTGATGTAATTGTCATACTTCCTTCTAGTATTCGATTACGCACTGTGTCACATCTAATTCGACATACAGATGAGGGCTGTGGCTTGACTACGCAAAAACCAGATGTAGCTGCACAGTTAATACCTCCAGTGAGCGGTCGTGTCTGAATCCCCACACGCATGCTGCCACGGAGAGAGGTGAGACGAAAAAGAGTGGCATGAAGACCAGAAGCCAAAAGTGTGAACCTCTTTCCACACGGTCACACACCAGCACTTCGAAGGTGAGCAGGAGGAGGTGGATTCCCACAGCGATCAGCATGGCCTTGAACTCCACACAGGTCTCACCTTCAGCCCTGTATATGACAACACAACCAAGACAGGGTGATGTGATACAAACTCCTGTGACCTTTTGACTTCATACTAGTACACTTACAACAGGTTTAGACTCCCCGGAGGGTAACTTGATATGATCAAGGGCACAATTGTGAAAGTTCATGCATTAACAATGAGTTTAAATTTATAACCTTGAAGTTACACCCCCATATTTCTCCACTACATGCCACCCAGTTACTTGTGATCATAGCCATTGAAAAGCTCAGGCTGACCTGTATTGAGGGTTGCGAGCCCAAACCCCGGTGCCCACGGAAGCCCCGATGATCACCATGAGTTTCCACAGCCAGATGGGCGCAAACACCGCCCAGTAACTCCACTGGATGATGCCATCCAACCTCAATGACAGCAGCACAGAGAACAGTAGCAGGCATGCATAGATCAGGAACTTACTGGAAGAAAACACACATGCAGTAGGACTATCTAGACACATATAAAGGGGGCAGATTTATCCAACTTATATTACATTTGCAAATATCATGAGGCCCAAGTTTCACTTTGACTGTAAACAAACTGTCACACTGTCAGCTTTGCTAATGCTTGTACTAGAATCTTAACGAAAATAGACGTGCTTTGTTTCCTGTGCAGTATCTTTAGATGCCAATGCTTAGAATTAGTTGGAATGTAGTTAAATGCAAGTGGTTTATGTTAATTACTGCAGTGTTAAAGCTGTTTTATTCACTGGTTGAATGTAATTTAATGCTGCCTACACTGAGCAGATACAAACCAAACAGGCCTGCACAGTGAACGTTAGCAACTAAGCTAGTAAAGTGAATGTTGAGGTTTTAAAAGGAGTAGTTTCATTATTCGTCGAACTCAACAAACCTTACCTAGGGTTGAAATCTTGAAAAAAGCCACGGAGATTCATGGTTTCCTCTTTAGACCATAGTTAAATTGAGTGAAATTGATAGGCAGGCTAACTGCACTCACATCAGTGCAGACAGTTGGCGAACGAAACCAAACACAGTGACGTCACAAGTCCCGCCCTCTTCCACCAGACGGCGCTGAAAAAATGCGTTTCTTTATCCTTGTGAAATTTACATTTATCCCCCCACCAAAAAATGTCTTTAAAAATATACTTAAATTTCATGATGTATTGCTATAAATCAAGATTACATTTATAAATATACTTAGAATCAGTAATAATCAGTGTTGGGCAAGTTACTCAAAAAAGTAATCCTCTACTAATTACTTGTGTAAAATTATACTCGGATGACTAATTTCTTTAAAAATATACAGAGCTCAATACAAGTTCATTTTAAGCAACAGCATTTGTGGCATGATGTTGATTACCACAAATTTTAATTTCGGCTCGTCCCTCCTTTTCTTCAAAAAAGCAAAAATGTAGGTTCCAGTGAGGCACTTACAATGTAGGTGAATGGTGAAAATTTTTGGAGGGTTTAAAGACAGAAATGTGAAGCTTATAATTTTATAAAAGCACTTATGTAACAGACTTAATTTTGGATTTTAGTTAATTGTTGTTACATTGAGTGCCTTTACACTCTATGGTATATATGTGTGTGTGCAGTACATTATCCCCTCGGGGCTTGCCGTAAATGGTGAGTGTGCATGCGCACAGAGGCTGGTTGTTCAGTTTGTTCGACTACTGGTGTGTAAGCTAATAAAGAGAAAAGCACGGATTAAAACTCTGTCTGCAGTCGTTTGTTATTTTCTTATTTCTAAGTATCTAGGCGAACTCCACGTGAACGCTCGGTTACATTGGTGGCAGCGGTTTTGGTTTATTTGTGTTTGCGCGGTACAGTGTTGCGGCGGGTGTTTAACTAATTAGCTTAGTATTACAAGTTGTAGATAGTTAGCGCACGCGAGTTCATCGCTTGGCGGTCGTCATGTGGTGTAAGGACGAGTATGACTTCCATCCGAGACGGGAACGTGACAAGAGCAACAGACACGTGAGAATTGAGCTACCGCCGCCGTTCTCAGGTGATGAAAAGCAGAGTTTTTTATGCTGGGCGCGTCAGTTCGAGGTCGCGGTCAGGGCGCTTACAGAGAGTGACGGCGCTGCTTCCTACAATTACGAGCTGGCAAGAATTCTACCGACACGTTTGAGCAACGCAGCATTTCTTCTGTGGGACAGTTTTCCTGATAATGTTCAGGCGGATTACACAGCTATGAAAGAAAGACTCAAGGAAGCATTCGGGCAAAGACAGTTTATGGATCGTTTCAGAGCTAGCCTATCGGCCCGCCCTCGTGCGCCGCGGGAAAGTTTGGAGGTGTATGCGGCTGAAATCAGCAGGTTGGTCGACGAAGCTTTTCCTGAATATGGTGATAAGGCTCAACAGGAAGAAAAGTTTCGCCGTTTCGTGGCTGGTCTGGATCCTGTGCTTAGAACAAAATGCCTTGAACAAGGAGCAACAGATTTAGAGGAGGCTGTGATAATTGCAGGTCGGTGTGAGAATGCTAGAGATGTGATAAAGACTGATTACATGGCTGTTAATGCTGCTCACGGTCATAGTGATGGAGGGGCAGTGGCTGCTGTTCACTCTGGAATGGACAATGTTGGACTGCACAGAGCAGTGGATAGATTGGCTGAAGAAATGAGGGATATGAGAATGGCACTGAGACGTTTGGGTGATGAGAACCAAGTACTGAAAGCAAAAGTGAGTCCTAAAGCAATGGATGAGTGGAGCGGAAGCCGCCCTCAGTCTAGTGGAATGTGCCAGTGCAGCTGTGGGGGCCGTGGATGCCAGTCACGTGTCTTTGGCAGTGCACGGAGGGGCCGTTCACCTGAGAGGGAATTTTTCCAACACAATGATGAGCATAAGTCAGGTACTGATTTTTGTGGTTATAAAGACTCATACTCTACTCAATTTTCTACGAGACGCAGCCCCAGCCCTGGTCCTCGCGAGATGGAACAGCTATGAGGAGGACTCTAGGAAGCGTGGAGTGCGTTTCATGTCTCCTGGTGCAGGGGAACGACGCAATGGGCCGGGAAGCGAACTGTAGCTGATGTCGCGGCCCAAACATCAGCTGTATTGCCTGTGGGCCCTCAAAGGGATGACACTAATGACAGTAATTCAATTTTAAAAGACATTAATGAGAACACGAACACTGACAAGGAACAGCTTGTGTCATATGTGAGAGGAGTGATTGAAGGTGTGGAGGTTCAAATGTTAGTGGACTCTGGTTCCAGTGTGTCTATCATTTGTGCAGATCTCCGCATGTCTATTCCAGCACTTCGTAATCGCCCACTGAAAAAGGACTATGTGGCAGCCCGTGCCGTGAATGGACAGATGCTAGATACATTGGGCACCATCACCATAACATTCCAGCTCGGAACAGAGTCATGGCAGCATGTATTTCATGTGGTGAGAGAAACAACACAGCCTGTTTTGTTGGGGTGGGACTTTCTGTTGAGAAATCATGCCTTACTAGACCTTAGCCGGGCGAAGTTACAACTGTGGGACATCTCTATCCCTCTTCTTACAGGAAAAGACTTTGTTCCTAGGTGCTGCAACGTGTCTCTGGCCACCACAATATACTTACCGCCCCTCTGCGAGTCAGTTGTACCAGTTAAAGTGGGTCCACCTAATGTGGCTCATTTGTCAAGTGACTTTGTTGGCTATTTGGAACCCAATGTGGCAGATTCTTCTAGTCTAGTGGTGGCTCACACAGTAACCACTGTTCACAATGGACTGACTAAAGCTCGGATTTTGAATCCTACCGGACAGGACATATCGTTAAAAGAAGGTATGCACCTGGGTGAGTTTTATTCAGTTGATGACTCGGACGTTCAGTTAGTTCATGCTCCAGTTAATATAGCGGCAGCAACTGCTTCTGGAGTAGCACCTTCTGTATTGCTAGATGAGTCAGCCTATTTCAGAGTCCGAGAGAGCTGCACTCTCAGCATTGCTGTTGGAATACAATGACATCTTCAGTTCCTCCATGCAGAATGAGGGTAAATGTAAACTAGTGAAACATTACATCAGAACTGGTGAACAGACACCTATCAAACAGCGGGCATATCGTGTGTGTCCCGAAAAGCGTGCTGAGATAGAGAGACAAGTAGCCAGTCTACTAGCAGATGGGGTCATTGAGGAGAGCTGCAGCCCTTGGGCGTCACCAGTCGTTTTGGTGAAGAAGAAATGTGGCGCCTGGCGTTTCTGTATTGACTACAGACGCTTGAACAGTGTGACTGTAAAAGATTCGCACCCTCTGCCCCGTGTGGATGATACATTGGATGCATTGGCAGGCACTGCGTGGTTTAGCACATTAGATTTTTCTAACGGCTACTGGCAGGTAGAAGTTGCTGAAGAGGACAGAGGAAAACGGCATTTACGACTGGACAGGGGCTCTATCAGTGGCGATCCATGCCAATGGGCCTCTCAAACTCCCCGCCACATTTCAACGTTTAATGGAACTGGTCCTCAGAGGACTCCCGTGGCATATCTGCATGGTATATCTTGATGATATTTTGATTTTCAACAAAACATTCGATGAACATCTGTCTAGCCTGCAGGAAGTGTTTTCGAGAATCCAATCGGCAGGTTTGAGACTGAACCCGAAAAATGTCACCTTGCCAGAGATCATGTAGTCTTTCTGGGCCATGTAATTTCTCAAAAGGGCCTTCAGCCTGATCCCAGGAACACGGAGAAAGTTAAAAACTGGCCAGTTCCCCGGTCTCCCTCAGAGGTCAGGGCATTTGTGGGACTATGTTCTTATTATAGACGATTTGTCAAAGACTTTTCAAATTATGCTGCTCCATTGAACCAGCTTGTTGGAAAGAATGTGGCTTTTGTGTGGACTGCTGAATGTGAGAAGTCATTCAACTTTCTGAAAGGAGTGTTGTCATCTGATCCAATAGTGATATTGCCTGACTTCAACGTGCCTTTTAAAATCCATACTGACGCCTCTAACTTGGCTGTCGGTGCGGTGCTTGCTCAGGATAGAGATGGACTTGAACATGTGGTTGCTTATGCCAGCAGGGCATTGAACTCCACACAGAGGCGTTGGTCCACCTTTGATCGTGAGCTGTGGGCAATTGTGTGGGCAGTAAGAGAGTTCAGACATTACATTGGACTTACTTCATTTACCATTATCACCGACCATCGACCGTTATTGGCGCTTCGGCGTATGTCTATTGAGGACGACCCAACAGGAAGGAGAGGAAGGTGGATTATGGAGCTCGATCCGCTGAATTGGATCATTGTGCATAAAGATGGACGTCAGCACATGAACGCGGATGCACTGTCTCGTCGTCCTGTATCACCTGACCTGAGTGAGGTGGAGTCTGGTGTTAAAGAGGTATTGGGAGTGAATGTGGTGAGCTCAAATCAACCAAGTACTGACATTCCATGTTCCTCTGAGGTTGCTGATTTTGCAGGGGAAATAACTGCTGCAAACTTACCAGACAATCTAGAAACTATGTTTTCTCTGAAGGCTTTATCGCATGATACATCTGATGTTAGGGCTATGCAGCAGGCTGATCCTGATATTAAAACTGTTGTTAGCTGGATTGAGCAATCACAAAGGCCGTCCAGAAGACAATTAAGAGGAGCCTCTCAATGTTTAAGAAAGTTTTGGACTGAGTTTAATCGTCTCTCAATTATTGATGGACTGTTGTGCCGCTCTATAATCTGTTCTCTCACATGTGACCCTATAGTCCAAATGGTTGTTCCCTCTGTTATGATTTCGGACATTCTTTTGCAACTACATGGGGCCCCAGCCTCTGCCCATTTCTCCTCTGAGCGGGTGTGGGAACGGGCGAGACAATTCTGTTACTGGCCTTCCATGTACAGAGACATCAAAGCATGGTGTGAGCAGTGCAGGGCATGTCAGACTCGTCGAGGTCCTGTTCCAGTCCACCGAGCACCTATGGGTGGGTCTCAGACGGTTCGGCCATTTGAGAGAGTCGCTATGGACATTTTGGAGCTGCCTACGACAACAAAAGGAAATCGGTATGTGCTAGTCATTGAGGACTACTTTACAAAATTTGCCAATGTGTATGCGTTACCTAATCAAACTGCTCTGACGGTGGCGCATTGCCTGTTTGAGGACTATGTATTGATTCATGGCATTCCTGAGACTTTACATTCAGACCAAGGTCGTCAGTTTGAGGCAGAGGTGATTCAGAGCCTTTGCCTTCTGCTGAACATTAAAAAGACACGTACCACTCCCTACCACCCACTGTCGGATGGTATGGTCGAGCGCTTTAATAGGACTCTGATTGATCAATTGACTAAGACGCTGCTAACTTATGGTGGGGAATGGGATGATTATGTGAAGCAAGTGGCTTTTGCTTACAACACATCGCCTCACTCTAGCACTCATTTCACACCATACTTTCTGACCCACGGACGGGAAGCACGGGTCCCCGTTGATGTACTGTTACCCGCCCGTGCTCTGGACTCAGGGATGACAGGTTCCCATGCTGAATTTGTTTCATCACTTCTGACAAAACTGAACTCTGCCTTTAGCAGTGCACGCATGCACAGTGAGGCGGCTCATGACCGTCAAAAAATGTACCACGATGAAGGAGTGCGTCACCAGCCTTATGTCGTTGGTGCCATGGTGTGGCTGAACAACCCAGTGGAGAGCCGCATGAAACTGGCACCCCATTGGAAAGGACCTTACAAAATTGTACAAGTCATGGATTCGTGTGGAGAACGGGGACTGACTTATCGAATTGTCAATCCTTTGGACTCTGATGAAAGGGCACAGGTAGTGCATTATAATAGGGTGCGGCCTTATACATTGCCTGTTTCTCCCGTGTCACAGAACCAGACATTGTCCGATGTTTCTGACTCTCTGCCAACATCCACCTCCTTCGAGTCAGATATACCTGGAGGAGAGGGGTGCATTTCTCCTCAGAAAGATCTGAGTGTTGCACCTGGAAAACTGCATTCATGGAAGGGGTTAGAACCAAACATGAGCAGGACAGGGAGGATTCTAAAACCTCCTGGCCATTTGAATGACTTTGTTGTGTATTAAGGTAACTGTGACTCCTGTTAACGTTTGTTCTATTCAAAGGGCTGTTTGAAGTTTGTTTAAAAAAAAAGTACTAAGCTTGCTGTTTCACTTTATACGGTTGTGTGTTTATGTATGTTTAGCAAGTTGATTGCTCTTGAATGTAAACGAGGACGTTTATTCTGGTAGGGGGGACATATGTAACAGACTTAATTTTGGATTTTAGTTAATTGTTGTTACATTGAGTGCCTTTACACTCTATGGTATATATGTGTGTGTGCAGTACATTATCCCCTCGGGGCTTGCCGTAAATGGTGAGTGTGCATGCGCACAGAGGCTGGTTGTTCAGTTTGTTCGACTACTGGTGTGTAAGCTAATAAAGAGAAAAGCACGGATTAAAACTCTGTCTGCAGTCGTTTGTTATTTTCTTATTTCTAAGTATCTAGGCGAACTCCACGTGAACGCTCGGTTACACTTACATTAATTCTTCAGTTAAAACTCATGCACGGGGGGACGGGGTGCCTGGGTATCTCAGCGAGTATTGACGCTGATTACCACCACTGGAGTCGTGAGTTCAAATCTATCCAGGGAGTGCTGAGTGACTCCAGCCAGGTCTCCTAAGCAGCCAAAATTGTCCCGGTTGCTAGGGAGGGTACAGTCATATGGGGCAACCTCCTCGTGATCAATATGATGTGGTTCTCGCTCTCTGTGGGACACGTGGCGAGTTGTGCATGGATGCCACAGAAAATAGTGTGAAGCCTCCACACGTGCCATGTCTCCGCAGTAATGCGCTCAACATGCACAGAATTTTTTTATCTTGCACTTTTTGCTCTTGAATTTTTTTTTTTTAATTAATGAAACTACAAACCAAATCAATGTACAGTCAGAAAGACAACAATATTGAGAGAGAAACATACAGCCAGGGGGAAGTCTAAGCATTATGTAAATATATTAAAAGACTCCCATGTATAGCATTATTGAATTATTGTCAAGTTTAAGGTTTAACAATAAAACAAAAAATAAAAAAAGGGGAAACAAACTCAATACAAAATACCATTACAGTTTTTGCGGCCACTTTAATGTCAATCCAATAAATGAAACTATGAGAGTAGTGTTCTCAGAACTGTGCAATAAAAACAGAGAAATAATTTGAGAAGGTGGCAAGCCGGACTGTTACACAAACAATAACATGAATATGCAGAATACAAATCACATGAAATTGTTTTTTATTCAAACAAGCAAGATGAAAATAGAAAGTACAATTTTGCATCACATGAAAAGTCTATTTACATTAATATACACAAAAAGGCTATTGAAATTTAGTCAAAGAATTTATGGTCTCAACTGAGTGAGGCATGGTTATCAGTTACATAACCATAATCAACTGTAGAAAGAATCATCAGCTAATGAAAGATTTAAAAAAGTCCAGATCAAAATTGTTTCTAATGTGTTTTCACAATGATGGAGTATGTCTGTAAAAAGCCTTAGTGCACAAGTTCCAGCTGGTTAGATGCAAAAGGTAAGACTCCACTGACATAATACGCAATGCCCAGCGAGAGCAGAGCAATGACAAGGAGCAGTAGGAGAACTCTCCAAAAACCAAGATCTTCTACAAACTCCTGCCAAGTCGTTCGGAAGCTGGACAGCACACCATCACTGTGATGAAAGTGTGGATTGAGAAGAGAATGGCTCTCCATGGCACTGCATCAGATAATAACAGCACGTAATGAGTTATGACACTTTCACAATTTAAATAAATTCAAAGTATCTTGAAAGACTATTTATTCCAAAGATTTTACCATCAACCTCTTACAATGAATCACAGACAATGCTTATATATGCTTATAATGGAATACTAGCCTACTACTTACTGTGCAAAGTAAGAGTACTACTGTACACTCTTAATGGTAGCTGAAAGCATAATCACATTAACAATCTGCAGGGGATGTGTCAGATTTTATGAATGACAGGCAGTCCGCTTCTGCAGAAATCTGCAGATCTTTGTTGAGGAGGAAAATTTGATAAATGGTCCTAAATGTAATCTTCTTTTGGCAGCTCCCATTACAGGTCACCACAGCGGACCCACCGTGATCTGCATATTTTACTTGACACAGCTTTTACGCCAGATTAAATGGTCCTAAATGTAATAAAGGCTCTAAATGTAATACAATTTGGTCCTAAATGCAAATACTTTTGGTCCTAAATATAATTTAGGATTAATGTAATGTTATTACATATATGAACTTCATTACATTTAGAACTACATGGTATAACATTTAGGGCATTTAGGGCATTTATTACATTTAGAACCAAAATGTATTATAGGTCCTAAATTTCATTACATTTATGAAATTCATCACATTTAGGAACAAAAGTTATTACAATTAGGACCTTTATTACAATCTGAACCAAATTTAATCACATTTAAGATCTTCATTACATTTAGCTCCAAATGTTATTACATTTTTGACCGTAGATGTAATAAACACACTTAATGAAATAATGGTTGGTTCTAAATATATTAAATGCGCTAAACATTTTTGGTTGTACATTTATGACCTTTATTACATTTATGACCATCACATTTAGGAGCAAAAGTTATTAAATGTATGACCTTTCATTTATGATCATCACATTTAGGAGCAAAAGTTATTACATTTATGACCTTTTTATATTTAGGACCATATGTTTTACATTAAGGGGCTTTATTACATTTAGGACCAAATGTTTTTACATTAAGGGGCTTTATTGCATTTAGGATAAAATGTTATTACATTAATGGGCTTCATTACATTTAAAACCAAATGGTTTTACATTAAGGGGCTTTATTGCATTTAGGACCGAATGTTTTACATTAAGGGCTTTATTGCATTTAGGGGCTTTATTACATTTAGGACCAATTACATTAAGGGGCTTTATTGCATTTAGGATCAATTGTTATTACATTAAGGGGCTTTATTACATTTAGGACCAATTACATTAAGGGGCTTTATTGCATTTAGGATCAAATGTGGGGCAGTGGTGGCTCAGTGGTTGAGGCTCAGGGTTACTGACCAGTAGGTCGGGGGTTCAAGCCCCAGCACCACAAAGATGCCACTGTTGGGCCCTTGAGCAAGGCACTTAACTCCAGGTTGCTCCGGGGGGATTGTCCCTGTAATAAGTGCACTGTAAGTCCATTTGGATAAAAGCGTCTGCCAAATGCATAAATGTAAATGTTATTACATTAGGGGCTTTATTGTATTTAGGATCAAATTTTATTACATTTATGACCTTTTTACATTTAGGACCAAATGTTATTACATTAAGGGGCTTTATTGCATTTAGGACCAAATGTTTTATATTAAGGGGCTTTATTACATTTAAAACCAAATGTTATTACATTTATGACCTTTTTACATTTAGGACCAAATGTTTTTACATTAACAGCTTTATTACATTTAGGACCAAATGTTATTACATTAAGGGTCTTTTTTACATTTAGGACCAAATGTTTTATATTAAGGGGCTTTATTACATTTAAAACCAAATGTTATTACATTTATGACCTTTTTACATTTAGGACCAAATGTTTTTACATTAACAGGCTTTATTACATTTAGGACCAAATGTTATTACATTAAGGGGCTTTATTGCATTTAGGACCAAATGTTATTACATTAAGGGTCTTTTTACATTTAGGACCAAATGTTTTATATTAAGGGGCTTTATTACATTTAAAACCAAATGTTATTACATTTATGACCTTTTTACATTTAGGACCAAATGTTTTTACATTAACAGGCTTTATTACATTTAGGACCAAATGTTATTACATTAAGGGGCTTTATTGCATTTAGGACCAAATGTTATTACATTAAGGGTCTTTTTACATTTAGGACCAAATGTTTTTATATTAAGGGGCTTTATTACATTTAAAACCAAATGTTATTACATTTATGACCTTTTTACATTTAGGACCAAATGTTTTTACATTAAGGGGCTTTATTGCATTTAGGACCAAATGTTTTTACATTAACAGGCTTTATTACATTTAGGACCAAATGTTTTTACATTAACAGGCTTTATTACATTTAGGACCAAATGTTTTTACATTAAGGGGCTTTATTGCATTTAGGACCAAATGTTTTTACATTAACAGGCTTTATTACATTTAGGACCAAATGTTATTACATTAAGGGGCTTTATTGTATTTAGGATCAAATGTTATTACATTTATGACCTTTTTACATTTAGGACCAAATGTTATTACATTAAGGGGCTTTATTGCATTTAGGATCAATTGTTATTACATTGTGGGGCAGTGGTGGCTCAGTGGTTGAGGCTCAGGGTTACTGACCAGTAGGTCGGGGGTTCAAGCCCCAGCACCACAAAGATGCCACTGTTGGGCCCTTGAGCAAGGCACTTAACTCCAGGTTGCTCCAGGGGATTGTCCCTGTAATAAGTGCACTGTAAGTCGCTTTGGATAAAAGCGTCTGCCAAATGCATAAATATAAATGTTATTACATTAGTAGGCTTTACTACATTTAGGACCAAATGTTATTACATTAAGGGGCTTTATTGTATTTAGGATCAAATGTTATTACATTTATGACCTTATTGTATTTAGGACCAAAGGTTATTACATTAAGGGGCTTTTTTATATTTAGGACCAAATGTTTTATATTAAGGGGCTTTATTACATTTAAAACCAAATGTTACATTAGTAGGCTTTATTGTATTTATGATCAAATGTTATTACATTAAGGGGCTTTATTGTATTTAGGATCAAATTTTATTACATTTATGACCTTTTTACATTTAGGACCAAATGTTATTACATTAAGGGGCTTTATTGCATTTAGGACCAAATGTTTTATATTAAGGGGCTTTATTACATTTAAAACCAAATGTTATTACATTTATGACCTTTTTACATTTAGGACCAAATGTTTTTACATTAACAGCTTTATTACATTTAGGACCAAATGTTATTACATTAAGGGTCTTTTTACATTTAGGACCAAATGTTTTATATTAAGGGGCTTTATTACATTTAAAACCAAATGTTATTACATTTATGACCTTTTTACATTTAGGACCAAATGTTTTTACATTAACAGGCTTTATTACATTTAGGACCAAATGTTATTACATTAAGGGGCTTTATTGCATTTAGGACCAAATGTTATTACATTAAGGGTCTTTTTTACATTTAGGACCAAATGTTTTATATTAAGGGGCTTTATTACATTTAAAACCAAATGTTATTACATTTATGACCTTTTTACATTTAGGACCAAATGTTTTTACATTAACAGGCTTTATTACATTTAGGACCAAATGTTATTACATTAAGGGGCTTTATTGCATTTAGGACCAAATGTTATTACATTAAGGGTCTTTTTTACATTTAGGACCAAATGTTTTATATTAAGGGGCTTTATTACATTTAAAACCAAATGTTATTACATTTATGACCTTTTTACATTTAGGACCAAATGTTTTTACATTAAGGGGCTTTATTGCATTTAGGACCAAATGTTTTTACATTAACAGGCTTTATTACATTTAGGACCAAATGTTTTTACATTAACAGGCTTTATTACATTTAGGACCAAATGTTTTTACATTAAGGGGCTTTATTGCATTTAGGACCAAATGTTTTTACATTAACAGGCTTTATTACATTTAGGACCAAATGTTATTACATTAAGGGGCTTTATTGTATTTAGGATCAAATTTTATTACATTTATGACCTTTTTACATTTAGGACCAAATGTTATTACATTAAGGGGCTTTATTGCATTTAGGACCAAATGTTTTATATTAAGGGGCTTTATTACATTTAAAACCAAATGTTATTACATTTATGACCTTTTTACATTTAGGACCAAATGTTTTTACATTAACAGCTTTATTACATTTAGGACCAAATGTTATTACATTAAGGGTCTTTTTTACATTTAGGACCAAATGTTTTATATTAAGGGGCTTTATTACATTTAAAACCAAATGTTATTACATTTATGACCTTTTTACATTTAGGACCAAATGTTTTTACATTAACAGGCTTTATTACATTTAGGACCAAATGTTATTACATTAAGGGGCTTTATTGCATTTAGGACCAAATGTTATTACATTAAGGGTCTTTTTACATTTAGGACCAAATGTTTTATATTAAGGGGCTTTATTACATTTAAAACCAAATGTTATTACATTTATGACCTTTTTACATTTAGGACCAAATGTTTTTACATTAACAGGCTTTATTACATTTAGGACCAAATGTTATTACATTAAGGGGCTTTATTGCATTTAGGACCAAATGTTATTACATTAAGGGTCTTTTTACATTTAGGACCAAATGTTTTATATTAAGGGGCTTTATTACATTTAAAACCAAATGTTATTACATTTATGACCTTTTTACATTTAGGACCAAATGTTTTTACATTAAGGGGCTTTATTGCATTTAGGACCAAATGTTTTTACATTAACAGGCTTTATTACATTTAGGACCAAATGTTTTTACATTAACAGGCTTTATTACATTTAGGACCAAATGTTTTTACATTAAGGGGCTTTATTGCATTTAGGACCAAATGTTTTTACATTAACAGGCTTTATTACATTTAGGACCAAATGTTATTACATTAAGGGGCTTTATTGTATTTAGGATCAAATGTTATTACATTTATGACCTTTTACATTTAGGACCAAATGTTATTACATTAAGGGGCTTTATTGCATTTAGGATCAATTGTTATTACATTGTGGGGCAGTGGTGGCTCAGTGGTTGAGGCTCAGGGTTACTGACCAGTAGGTCGGGGTTCAAGCCCCAGCACCACAAAGATGCCACTGTTGGGCCCTTGAGCAAGGCACTTAACTCCAGGTTGCTCCAGGGATTGTCCCTGTAATAAGTGCACTGTAAGTCGCTTTGGATAAAGCGTCTGCCAAATGCATAAATATAAATGTTATTACATTAGTAGGCTTTACTACATTTAGGACCAAATGTTATTACATTAAGGGGCTTTATTGTATTTAGGATCAAATGTTATTACATTTATGACCTTATTGTATTTAGGACCAAAGGTTATTACATTAAGGGGCTTTTTTATATTTAGGACCAAATGTTTTATATTAAGGGGCTTTATTACATTTAAAACCAAATGTTACATTAGTAGGCTTTATTGTATTTATGATCAAATGTTATTACATTAAGGGGCTTTATTGTATTTAGGATCAAATTTTATTACATTTATGACCTTTTTACATTTAGGACCAAATGTTATTACATTAAGGGGCTTTATTGCATTTAGGACCAAATGTTTTATATTAAGGGGCTTTATTACATTTAAAACCAAATGTTATTACATTTATGACCTTTTTACATTTAGGACCAAATGTTTTTACATTAACAGCTTTATTACATTTAGGACCAAATGTTATTACATTAAGGGTCTTTTTACATTTAGGACCAAATGTTTTATATTAAGGGGCTTTATTACATTTAAAACCAAATGTTATTACATTTATGACCTTTTTACATTTAGGACCAAATGTTTTTACATTAACAGGCTTTATTACATTTAGGACCAAATGTTATTACATTAAGGGGCTTTATTGCATTTAGGACCAAATGTTATTACATTAAGGGTCTTTTTTACATTTAGGACCAAATGTTTTATATTAAGGGGCTTTATTACATTTAAAACCAAATGTTATTACATTTATGACCTTTTTACATTTAGGACCAAATGTTTTTACATTAACAGGCTTTATTACATTTAGGACCAAATGTTATTACATTAAGGGGCTTTATTGCATTTAGGACCAAATGTTATTACATTAAGGGTCTTTTTACATTTAGGACCAAATGTTTTATATTAAGGGGCTTTATTACATTTAAAACCAAATGTTATTACATTTATGACCTTTTTACATTTAGGACCAAATGTTTTTACATTAAGGGGCTTTATTGCATTTAGGACCAAATGTTTTTACATTAACAGGCTTTATTACATTTAGGACCAAATGTTTTTACATTAACAGGCTTTATTACATTTAGGACCAAATGTTTTTACATTAAGGGGCTTTATTGCATTTAGGACCAAATGTTTTTACATTAACAGGCTTTATTACATTTAGGACCAAATGTTATTACATTAAGGGGCTTTATTGTATTTAGGATCAAATGTTATTACATTTATGACCTTTTTACATTTAGGACCAAATGTTATTACATTAAGGGGCTTTATTGCATTTAGGATCAATTGTTATTACATTGTGGGGCAGTGGTGGCTCAGTGGTTGAGGCTCAGGGTTACTGACCAGTAGGTCGGGGTTCAAGCCCCAGCACCACAAAGATGCCACTGTTGGGCCCTTGAGCAAGGCACTTAACTCCAGGTTGCTCCAGGGGATTGTCCCTGTAATAAGTGCACTGTAAGTCAGCTTTGGATAAAAGCGTCTGCCAAATGCATAAATATAAATGTTATTACATTAGTAGGCTTTACTACATTTAGGACCAAATGTTATTACATTAAGGGGCTTTATTGTATTTAGGATCAAATGTTATTACATTTATGACCTTATTGTATTTAGGACCAAAGGTTATTACATTAAGGGGCTTTTTTATATTTAGGACCAAATGTTTTATATTAAGGGGCTTTATTACATTTAAAACCAAATGTTACATTAGTAGGCTTTATTGTATTTATGATCAAATGTTATTACATTAAGGGGCTTTATTACATTTAGGATCAAATGTTTTACATTAAGGGGCTTTATTGCATTTAGGACCAAATGTTATTACATTAGGGGCTTTATTGTATTTATGATCAAATGTTATTACATTAAGGGGCTTTTTTACATTTAGGACCAAATGTTTTATATTAAGGGGCTTTATTAAATTAAGGCCAAATGTTTTACATTAACTGTTTCTTCTAAAATTAATACATTTGTTCTATTAATATCAATTAATAAAACATTTTTGGTTCTAAATTACATAATATTTTTGGTCTTTACTACATTTAGGACTAGATGTTACACTACTACATTTAAGATAATTTATTATGTTTGTTCCAACAGCTTGAACGTTTCATTTTCGGGTGCATTTTTAGAGTTATTTGAAATAAGATATTTTAAAACTCACCTCTCATTCTCAGCCATGTGCATCTTTTCCAGGCTGGAATGGGAGCTGCGGTTGAAGCCCTTCACTTCCTGTTCCTCCAGCCCCTCCAGCAGATGGAGTGCATCCTTATTCACTCCACGTCTCTTGGCCAGCACCAGCGGAGTTGCTCCATTGTGATTACTGCTCAAATTTGAAAAAAAAAAAAAAGGCCTTGCATGAAGCATGGACTTCAAAAAAACAGTCAAACGTTTTTATTGTCATTGTGCTCTTGTGCAAGACACTTAACCTAGGGGAGACTGTCCCTATAAGAAGTGCACTGTAAGCCACTTTGGATAAATGCTTCAGCTACCATTGTTCAATGGAAACATGCCATGATATGCCATTTGTGTTATAGTTCTGTCAATTGGGAAAAGAAACTAAATTTGAATTTAATTAGAATTTTAAAGTCAGCTGGTTTTTTAAATTTACATTATTTCCTTAGTCCACAAGAGGATGCATTAAATACGTATAAACATACAGCACCTTGTTATTTTATTGCATAGAACATTCCTGGCTGTTAAAAAAACATTCGATTTTAAACTAAAATGCCTAAAATAAAAAAGTTTTAGTCGGTTCATATTCTCAAACTTCAATAGGCAGTTCTGTGTTAACATGGTGTTACACTTGCACTGGTGCCACAGTATGTAAACTACCACAGACTCAAACTTCATAATAACAGCAATATACCACAGTGTTTTTCATTCATTACAGCTGTATGTAGGGTAGAATTATTTCCAGATAGCAGTGGTATTCGGCTGAACTCTGTGGTAATGCAGCTCATGATCCTTGGTCAGGGTCTGTTCAAAGAGACGAACACAACAGAAAGGAACAGAACACGAGGATCTCGAGACATTTCCAACTTGAACTACCATTGCTTAATCTGAGAAATGCTGATAAGAGAGCAAGAAGCAATGGCCAAAGACCTCCACTTACTGTAAGGGGCTGTTCACACCGAACACTTTCGCAACAACCCAGTTTGCCATTTGTTTGTCAATGTAAACACGCTGGACGAACGTCTTTGTTTCGCTTTGTTTTTGTTTATTCAGTGTCTTGTGCAGGAGCACTGCTTTTTAGATGCCCTGTCAAGTTAAAAAGAACTTTAATGCGTCTCAATGCACCTGGTTTTTGTTAAACTGTATTTTGCTGTGCTTCATCTAGCCTTTTAGCGATTTCATCGCCAGTGCTTGGCACATATCCAAAATTCGAATGCACAGTTTTAGCATTCGAATGTGTGTATTTTTCTTAAATTCTACAACCCTATTGTGTTATTTGATAGATATAATAATTTCAATATTATTCTAACAAGTGAAATATATTAATAATAAAGACTGAGTAGGCGTGTCCAAACATTTGACCTTGGAATAGCATGTACTGTAAATACTGTAAGGCTGGCACCAGGATGTGTACACCCAAAAGGCTCTGTGAGAAAACTCTCACACAGAAGAGCATTTCCACCTGAGACAACACACGCTACTGATCAAGGACCATTAAACACAAATCTCACTCACATCTACTCCCTCTCTCACCTCAGGTCAATTTAGGGTCACCAAAAATTATGACTCATCCTGTTCTGTAACGTAAAAGGTTTTCTGACCATACATGTTTGGCATCATTCAAGAGGTCTCAGTGCAACTGGTAAAATGGTCTCATTCCCTTTCAGCAAAGTCAAATCACAAGTAAGATTTAAGAACTTAATAAAAATACTGTATTCTATCAGGGACATGCCCCTCTCAAATCTCTCACAGGGACCAGATGCAGTATATAGATTAGGTGCATTCTTTGTAAACATCAAACAACCTCCTCAATCACAAGTTTCAAAGGTCTACTTACAACTCCCTAAATTGTAATCCAAATCCTGGATAACATTAAACAAACACATCTGAAATAACAATAGAATGGTTTGGTACGGAGAGATGGCATAGGAGCTCGGGAGTCTGTAGGCAGATATCCCACACAATTTCTGTGTGTAGTTTTTCTCTACCAGGTATGTAATTTTTATTGATAAATGTTTAAATTTGACTTATTATTGTCTAATTGGAATTGATGAATGTATTATTTTACCTGGAAAATAAATAGTTACATTTGAATTTATTCTGATTTACTCTGAAACTGTTGTCTTTAGTATAATATGTTAAGTCCATGTTTCTGCAAATCTACAACCAGGTTAGTTGCGGACTAAAGCTCAGTTCTGAGTAGAGCATGGGGCACACCGACTGAAACTTTAGAGCTCAGACTAACAAATTGGCATTAGTTCAAGTGTAATCAGAATGTACAGGCTCAATATGAAATTTCCGTTTAGGACATGATGTTGTCGAACAAGCCTAAATAGGGTGTAGTCTAAACCTCTGGTTATTGTAATATTTTCTAGTGAAGTGTACTTTGGAAACTATGGCATGATTATATAAAGCTATTTTATCTTAGGTATTGTTGGTCTACCTTTGTAAATTTAGTGGTCATGACCACTAGGTAGAAAGAATGTTACTCTAATTAAGTGTTTACTATCTAAGGGAATTAAACAAAATACTTTTATTTAAAAGGGCAAGCATGAGCAGCCATCTAATTAGTATTTAGTCAATTACTGTTTTAATGACCAATACTGTCGTATTTGTGACTGTGAGATCCGTGTACACGGCTGGCGCGAGACTCTCTAAGCGACAGGAATCCAAATGAACGAGTACAATATAAAATAGAGTTAAATACGATGATCAAATGTTAAACCAAATTTAATAATAATAATTAAGATTGGACCATTAATATATCCTTGGAAACTTTTATAATTGGAGTCAGATTACATAAAACGGGGATCATAACACAAATAACACAGTTATTTAATTGGAATGAAATAACTTAAACTTAATGCGCACGAAATGACATAACGCGCAGGAGACCTTCTGCCACGCCATTGGATACCGTCCTTGGGTGGCCTCCCCCCATACAAAGCATGATATACTGCCTGGAAAAAACAAAAAGATAGCCGTTTGGATTTTAATAAGCAGATACTTAAGAGCTTATGATTTAATCATTATTGCAGTTGATTAATTTGTTTCAGCTGGCAACAATTATTTTAACCCTTACTGATGCAGTGTATAGCTTCTCATTTCTTAAACAACCATGTCGGAAGATGCATCCCGAGGTTGTCGAAAAGATGTTACTGTGTTTCAGAGGAGGCAAATTATTGGCCCGCATCAAGCAAAGAAAACAACTGAAATCACAGAAATTGGGTTAAGAACTGTCCAATGCTTTATTAAAACATGGAAGGATAATGGTGAACTGTCAGCTTTGCAGAAGAAATGTGGTAAAAAAAAATCTTGAATGATTATGATCGGGATCACTAAAATGCTTGAAATCACATTGTAAAAAATCAACAGTATAAACTTATGGCTATGTTTAATAGTGAAAGTAAGAGCCTTTCCACATGCACAATGCGATGAGAACAATTGTGTGGCCACAAGAAAGCCACTTGTTAGTGAGGCTAATCAAAAAACACAACAACTTCAATTTGTTAGGGTGCATAAAGATTGGACTGTGGAGCAATGGAATCATATGGTCTAATGAGTCCAGATATACCCTATTCAAATGCTGTGGGTGCGTCAGGGGAAGAAGGGAAGCACATAAAACGATGCACCAGTCAGGCATAGTACCCACTGTAGAAGACTCTGGAGGCAGTGTTATGATCTGGGGTTGATTAAATTGGTCAGGTCTAGGCTCAGCAACATTATGCGACTATAATAAAACGAAGTCAGCTGAATAGCTGAATGTACTGAATGACAAGATTATCACATCAATAGAGTTTTTCTTCCCTGATGCACAGGCATATTCCAGGATGACAATTCCAAGATTCATCAGGCTCAAATTGTGAAAGAGTGGTTCAGGGAACATGATTAATCATTAATTGGCCACAACAGAATCCTGACCTTAACCCCATTGAAAGTCTTTGGGATGTGACGGAGAAGATTTTACGGAATGGTTCGATTCTTTCCGTCATCAATACAAGATCTCGGGCAAAAATGTATGCAACCCTGGATGGAAATAAATGTTGTGACATTGCATAAGGTTGTCGAAAACAATGCCATGACGAATGCATGCCATAATCAAAGCTAAAAACGGTCCAAATATTAGAGTATGCAACTTATTTCTTTGCCAGGGAGTGTAAATAAATATGGCAATTATTCAGTACCATTGTATATATATATATATATATATATATATATATAAGTACCATGGAATTACCATCGGATTTCATCACAACGGGAAAAAAAAGACACTGACCAGATGTCAATCTTGAGGCCGTTGGACACCAAGAACTGGATGGTGTCTACATGGCCACACATGTGCAGCGCTGTGTTGCCCTGTGAGTCAGTGGCCAGCAGATCAGCTCCAAATATGTGCAGTAGGCGGCAGATGTCCACGTATCCCCGAGCAGCAGCCAGGTGCAGTCCAGTTCGTCCACGGCAGTCCCTGGTGTTTGGGTCGAAACCAGATTCAAGCAGGAGTTTGGTGTGGGCCAGATCCCCATCAATACAGGCCTGCAGCAGCGGCACGGTGGTCTGAAGCGAGTCGTTGATGAAGACATACGACATTTTGCACTTGGTATCTGAGGTTTAAAACTGAAAATCATAAATTTGCTAGTTGACATGACATATCACATTACTGACAGCAGTATCATTCAGTGCAACAAGCTTTTTAAAGCCAATTAATACATTAGACATTTTCTAATAGGTTTTTATCATTATGCATGTTTTTATTACCGCATATTAATTTGAATAATACATGGAATATTTTTATTTCTAAAAAATTATTTGTCTCCCCTCAGGAGAACTTTTGAAGTGAACTGCAAAATGGCAAAATTTGAATTCAATTTATTGATTAAAAATAATGTTAAAAGAAATAGTTCCCAGTAAAAGCATGTAAAATATTTATTTCCCCATTTACATTTAAATATTAAGATAAAATCTTAAATAAAAATGTAAAACTACTACTTATATAATTGAAATGCCTTGCTTTGTGAATGTTTCACAAAGCAAACACGCATAACGTTTCTAAAATTTAAATAAATAGGAGTAGTACAGCTATTAAATTATAATAACGATTTAGATTGCATAACAATGTAAATAAATAGTAGCTAGCGTGCTAGCCAGGCTAGTATAAATCAACGAGAAAACATACACGACCGCGATCAATAAAAGCACCGAATTAAATACTTTGCTAGACTGAAGATGGATGATCAATACCTTTGAGTGATTTTTCAAATGTATCTCATAAAATCTGCTGCTTTCCGACCCTCTGTTTTTGGCTGCGTCGAGAAAAGCGAAAAGAAACGACGTAAACAGATAGAGAAAGAAAAACTTCAACCCCCAGCATTCCATGCAATGTTTTGATGACGTCAGAAGTCCACGTCTCTTCGCTAGAACTGGTAAATGTAGTTTTTATGGCGCTCTGATATAGGTTTGCGACTAAGAGAGAACTGCAATTGCCACAATGCACCGCGCTGTGTTTGTATCGCTGACTTTTAATGCCGATGACAGCCCAGGATGGAGGCAGGTAGGAAATATATTGATAAAAAATACTAAATTCGTCATTGATTTGTCGATTTATTAGGCAGACTACATTCAGGTGATATTTGAAGTTAGAAACCCGTCGCAGCGACACGATGAAGTGAAATGTTACTTGGATATCTCTCATGGAGAATTTCGCAACTGAGTTTCAAGTTTTCTCATTGTTCTTCTGTGGCCTGTGTGTCTCTTACTTTCAGTTCTTATCAGTATAGTTCAGTAGTCCACCCAATAGAGTTGTCTATACTATTGTTTTGTTTCTGATAAACACAGCTATTACTCTGTGAACAGATCTAGTTTTTCAAAAGTACCATGGTAATAATACCATGTTTCTAGGTATGTGCCATGGTAATACCATGTATTTTAAAGTGCCACGTAAATACCATAGTACATTAATATGCAATCATCCAGCACCATTACATCAAAGTAGCATGGTATTACCATCTGAAACCAGAACTGTACCATAGTTCAGCAACAGTACTTCTCTGTAAGTGATGTAGATTACACATCTAACAGTCTACTTATTTCTGATGATGGTGATTTATAAGGATTTTAGGGTCATAAAAACTGCAAGAAATGACTGATGATAGCATTGCTACACTAACGTGTATCCTCTTATTTCAGTTCTAGCCACGTATGAGAATCAAATCAATGTGTTCTCTGAGTTTTTAGAGGACTTACCAGATACAGATGAGCCAGTATGGATCTTGGGAGCATGTTACAATGTTAAAACAAGTAAGACAGATAAGCCAGATTTCCCTAATGCAATGTTGTCATTTAAAGTTAGTTAACTGTATAGAACATGCTCTTTTAATCCAGTTACTCACACCAGTCACATTTGTGGATCTAAAAAGAGTTAATGTCTGTTTTTTGTTGTTTTTTTGTTTTGTTTTTTTGCATTAAAAGTATTATTACATGAATTGAAACAAAGTAAAATTATTTATTTATAATTGGTAAATCATACTCCACAACTGCCTTTTTAGTAAAAAAAAAAAAAATATATATATATATATATATATATATGTATATATATATATATATATATTCTGTTGAGTCTTACTGAGCAACTGACCTTTTTTGTGTGATCAAGAATGAAGCACATACTTTCATTTACCTTTGTATTATTATTATTATTTTTTTTATTTTATTTTTTAAAGACATGCAGTTTGTTTAAATTAAAATACATGTGATCTTTTAGCTGGGACAAATGTGTGATTCAATAGATTAAGATATTAAACCTGTGCTCAAATGTTCCACCTTAATTCTTTTTCAATGTTTCTCCTATCCCAGATAAATCGGAGCTGCTCGCAGATGTGCGATCACGACTGTGGTTCACATATAGGAAAAAGTTTTCTCCCATAGGTAAGTGTTTTGCCCCATTGTTGAGAATGCAGTCTGAAACACAACATAACAAGTCCTTGATCATAAGCTGTTGATTAGAGGATCCTCAGGAAACTAAATTAAAACTAAATGACACCAATATAAATAAAAATAAATATTTATTTTTAATAGACAGTTCACTTAATGAAAGTTTTGTCATCATTTACTCACCCTCATGTGCCAAACCTATATGCAGTCACTTTCCATCCTCTGTTAAACAAAAGATGTTAAGCAGAATGTTAGTTTCAGTTGCCATTCACTTTAATTGCACCTTTTTCCATACCATGAAAGTGAATTGTTACGTTAGACTAATGTTCTGCTTAATACCTTCTTTTGTGTTCTTACTGAACACAAGTACGTGAATGCAGACATTTCTACCTATGGAAGCTCGATTTTGTGCGTTGTGTTTCAAAATGTGTCTGACAGCAATTTATGATACAATACAAGGATGCATTCCATTCTCAGTGTTGCCACAAGGGGCGCTATATCAGACATTAGTATGAATGAACAGTTCGCTTCTATAGTGAGTTTTCTCTTTCTACTGTTATGGTGGAGCAGTTTGAAGAGAATATTGCTGAGCAGCTCATTTGTAATTATAGCAATTAACCTGAATAATAACACATATCTTTTAATGGAACAGATGTTTGAATGTAACTCTATTGCCCCCTTGAGGACTCAGGTTGTTTTGTTTTTTCCAACACAGCAAAACAAGAACGCATGTTGAGTGTGTTCAACTTTTGGTCAAGTGCTCGCATCTGCATACAGATTCTTGCATGAGGTATGTGTCTGGCCAGAGTCATATTGGTTTAAAACAAAATGAGGGTGAGTAAATAATGACAGAATTATCTTTTTAACATAATTAAAAAAAACTGAAAAATAAACAAAATGACTCAAAAAATAACTTATAACTTATGGAAATATACTGTGTGTATGTATACATGTGTGTATATATATATATATATATAAACTCAGCAAAAAAAGAAATGTCCTTTTTTCAGGACACTGTATTTGAAAGATAATTTGGTAAAAATTCAAATAACTTTACAGATCTTTATAGATCTTAATGAACATTCACCTGTGAAATGGTCATTAAGACACTAACAGCTTACAGACGGTAGGCAATTAAGGTCAGTTATAAAAATGAGGACACTAAAGACACCTTTCTACTGACTCTGAAAAACACCAAAAGAAAGATACTCAGGGTCCCTGCTCATATTTGTGAACGCGCCTTAGGCATGCTGCATGGAGGCATGAGGACTGCAGATGTGGCCTGGGCAATAAATTGCAATATCTGTACTGTGAGACACCTAAGACAGCGCTACAGGGAGACAGGAAGGACAGCTGATCGTCCTTGCATTGGCAGACCACAACATCTGCACAGGATCGTTACATCTGAATATTACAACTGCGGGACAAGTACAGGATGGCAACGACAAATGCCCGAGTTACACCAGGAATGCACAATCCCTCCATTAGTGTTCAGACTGTCAGCAATAGGCTGAAAGAGGCTTGACTGAGGGCTTGTAGGTCTGTTGTAAGGCAGGTCCTTACCATTGGTGAACATCCTGTCGCTCTTGTTGGTCTGGCCAGAGATTTATCAGACATCACAAACATTCCATGTCATAGATATTTATGGAATATACATGTATGTTTGACAGATTTTGATAACTGAATGGATTATTTTGCATTGCATGTGATGGTTCACACGATGAAAGGATGTTTAGAAGTTGTGAAGAGTATGACAATTTCACTGAGAATCAACTCAGTTGATCAGCAAGCCATGTGCATTTAGTTATTGTGCAAATTGTAGACAATTGTACTTACTCTTTATACTCACCAACTTACTCTTTTGCACATGTTAAAAAACACATGCATTTGGCTTCAATGAATTAGAAATTAAAATCTGGTGTGAACAAGAAACTAATTGTTCAGAGATTTGAACTAGCTATTTTGAAGAAAATTAAAATAATAATAATTCTCATTCAAGAATTGAGCCAAAGCGATTACGAAAATCTGTAAATAAAGATGTTGTATGAACTGTAAATTAATGACTAATGTCTTTTGAAGTCCATCCTGGATTAACTGCAGAAGTTCACACTGACGCATTGTCCTTAGTTAGTTGGCTGATGAAGACTTTTGTTGGCAATTAAATGATGTCTATGTATTCCATTATATGAGTGTAGTCCATCAATAGACAAAGGTGTTGCCGGCAAAGATCAGTGTGGTGCATCGCAGTTCAACCAGCAGGTAATTTCGATGAGGTTCGGTGGGGTCCATCCTAAATCCAAGGTTCAGGCAATGGCATATGAAGTACCTGATGTATTACTGTTGGTGTTGGCATCAGTTCATCCACTGAAGTCCATCGTAAAAGCCTGAAGGGAAGTCTGGCTAGCACCGGCTGTAGTTTGTCATCATCACTCAGCAACACGTAGTAGTGGAGTCTAACACCAAGCAGGAACGGAGCTTGATGTGACTGGCTTTAGTAACCTAGGGATATGAATCCCAAGGTTGAGACAGGGAAACAAATAGAATAATATTAGCATAGATGCCATTCAAATTATTGCAGATTTATAGATTATGAGAAATGTTTCTGTGAAATATTTCTGGTTCCGGAAGTCCTAACTAAAGGAGCCTGATTGTGAGTTGAAGGATAAATTAGGTGTATGTCTGGTTAAATAGATGAATCTTTAGTCTAGACTTAAACTGAGTGAGTGTGTCTGCATCCTGAACAGTGTTAGGGAGACTATTCCATAGTTTAGGAGCCAAATATAAAAAGGATCTACCTCCTTTTGTGGATTTTGATATTATAGGAACTATTAACAGGCCATCATTTTGTGATCATAATGAACGTGATGGAATATAGCGGTAGAAGGTCACTTAAGTACTGTGGAGATGGACCTTTCAAAGCTTTGTATGTAGTAAACATCATTTTTTATGTTAAATTAATATGAAATTTAACAGGTAGCAATGTAACCTTGATAAAATGGGGCTTATATGATCATAATTCTTGGTTCTAGTCAGCACTATGGCAGCTGCATTTTGAACCAAGTGAAGTTTATTTATTGAACTTGCAGTACATCCTCCCAATTATGCATTACAATTATCTAGACTTGAGGTCATGAACGTATGAATTAGTTATTTCAGCATCAGCAACAGAGAGCATTTCTGAGGTGGAAGAATTCTATTCTACAAACATTGGAAATTTGATTTTCAAAGAACAGATGGGTATAAAATATAACACCTAAGTTCTTCACTGCAGAAGACATAACAGTACTTCTATAGAGAGTCAAATTGTATTTTAGCAGCTTATGTTAGAGGTTTTTTGTCCAATAAATAGTACATCTGGTTTTTTAGAATTGAGTAAAAGGACATTTCTGGCCATCCTGTCTTTGATTTCATCGGCATAACAGTGGAAACTTATTCCAAGATTCCTGATAATATCTCCCAGGGGAAGCATATACAAGGAGAAAATCAGATGCCCTACAGCTGATCCCTGTGGCACTCCATGCTTTTGTTTGATTTGACAATTCTTCATTTACACATACAAAGTAGTAGCGGTCTGATAAATAGGACCTAAACCATGCTAATGCAAGTCCAGTAATGCCAACATAATTCTCCAGGCTATTTAAGAGAATGTCATGATCTATGGTGTTGAAGGCAGCACTAAGATCTAAAAGCACTAGAAGAGAAATTCAGCTGCATTTAGATAATAAGAGCAAGTCATTTGTAAATCTGATAAGTGCAGTCTCTGTACTGTGATGGGGCCTAAATCCTGACTGAAATTGTTCATACATACAATTTCCCTGTAGAAATGAACATAGTTGGGTGGAAACTACCTTTTTTAGTATCTTCGACATAAGCGGGGTATTTGAAATCATTCTATAATTAGCCAGTTTTCCAGGATCAAGCTGTAGCTTATTAATAAGTGGTTTGATAACTTACATTTAAAGTTTCTTGGGACATGTCTTAAAGATAGCGAGGAGTTAATAATATTAAGAAGAGGTTTTGTGATTACAGGGAGTACCTCTTTTAAGAGGTTGTTGAGAGATGTTGTGGCTTTTGATTTTTTTTTTTTTGTTTTTTGAAATTTTGTTAGCTCTTCATGACCTATGACAGCGAAGGATTGAATTATGAGACACTGTTTTCTGAGGTGCTATGACAGTTGATTGCATAATTCCAATTGTATTGCTGATGATTTCTATTTTATAAGTAAAGAAATTCATGAAGTTATTACTATTGTACTGCGATGGAATATCTGGTTCAGTCGAGGCTTTATTCCTAACCGATTTAGCTACAGCACTGAATAAACACCTAGGATTGTTGTGGTTATTTTCAATCAGCTTTTAGTGCCTGTCTGTATCTACAGACACTATCCTTCCATGCACCGCAAAATACCTATGATTTTGTATTCTTCCACTTGCGCTCCATTTTCCGAGCTGCTCTCTTGTACCATGGTCCAGGGCTTTTTTCTTTCATTTTCTTTAATTGTACCAAAGTACTAGAGAAGATTAAATGTATATTTTCTGTTCTTCTAGACTTTTTGACTTACTGAGTATGTGAGACAATTCTGGAAGATAATTAGTGAAGCTGTCTTTAGTGGTCAAAAGAATAGTACCTGAATGATAGCATGCTGTAGATTGAGTAACATTAGCTGATCGCAGCATACAAGGGAAGGGGTAATGATCTGAGATGTCATCGCTCTGCAGCAGAATTTCTATAGTATCAACTTAAAATCCATATGACAGAATTAAATATAGCATATGATTATGGTGATGCGTTGGTCCTGTCACATTCTGTCTGACTCCAAGAAAGTTTAGAATTTCGTTAAATGCTAATCCCAATGTGTCATTTTCATTATATGTTTGAATGTTGAAATCACCAACATTTAAATCTCAATCTACAGTAACTATTAGATCTGATAGAAAATTTGAAAATTCACCAAGGAAATAAGAATAAGGCCCAGGCGATCCATATCCTGTAGCAAGGGCAAAAGATGACAGAGATGCTTTTCATTACAGTATATCTGACGTCACATTAAGCATTATTATTTCAAAAGACTTAAACTTATATCCTGTCCTCTGAGTATCACCAAACATTTCACTGTAAATTGTAACTCCTCATTGACCCTTCAGACGATGCTCATGTTTATAGCAGTAACCTGGGGGAGTACATTTATTTAAACTAATATATTCATCCGGTTTAACCAGGTTTCAGTCAAGCAGAGTGCATCCAAATTGTGATCTGTAATAATTTAATAAAAAATTAGTGCTTTGGTTGAATCAGATCTAATGTTTAGTAGCCCTACCTTTTATATGATGTTTATCTTCAATTTATTAGATTTTTTTCAAGTTTGACCTTAATCAAAAATTTTCTAAATTATTTAGTAAGGGGTTTGTGTTTGTGAGAGGAGAGCGGCACCTTTCTGGAGGAATGGCGTCTGTCTCTCTTTAGCAGGTCAGGTCTACCCCAAAAACTCTTCCAATTGTCTATGAATCCTATGTTATTCGCCAAAAAACACTCCAGCCATTTAGTGACACAATCTACTATAAACCTCGTTATCATGATGAGCAGGGAGTGGACAAGAGCATATTACAGTGTCTGACATAGTTTTTCAAGTTCACACACATTATCTTTAGTGATCTCCAGCTGGACATTGTTAGTGCCGACATGAATAACAATTTTAGAAAATCTACATTTAGCATTATCCAGCACTTGTAAATATCTGATGTCAGATGCCCGAGCCCCCGAAATGCATTTAACAATAGAATTTGGAGTCCCTATTCCCATGTTCCTTACAATAGAATCACCTATTACTAGGGCTCTGTCAACATGATTCTCAGTGGGTGCATCACTGAGTGGGGAGAATCGATTGGCAACATGAACAGGAAAGTTGTGTCGCTTTGCTAAACGAGTATGCCGCCGAGATGTCACCCAAACACCCTGCTGCAGGGGCTCTACTGCTGGAACCAAAGTGTGTGTGTTGTTCACTGTACTACCCGCATCCGAAATAGTATCTACCGGCTTCTCTTTCTCACTGACCTCCACTAGCATTCAGATGCGTGCCTCTAGCTCATTAACCTTCTCTGTCAGCCTGAATAATTTCTTACATTTATCATATTTAAATCCCTTACCGCTGACGTAAGAAGCTATAGTAAACATGTGGCATGCAATGCAGGAAGAAATAACATGAGCGGACACCATGACTTACTGCAATTGTTTGTTGTTGTTATGGATGTTTTTGAGCGGCAAATTTTATTTAATAATAATAATAATATTTTAGGAGTTACTTTTTGTTCTTTTATTTTTTAAAACACAGTATATTTTAAAATGTTAAACATTTACAACATGCCTTTAGAAAACATACAAATTATATTAGATAGTGATAGCACTAGATAGCCTTAAGAAATTTAACAGCATTAAACTTTTTAATTTAATTTAACTTTGGCAGCCCTAAAATAGTAAAAAATAAAAACACTGAAAAACTAAAAACTAAATTGCAATTCAAAACTGTACTAACCTGTGTCAATGACATTTGTTTGTGTGTGGTGTGCAGGAGGAACAGGTCCGTCATCAGATGCAGGCTGGGGCTGTATGCTACGCTGTGGACAGATGATTCTCGCACAGGCTTTAATATGCCGGCACCTAGGACAAGGTAGGAAAACATATTCCAAGGATGTGGAGACATCTTATAGATAAATGGAGTGTTCGAAATAATGTACCACCATACAATTTTAGCAGTGTGTGGAATATTTATCCTTTATATATTTACAGTGTAACAATTTTCTGTATACGTTATGGTTATGTTATGGAAAAACAGAATGACCTTTACTTCCAAAATGTGCAGTAAACAACAGTACACACTGCCCTGAGTGCCATGCTGTTGGGGCAAGTTGTCGAAATGAAAATTCTCTCATCATTTACTCAGCCTCATCTCATCCCAGATGTGTATGATTTTCTTTCTTCTGCAGAACACAAATTAAGATTTTCAGAAGAACATTTCAGCTCTGTAGGTCCATACAATGCAAGTGAATGGTGACCAGAATGCTGAAGCTCCAAAAAGAACATAAATACAGCATAAAAGCAACCCTTACAATCAATGTCTTCTGAAGTGATCCAGTCGATTTTGGATGAGAACAGAAAATGTAACTCCTTTTTCACTTGAAAACAGTCTTCTTGGCGATCACGATTTCAAGCTCGATTGCATGTCCTACAGTGCAATCTAGCGCTCTGCACATGCGTCAAACACTATAAAGTTTAATCAGGCTTGAAATCATGGTCCGTGCCTAGAGACTAGAGAAAAGGCAACCTGGTCTTATAGTGAAAATGTGACTCTATATAAATTTTTGCTAAACTTGTTATACGTGTCTCAGGTGCAATTCCCTGCAGTTTCCAGGTGAAATGAACATTGGAGGCACTTTTACAACTGTGTTTTTTATTCCCTTTCACTTTAATGGCTGATTATAACTTTATAAACACTTATTTTTCTCTTTATAACTCAGACCCTGCTGTGCTATGATATCGAAACACTTTTACTTGAAATAATCATAATTTGAAAAACTATACATTTGAACACTTGCATTACAGATCCACCAACTATATAACACACTTATTCCAATGTAACTGGCTTGCGTGGTAGCTCACCGAATAGAGCGTTGGACTTTGGACTTGGAGGAGCGCGATTCATTGAATCAAGAACCAGTCAAGAATGCAAGCTGAAACTTGACACAACAGTGTCATAGAACTGACACGAAATAATGTGGCTGGTTCAGAAAATTGTATTTTCATTTCACTTCCGCATTTTAAAACACTTATTTGTTAGGTTTAGTTGTTGGTTGGATAAGGATGTTTGTTAATGTAATGTCTCATTTATATTTTAAAATACTATTAGTTCAGTTTAGGCTACAGTTTATTAACCCTAACAATTTAATCATTAAAACATCCATCTAAAATTAACCATAGAATCTACTGAATATGACACCAATTTACTCGCTTTTGCCCCAGCTGGACATTTCAATGGAAACCTGCAGCTAAAGTGTTATACAGCATGTACATTTTGAATTGGAAATATGTTGTCATGGTTATGTAGATTTCATGAGATCAGGCTGGAAAAAGGAGTTACATTTTGGTCTGTTCTCACCCAAAATGATTAAATTACTTCAGAAGACATGGACTAAACCACTGTCATATGGATTACTTTTATGCTGCCTTTGTGTTTTCTGGAGCTTCAAAGTTCTGGTGACCATTCACTTGCTTGTATGGACTTGCAGAGCTGAAATATTCTTCTAAAATCTTAATTTGTGTTCAGCAGAAGAAAGTCATACACATCTGGGATGGCATGAGGGTGAGTAAATGATGAGAAAGTTTATTTTTGGGTGAACTATCCCTGTAAAGCGCTGTACTACACTGTATATTGTAGACTGGCGGTGGGATCCAGAGAAAGCTCAGCCCAAAGAGTATCACCGTATCTTGAACTGCTTTCTTGACAAGAAGGACAGCTGCTACTCTATCCACCAGATGGGTAAGAAGAAATACACAGATTTTTGTAAACCTAGAAATAAACAAAATTAAAACAAAAGATATGTTTGTGAGATGAAATGTATTTAAAATAAGTAAGATTCTATTTCTAGGTTACTAATAAAATAGGCAAATTTGTGACATTAAACATGTTTACTCCTTTGTACAGTCACTCAGAATTCCTTGCTTCCATCGAATATCACAATTTGGAGCATTTTTAAATCATGCTGGATAACTTGAATCATCAGGTTTAGTCCATGCTATGCTAGCTCCAGTGCATGCTGCCATTAAAGCAAAAGGGAGACACTTTTTTTAATTCAATTTTTCACTCAAATTGTTCTGCTTAAAATATATTTTTTTATTGATGCGTGTGCTTGCCTGCTTGTGTGCGTGTGTGTGTGTGTGTGTGTGTGTGTGTGTGTGTGTGTGTATAAAGCTCCCAGTCTCTTTCTTTTCATATTATAGCACAGAATACTGCCATTCAAGATTATTAGCCCAACTTTTCTCCTTTGCAAATGATTGGTTTATAAACATTATTTCAGAGAAAACACACATGCCATTTTCAAGCACAGACTCTCTTTATATGATGTGAATTGTGTGCTCTGTTTGTGTAGCTCAGATGGGAGTCGGAGAGGGCAAGTCTGTTGGAGAATGGTATGGCCCAAACACAGTGGCACAAGTTCTCAAGTGAGTATCATTCTTTGCTAATGTCTTAATACCTGACATCTTAAAAAAATATGTCATTTTTTGAAGTGCCCACGATGCACAATCATCAATTGTCCTTGTTGTAAATGTATACATCACCCAAAAATGTTCTTTCATGTTTTGCTAAATTATTTTTAAGTTGCTTGTAGTAAGTATTGCTGTAGTTTCCTGCTGAAATGAACACTAGAGGTGCTAAAATAACAATGACTTTTATTCCCTGTCACACAAATCAAAAGTAAAATGGCAGATTATCAGTTTATAAACACTGTTCGTGCATAACTTATCTTGTAAGGTGTTAGAGTTTAACCTGTGCATTACATCAACTACATCTACAAGCTTGTTCAAGTGTGATCAATTTGTGCGGTAGCTCAACTGCTAGTGTCCTGAAAAGCACGCAAGTCAACACATGAGCAAAATGTGTCATAGAAGCACCACAAAAAGACATGGTTGCTTCAGCTATTGTATTTTCATCTAACATTTGCTTTTCATAACACAGTGGGTTAGGTTTAGGGTAGGGAGGTTGGTTATTCTTGTTTAAAACTCAAAAGAGCATTACATTTGCATTAACATTTAACTCGCTTTTAGCGCACACTGTGGACAATTCACCTCAAAACTGCTGCAATACGTGTAATGAACCACGTTATATCATTTACAAAAGTGTTGCCACAGTTACGTTATTTTCATGAGATCAGGCTGGTTAATACTCCATGTCCCTTTGCTTACAGGAAACTTGCCCTGTTTGATGATTGGAATTCTTTGGCTGTATATGTGTCAATGGACAACACGGTTGTAATTGAGGACATCAGTAAGTATTTTTCTCTGATTAGAGTAACCCTTAGCAATACTAATTGTCAACATTAATTAATTCTTTCTCCTTTATTTCCTCACCTACTTCCCCTCTACCAGAGAAGCAGTGTCAGCAGCCAGGCCAGAGGGTCAAGCCCAGGGCTGGTCCCTGTGGCTGGGGGGAGGTGTCTGTGTCGGACCAGAGCTGTTCAGAGGCTCAGGAAAGGGACCCTAACCCTCCTTCTCTAGGGCCCCTGGACTGGAGGCCCCTGTTGCTGGTCATTCCACTCCGGATGGGCATCAACAGCATCAACCCAGTCTACATTCAGGCCCTTAAAGTATGACTCTTATCTGTTTCTGTTGTTCAGTCATAGAGTGAGTTATGTTGTCTGGATGGGGAAAAAGGATGTGGTGTTAAACTTCATTACTTTAAAGGTGAATTTAAAACAAAATTAAGATCAGGGACTAGAAATGGTTCATGGAATGAAAACAGATATGTTTTTCAGAACGTAGAAGAAATCTGGAACATAGTCCCTTTCAATTGTTCTGTAGTGAAATTATTATTATTATCATCATTTATTTTCTCCCCAATTTGGAATGCCAAATAGCCAATACGCTCTAGATCCTCGTGGTGGCGTAGTTAAATAATATATAAATAAATAATTATGGATACATTTTCAGTAGTTTTCTAAGCATTCCCTGAATTATTCTTAGATATCACATAATTAAAATAAATGTTTTATATATTATACATATATATATATAATTGATTATTTAGGCTTTACTTGGTGATAATGTTTAATTTCAGATCACTAATAACAGCTAAAGAGCCAAGAGCAATGAGTGTGTTCTCTCTTCTGTTTCACACCAGTGTTGGTTATTTAAGCAGTATAAAGTTGATTCAGGACTTTATTAGCTCCAGAAGAACATGTACTGGAAAATAATTATTTGTCCTGGAAAATATTATAGTATAATAAAACTGTTTGATTGTGTCACTGACAAGGTTTTTGTTACATGTATTAATGTTGTGCAAATTTTGTTTCAACACTGCTGTAGTAATAATTACTAAACCACTTGAGCTATAAAGTTTAGACAACAATGAATGTCGGATATATATGTTTTTAAAATTAATTCACACCTGTGGTGGTAGCGTGGTGATGCGGCCTTTACGCCTTGGTATTTAAATACATTTTCAGTAATTAAATGATTAGAGTCTGCTTATACTGTCTAAATAAACAGTAAAACACTGCAATTTAATTAAAGAAATATAGAAAATGCAACTGCTCTTCCTCTGAAAAGTTCAGGTTTAATGCAATTAAATAATACTATAATAATTAAAGTAATATCGCACATCTGGAATGTTCTGTTGTGCAGCACTTCATTTGATAAAATTATCTTCAGTGTTGATTCGGATTTTGCTGTGAGGATTTTGTAAAAAAAGCACTTCATTTGATAAAAATAATACAACACCAATCCCAAAAACGTTGGGACAGTTTGAAAAATGCTAATAAAAACAAAAAGGAGTGATTAGTAAATTATCAGATGTTTCTGATAATCTGCATCCACAGATGTTAAGACTTTACTATGTAAAGCAGAAGCCGTACATCAACACTGTCCAGAAGCGCTGCCGACTTCTCTGGACTCGGTCTCAACTTAGATGGAAAGTAGAACAGCGGAACCTTGTTTTTTGGTTCAATGAGTCCACATTTCAAATGTTTTTTGAAAAACAAAGTCGTCGTATCTACGTTTTGCAGTGTGTTGCAATCATCTGATTTGAAATGACTGTACATAAAAAAACATCCTATTATGTTTAGCTATAGTGCTTTCAATATATCAAGGGGTCACTCCTTTTTGTTTTTATTAGCATTTTTCATACTGTCCCAAGTTTGAAGGAATTGAAAATAATTATATTTTCATTTGATACAATTTTTAACAAATTTATTTGATTAGACACCATTTTGATGATGAAATTTAATTAAACTGTTGAATGCCAAATTTGGAAAAAAAATGACATTCCAATAACCACAATTTTAATGTCCTCTTGTGTGTTTTTGCTTAAATATTGTAACATTAAACGTGGGCCACGTAAAATGTCCTAGAAAAATATTCGCAAATTGTGACTTGAAAAGTGTGGGAACCCAGTCATTCGTTTTGCAATTCTGTTTGGTGCTGGTAACACAAAAACTACACACTTCAGCTTTAATAGTTATAATGGAGGTAGAATAAACACTTTTGTTGAAGCTGTTATGTTCTTTAACAATGTTAACATCATATTTCTTGTGCTGTTTTTTCTATCATTGTATAAAGTATTATTCACTCTTACACGGTTATTCATTTATTTAATTTACACGTTTCATATCTTCTTTTTCCAGGAGTGTTTTAAGATGCCTCAGTCATGTGGTGTTTTAGGAGGAAAGCCCAACCTGGCCTATTATTTTATTGGATTCATAGGTGAGTTCTTAAGCCCAACTCAAGCGGTAAGATTTAGTTTATTCAAGTTTTTGGAATCAGAAAATATTTATTGTGTGACATCATTTAGAACAAAATCTGGCCAAAATGAAGGTGTTTTTCAGTTCTTTTAGTGGTTCATAACAGCGAATTTTGGGTCGCAGTGCTGCAGTGTGACTGTTGTTATGACAACCATCTTATGAAGAACCAATAGAAACTCTGCTTGTGTGAATGACATTTAGTTAAAAATCATCATACAAACTTGTCTATATTATATGCAACATAAGGATCATGCCATTTAGCGTTCTCTTGAGTTCGCTCTGAGGAATGACCTGTTTATTTTCTAAATTAGCAATTTTAGCATGATAAACCATTTCAAATTTGTGTTGTAATAAGATTGTCAGAACGTGACTCAATTGATCGCACATCGCACTGACACGTCTGACATAAAAGACCGTAGGTGTCTCCGCATCTGACCTGGCTTCTATTATTATATCTCACTGGGGTCATAGTCAAGTCGTAATTTTTTTTTTGCGCTTTTTACAACAAACATAGTTTCAAAGCAGCTTTACATAAAATGATGGTGTAATGTCTTAATTGAGCAGTTAAATGAAAAATACGATTGAAAATCATGCTTTAACTAAAAAATAATGTTTAGGTCCCCAGTCAGCAAGCCAAAGGCAATTGTGGCAAAAACACACAAAACTCCACAAGACGTTACTTAAGTGAATGCTCCGAGTTCAATGCAAGTTAAGGTCAATCGACAGCATTTGTGGCATAATATTGATTTCCACAAAAATTCATGTAAACTCATCCCTCCTTTTCTTTAAAAAAGGAAAAATCGAGGTTACAGTGAGGCACTTACAAAGGAAGTCTATTAAAACTCTGTATTATTTGAGCTGTAATTTTGTTAAATTGGTAATTTTTACAGTCATTTTTGGGTTTTAGGGTATGTAGTAGTAGTTTGAAGTAGTTAGGTTAGTAAGTGATTTTATCACACTAAAATCATATTAACACACATATTGTTTACGTCATATGTCTATACCATTGTAAGTGCCTCACTGTATCCCAGATGTTTTCTTTTTTTTTTTTTTTTTTAAAGAAAAGGATGGATGAGTCAAAATAAATTTTTGCAGTAATCAATATTATGCCACAAACGTTGATTGAGCTGAACTTATATTGAACTTGGAAAATTCATTTAATGGAGAAAAAAGAACAGAGTGAAATGTATGTCATTATTCACTGAAAATCACCATTTACTTTCATTGTATGGAAATGAGCAGCTTGGAATAAACAAAGTAAAATATATGAGAGTGAGTAATAAATACAGAAATGTAGTTTTTGTGTGAAATATTCCTTTAATCATCAAGAGTCTTTCTTTGGTTGGTTGTTTTTGAAATGCATTGTTGTGCTGTGACACGGGGGCCACTATTTAAGAGCGCTAAGCGCAGTGCTATGCCATAAGTCATAAGTGTATGACATGCCCATGAAATTTTGGTATTTTCGTGCATGCATGTGCTAAGTCTAGGTCCAAGTAGGTTTGGCGAAATTGTGTCAATGGGCTGGGTCAAGTGCAATTTAATTATAAGGATCTCTTTCGGTTATTGTAGCGCCTGCGTCCTATTATCTTGTCCATTCCCTTTCAAGCATCAGCGAAACAAAGACAACACATCCATTAGGGGTTTGTAGTGTAAATGGACTGTATGCAATGAATTAGAAGAATCTAAATAGGGATTTACATTTTTTTTGTGTGCATTAACTGTGCCCTTGTTGAATCTCAGGCATATGCTCCTTTATATGCATGGAAAATGTGTTGCAGCATTTGGATGTAGGCTCCGATACATTATAGAGAATGTTAGTATTATTAATCATATTGATCAAGTGACACACAAATCAGGTTAGGCTCTGGAATTTTGCACGCATTTCACTTCTACTGGGCAATTTTGTTTTAAAAATGAAATTCATTTATTTACAACACACAAACACACAAATAAAACAAAAATATTTCTAAATTAAAATTACACTTTAAACAAAACAAAAATATAATCAAAATGAAGTAGTCAAAAAATCGTGTTTAATGACCCTCTCTAACTTCTTTCCTTTTGCAAGGACATTAAAATCGCTCTACAACAACAGGTGGAAAATGACTAACATAAATTAGATCATAAATACAATTGTAAATATAAACATAATATTAATAATAATAATAAAAAAATAAACCATGACCTATAGATAGTTTAACATAAATCTCATAATTGTTTGTTTCATAAAACAGCTACATCTGTGATTGTGAGGGACAGAATTTGATACTCCATGATATTTACAGAGTTTGAACTTTATTACCATTTGCTGGTGGAGTCTCCAAACTGCAAATGTAGGAATTTAATTTCAACTTTTCACTGAAAACAGACATGGCTCTCAAACGTCTTATCGCAACGACCTATTTCTCAGGAAAATAGCAAATTGCACTATGTGCCACTTCAGTAACATACAATACACCCACAGTTTGCACACATACACCCACAGATAACGCAAACACTCCCACCCATGCCCACTTGCACTTTGCGTTGACATGACAATTGCACTTTGAATTAGCGCTCTCATGAAAATTGGATAAGTTGTTGCACATGGTCGTTGCGCTTAGCGCTGTGCTTGGCATGCTCACATACTGTAAATAGAGCCAATTGACTCATTGTAACGTATGCTTTTCTGAATGCATGGCTGTTTTTTACTGTGTTTTTCTCGATCAGATGATGAGTTGATCTATCTGGACCCTCACACCACTCAGCAGGCATTGGAGTCTGACTCAGGCATTGCAGTGGATGATGCAAGTTATCACTGTCACAGAACTCCTCACCGCATGAAAATCACAAACCTGGACCCTTCTGTCGCACTGGTGAGAGCTCAAACCATGTCAATGCGTTTAGAAGATGTGTGTGTGTGTGTGTGTGTGTTTCCCCTAAATTTACTATAAATATATATTTATACTGTAGAGAGAAAGAGAGAGAGAGAGAGAGATCATATCTCAACTGATAAATGAGAGCATTAGTAAAAATGTTAAGCAAAAGGTGTTGAAATGTGTCTAGTTTAGGTTTCATTGTGATGAAATGGAAATCACAGTGCCCATCAACGTGTGTTTGTAGGGTTTTTTCTGTAAGGGTGAGGAGGACTTTGACAGCTGGTGTGATCTGATTCAGCAGGTATGACTGTCACACGTATTTCTGTCAGTTGTCCACACACAACCTATCAAGAACATGTTCAGGCCATATTTGACCCTCAACAATCACAATATTATAATGAAACCTATGGAAGAAAGTGAAATCATGTTATTGGTCTGTGATTTATAGGAGCTCCTAAAGAAAAGAAACTTGCGGATGTTCGAGCTGGTAGAGAAACATCCCTCTCACTGGCCTCCATTTGTTCCCCCCACCAAACCAGAGGTGCAGACCACTGGAGCAGGTACTGCTGATTAACATACTATTGAAGCACTATAGTACTGTGCATTATCATTTTGTTTACGTATTATACTCTTATAACATTTTTCTCATTGAATATCTTGCTACACTTGGAGGTACAGCATATTTTGGAAGTAAAATGGGTTGCAAATGTCATTTCATGTTTCATGCACTTACCCTCTAGAATTCATAGAGTCCCCAGACAAGCTGTTTGAGTCAGAGGAGGAGTTTGAGATCCTAAACGTGTGATCTCAGTCAACCAACGAGAGCCCAGGATGAGGAGGCAATCCTCATCACGAGCAATCCTCTGCTCCACACTGCACAAGTGTCTCGGATCAACACCAAGCACAAAATGGTTACAATGAGCAAAAATAAGCAAACGATAGCAACACCACAACGCATAAAACAACAGCCAGGCCAATACAAGACTGTCTCTACAGTAGAAATTAGCTTGGTCTGGGCTTTTAACTGTAACAGGAATAAACCAAGCCAAGGGTCGCAGTAGCAACTTTATGTGATGTTTCGCCTCAGTCAGAGGTAATTTAAGAGACTTGTGTTTTTAGTTTTTAAAAGAACAGAGGACTGTCGAGTTGCATGAACTATATCGTACTAAGCAGTGAAGATCTGCACTAGGGCGATTTCTTCACAGCCTCAACACTCTCTACCTCCTGATCACAGGAGACAGTGAATATGCAGACATCTTTTATTCAGTGTTATTCAAGGAAAAAACAACAACCTTATTGGTTCAAAAAGTGCCTCTCTCTTTGACATATTTATGTTTCTGACTGGTGAGTGTGATGTTTCGTTTCCTTTTTTACCGTGGAATAATTATTACACCCACCTCTGCACACATGTAAATATTGCTTCAAATGAAGATATTTAAATATGTTTAGCAAGATTTGATTAGTCCTGTCATCTTTTTAAAACAATAAACTGTAAAGCAACCTGAGTATCCTGTGTTCATTTCATTATTTGTGATTATTATTCCTTTTATATCTTTGTATATCTGTAAAAGAAGACAAATTTGAACAGGATTCTTCTTTTGTGATGCAAATAATATAAAACTTTTAATATTAGTTAAGATTTATTTAAACTGATTTCTTTCAGAGTAAAATCATAATGTTGTTCAGAGAGAATTAATGTAATTTAAATATAATAATACAAATACATTTTATATGTATGTTCTTTTAAATAATACATATATTTATGTAAATATTTTTAATGTATAATATATATATATATATATATATATATATATATATATATATATATATATATATATATATATATATACAAATTTAAATATAATTAAAAAAATTTTTTTACATGTATGTATTTAGATTTTTAAGTTAATATGTAGGTAATGTAAATGTTGTCCAAACAAAGGTCTTCTAAGCGAGAATCATATACTGTATTAGTATAATTTTTTTATTTTTAACGAGAATAATAATATATACATTATATTTAGTAGTAGTAATATATATATATATATACACACAGCATAATGTATATACAATATATATATCATTTAGTTGTCAGTTTTTTCAAAAGTCTCTCAAACAAGAATAGTGTAAATATAGAGTAATATAATATATATATTAGGCAGGTATGTCACTTACGAGGTCAACTGTAATTTTTACCGCGCCTAGAATGACTTAGTAGGCCAAACCTTGAGTGACAATCCTTGCCACAGTAATTGCAAATGAATGCGGTACCAGCTCCAGAGGTATTCGCTGCTTTTTCTTTGCGTCACTCCATCTTGGTCTGCCAGACGGAGTGTCTTTTCTCTTCACCTCTCCTGAGACCTATTTTCACAGCCTGCTGCCAGCTGAGTCTGTCACCGGCAGGTTGCTCCCAGTCACCCGGGTTGATTTTGCAGCTCTTCATGTCCCATTTGCAGACATCTTTGAAGCGCAGGACTGGGCGACCAGTGGCTCGTGTGCCAGCTCGCCGTACAAGACATCCTTGGGTATTCTGCCATCCTGCATGCGACGCATTTGTCCAAGCCATCTCAGGCGCCTTTGACTGAGTAGAGAGTACATGCTAGGAATGTTGACCATGTTGAGGACTGAGGTGTTGGTAATGCAATATTGTCATATGATACCGAGGATGCGCCTGAGACAGTGGAGGTGGAATGTGTTTAGTCCATGTTCTTGATGGGCGTATGTTGCCCAAGACTCAGACCCATAGAGGAGGGTGCAAAGGACACAGGCACGGTACCCCTGAACTAATGTGTTGAGCGTTAGGGATTTGTTCTCCCATACTCATTTGGTCTGCCTGAACATCGCTGTAGATGCCTTCCCAATGCGCTTGTCAATCTCTGTGACAAGGGACAAATGATAGTGGAACCCAAGAGGGTGAAGTCCTGAACGGCTTCCAGGGTGTAGCTGCCAATGTTTATGGAAGACATCCTGGCCCATGACATTGGTCTTTTTCAGACTGATTGTCAGGCCGAAGTTGTTGCAGGCATTCGATGAGTGTCTGCAGGCCATGTTCTGTGTGAGCTGTTAGCGCGACATCATCAGCGAATAGAAGTTCTCTGATGAGGACTTTGCGGACTTTAGTTTTGGATCTGAGACGGCCAAGATTGAAGAGTTTGCCATCAGATCTCGTATGGAGAAAGACTCCCTCTTCTGTTGTCCCAAAGGCATGTGTGAGCACAAGTGAGGAAAAAAAAATGCCAAACAAGGCAAGCACGCACCTCTGCTTTACGCCACTGAATATGGGAAAAGCCTGACGTGGTGCCGCTGTACTGTATTGTTCCTTTCGTGTTGTCATGGAAAGAGGAGATGATTACCAGCAGCTTCGGTGGGCAGCCGATTAATATATATATATATATATATATATATATATATATATATATATATATATATATATATATATATGTATATATATATATATATATATATATATATATATATATATACAGTATATATATATTACTACTAATAATAATGTATATATTATTTTCATACACAAATTATACTAATATACAGTTTATGATATATGAATATGAAATGTTCCAAAGAACATCGTGTGAAATCTGAGTAATTCTTTAAAGAAGTTAACATATTTAAAGGGGTCATGACATGGGTTTTTTTATTGTATTATTATGTTCCCTTAGGTGCAATTATAGTATTAATATTTTTTTTTTTTTAAGAAAAACTTTTAAAATCTAGTGATTTATGACCTTTTCCCACCCTGTTTCTCATCCTCTGATTCAAACAGTCTGTTTTGGGGGCGTTTTCCATTTAAGACTTCAGTGTTAACGCCCACTGTTATGATTGGCTAACGTCAGTGCCTATGTATCAATTATTGACGCCCCCAGCCAGAACAAATGCAAGTAAACTAAGTAAAAACACTGTGATTATTCATAATGAATGAAATTGCGCTTTAAAAAGTAGTTTAAAGTTTAAAATAGATTACTTACAGTTTGCGTCGTCGTTGATCCCAGAATAGTCGGCACGGACTTATCTTTGAGCAACAGTTTTCTGGCAAAGCCAGCATCATATTGAGATTTGTTCTCAAAACAGTCATCCTTAAAATGTACAGAACAAACGCTTAAGTTAACACTGCCGTGACTGGGACGTCCGCAAAAAATAAACTGCATCCATTTTTCCCTGACGTCTGGATCTTTCGGCAGCTTATTCAGAGGTTTTGTTTGACCACAGCCAGGAACAGCACATCTGTGTGGCATCGTAATTTTCCTGTGCACAAGTAGTCTCTGTCAGAGCTCGCTGTCCATCGACTGAACACTTATGAGGCGCACGGCGATACGAAATGAGCGTAGTTGTCTTGCGCTTAAAGCGTAGTTATCTTGTGCTGGAGGCGGTCATATGCAAACGCTGGTACGTCACTTCTAACCGACACGTCACTTCTAACCGTCACGTCACTTCTAACCATGAATCCAGAACGAGCTGTATTTTGAGCTTGATTAAATAAATGATTCGTTTAGAATGGGGAGGACGTCTTAAAATATTAAACTTGCAGGACGTTTTAATGATACAAAGACCTCTTATATACCAAAAGATCAAGGCAAATTTGGTTTCTCATGTCATGACCCCTTTAATGTCACTAATTAGCTTATTTCATTAGTGACCAAGACATAGCACAGAATCTTACTTATTTCTTCATTTTATGTCATAAATTGTATCTATGCTTTCCAAAATCCACTATTTATAAATCACAAATTAAATGTAAGAATTTTTTTACATTGATCAATTATGTATACTAAAGATTAGAATTATTTAATTAATGCAATGATACATACTCAGATTGATTGTGAAATGAATGTGAAATTAATATTTTTGGGAGTGGTAGTATTGTGAGAATGGAGGAATGGAAATCCAAGCATTGTTGTAGAACGTGAAATGTGTGTTTTGCCCAGTTGAGGGCAGGTATCTCAGCTCAACAGGGCATGCAAGAACTCCTGCACTGGCTGTGAGTGGAAATGCAGGGTGTTAACATGTCCACAGCAATGTTGCATCATGTTGCAAACTATAAATCACAGTACACACATGACTCACAGTCAGGGATACCTTGGCACTTTTTTATTGCAATAGCTCTATTACAAGCAAAAACCTTCTGATAAATATACACCAAAAATAAAATATAAAAATGTAGTACTGACCAAAAATAAATAAATAATAAAAAATTACCATCTTTAAATACAACCAAAGGAGGTGCCGTGTAACATGTTTGACAATAAAAGGAATATCAAAAATTACAATATTTACAAAGGAAGACGCCGCTGATAATGGTCTGCTTCAGTCGTTATTATCAACATGTTTCAGCTAAAGTGAGAACTGACCAAATGAACTGCGAATCGTCAACACAGATTCTGTCCATTTCTATTAGTTTTCTTTTTTTTTCTTCCTTTCAGTCATAGAAAAAAAGCAAACAACTTGGCACAATCCCAAACAATACAATTTTCCCCAATCTATAACCTCAGTGGAGTCCCTAGTACAAACAAACACAAGCTTGATTACCTTTCCAGGCTGTCACGGTAGTTATTGTGTAGAAAAAGTCCCAGGAAACGGTTTACTACTTGTTTTATTTTCTCCATTTCACATTGTACTTACATTAAAGCAATGCAATATCATGACACAATAGCATGACACAAAAGCTAGTCAAATAAAGAGAAGCAGCCGCAGGTTGGCTGCTGCCGAAACGAATGGAGGAAGTCACTGACGTACTGCGTCATCCCAACATCATCTGGACTACTAATGTAAAGCTTACACATCGTACTACACAGCTTTCAACCACAACCTCAACCCAACATCTCTTCATATAAAGCTTTCAGGTACAAGCAAAAAGGACTAATAACTCTTGGTAATAAAAAGGCCCAAGAGTTGAGGGAAAACAGGCTTTTCGACATTATATATACACTGAAATCCCCTTCTCAGTGAGTACTATTTTCGTACAATTGCGATCACCAGCGATGCACTATACAAACTGTCCTGTTAACAGTGAACGTCACTGCATTGGATTCAATAAATAAACACAATAAATAAATAAACAAACAACAAACAAACAAACAGGATGTACCATGTAGGGAATGCAGAGTAACAGGATTTGTACATTTGTACCAGCGTCCTGGTGTAATGTGGCAGTTTGTAAGACTACGCAACCTCAAGAAGTAAACATACTGTATCTTATCTTTAGTCCAGTGGCTACATCAAGGCCTAACATTTTCAGAAGCTATGTAAACAATGCAGCACTGCATTTTAAATGAACCATTAGAGTCTATGGTCATAGAAATAATAGTACTTTGCATCTCAACTGACCTCAAAGTCGATAATACTTGACAACTCGCTAATACAGACGAGGTTGAACTGATTTTGAGAGTTGTTTCCCAATGGCAACAACAGCAGATGGCATCCATGTAACTTAAAAACACTGTATCATCTAAAAAGTGCTCTTAGAAAAGTGTATACTTGTTTCGAAGCTTTGCGTTGGTCAAAATACTCATATTCCTTTTTTTTTTTATTTGTCCAATGTTACTACATAACTCACATTCACAGACACAATCCCTTTTGACATTTAATCACATGCAGGATGTGAATGACAGATATCTACAATACAATTTTTACTAGATAAAATGCTGTATGTTGATATCAGTAATTAAGTGTGCACTTGTAAAAATGTTAACTCTATAAAAAAATGATGCCGTTACTCGTGGGAATACACTTTTTTTTTTTTTTTTTACATCAAAATGCAATTACAATTAAATTTAATATAAATAACTTAATAAATAATTCCAATTTCACATATCAGTAATGCACTTTTCACCAGTAAAAATGATCATTTTACTGACCATTTTTGATATCAAGAATGTGTATTTTCACAAATAATGGCATAATATTTGATATTAAGAATTAATGTTTGATATACCGTGTATCATTCATATCCTGCACGATTAACGGGCTTGCCATGCACACACTCTCGTAGGAAGATGTTTTCATGCAACGAAGACACTGATTGAGATGATTTTGAGCACACTGTACAAAAAAAAAAAACAACAAAAAAAAAAAACAGAAGTGGTTTCAAAACGTAGTTTGTGCAGTAAAATAAAACCCTTTTACAGTATATGCACTGTATGTGTAGGCAACTCATTGCTCCCTGAAAAAATATTAATTGACTTTATATAAATAAAAATCAAGTGTTACATTTGGCGAGTGTCTTGGTGAGTGGTGAGGGGTTACAAGAAGGTAGCACTAAGTACCCGGCTCATAATACAAAATGATATTCAATATACAAGCTCCTCCTATCTACACAGATCTATAACATTTTGCGTGGAGAAACGCAAACCTGTAACGTAAGAGCTATGATACCATTTAATACCATTTACACAAAAATATAAGTGCTAGATGTTTGGAGCTCACAGTTCTGATGTAGCGAACCCACTCTCGTAAACAAGACCAGAAAACATTATTGTTCCTTCAAAAACAGACCAATGAAACCAGTTGTTGAGGCAGTTTTGTGGGAAATACAGAGCATAAGAGGTTGTGCAGTTTCTCAGTATTGGTTGTCGGAGGTCTGAGGAGGAGGCAGCTTCCGATTTGGCATTCCAGAGTTCCCCTCGGGCATCGGCATATGACTCACTCAATCTGCAAGGGTAAGGAGAGAGAATGCACGTTATGAAATGCTTCAGATTTAGATGTACTCATCATTTTTCAACACTTGAATTAAAGGCACAGTTCATTAAAAAATGAAAATCTGTCATTATTTACTCCCCCCTCAAAAAAACCTGTATGACTTTCTTCTGTGGAACACTAAAGGAGATGTTAATGACAGCCTTCATCACCATTCACTTTCACTGTATGGAAAAAAGATGCTATGAAAGTGAATAGTGATTGAGGATGTAATTCTGCCAAACATCTAATTTTGTGTTCCACAAAATAAAGAAAGTCATATTGGTTTGTAACAACATGAGGGTGAGTAAATTACAATAGAATTTACATTTTAGGGTGAACCGTCTCTTCAACAAATTTAAATTCTATTATCATTTACTTGTTACAAACCCATATGACTTTCTTCATAACTCTTTTTCCTCAACTTTCTAATCATCCTCATCAATTAAAAGGTATATATAGAGTGTAATCATGTAAATTGGCAGCTTGTTTCTATTCAGCTCTTGACAGTTGGCTAGAGTCATATTCACATCCCACAAACTATTTTGATTGGTTCAGATGTATGTTAGAACAGACCAATCAAATCACATTGTGGGCGAGGCTTGATTGGGATCTAGATCAGTCTCTGCCCTTTAGGGTATGTATGCTACTGAAACAAAATATCTTATGCAAATTTGATGTAGGAAATTACAGTATAAACATCAGTTTTAAATCAAGAGGAAGATGATCATGTTTAGACAGTAAAAACCATCAACAAACAATACAAAATATTATATAATGTATATTTCTTTAGTATCACCAAATTTTAAGAGGTAGAATCTTGTGCTCTTATCTATACAATAAGTTTCTAAAAGAGAGATACTGATTTCAGCAATATTTCTAAATGTATCCCAACTCTTAAAAGGACCATTTATTTAAAAATGAATGACACATTCAATATATAATTTACTTTCACTTTCCTAAATACCTTTGTGACTTTCTTTCTTCAGCAGGTCAAAATAGATGTTGTTAGGTGGGATATTAGCCTCAGTCACCACCCACATTAATTACATCATTTTTTCCCATATAATATGAATGGTGACGGAGGCTGTTAGTCCATAACATTATGCATATCATCACCTTTTGTGCTCTTCGGAAGAAAAGAAAGTCATAAATGTTTGGAACAGCATAAGGATAAAATAATTACGACATTAATTAATAATTGTCATTTTGGGGTGAACTTTTTAACCTTTGTAAACTAGCTTATATTGGTGAGAAATTTTCTCTTTGTTGTAGTGTTTGTTAATAAAAGGTCAGATAATATAGCATGAATGTTTTCTCATTGCAAAAAATGCAAGCAAAATGGTCAGAAAACCAGTAACACTTTACAATAACGTTCCATTGTTAACATTAGTTAATGTGTTAGGTATCACAAACTAACAATGAACAATATATTTTTAGAGCATGAATTAATCTTTGTAAATGTTAGTTAATAAAAATAAAATTGTTCATTGTTAGATTATGTTAGTTCATAGTTCATTAACTAGTTAACAAATACAACTTTTGATTTAAAAAATGTATATGTTAAAATTAACATTAACGAAGATTAATAAATGCTGTAGAGAAATCATTAATTGTTAGTTTATTTTAACTAACGTTGTCTTAACTAACTAATGTTAACAAACAGAAAGTGTTACCAGAAAAACAGAGAACCAAATTTAGATTTGTATCTTGTATCCCTACAGTGTGAGTGCAACTTGACACATCAATCTTTTTATATACAAAAAAAAAAAAAAAAAACTTTTGCAAATGAGCTTGAAATTGAAATAATGAAAGTAAAAGGGCTGAAAAATAGGTCTGTTGCTAATTGGGGGTTAGGTGTGTAGGAAAAACACTTTTGAAGGAAATCAGAAGCAATCCAAGTGTCTTTGATAGACTAGGAATTCAAATCAATAAAAATAAAAAATAAATCAATTATTAGATATTGATGGAAGTTTTTGACTGTTACAAAGGCAAACTGGCATGAAGAAGAAAGTATGGTAAGCAGCATGCATGTGGCTTTCTTTAATTTCACACTTGCATCACAACTCTGTGTTTGCACAAATCGCTCTGTGCGCATCAATGCTCAATTTCCCAGTGCTAGTGAAAAAAAGAAATTCAAATCATGTTCAATCAGTTCAGTTCAGAAAAATCAATAAGAGAAAATAATGTCTTTGAAGGCAAAAGCATTTTTGTCAGCTTTATCTTCTCACTACAAAAACAGCATGCAACTACGTCATGTCGAATGGACGATTCTCTTCTGAAGTCTCCTTGGGACCGTAGAAAGACTCATTTCCCATTTCAAAATCAGGGAAACAATGTCAAGAGGTGCAATTCAAAAATATCAACAAAAAAGCAGTTTTCATTAAATATTGCACTCTACACTAACCTCTGGTGTCACAAGTCTCAGAATTTTTGGATTTGTAAGAGGAATGAATATTGTTGCAGCATGCAGAAGCATGTTAAGAAGAGGGTTAGCTGCTGTCATTGATTTTGTAGCATAAGGGGAGACAGAGATACAACCAACCTTTTGAGGCAGTGGAATGTCCTCCTGTAACGGAGAAGTCTATACCAGCATAAGCTTCACTTTCACGGAGGTTACTATGAACTTGGTGTGGAGGCGGGGTGTCACGTGTGACCCTGGGCACTTCTCTCAGGTCCAGGGCGATATAGTTGAGGTAGCTGGATGAGGTGTTCTGGCACGTTTCTCCTATTGCTGAGTTTTCCGCATCAGCAGAGGCCTCTGAGCGCGACCACACGCTATCAAAGGAGGCAGAGTTCTGCCACTTGCTAGCTTCGGGGGGATTCTGGTAGGCCGAGGGCCTGATGATGCAACCACTTGCGGAGGAAACAGGGGAGGGGATGAAAGTCTCTGAACTGTGTCGTCTCCTACCCTGATGGTCTGCTCTGATTACCTTGGGCTCCGTTTGGCTGAGCGGAAGTCGTTCGGACATACAAAGATGCTGCATCATTCGCAAAGGACTGCTAGCATCACCACATCCACCATGCATATTCTCTGAATTTAAATTAGTCAAAGCCTGGCCGTAAGAGCATCCTAAGGGCCGAGCATAGTTTGGGGGGTTCCACGGAGCAACAAGCGAGTGTCGAGGAGGGCGGTCTTTAAGAAAGCTGTCCATGTTCAGGCCCAAGTAGTCGTGATCGGGTGAGGAGCAGCCCAACAATGGGGGTGGGGTGGAGGGGGAGTTTACAGAGGATGGCGAAATAGCGGCGTGAGTGGGCCGGTCCCCAAAATCCATGTGGATGTACGCACCTGGACTGGGGGGCTCAGTGGGGTATATGGGAATGTATTCTGTCTTGTCGTGTTTCTCTCGTGACGGGGCTTTGTAAGACCGCGGAAGAGAGAAGTAGGAGCCATAGGATTTCGAGCCTATGGGTGAGGCCTGGGAAAAGCCTTCAGCCTCAGTGATTTGAGACATGTCCATGTAGTCATCATACTCGGCCTGCTCCCTGCAGGATGGACTGTCACCCGGGAGCATCATCATGTAGCCGTATCGGTTTGCTTGCTGCGAGGAGCACAGATGTATGTCCAGGGTGGCAGGGTGGTTTGCCCTGGGTTGCATAGGGATGTAATCTGAATTGCTGTACATCATGGGAATATAACCATCATCATTTGGCAGTTTCTTTTGACAGGATGGTTTGTTTGGGTGATGTAACTCTGAGTAAGATTTATAAGCGGACTTCAGCAGACACGAGCAAACTTGGTGCCGTTTGGACTCCACTGGGCTCGATTCATCTAAAGACAAAGAGGTTTGTGTGGATTTCTGCTGCATACCGCCCAAACCGCCACCCAGCTTTGGCTTGGAGGAATGTGCTAGCTTGAGGAAAGTCCTTTCCATGTAACTGCTCTCCTCCTCAAAGGTCCTGGCACGGTCTTTATGCCAATCCATGGCCATGTACTCCGTCAGCCGGTAATCCTCCCTAATGGGTGGGGTGTTGCCATGGGATTCGGGGGTGGTGCAGCTTGCATGAAAGTACCTGAAGTCACATGGGCTGGGACAAAACTCATCGGACGAGTTGAAGCCACCATCGCTAGGAGAGCCACAAATGGATGAGCTAGAGGGACGAGTGTGCATGTCAGAGGCTGAGCCATGCCCGCTGCTGCTGGACACACTGATAGGGCTGGTGGCAGACAGGAAGTGAGATACGGGAAGTGAAGCAGAACGGGTGTGGTGGGTCGAACCAGGTGAAATGCAGGCACAACAACTGCCTGTCTCTTCACGGCCCACACTGAGAACGGGCGTGTTCAGGTGCACCAGGCTGCCCGTCCCAGAGCTGAGGGGCCGGTCCTGGTTGCCTTCACCCTCACTGGATGTCCGATAGCGCTGGCCCCTTCCTCCTTTACTCTTCCCTGTTGGTGTTGTGCCCATCACCGAATCCGTCCTGGAGGGGCGCTGCAGCCCGGTCTGGCTGGGGGGAAGGTTGCCGAGATGCCGGCGAGTGGTGATGAATGGGATGGGGTTCGACCCAGAGGACTGGCTCTTGCATTGCGGTCTAAAATCAGGAAAGGCCTTTAAGGCCTTCATAGTGTCCAGAATTGTCTCATGCATATTCTGCGCCACCACAGAGTCCTCGACTTGCACCCAGATTTCACCAGGGCCAATGGAAGAGGAGCGGCCCACCTCAATAAAGAAGAAGCTCTCAGAGTGGCCACAGCGGCGGATGTTCATTAACGGCAAGTTTACAGCGGGCGTCTCAGAGTTAAGCTTCACCAGGTGAATAGTCTTGGCGGAAAGGCACAGACGGTACACCCCCATTAAATTCTTGGTCTGACCCAACCCTTTTGGTTTGACGTTCACCTGCCAGACCTCTTTGAAAATAGTACCTGGCGAAATCGTCCCGTAACCATCATCAAGTTCATCTGTCTCAAGCTGCCCCTTTTTGCCCTCCGTCATCAGTTCGGTGAGGGCCAAATACCAATCCTCTTGTTCCTGCTCATTCTCCGCCACCACGGCGAAATACTCGTCTTTAGTATAAAGGGCAATGAGGTATTTGTTCTTAGCATCAGCCCTCTTGTTTACAGTAAAACACTGGGACAGATAAATCACCCTCTTTGCAAGGCATGCAACACCGGAGGCAGCAGCAGCTTTGAGGGCATTTTTGAATTTCTTTTCGCTGTCGTAATACTCCAACCGACTGGGCCCCAAGTTACTGGGGCCCCTCAGGACGAAGAACCTCTTGTGGCCATGTTTCTGTTTTCTCAGATAGCCACACTTCCAGATGTCCCTTTCCACGCCACCAGAGCAAACGGCGGCAGCAGCCAGGGCAGCAGCAGTGGTGTCAGCGCTCAGGACGCGACAGAAGGCAGAGTCGTGCACTTTATACTGGAGAGGTGGCAGGTTCTTCATCAAAACAGCATCCTGAGGGCTCTCATCTGGGAAAAGATGATGCACTTTAAAGTGGTAAGGCGGATTGTATCTCCTCTGTGGCTGAGAATGAGAGGAGGTCGTTAAGTGCATGGTCAAACAGGAGCCGCTGTTATTGATTGAGGAGGAGGAGGAGGAGGATGGAGGCTCCCCGGCAGCACAAGAGATGTTGCCGTCGGTCGCGGCCGATTTCGTGACAGCGCGACGCGGTTGCGTCTCCAGTGTCAACATAACGCCGTGATTCGATAATTCTGGCCGATCTTCCATGGGACAACGCGCTGAAAGGTCACTTCACCTCCGCTTTACGCCGATGCACGGCCCATTTTGTTGGCTGCAGGTTTGTAGCTCCGATAGAATCACTGCTTCAAGTAATCCGCGCTGCCTTCCGATGTATCGTCCCGGGGATTATTCAGCACGACAAGCGCAACGAAACAGTGAGTCTTCGCAGAGCCTCCATCATCGCTCGCTGCCATTATAAAGCTTTAATTCCCCGCTTCACTCATGGTGTCTACACATCACTACAGCCCAGCGAAAACATCACATGACGCGCACGTCATCGCACGGCGCGGGTTGAACGGCTGCATCGGCGCTGCTGATTGGCATGTTCATGACAAGCACCGTAACTGACATCGCTGTAGACCAATGAGAGCCGTCGATGCAGAAGCCGCGTCCTGTCAATTGGACGGGGAGATCTCTCGTCTGCCTCAGTGGGCAGACAGTGGAGCGCTGGAATAAAATCTTTGTAATGAGAATGAAGATGAGGAGCCCAGAGGCAAGAAATACAACGAAGAACGGGATGAGCACAGAATCGTCATGGCTTATTTTACATTAGAAAACAGTGTTTCTGGATCTTCATAATACTACAATGGATCCAGTTTGCATCACGCTGACACTAGTTAAAGGATCTATCTATCTATCTATCTATCTATCTATCTATCTATCTATCTATCTATCTATCTATCTATCTATCTGTCTATCTGTCTATCTGTCTGTCTGTCTGTCTGTCTGTCTGTCTGTCTGTCTGTCTGTCATCAAGTTGCGTTCCCTTTCTTTTTCTTGTATACTTGTCTGCTGTAATAATGAATATTAATCTGGATTATACTGCCCTCTCCTGATAGTGTGATTTCAAGTGACTGTACATTAAATGATCATTATACTGTATATCACTCATATATGCTACCCATTGATGTTTCCAGTTTCATTTTTTTCCTTCCAGTTTTTCCTTATATTTGATATTGTATTGCTTTAAATGTTCATTATGAATGCTAGTAATGCAATACTTTAATGAAAATGTCAGTAACAATAAAGCCTTATAAAGAAATTAACTGTTCTGCTTTTTTTTTTTAATGAATTTCTTTAAATGGCTACAGAAGTCCAATAAAATAGATTCATGGATCATTGACCAATTACAATTGTCTAACATGATATATATATATATAAATTAATAGTTTGAAACATGTGTCAAGTTAATTATTAATAAAAATGTAATTTATTTTGTCTGTAGGATTCCTACATTTTTTGAAACATACAACAGTCCCATTTACATTTCAAATAATTCCTTGAACATAACTGTACTTGACTGTACACAACTTCATTATTATTTTAAAAAGTTTCAAACATATTTTTTCAGGTAAATAATATTTGTTTTTTCACTAAAATCATGAATGTTTTAAAGAATTAATTATGCTTATTTCTGATTGGTAAAATGCTTCAGCACTGGCAGACAAACTGACTGACAAACTTGTTGGTTTGACCACGCACAGTGAAAACATTGAGATTTTTTTTGCCAAAGTAGAAAAAACATTTGAACATAAAAGTCAAATAATTTTTATTTTTATAGTTTTTTATTTGTGGTTTTCCCAAAACAGACTTTCTATAACTAGGTATTATTTAAATTTTCAGCCATGTTTTTTCTCCTGTACATTAAGGAAAGCTGTGTGTCAATATATTATGTGTCTCTGTGAAACTTTACTGGTAAAAATTAATCCAGCTCACTATCTAAAAACTACCCTGTTCAAAACACAGCAGGTTTTAGCTGGGTTTTACAGCAGGAAATTAAAGCTAAAACAGCAACGTCTAAAGCAGTGTTTCCCAACCTTTTTTCTGCCACGGCACACTTTTTACGACAAAAAAATTCTACGGTACACCACTATCATAGGCTAACCATCATCAATATTTTTCCTTTTCAAGAAATTGACCACGTTTTCTGTCCAGCTTAGTAGCTTGTTTACCTGCAATCTTACCTGTAAGGTAGCAAGAGCGCTAAATGGCTAATGAAAAAACAACTAATTTGTTTCTTTTCTAATTTGTAGATTTATTCTTGAAATGCCACAACAAATTGCAGGGATGCAAACTCACGAGGAGCGAAAAAGGTCATGAAAATTTTTTTCCTGGGATATAATTTTTTTTAAAGAATAAGCTAAAAGCACAAATTCCAGCTATTTTAGCATTTCTTATGAGTTGAGTTGAGGCATCAAACCCTTAACATGTATAAGTATCAGTCATTTTAACACATTTATCATTGCTCTTCACAATCACAAAATTGACCTATTATGATTTAAAAACGAATTTCTCCAAAAGGTGAGGAGTTTGGATCCCTGAAAAAATTTGTTTTTCATGCATTTATTTATTTTGTGGAATTTGATAATTTTTCCATGGCACACCTGACAACGGTACACTAGTGAGCCGCTGCACAGTGGTTGGGAAACACTTTTCTATAGTGTCTGCAAGAGTCTAACCTTTCTTAGACATATTCAGATTTTTGCTTAGAGCTCGAATTTGAAAATACATGAAAAGATAATTGTTTATGATTTTGATTAAAAGGTTATGTGTTGACATGTTCTTTGGCCTCAGTTTAAGACCATCAATAAGGGAAATAAGACAAACATCATATACTCAATGTTGAGCATGTTGGAACTGTATTCCTCTAACCAGGAGGAGCACATCCGTGAGAGGACAGAAGAGCTGGAAATAGAGAAGCCGAAGACGGATGCTGCCACCGTCAGTATTTCATACATACACACACTTTTCTACCTTTCTTAATCTCCGTCAAGAGACAGCTTTTCAAGAAACTAGTAAAAGTTTTTAAGGGACAGTTTACCCCAAAATGAAAATTCTGTCATTATTTTCCCCCCTTCATGTCATTTAAACCCATATGATTTCCTTCGTCCTTCCTCCGTGGAATACAAATGAGAAATGTTGAAGAATGTACTGTTTCTTTTTCATACAATCACAAAGAATGAGGGACCGGAGGTTTTGAGCATCAAAAAAGAGGCAAAAGCATCGGAAAACATAATTAAAGTATCACAAATATCATAAATGCAGTCTTCTGAAGCCAATTCATTACTTTGTGTAAGGAAAATACCAAAATTAGCATCTTTATTCACTGAAAATCTTATCTTCACCCAAGCTCCCATTGGCTGGTCATGAGCGTTTCGGAAAGAAGTAACAATGTTCAATTTGTAATAATAAATGTATTCTTTTAAATGGGATCTTTTTAATAAATTAGTCGATCCAGTTCACAAAACCAATCTGAATTATATGAATCTGGAAAGCCTTAATTCCCTTTTATTATAATTACATGGAAAAAACGACTTGTAAAATTCTTAAGAATTTCTCTTTTTGTGTTCCATGGAAGAATAGTTCCCCGTCTGTCACTCACTTCGACGTTGTGTCGAATAGGGGTCTCTCTTGAGCACCGAATATGCCTCTGATCTATGAAAAAAGGCCAATGAGAAGTTGGCGGACAGAATTTGCATGTCCCACCCCCGGACATACGGGTATAAAGGCGAGGAAATGCATCTGTTTCATTCAGAAATTTTCTTCGGTGCCGAGAGTCATGTATGCAGCGACCTGCGAGTCACACACCTGGTCCCTCTCACCTTTGAGCGATCTGCTGTTGGATCTACAGCGCAATTCAGCGGCTTTCTCCTCTGCATGGCAGTGCAGTTTGCCCCTGGGCATGTTTGTAAAAGAGTGACTTTCTCTAAAAGTGTTAGTTTCTCTAAAAGAGCAAATACACAGTTGGCGTTGAATGTCCTTTTCAGGACGCCTCTTTTTAATGACGTCTTTCCGCCGCTGTGTAGTTTCTGGATGCGGTTGATTTCTCTCCACTTCTGACGGTCATAAAAGCTGCCTCGTGTGCCTGGGCTGCAATCACACACAGGCAGCGTTTTATGAATGGTTCATGTTCTCAGTGCGAGAACATAGCCATGGCAGCATTGCGGTCGTGGCTTTCTTTTGTCACGAGAGAAAGCCACTTCAGCCACCCCCCCGTGCCTCGCCTCCTTCCTACGGGATTGGGGCAGGTGCCGCGGGCAATGAAAACGATTTGGGGATAATGACAGGCTCGGTTTCACCGAGTAAATCCCCGCGAACCACCCATCTCCCTGGCACGCTTGCTTGTTTCCATCCAAGCTCGGGATGATTGCGGCTCGCTTCACGGCCAGCCGGCGTTCTCCCTTGAGTCCCCGGATTTGGATGACGACATCGCCGCTGCATCGGAGAGCGTCAAAGCGGCATCTGATGCGACGAATCGCCTGGGCTGCCACCTTCGGGTCTGCTGCCCAGTCTGAGGCTGACGCGCAGAGGTCCGCTATGCTTTCCCTGGCTGCTGCAAGCGCGAGGCTGGACCGGAAACCTCCGCCCCACCTCACGGCTACTTGATTGGTTCCTCGGGCATGTGCGCCGCTCACAGCCGCGCCCCCCCAGTTCCTTTCTTCCCGGACGTGCATGACGAATTGAGTAAGACGAAAAGGGAACCTTTTACTGCCCGAAATCGCCTTCCTTGCTCCTCCGCTCTCACTACCCTCGACGGTGGAGCAGTCCCAGACCGCTTCCACCCTGCATGCCATGGCCCCTCCTGCAACCAACACCAGGCCAAGGCACTTAAAAATCTGCACTTGGGAAGTCCTGTTCCTGATGTGCTGCAGGAACTGTGCTCAATGACCGATCGCGCCCCCCGGGCCATGAAGGTCCCAGCACCGGCACTCGTATGGGCGATGGCCACCCTTGTGGTCCAGAAACGTCATCTATGGACTGGACCTGGTCGAGATACGAGAGGTAGACAAAGCACGCTTTTTCAAACGCCCCCGTCTTCCAGCGCTGTCCATTCGGTGGCACCATTGACGACTCCGCCCAGCAGTCCTCAGTGGTGAAGAGGCAGACGGAGGCCATCTCTCAACATCATGCCCCGTCGCACTTCCAGCACAGGCCGTGCTCCGTCTGCCCGCCGAGGGCGTCCTCCTGCGGCTTCCAAAAAAACGTGCAGCTCCGCCTCAACCAAGAGCGGTTCTCAGCCCCAGTGTCGAGCACCCCGCAGGAAGTGCACGCCCCCCGTCTCACGAACCCCTTCGGGGACCCAAAAGGCTCCCAAGCGTTCCTGAGATGGATGTCCCAGAGATCGAGATGTTTGCTCCGGGGTTGGTAAGCAGACCGCTCCATCCCCCGGTGGAGGGCCGGGAAGATAACCTTCAGGTAAAGGTATTTTTTGTTTGTTAGTAAGTTTTTCAATAATAGAGCAATTTCCTCTTTCTCTGGGTCACCTGGCCCCCAAATGCCGTTCTCACGGCACTCTGCCACCACACCTCAACAGTCCCGGCCCACTGGATGCAGACCTCTTGCCTCCATCCCCACAACTTTTCCCCGGCCGGCCGGTTCTGACGAGTCCAGAACAAAGGCTCCCCTCTGGGCAGACACGCTGGCACACAGCTGGCCCACAGGGCTGCGTAAGTATGCATTTCCCCCAGTGAGCCTTTTTGCACAGGTGCTGTGCAAGGTCAGGGAGGACGAGGAACAAGTCACTCTAGTGGCCCCCTATTGGCCCACTCGGACTTGGTTCTCGGATCACGTACTCCTCGCGACAGCCCCTTCCTGACGAATACCCCCGAGCAAAGACCTTCTTTCTCAGGGACGGGCACGCTCTGGCATCCACACCCAGACGTCTGGAACCTCCACGTCTGGCCCCTAGATGGGATGCCGAAGATCTAGCTGATCTACCACCTGCCGTCGTAGACATGATTAACCAAGCTGGAGCCCCTTCTACCAGGCAACTTTACGCCCTAAAGTGGCGCTTGTTCGCGAATTGGTTCTCTTCCTGGGCTGAAGACCCACAGAGGTGCGCAGTTAGGTCAGTGCTCTCATCCCTGCAGGAGAGGTTGGAGGGGAGGCTGTCCCCCTCCACCTTGAAGGTGTATGTAGCTGCTATCATGGCCCACCACGACGCAGTAGACGGCAAGTCTTTGAGTAAGCACAACTTAGTTATCAGGTCCCTAAAGAGGCACCTGGAAGTTGAATCCCTCCCGGCCAAGCCTGTTCCCCTCCTGGGATCTCTCAGTGAACCTCTCGGACCTTCAGAGACCCCCCCTTTCGAGCCGCTAGAATCAGTCGAACTCAAGGCCCTCTCCCTGAAAGGCTCTCCTGATCGCGCTCGCCTCCATCAAGAGGGTCAGGGACCTGCAAGCATTCTCTGTCAGCGACACCTGCCTGGAGTTCGGTCCGGCAGACACTTATGTGATCCTAAGACCATGACCGGGTTATGTGCCCAAGGTTCTTATGACTCCCTTCAGGGACCAGGTAGTGAACCTGCAAGCGAAGCTGCCCCGGGAGGAGGCAGGCCCAGCTCTTCGTTGCTGTGTCCGGTACGTGCTTTGCATATGTATTTGGACTGCACGCAGAGCTCTAGACGTTCTAAGCAGCTCTTTGTCTGCCTTGGTGGACAGCGGAAAGGGAATGCTGTCTCCAAACAGAGGCCTTCCCACTGGGTAATTGACACCATTACATTGGCCTATCACACCCAGGCCGTGCCCCTCCCCTTGCAGAGCCGAGAACACTCGACAAGAAGTGTTGCGTCCTCGTGGGCACTGGCCAGAGGCACCTCCCTAGCAGACATATGTAGAGCAGCGGGTTGGGCAACACCCAATACCTTTACGTGATTTTACACACTCAGGGTTGAGTCAGTTTCATCCCGTGTTTTCTCAGGTCCGAGCCAGTAGAACTCGGTAACGCGCTGATGGACTGACCAGGTGGACCGCTTGCACCTAGCGCCCTTTACCTCAGCTGAGGTAAAACCAAAGACTTTTTCTCCCTGGATGAATCCTCCCTAGCCCTCGGGGTCCACAATTCAGGGGAGGAATTCGCCGACCCAATCCACTACGGGTACTCAATCTACCCTGTACTGGAATATGTGCTCCACAGGTCAGGGCTCCTACGTGGACCCCCATGTGTGTATTTTCCACGGTACGGTCTCCTTATTAGTGGACCCGCATCTCTGTTGGGCGGTTCCCACTGCCCCTCGGTCACTGTGTCTGTAGCAACTCCTCCTTCCGAAGAGGTGGGATCTACCACCGCGCCACTTCCCACATGTGATCTAAAAGCCCATGTGGTGTATTTCGCCACTTTTACCTCCCCCTCTCTGGGAGGGTGTGGTCTCCACAGAGTCTTTTCCCCCTGAAAGAATAGGAAAATGGGTAAGATCCCCTTCCCACGATGCATGTAAGGGTCCCAGACATTTTGCTCTATGCAAGAAACATAGACAGAAAAGAGGCTCGGCCCGATCCCAGGTTGGCAAGCGTCACCTTGTTCCCCTGTCTAGAGTAACTATAAGGGTTCCGATGACTTTATTGGGCATTGGGGAAGGGTACGTGCAGTCTGATACAGCTGGTCGTTTTGGCACGTCAAGTACCTGCCTGCTCCTGTGTCAGCAGTACACATACACAGCTCAGCGCATGGTCTGATTTAAATTGGACCCCTAGTGTCGCTTCTTCGATACAAGGTCGAAGTGACCGACAGACAGGGAACGTCTAGGTTACGGATGTAACCTCCATTCCCTGATGGAGGGAACGAGACATTGTGTCCTCCCGGCCATGTCGCTGAGCCGAGCCACTGTTGTGGCCGGACCATTTCCGGCTCCTCCGAAAAATCCTGAATGAAACAGACGCATTTCCCCGCCTTTATACCCGTATGTCCAGAATTCTGTCCGCCAACTTCTCATTGGCCTTTTTTCATAGATCAGAGGTATATTCGGCACTCAAGAGAGACCCCCTAGTGTCGCTTCTTCGACACAACGTCTCGTTCCCTCCATCAGGGAATGGAGGTTACCTAACCTAGACGTTTGGAGTGACATGAGTAAATATAAAAAAACACAACCATCCTGATTTATAAAAACGTTTCCAGTTGTTTGTCTGTGTTTCTATTCTGAAAGGTCTGTCAATGAAGCACTAAAAGCACGGCAGCAACATGAAGCCGGAGCACTTTGACAGCATGACGCTGCACTTCAGTGACATTGTGGGATTCACCAGAATTTCTACTAACAGTGAGCCGATCGAGGTGGTCGACCTTCACAATGACCTGTGCAACCTATTATTGGAAACCATGATGTTTATAAGGTACTTGATACTTGCCACACTGTTGTAGACTGAGAAAAACAGTAAAACAGATAGATATTTGTTGCATCATTTTACGTCCAGTCATATATTAATATTCTTTGAAAATTACTGTAAATTAAAACAGTAATTTTTTAAACAATAGATGCTGCTTACATTATTACAGTTCCAGTTCATTACATGATATCGAACCACATGCATTCACGCAAACTCACAGTAAAACATACATTTGATAGATTATACAGACCATTGTTAAAAGCAGAAAGAGACTTATGAGTGTACTATGAGCAATTCCACCAACACAGTTTTGGCTCTTGTTCAGGTGGAGATGATCTGTTCCTAACAGCAACCGGCATGCTGCAGAAATAGCGAACAGGGCAATCGATATCCTCAGTACTGTTGGCACCTTCAAGATGAGACACATCCCTGATGCACCGGTCTGTATTCGCAAAGGCCTGCACACTGGTGAGTGTACTTAATATTATATTTCTATAGACATGTGTTATGCATAACATATTTCAAAGAATAAATCTTAAAGGACCACTATGCCATTTTTTCCACTTAAAGGTGGAATCTGTACCTTTTTCATTATTAAAAAGGCTTGAATGGAAGAAATGAATAGTACTCTTTAAAAAGTACACTCAGATGAGATGAATAATCCAGTTATATCAGTAGTCTAGTAAAAGCTGTTTTATTTACATGTAGTGGATAGCCTCATTGGGGTTTCAATGTTTAGATCATGTGCCAAATTCTACTTATTTGATCTATTGAGTGCATTGCTTTGTATAACATAGTCACCAGAACAGTGTGCTCTGGATGCAGACTACACATTCAATTTAAGGTGAATTCTAATTGAAAGTGATCATCAATGTCAATGAGATAAAAGAATTGGAAAATAAAAAGTCACATGCTCACACAGATTCTGCCAATGAAAATAATTGGAGCTAAGCTTCCTCTGTTAGTTTTATTTCAATCAGGCATTCTTCGTTTGTTCTTTTGGTCCATGTGTGGCTGGGTGTGGTGGGCCTAAAAATGCCATGCCACTGTCTGTTTGGAGACACAGTCATCCTCCAGAATTCATTCATTCATTCATTCATTCATTCATTCATTCCTTACATTTATATAGCACTTTTCTAGGCACTCAAAGTTCTTTACATAGTATAGGGGGAATCTCCTCAACCATCACCAGTGGGAAGCATCCGCCTGGATGATGTGACTTCAGCCATAGTGTGCCAGAATGCCCACCACACACTAGCTATTGGTGGAGAGGAGAGTAGAGTGATGTAGCCAATTCAGGGATGGAGATTATTAGAAAGCCATGATAGATAAGGGCCAATGGGGGGAATTTGGCCAGGACATCTGGGTTTTCAGGAGAACTGAATTTCTTAATTTGAATTTAAAATTGAGGTAACAAACAGGATGTAGATTTGCAATTTGATTAAAGGAAGTAGAATTAAAATGGGATGAAACTCAAAGAAATTCATATAAGCATTAAGTTTAGTTTTTAATAATACATTTGGTTTGATGCAATTTCATTTTATTCGATTTTGAAAGGATGCAATTGTCATAGGACTCTTTTAAGTTGACAGAATTTATGAAATCTTCTTAAAGTTACTTACTTACTTACAAGTGGGTGTAGGTAAGGTGTATGCAAGGGGATATTCAAAATTACCCTTCTTTATTCATTTTCAGGGTCATAAGCATAGTGTCGAGGCTGTAATTATTCCCCGCCTCTCCCATCCACTAATATTGTGTACGGATTGGCCGGAATTTACTAATTTATTAAGAAGAATTTTGTGGTTGCGTCCTGCAAAAAAAGTATCATGTGTGGTAGGTAATGCGCTGGCTGGGGAGGTGGTGCCAGGGCCGTATACGTCAGATCCATGTCAGGAGGACATAAGGGAGAGGGAAGTCTCGGATTCCCCAGCCCTTAGAAGATTCCATGCAGAGTATTTCCCTCTGGATCAGACGTGAGATGAGACCCTTAGGCATGCCTCTATTTATGTCACATACACTACGCGAACTGTACAAATGATTAGGAATTAAATAAATTTGACCTAAATTTTGGATGGTAAAAGACCTGTGTTTACCATCCCAAAATGGACGGCTTGGATGAACAATTTAATCAAACCCTAAAGAAAATGATTGATATGTTCATTCACGAAGAGACTCAAAATTGGGATAAATGGCTTGAGCCCCTATTATTTGTAGTTTGAAATGTCCTGCAAGCCTCAACGGGGTTCTCCCCATTTTAATTATTGTTCGGGCATTGACCATGTGGCATGCTCGACATCCTATGGGAAAATTGGAAGGAGGGACCTCCAAACAGCAAAAACCAAATTCCATACGTTCTTGACCTGAGAGCAAAACTCCACATACTGGGGAAATTAACACAGGAGAATTTGCTACAGGCTCAAGAACATCAAAGCTGGCTGTATAATAGGGGTACTCGACTATGGGAATTTACACCAGGAGATAAAGCCCTTGTATTGCTCCCCATGTTGAGCTCTAAATTACTCGCCAATTGGCAAGGACACTTTGAGGTCACACGGCGAGTTGGGGAAATAGAGTCTGAGGTGAAACTAGCAGATAGAGGTAGGGCACATCAGATTTACCACCTCAACCTCCTAAAACCGTGGAGAGAAGCATTCCCCTTGACTTTGGCGAAAGTGGTTCCAGAGATGGAGGAGCTCAGACCGGAGGTGAACTTAAAAGCCACCAATCGAGCCACCCCGGTAACTTGTTAAGACCACATCTCACCGTCCCAAATCACGGAGGTTGCCAGGTTGTAAGAATTCTCTGATGTGTTCTCATCTCTACCCAGCCGTACGGATCTCATAGAGCACCATATCGAAATGAACCCAGGGGTAGGGTTACATAGTCGTCCCTACCAATTACTCGAGCACAAAAAAGTGGTTCGGGAAGAATTAAAGGCCATACTGGATATGGGGATAATAGAAGACTGTGCCAGCTCGGTGGTTTTTGTTCCTAAGAGCGACGGCTTGGCCCAGTTCTGTGTGGATTACAGAATAGTCAATGCTGTGTCTAAATTTGATGTGTATCTGATGCCTCGGATTGATGAACTGCTCGATCGGTTAGGTGCAGCTCGCTTTTATTCGACACTGGATTGACGAAGGGATATTGGAAGATCCCCTTAACTCCCATGTCCTGTGAAAAAACGGCATTTTCCATACCGTTTGGATTACACCAATTCGTTACCCTTCCATTTGGTTTGTTTCCCTGGCTACGTTTCAGTGGCTCATGGACCGAATCCTTAGACTGCATGCTGGTTACGCCTCTGCCTACCAGGATAAGCGGCACCTAGCGGCACCTGCAGCATCTGAGGGCTTTCCTGAATTCGTTGAGACAAGCGGGACTCACAACAAACCCAAAGAAGTGCGCAATTGGGTGAGAGGAGGTACGGTATCTGGGTTAAATGACAGGCTGGATGGTCCCCGGCCTGAGTCGGTTTATGTGGGTATGTGGTGATGTGGCCGTGGCCGTGGCCTAGCGACGTCTGTGGAGAGCGAGTCTGGGAGAGGAAGAACTGTAAGGATTGACACCTGGGGGGAAATATCTCTAACAGCTGTTTTGTGTTACAGTGAAGCACTGGAGAGAGATAAAGAGCAGCCAGAGTGGCAGTTGGGAGAGAGGTACCTGAGTCTTACTACTGCATGGACTTCATTGTGGCTTTATGTTTGTGAAGCTGATGAGTTTTGTGTTTAAGCTGAAATGCGAAACTAAATAAATTACATTACAGAGTGCAAACTGTTTCCCGCTTCCTCATTTCCCTTCAAATGACCTGAAAATGTCACAGTTTGAAATTAGAGAAAGATTAGATTATTACATTAATATTAAATAATCAATAATATTAGAGAAATATTGTCTAAATATTAAACAAATGTAATTCTACCTACCAAGCAATAAAAAGTCTACATAAATCAAATGTGTAAAATGTCACTGAATTGCAATTCAGTAAATTCCACCTCTTATCGTTTGGAATCAAATTCCAATTCAACTTTCTGTTGGGCATGGCCAATTTAATTCAAAGTTATACTCTCTGTACAAGAGCTAAGTCAAAAATTCTTAATTTTTCTCAACCCTTGTAGAGACAGTAAGTACATTACAGTGTAATAGAGAAAGTGCTGACTATTTCACAGACAAATAACCAAGAGAGGAGAAACTACAGTACAGTACAGTTCTGCTTATGGATATTTAGTGTACTTGTTACTAAGTGCCTCAAACAATGACAGTATTTTCAGAGTTATAATAAAATATTTGATGTCAGTGGGCAGTCTGTGGCTGCACTGAGACAAATCGTATACAAACAACAACAACATGTGTATTCCATGCGTGGAACAAACAAAACAAAATTCACAGTTGCACTGGGATGCCGCTGCTTATTTTGCAGTGTTTCATGCATAACATACTGTTGGTTTAAGATAGCCATCAGTACTGGAAGTAAAAAGTTTACAGGCATTTATGTTCAAATATCATCTGTTGTCCAAAGCATATCGAATTCATGCCAGTCACAGCACTGTTAAAATACTTCTGGAGTTCAGAGGGGGCAATGAAGTTGAACTTTGTGGTAAAACTGAACTAAAGGTCAGCATTACTGATCTTGTAAAAACTGGATACTACATATAATTAACAATTCACTATAATTCTTTCTCATGGTGGGGCAAGGAATGGAGGAAACTTACCGGCTAGTTAAAGAGGGCTTCAACAAACCACTGCTGACTCCACCCGAGCTCAAGTCAGGGTAAGACACCTGAACTAAAGTCTTACATAGAGGTATCCAGCCTCGCTCCTAGAGGCTAGTATCCCACCCAAAGACAATCTGTAAACCAGTTTAATGACACTTGGTCTGGTTTTTGTTGCCCAACTGTCCACTTGTCGGTTTAAAGACAGAAACATCATCTGCATCCACATTGAGATAATCAGAATCAGAATGAGATTTTTAGAAGTATGCTTACACATACAAGGAATTTTTCTTGGTGACAGAAGCTTCCAGTGCACAAACAAAACAGCAACAAGACAGAGATGATAATAATAAAAAATAAGTGTAAAAAAGCCAATGAAAATACAAGTATATATAGAAATACAAAATAAGACAAAAGAAAAGTGTACAGTTCTTGAAAGTGAGGGCAGGGTTAATCCACACATCAGTCTAAACTGTCCTTTGTAGTCTTCTGATGTCCGATTTCATAGCTGAACCAAACCGTACAGTTATTAAAGTGCAGAGGACAAACTCAATGACTGCTGAGTAGAACTGGATTAGCAGTGCCTGTGGAAGGTTTAACTTCCCTAACTTGTGTCTATCCTGGCAAGATTCTTGCAGTCAGTTGACAGAAACTTTGTTCTATGAGCAGCAAGGAATAAAGGCAAGTTGTGCAGGGAGGACCACAAAATCATGTTTTTTTTGGACTTTGCTAGAGCTACACAAGCGAAGCGGGATGGATTCAAAGAGTGTAAAAAATGACTGCACCAACAGAAGTTACTGTAAGCTTTGCACTGCTTTATCCTGCTAAAAACAAATATATTATTCTCACCACAATTGTACATAGCGGTTATCTGAGTTATCATAGACTTTGTCAATTTGAACCAGTCTGGCTATTCTCTGTTGAAATCTCTCATCAACAATGCATTTCCATCCACAGAACTGCCGTACTTCATGCACAACATTCTTTAGAATTTACTCCGTCTTCTTTAGTCTTCTATCAAGAAATGCACCTTTCTTCACAGAAAGCTGAAAAACTTGGCAAGGCATGGGCTGGGCATGTGTTTCTTAGTGCTGGTTAGAGTAAGAGCAGGGGAGTCATCACATTGATAAGAAAGAATTTACAATTTAAATGTCTCAAACAGATCAAATATAATTTAGGAAGAGTCATGATTGCTTTGGCTGAAATACAGGACCGAAATCTTATTTTAGCTAATGTTTATGCACCCAATGCTGATGATCAGAACTTTTTTTATAGATCTTGTGGGAAAGCTACAAGCAGTTGGGATCCTTCATGATATTAATATTATCTTTTAATAGATAAAATCCTTGACCATAGTGATGCAAAGGTGTGTAGAATTTGTGTCAACATTGAAACTACAGAGGATGTGTAAAAATCATCTAGGTTACTGTCGTAAACCCCGTTCCCTGATGGAGGGAACAGGCCTTGTGTCAGTGAAGTGACACTAGAGGTCTCTCTTGAGAGCCTCAGTTGCCTCTGAGCTTTGAGAAAAGGCCAATGAGAATTGGCGAACAGAATATGCATGTCTCTCCCACGGACATACGGGTATAAAAGGAGGGAATAATTTTGCAATGAGGAGCCGAGAACAAGGTTCATTATGGCCATTACAGTGGTTGGTACGGTGTTGTGGCAAGAGTCTCGTTCCCTCCATCAGGAAACGGGGGTTATGACAGTAACCTAGACGTTCCCCTTCTGTCACTCACTCGACGTTGTGTCGGTGAAGTGACACTAGGGGTCCCTATCCAATAACGCTACGACACTGAACCGTGTTACGTGAACTGCTGATGTGGGTGCAAGCAAGCTGTTGCATGCCAAAGGAGCATCCCACGGCAGGCTGCATGTAACATTCCGCAACGCCCCATAAAAATTGTATACACTTTCTAGGTTCCCGACCTTCTCTTGAGGGGGAGGGGGGACAAAGCGACGTGCCAAACGTGGGAACAGGCCAGGGTTAGGTTTAGGCTATGTTCATCATAGGGCTGTTAGAAGCAGATGGCGCCATCTAATGCTATAACATGTATCGGGAAGGTGTTTCTTTTTCGATTTCTATTCTTTCAGGAAGAAAAGACCACGTGGAGACCACATGCTGCTTAGGCTGGGGAGGTCACATGTGGCAAATACGTCACATGGGCTTACAAGCCACAAATGGATGTGGTGCAGTGGTAGGTCCTTCCTGGTAAGGGAGGAGCTCTACAAACACAGCAACCGGGGGTAGAGGGAGCTGCCCACGGGAGACACGGGTCCGCCGACAGAGGACTCCTCATACAGCGTGCTCGAACCTGCAAGGGGGCGGGCACGGCCTGGGTCTAGAAGGCCTCTGCAAGGGCATTGATGACCTCATGGACAAACCTCTGTTGGGGACAACGTCCCTTTCCGCTGTCTGCCACAGCAGACAAAGAGCTGCTTGGAATCATCTAGGGCTCCATGTGCGGTCCAAAATATGTGCATACTTTATGTGCCAATGCAGTCAGGGCCCTGTCATGGAACCGGCAGCTGCGTGCCCATTGCAAACGGTGCCCCAACTCAGTTTGAAGTCTGGACATCTGCTGCTGGGGGACTCCTGTCCGCAGAAAGCAGAGGAGTGAAAAACACAAGGTATGTGCCGTGGGACCATGCCCATCTCAAGACTCGAGTCTGAAGCCAGTGCTGTAGCGGTCTCATGTGCATCAACCCGAGTGGCGCAATGGCTGCCGAGGACGCCATATGCCCCAGGAGCCTCTGGAACTGTTTTAGAGGGACCGAGGTGCCTGGTTTGAATAGGGAGTGGCACTTCACTGTGTAAGCTCATTTGTGAGGCATGCTGTCATTGACAGTCATATGGTAACTCCATACCGAGAAAAGAGATGCTCCCAGTTGACTCAAAGCCCTAACTGGCTGAGAAGCCTGAGCACCTGGTCCCTGTGGGCACACAGTGACTCTCGAGAGTTAGCTAAAACCAGCCAGTCATCAAGGTAATTTAGTATGCGGATGCCTGCTCCCTTAGTGGGGCAAGGGCTGCCTCTGTGACCTTCGTGAAGACGCAAGGGGACAGGTACAGGCTGAAGGGGAGGACCTTGTACTGGTACGCCCGGCCCTCGAACTCGAACCGTAGGAAGGGTCTGTGTCGAGGCAAGATCGAGACGTGAAAGTACACGTCCTTCAGGTCTATCGCTGTGAACCAATCTTTACGCCGAACACATGTTAGGATATATCTCTGCATGAACATCTTGAACGGGAGTCTGTGTAAGGCCCGGTTGAGATCTCGCAGGTCCAAGATTGGCTGCAACCCACCACCTTTCTTAGGTACGATGAAGTAAGGGCTGTAGAAACCCTTCTTAATCTTGGCTGGAGCAACAGGCTCTGTCGCGCCCTTGTGTAACAGGGTTGCGATTTCCACCCGCAGGGTGCTGGCTTTCTTGCCTTGCACCGAAGTGAAAATGATGCCACTAAAGTGGGGCGGGCACCTGGCGAACTGAATCATGTAGCCGAGTCGGATGGTCCTGGCCAGCCAGCGCGACGTGTTGGAAAGCAAAAGCCTGCATCCAAGTACAATGCGAGGGGCACTAAGGGGACGATCGCGTCTGATGTACCTGGTCGCGTCCCAGGGCACCTGTGCTGAGAAAAGACTCTTACACTTACCTTGCTCAGTGTACCTGGCAGGGGGCAGGTTGGTGACGGAGGAGGAGGTCCTGTGGAGACGTCCTCTGGACTCGTCAGAACCGGCCGGCCGGGGGTCTGCGCGTGATACAGTTGCTGGCATGGTGGCGGGAGGTCTGCGTCCAAGATGCTGCTTATTCTCATGATATGCTGGATCGCCTCCGTCTGCTTCTTTACCGGTGAGAACTGCTGGCCGAAGTCCTCAACGGTGTTGCCGAATAGGCTGAGCTGGGAGATGGGCACGAATCTCAAACATGTTCATCCATAGATGTCGTTCCTGGACCACGAGGGTGGCCATCGCCTATCCAAGTGCCAGCGCTGTGGCTTTCGTGGCCCGGAGGGTGAGGTCAGTTGCTGAGCGCAACTCCTGCAGCACGTCAGGATCAGGACTACCCAATTGCAGATCTTTTAGTGCCTTGGCCTAGTGAACTTGAGGTAGGGCCATGGCATGCAGGGCGGAGGTGGCCTGTCCAGTGGCACCATAGGCTTTTGCCGTCAGGGACGATGTTGTTCTGCAGGCCTTAGAGGGGCGTGTCGGACGTTCCCGCCAGGTGGCTGCATTCTAGGGGCACAGGTGCATCGCAACCTGTGGCATGGCTGCGAGCAGTGCCCTGACCCAAGGAACCAATCATCTAGCCGTGAGTATTGAGGAGAGGATGGAGGGTTCCAGTCCAGCCCCACGCTCATGGCTGCCTGGGCAAACATGTCAGCCATCTGCGCTTCGGCCTCAAACTGGGTGGGCCGACCACCATTCGCAGTCGGCCTTTATCCCTCTCGGAGGCTTGGCCGGGTGTGTAGAATCATGACCCGGCCCTGTCCTCTGCCCTCCGCCCTGTCACACACCGGAATTCATAGAATTGGAAAAGAGTGTTAAAAGTGCTGAAACAGAGCAAGAAGGTGTTTGATAGGGTGGAATGGGATCTTTTTAAGATTTTAAGAATTTGGGTTTGGGTACACTTTTAATGGGTGGATTAAGATGCTTTATAAACAACCATTAGTGGCAGTACAAACTAATGGATTAATTTCAGATTTTTTTTTCTCTTGGTAGGGGAACCCAGCAAGGCTGTCCTCTCTCATCTTTATTGTTTTGTCTTGCCCTGGAACCATTAGCAGCCACAATAATAAAATAGAATATAATAGAATAGGATTTTCCTGGTATTGTAGCAGGAGGTGTGGTGCAAAAACGTATACTCTACGCAGATCATACATTATTATTTGTCACTGACCCTAGTAGATCTATGTCTAGCCTCCATAAAATTATTAATTATTTTTCAAAATGTTCAGGATACAGGGTGAATTGGTCTAAATCTGAAGCTCTTGCTCTGACAGCATATTGCCCTGCCACAGCTTTCCAACCTGCTGCCTTTCAATGGCCCAAGCAAGGCATTAGGTATTTAGGCATGTTATTTCCAGCAAATCTGAGAGATATAGTTAGAATTAATTTTGACCCTTTAATGAAAGTTATTGTGTGATGTTGATAGGTGGGCTTCACTGCATTTGTCTATGGCTGGGAAGGTCAATGTTATAAAATTGAATAGTATCCCCAAATTCAATTATTTACTACAGTCTCTCCCTCTAGAAGTTCCTCCTACTTATTTCAAACTATTTTATAGACAATATAAGTATTTTATTGGAATAGTAAATGACCTCTATGCATTTGCATTTCATTAAGTTACATAGACCAGTCGACAATGAGGTTTAGCCTCCCCAAAATATTTTTTATTAATGCTTATCTATGCTTTTTGCATATGGCTGAACCCCAAATTGTGTATTAACAAGTCCCCCTTTTGCTGGAAAGAATGGATGGGGCCCCATGGGGTTCCAAATGAAACATCAGACTGGCCATAGGGCGAGCTGGTCTTATCTCGGACCCGGACGGAAGAAAATGAGCATGATATGGGGTGGGTGGTTCGTGGGATTTTACCCAGCAAAGCCGTGCCCGCTGAACTCCCCAAATCGCCTCCATCGCCAGCCAGGTTGACCTCCATCCTGTGGGGGTGGCTGGAGTGGCTTTTCATTTCAGAAAGGCCACTGATACTGACTGCTCAACTGGGAAAATTTTTGTTACAGATCATGCTTTGGTGAATTTAGAGATGCTGCCTCATATAGAGAAAAGAAAATCATATAGATGCCGCTTTAATAAATTCCTTCTACTGGATGGATGGAGAGGGGTGTTGCTACACTTGGTGACCTTTATGAAAACAGAGCTTTGAGATCATTTTTAAATATAACACAGCAATTTGGGATTTCTAGGTCTCAATTTTCCAGGTATTTACTGTTGCACCATCTACTTTGAACTATTTTTGGTGGTAGTATACAGCCCCCTAAAGCTGCAAACACCCTCTGTATGGTGCTCACAGCCTTTGGAAAGGATCATGAAGCATCAGTGTTTTATTCCTCGTTGACTCAGAGTCTGGGTGATGGGGCCTTCACAGCTCTTAAGAGGTTATGGGAAAGAGATCTGAACTTGGTATTGGAGGATGGGAGTGGGAAAGATTTTTAAAACATTTTAAAACTATGTCTTGGGATGCCTTATTCTGTTTTAGATTTTGTATATTTTCTACTTGACTCCCTCTAGATTGTTTAGGCTTGGTTTAAAAGCAACTTACCTGCTGGTGATGTCAGTTGGAGGATGGAGACATAGCCCATGCTCTGTGGTTCTACGCTAAGATACAAGAATTCTGGGTAAGAGTCCAAAAATTTATCCATAAGGCTCTAGACACTCAAATTTAATTCTGCCCCAGACTATTTACTGTATATTGGGTGATGGGGCACTTATTAAACAAGGTGACAAATATACAAAAAGCTGGGTCCAAACTAGTGTAATGATTGGCATACAGATAATTCTTAGAGGCTCGAAGTGAATTGGTGCTCCCTCATTTCAAGAATGTTTCACCAATTTGGGGAGGGTAGTGGCATTTGAAAAGATTTCATATAGTCAAGGCAGATGTTTCCTTTAACAGACGGTTTGATTCTAGTACATCACTTTATTTAGAAAGGGTCAGGTTATCGTTCTCACAGTTCAATGAAAATAATGTAGTCGCAAAGTGCTATTTTTTCTCACATTTGTTTTTTCCTCCCTCCAGCAAGGGCCCCTGTTACTCGGGTCCACCATTATCCACAGTCTGATGCCCCTGACGAGCAGTGTGGCATATCAATCACCAGGAGCAGCTTGCAGTCTCCCTAGCTCTTCAATTTTTTCTGTCAGTTGTGCAGGGCTTTCACGTACTGATCCAGACAGACAACAGTACAGTTGTGGCATACATAACCGCCAAAGGGGAATCCGGTCGTGTCCAATGTTGAACCTGATGTGCCAGCTTCTCCTCTAGGTTGACTTGCTTTCATGTCAGGGACTCAGAGAGGTGTAGTGGAGGCTTCATTCTCAGACTGTACCGGAAGCTGTTGTGGACCTGTTTGCCTACCTGGAGACCCACACTGCCACCTCTGGACTTCCAAGACTAAGGCTTCATTGTGCTTGGATGCCCTAGCTCTCCAATGGCCAGTGAAATGTTAATATGCATTCCCTACCATTTAATTGCTACACCAAAATTTTGGGCAAAAATGTAGGAAGACCTGGAAACAGTACACTAGAGTGACCCAACTGCCCATAGTTACCGGAGCTGATAGAGCTGTTGGATACTCCCCCGTGGAGGATTCCACTGAGGTGAAATCTTGCATGGGAGGCAGGCACTAGGAAAAATCTGGTATCTTCGGCCATAGCTGTGGAAACTTCATGTCTGGCCCCTGAACAGGGCTCTTCTGATGTAGATGGATTATCGCAGCCAGTGCTTGACACCATATTGCAAACCAGAGCCCCCTCAAAGAGGCGGCTACATGCCTTGAAATGCCTTGGACAAGTTTTCGCTGACTGATGTTCCTCCCATAGTGAGGACCCAACACATTACCCTGTACAACCAGTACTTCACTTCCTGCAGAAGAGTTTGTAATCAGGACTCCATCCATGCTCAAATTGTATGTTGCTGCATTAGCCACGGATCACAATATTTAGGGTGGTTTGTCAGTGGGTAAACATACCTGGTCATCAGGTTTTTGTGAGTAGCGAGAAGCTCTTACCCTGCTACTGTTCTGTCTGGGGCTTAGCACTTGGACTGAAACAGCACGACTGGAAGTGACGACCAAACGCAGGAGTGCAATCAATGAGTTTCATATTTAAAGTAAAAATATCAGAAACAAAAACTGTCCAGATGGAGGAAAAACAGAAACAAAAATCTCTTAAACTGTGTATCAAACATAAATAATGTAAGATCAATGAGGGACAAAACAACAGAACATCCAAATCATGAAACAAACTGGCAAAGACATGAGAGTCGATGGCACAATATAAAGGGAGCATATCACATGAGGAACAGGTGAAACTAACTAACACAACAAGGACTCAGCCAGAACTAGACCAGTTGGTGCGGTAAGGGGAAACATGTAAGCTGAAACACACACAAAGTCACGTGTTCAAAAAAAGACCAACACACAAACACCACAGTCCTATAGCAGACCGGGCAGAATTGTGTTAGTTCTTTCCTTTCAGAGAACCAATGTTACAGTAGTAACCAAACCGTTTTTGTATGATACTTACTTTACAGCAAAAAACTAAAGTCTGAGTCTGAGTGCATATCTGAGTTTTCTGATGCTGTAGAGAGATAACAGTTAAAGCCTTTTTTAGCTTTACAAAATGGGTAAATGACTACTAGATAACAAAGGAAGACAGATGATAAAACAGCACATGACTACCAAAGCAACATTTACAATTTATTAATTGATAATTGCAAAATAATTGAATTAAATAGATGACATGTATGTATCAGATAGAAACTGCCCATTTTGACGAACTTAGTCTATTGACAGAAATGATTAAATGTCTTTCAAATAGATGATAAAACTAATAATAATAATGATAATAATAATACAATTAAATAAACTTCTTTGACCACAGGTTCCAAAAAGAACATATTTTCATCCAGATAAAAACCATTTCTCTGTGGTATGTAGGTTTGCCTTCAAAATGGATGATTTGCATTTCATATTATCTTAAGATGAAGATTAATAACTTCTATAAAAACACATAAAGAAATGATTTAAGAGCCAAAAAAGTTATAATATTACAACGTGTTACGTAACAAAGCAACGTTTATAGTAAAAGGAAGTGCCAACAAAGCTGACACTGCTGAGGCGAGATGGTTTCAGTTCCTGAGAAATTTGAGGACATAAAAATGGAAAGGGAGGTACTTGTGCAATTATATAATGTTTTGCAAACTACAAACTTGGCTGCATTCAAGTAGATACTATGCTGAAGAACTGCATGCTGGATAGTGTGCCTCAAGATCACTTGATCACTTGCTTTCATTTGGAAATATTTAAAGGTAAGTGTTCAAAAACAAAAAAGCATGACATAGAGTAGCACCAAAGTCCCTGTAAAATATTCCTCAAATTAATTTGAATTTAAATTATTTCCTTAAAGGATTTAATTGTTCTAGAGTATTTCAAGATTTTAAGATATGTGGATAGATGTGTTTTTTTTTTTTTTTTTGGTTTCCTATGAAAAAGGATATCAATTAACACAACATGGGCTCAGCAAGGACTAGTCGGGTGGGTGTGCTGAAGGGAAACATGCAGGCAGAGTCAGGGGAGCACATGGCTTTGTGTGTGTGTCAAACAAAAGTCAAGTCAAGTGGTTTTTATTGTCGTTTCAACCATATACAGTTAGTACAGTACACAGCGGAACGAGACAACGTTCCTCCAGGAACATGGTGCTACATAAAACAACATAGGACAAACACAGAACCACATGAGACTACACAGACTAAATAACATACCTATATAAAGTGCACATGCAAACGTGTGCAAAAAGTACGGGACAGTACAATAAATTACTAACAATGAACAGGACAATAGGCACAGTGAGAGACAGTGCAGCGCAGACCAGTACACAGTAGTGTAAAATATGACAGTTTCTAAAAATGCCAAATGTAAACATAACATACTATGAGATGAGTGCTCTATGCACATAGCAGTTATTGAGGTAGCAGCCAGTTATAAAGTGACAAAATTAAAGTGCAACTCAGGACATGTGTGTGTCAAACCTGTCTCTGTGTAACAGCTTCTTCCCCCAAGCCACCAGACTCCTCAATACTCAGTCTGACCGTGAGGGCCTGAATGCTTTGGTACCTCTTGCCAGACGGCAAGAGGGTGAAGAGTTTGTGTGAGGGGTGTGTGGGGTCGCCCACAATGCTGGTTGTTTTGCGGATACAGTGTTTTTTGTAAATGTCATTGATGGAGGGAAGAGAGACCCCGATGATCTTCTCAGCTGTCCTCACTATCCTCTGCAGGGCTTTGCGGTCCGAAACGGTGCAAGTCCTAAACCAAAAGACCAACACTAACACCACAGTCCAAGGGCAGACTGGGCAGGATTGTGTCAAAACAAAAGTCTGAGTCTGAGTGCAGATCTGAGTATTCGGGAATGTGCCAAATTAATTGACAGGATCAGAATCAGAATGAGCTTTATTGCCAAGTATGCTTTCACATACAAGGAATTTGTCTTGGAGACAGGAACTTCCAGTGCACAAACAATACAAACAGCAACAAGACATAGATAATAATAATTAAAAAAAAATACAAATTGAATAGAAAATAAAGTATATAAAGAATACACAATAAGACAATACATACATATTAGGGCTGTCGATTTAACGCGTTAATTCAGTGCGATTAATTTAAAAAAAATAACGCGTTACATTTTTTTAACGCATTTAAATCGCACTTCCCCCAGACCACAGGAAGATTCCTGAAAAAAAATGCAAGCTTGTAGTACCTCCTGTTTACTCCAGAGGGCAGTAAGTGAAACTTACAGTGAAGAAAACACTTCAATAGGCGTTCTTGCGTTCAAAACACACGAAGAGATCTCAAGATGCGTTTAAAGATTGAGTATTAAACTATATTTAACCTGACATAGTGACCTAAACATTTTATGTTTATGATGCAACACACCCGAGACGCGACACAAGCATGTCTGACGCAGGGTGTGGCTGGATTGAGATGGTGCAAAATTAGGAAATTCCCCCATAAATATCTAATCATAATTAAAAATCAAAGAAATTTCCTTCAAACTTATTTATAAGTACTACCTCACTAATTATTTTCTTGTAGATAGATTTAATTGTGATGTCGATATATTCTGTACATTTTGTGGTCTGCAGGAGGAAACATTTTTTCATTTATTTTGGAGTTGTCCCTACTTGACTTGTTTTGGTCTGATTTCTGCAAGATTGTTAGAGATCATATTATTCCCAGCTTTCAACTTTGTTTTGGAAATGTTTTATTCGTTTTCTTTTTTAGCTATGACATGTCTCTTCATAAGGAATATTATTTGATTAATGTTCTGCTTTTGTTGGCAAAGTTTAGTATTCATATAAGTATGGTGGTTATAAACAATTAGTTTTAGAGGTTCAGCAATACCTAAGAACAATTTCCAATTTGAGTAACAAGAAAGCTGTAAAGTGTATTGAAATATGTAAACAATTTGATATTTTTATTTAAACTGTTTATTTATTTTCCTTTTTGATGTTGTTTGTTTTAATATACCTCTTGGCTCTAGATGTAAAAGTTTTTTTTCAAAAGGATTGCTGTGAACTGTGTGTCAATGATTGGATTATGATCAATAATATGGTAGTAAACAATACATTGTATTCTAAAGCCACTTTTTGTATTGTCTTTTCAATGATTAAGAATGTAATGCATTTTAATTATCAGAATTTATATATATATATATATATATATATATATATATATATATATATATATATATATATATATATATATATATATATATATATTTAAATTATTTAAAGATAACTTTGTATAATCATATATTGATATAAATATGTATAATCATTATATATTGAATTATTGTTATATAAGGGGCTTTCTCAGCAAATATTTGTATATGCAATTAATCATGATTAATTAATTGGGAGACCATGTAATTAATTCGATTAAAATTTGTATGAAGTGTATAGTTCTTGAAAGGAGGGCAAGGGGCAACCAGTAATCAGCTCAGCAGTCCGAACTGTCATTTGTAGTCTTCTGATATCTGATTTCGTAGCTGAACCAAACCAGACAGTTACTGAAGTGCAGAGGACAGACTCAATGACTGCTGAGCAGAACTGTATCAGCAGTGCCTGTGGCAGGTTTAATTTCCTCAACTGGTGAAGGAAGTACAACCTCTGCTTGGCCTTTTTCACAATGTCAATATGGGTCTCCCACTTCAGGTCCTGTGAGATGGTAGTGCCCAGGAACCTTAATGACTTTACGGCTGCCACAGTGCTGTTTAGAATGGGGGGTTCACTGTTGGGGTGTTCCTCCTAAAGTCCACAATCATCTCCACCATTTTGTGCGTGTTCAGCTTAAGGTTGTTTTGACTGCACCAGACAGCCAGCTGTTTAATCTCCCTTCTTTATGCAGACTCATCATCATCTCGGATGAGGTCATCATCTGCAAACTTCAGGAGCTTGACAGAGGGGTCCTTGGTGATGCAGTCATTGGTGTAGAGGGAGAAGAATAGTGGGGAGATTACACATCCCTGGGGGGCACCAATGCTGATTGTACAGGTGCTGGAAGAGAATTTCCCCTGTCACACAAACTGCTGCCTGTCCGTCAGAAAGCTAGTAATCCACTGACAGATAACTGGGAAAAGAGCAAGCTCGCCCCGGTTCAGAGCATCTCTTTTCTCGGCATGGAGTTAGACTCACCAAAGAGCGTGCGCAGTTGGTGCTGGAATGCCTCGCCACCTTCAGGCCCTTTAAAACTTTACCAGAGGCTCCTGTGGCATATGGCATCCTCCGCGACGGTCGCACCGCTGGGGTTGATGCATATGAGACCGCTTCAGCACTGGCTTCAGACTCGAGCATGTGTGATGGACACCCACGCCTGCCGCCAAACATTCAAACCCTGGACAGACCTCTGCTTTCTGTGGGGAGGAGTACCCTTGCAGCAGGTGTCCTGACACGTCCTGGTCACAACCGACGCCTCTAGATTGGGTTGGGCCGCCGTGTGCAACGGGCACGCAGCCGCGGGCCGTTGGAAAGGGGCCCTGCTGCGCTGGCACATTAATTGCCTAGAGTTGCTGACAGTTTTCTTTGCTCTGTGGAAGTTTCTCCCGTTAGTTTGAGACAAACATTCCCTAATCAGGTCAGACAGCACCACCACGGTAGCGTACATAACTCGCCAAAGCGGCGTACGCTCCCGCCACGTCACGACTCGCCCGTCATCTCCTCCTTTGGAGCCAGCAGCGACTCAAGTCACTGCGCGCCACTCACGTCCCCGGCAACCTCAATGTGGTAGCGGACGCGCTGTCAAGACAACGCTTGCCCGGTGGAAAGTGGAGGCTTCACCCCCAGTCGGTCCAGCTGATTTGTAGACCTGTTTGCCTCCCGAGAGACCTCCCACTGTCCGCTCTGGTATGCCGAAACAGAGGCTCCCCTCGGGGCAGATGCACTGGCACACAGCTGGCCCTCGGATTTACCCCAGTGAGCCTTCTTGCACAGGTGCTGTGCAAGGTCAGGGAGGATGAGGAGCAAGTCACCCTAGTGGCTCCCTACTGGCCCACCCGGACCTGGTTCTCGGACCTTGTACCCCTTGCCTTGTTCCCCTGTTTAGGGTAACCAGAAGGATTCTGACGACTTTTATGGGGCATTAAGGAAGGGTACGTGCAGTCTGACACAGCTGGTTGCCTTTGCACGTAAAATACCTGCCCACTCCTGTGTCAGCAGTACACGTACACGGCTCAGCGCATTCCGTGATTTAAATTGGACTCCTAGTGTCGCTTCTTCAACACAACGTCGCACAATGTTTGTCTCGAACTAATGGGAGAAACTTCCACAGAGCAAAGAAAACTGTCAGATGGGGAACGTCTAGGATATGGATGTAACCTCCGTTCCCTGATGGAGGGAACGAGACGTTGTGTCCTCCCGGTCACGTCGCTGAGCCGAGCCACTGTTGTGGCCGGACCATTTCCGGCTCCTCAGAAAAATCCTGAATGAACTCGACGTATTTCCCTGCTTTTATACCCGTATGTCTGGGTGCGGAGTATGCAAATACGGTCTTCCAACTTCTCATTGGCCTTTTTTCATAGATCAGAGGCATATTCAGCACTCAAGAGAGACCCCTAGTGTCGCTTCTTCGACACAATATCTCGTTCCCTCCATCAGGGAACAGAGGTTACATACGTAACCTAGACGTTTTGACTAACTTAGTCTATTGACAGAAATTATTAAATGTCTTTCAAATAGATTATAAAAATAATACTAATAACAATAATACTAATACTACTAATAAAATAACAATTAAATAAACCTCTTTGACCACAGGTTAAAACCAGAACATGTTTTCAACAAGGTTAATACCATTTCTCTGTGGTTTGCAGGTTTGCCTTCAAAAAGGATGATTGCCCTTTTTTTAACCTTAAGATGCCGATTAATAACAGTCTTCTATAAAAACACATTAAAAAAATGGTTTAAGAGCCAAAAAAGTTAAAATATTACAACATGTTAAGTAACAAAGCAACGTTTATAGTAAAAGGAAGTGCCAACAAAACTGACACTGCTGAGACGAGAGGGTTTCAGTTCCTTAGAAATTTGAGGACATAAAAATGGAAAGGGAGGTACTTGTGTAATTATATAATGTTTTGCAAACTACAAACTTGGCTGCATTCAAGTAGATACTATGCTGAAGAACTGCATGCTGAATAGTGTGCCTCAAGATCACTTGCAAGTCTGCTTTCACTTGGAATTATTTAAAGGTAAGTGTTCAAAAACAAAAAAATGCATGACATGAAGTATCAACAAAGTCCCTGTAAAATATTCTTCCAATTAATCTGAATTTAAAGAATTTCCTTAAAGAACTTGATTGTTCTAGAGTATTTCAATACAAGTTTGTTTGACTTTTAAATAGATAAGCTAAGAACTTCAGCCAACAAAAGAAGACATGCTGGTGTCATGCTTGTCTGAGCTCCATGTAGAAGAACTGGGAAACAGTTATTAATACCACAATGATTTATATACTAATTCATCAGTATTACATTTGGAGGTGTAACACAACTAACACTGTACTTTCACTGGTGCTCTCTTTTAGGGATACTGAAACAAAGAAAAGAAAAGAAGATGGAGAATGCTGACAGGATGTTTTAAACAGTTCAAGTATTTACAACACCTCAAAATGTTGAAAAGAGAACAAGGAGACTGTTTTTTTAAACATTTCTGTTCGCTGTCAATACTGTTTTACTGCTTCTTATTCATAAAACTTGTAAATGGATACTCAGTAAAGAACTGTACCGTCAGAGGGTCTTTAAAATATGCACAAAATATAAATGTGTTCTGTAATAAGAGGTCTCTCCATGCAGTACCACTAAAAATACCAGACAGAACTACATACTTGGACATTTCTAGCAACATCATATGTAAGATAAACAGGAGGGATTTAACTGAACTCTTCAACCTCAGATGTCTAATTGCAACACACAACAAGATCCAGGAAGTAGAGGAAGGGGCTTTCAGCAGTTTGGTGGCTTTGCAGGAGTTAAACCTGGCCTACAACAAACTGAGAAATATCACAGGAGGGCTATTTCAAAACCTGGTTAATCTCACTGTCCTACATCTGAATGAAAACTTGATTACAAATATCAATTCCTCTTCATTTGATCCCCTTATCAGTTTAAAAACTATTAATCTGACCAGAAATCATCTGGGGCATATAAACAAAGTGCACCCTCTCTTCTTATTACCACAATTACAGGAACTGCACATTGGGAGTAATGGAATTACCTCATTTCAGACCTCTGAGGTGTCTAACATATCCTTAAGACTGGAAGTACTGGATTTATTCAAAAACCCTTTGAAGGTATTCAGTATAACTGCAGATATTTTCCCTCACCTTGACAGTTTGGTCTTGGCTTTTGTCAATGAAAACATGACATGGGATGTGCAGGACAAAAAGTATTTTCAAAGTGTGAAGAGTCTAAATTTAAATGGAGTACAAATGCCCCCAGAGAAGATCACAGGTCTCCTTCAAACCTTTAACTCTTTAGCCAGCCTGCGGCTACACTACCTGGGAGAAGGAAAAGTGAAAGCTTTGATTAAGAATGTCTGTCTGATTGATTCTCTGAAAATTCTCAGCTTGCAGGGGAACAACATTTCATCCATATCAAAGGATGAGATGCAATTCTGCACACAGTTAACCCAGCTTGATCTCTCCAACAACAGATTATCCACTGTCCCTGAGGTCATCAGCAACCTTACAGGTCTTCACATCTTGGACCTCACCTTCAATGCAATAAAGACCATAGGCTGTAAAGAATTTGCCCACTTAACTCAATTACGAGTCCTTCAGATCTACACAAATGCTGTGTCTTCTGTTGAAAACTGTGCTTTTCATTATATGATAAATTTAGCAACTCTAATGATTGGATCTAACAAACTGTCTTTTATAGGTTATTTAAAAAATGGTCTTCAAAAACTTAAGAGTTTGGATTTAGCACATAACAACCTGGATTCTCTCCACAAGGGAGATTTTGAGTCCTTAAGATCGCTTAAGAATTTGTCCCTACAAGACAATCAATTAGCATTTATTGAACCGGGGGCCTTCAATGGACTGAACAATTTGATTTTTTTGAACTTGCAATCAAACAAGATCTCTCAGAATTCAATAAAAGACTATGTGTTCTCTGGACTTCCAAACCTAAAAATACTTCTGCTGAACAACAACTATATTTCATATGAGAGTCAAGAGGCTCTTGTACACCCACCCTTTAAATATCTGAAAAAGCTAAAGACTCTGAACATTTTTAGTCAAGGTCATAAAGGGATGCGTAATTTACCCTCAAACTTTTTTAAGGGACTGAGGTCTTTGGAAGAACTTCAGGCTGAGAACCTTAATATTAACTCTTTACATCCAGATACATTTACTTACACTCCTTACCTGTGGGTGCTGGATCTCAGCAGAAATGAATTAATTTCACTCTCAAAAGATATACTGCTACCTCTCCAGGTACTTAAGACACTTCACCTGTCTAAAGTTGGTTTGCAATCTCTGGACTTTCTCATTAAAGCAAATCTCAGTAAACTGCATCTGTTGCATGTCAGCAAGAATGCATTATCTGTCATCAATGAGACTGTGATCCATTCTCTTCCAACACTGATTTACCTTGATCCACAAGAAAATTATCTCTCATGTGACTGTAGCAATGCCTGGTTCATCAACTGGACCATAAGCAGCAATGACACAGAGGTTGAGAGCGGTTATCAGTTGACATGCAATTACCCAGACAAACTCAAAGGACATAAACTCCTGGATCTTGATGTAGGTTCATGTAATATAGATGTTGGATTTTTCTGTTTCATTTCCACAACCACTTTAGTCTCACTGACCCTTCTCAGCTCTTTCCTTTTTCACTTCTTGAAATGTCAGGTCATTTATGCCTACTATCTATTCCTTGCTTTTCTCTATGATAGCACACAACAGAAAAAGAGAAAGCTTAATGGTTTCCAGTATGATGCTTTTATTTCATATAATACACATGATGAATTGTGGGTAATGAGGGAACTGTTGCCTCAGCTGGAAGGTGAGCATGGTTGGAGGTTGTGCCTACATCACAGGGATTTTGAACCAGGCAAACCCATCATGGATAATATTGTCGATGGCATTTACAGCAGCCGCAAAACCATCTGTGTGATTAGTCGACACTATCTGGAAAGTGAGTGGTGTTCCAGAGAGATCCAGGTGGCCAGTTTCCGTCTCTTTGATGAGAAAAAAGATGTTCTGATCTTAGTATTCCTGGAGAATATTCCAAGCCATCAGCTGTCTCCATACTACAGGATGAGGAGGCTAATCAAGAAGAGGACATATCTCAGCTGGCCCCAACCAGGAGAGGACGTCAGGGTTTTTTGGCAGAAACTGGGGATGGCTCTGGGGACTCAACACACTACGGAAAAGGAGAGTCCTATTCTCTCAAATTTTGTGGTGGTCTAAAATATTGGTATGCAGACTAAAACAACTGTGTTTAAATGTATTGCCATGATGTTTATTTTAATATTGAAACACTCGGGTTTCATTTTGCCCCTGATTTTGTGTTTTGGGCAATGGGGCGTTCATTGATGTGGGGAATTGTCACATAGAGAATAGGGTTCTGACCTGTGTGATGATCGCCAGGCAGATTATTTTGAGGGGTTGGAGGGCAGCTGGTGTGGGTGGCGATTTTTGAAGAGGTGTCATTGGGAAGACAGGGTAACTTAGATTTGTTTGTCGGGAACTGCAGCAATTATTTTGAGTTTTTGGAGGTCTCTCGGGATGGGCATGGAGAGAGTAGTGTAGTTTTATTTGAGCATGATTATTATGTATATATATTTTTTGTTTGTGTGTTTGTTTTTTAATTTTTTGTATATCTACTTATGTGTGACCACAGGGATGTTTGTTTGGGGGCAGGGTTGGGGATTGGGAGGGGTGGTTGTGGGGTTTAAATGTTGTTTGTATATATATATTACGGCGTTCAATCGATTACAATTTTTATTCTAATTAATTACATGGTGTCCCGATTAATTAATAGCGATTAATCACATATACAAATATTTGCTGAAAACCCCTCATATAAAAATAAATAAATATATAATGATTAAATAATTATATATTAATTGCTATATATATATATATATTTATATATATATATATATATTTTTTTCCTGCTTTTTTTCTTTTCTTTTTTTTTGCTTTTTTAATTATTGTAATATTTAATAAAAATGTTAATTACAAAAAAAAAACTTAAGTGGTGCTGACAAAAAGATTAGAAACAAGTCACATTAACTTATGTAGTTAAGTTTTTAGTAAGTTCACATGACTATTGGCAAACTTTTGAGTAATTCTAACAGCTGTTTCTTAAGTAGTAATAACTTGTTTTTGTCAGTGAATTATACAAATATAAGTTTGTAAGTAACATTTTTGACATAACTTAAAAACAAATACAACATAAAACATTTTATTTGTAAGTAAACTTTACTTTTGCTTCCGATTGAGTAGATTTAGTTCTGCCAATGTACATAAAATGTTACCTTTGAAACGATAGTTATTTAGTCATCATGCACACAAGGTTATTTTGTTCTCCTTACAAAAGCATTATAATTTGAAAATACTTATAATTACATGTTGTCTATGATATTGATATTAACCTGTTCTATCTTAAAAAAATGTCCTTGTGCTGATCATTTGTGAAATTATTAAATCAGTATATTGTATATCAGATAATTAAAGCTTATTATTTTGTTATATGTGTTCTGGTGGCTTTTTATGATTTTCAGAATTCAAATTTATTTTGCTATGACATTGGGTTTTAGGTTTGACTTTGACTTGAACTACGCCTTGTGTTACTGACCAGTGAGATTTGCAGTTGGGGGAGATGTTGAAAAGAGAGCCATCAAGCTGGACACTTTGCACTTCCGGTCATGTGCTGAACCTACACCAAAGAACGCGTATGTCCAAATGCAGCTTTTTTCATATGTCCATACGCAGCAAATATTGTTTCTTTAATTTAGGTCAAATTCAAAGCTGTAAATCTGAATTCCACTTCATCTACAATAAAGAAAACAACAATCATGTGATCTGCCGTGACTGATGTAAGTTCAGCACACAACAAAAAGCATGAAGTGACCGGCTTGACGGCTGACTTTTCAACTCCTCGCCCGACTGCAACCGGAGCAACCGCAATTCAAGTTGAACACTCCTATGTTCCGAAGCAATTATACAAATTGATTCTAAGTTTTGAAAAGCTTTGATACTGGCATGCAACAAGGCCCATCCCTAAATATTTTACCACCCTAGGCAAGAAACTGTTTTGTCGCCCCACTTATGGACCTTCCACTGTACCACTTAACACATATGGAAGACACTGGGTGTAACGGTGTTGCCAAACAGGCAGAGATGATGATGATGAAGTTTAGATGAACCCAAGTGCAGTTTATTCTCAAACGTGGAAACCAGTATCCCTAACTATAAAAGTGAATGAAACAAAAACAAGAAACCAAGGACCTAACTAAACATGACAAAACTAGACTTGACTTGACATGACTACTACTAAGACTATGGTTAGACTAAGGCTAGACTAAGGCAAAACAAAACCACGAGGTTATAAGTACACTGACTAGACTAAACGTTGGCAAAACAACAAGGTTACATGTACAGTGGCTAGACTAAACTTTAGCAAGACAACAAGGTTACATGTAAACTGGCTAGACTAAACTTAGGCAAAACAACAAGGTTACATGAACAATACCTGACAACCGACAAAGGCAAACATGAGGGTTTAAATAAACAAGACATGGGTAACAAAGGCCAATGAACAAACAGAACTCTAAAACAAGATAACAAGACAATTAACTAAAACCAATGACAAACTAGAACTGAATCAAAGTAATCTAACAATGAACCAATGAAAACCAGACACATGAATATGGAGGAAAAACAGGACATCACAAGACTAGGTAACAGGAACTTAACAGCCGTGGAAGGCTTCGAGACAGCAGACTCTGGTTTGGCGGCTATGTCATGGAACACTGGCTCGGTGTCTGCCTCCCCCACATTGAATGCAGAACCAGTGATCAGTAGGGCGAGGTCGATATATCGAGCCAGGCTGAGGGAACAGCGACCACTAGGCATAAAGGAAGAGGTTGGCTCATTTAGCCCAAAAGAGACGTGGGAGCTGAGGTACTTGACCCATCCACTTGCACAATTGTGTGTGTGTGTGTATATATATACGGTGGATTGCAATTCCTTACAAGTCGCCTGACATTGTGTCAATGCCGTCTGACTGAAATGTTGCTAAGTCTCTGGAGTATTATGCATCTGCAAGATCCTGTTGCACCTAAAGTCGAAGATATACAAGTTGGTAGTCTGGTCGGTTGCGATCTATGGCACCAAATGCTGGCCTGCGACACACTATGTGGCATTAAACGGAATGGAGATGTGAATGCGCCAATGGACACTGGGGCTTACAAGAATGCATTTTACATGGTACGTGGCAAGCAACAAGCTTTTGTAATCTGGGCAGTATGTAGCACAAGTGCATCAATGCTCCGTGTAAGGTTGTCTATGTGTCATATAGCTCCAGGTTCTCCACAAACGTGCAGTGCGTGATGGAAGAGGGTTGGCAATGGCGATTTATATATGCTACTGTTGTGGTGTTGTCGGACCGGACCAACACATGCTTGCCCTGGATCAACGGCAATAGCCTACAAAGGGCGAGTGTTATATCCAGAAACTGTAGGCAGTTGATGAGCCAACCCAGTCATGGTCCTGACCAGGAACCGGCGGCTGCGTGCCCGTTGCACACGGCGCCCCAGCACAGTTTGGAGGCGTCTGTGATGACCACAACACATATGGACACTTGCTGTCAGACAGACGTGCGTCGTGCACATGCTTTCATTGATTTGGGCAGTGAATCTTCACACAAAGACAAAATATGTTGCATTATATTTGGATTATGTAATCTTTTGTACATTTTGCAACAAATTATTTCATGACAGCCTATAATAATGAATAGACGATACACTGGAACAAAAAAATGCAATGCATCTGCCAAATATGTTTGTCAGACATGTTATTATTTATACAATTATGTACATGACATTGCCCCTCGAGTCCTTGACGAGTACTTAGTCCGAGTACTCGAATAGACAAAATGACCATAACAACTTCTCACCAGCCAATGAAATGCATGTCAACAGCGACGAAATCAAAACTAGTCAGCTATGTTAGATATGGTTTACAAGCATCAGATGTTCCAGAGTTTTGGTGTTTTGCCTCCATTGTTTGGGAATTGAGATAAGAAATTGAGTGATGTTCAGGGTAGGGTGGGGGGAAGGTTGTGTTTTTTTTCTCTATTTATTTATTTACACCTTTTTTCTCTTCCCTTTGCTTGTGGCCTCCTCTCTAATTATATATTAACTTAACTTGATGGACAAAACCAGAAGCTCAATTAGATTACTGAGATGGAATATGAAAGGACTGAATGGTCCCATTAAAAGATACAACATTTTGACACATTTAAAACTACAAAAACATGACATTGTATTCCTCCAGGAAACTCATCTGTGCATCAAGGATCAATGCAGACTCCAAGCTCACTGGACATCACATGTGTTTCATTCCAACTGATTCCAGGTCTAGAGAAGTTGCCATTTTGATTAATAAGACTGCGCCTTTCTCTATTGACAATGTTTTTTCTGATGTGAATGGTAGATATGTAATTGTGAAAGGGGAAATTCCACAAACACCATTTGTTTTGGTAAATGTATATGCCCCAAATTTTGATAATACCTTTTTTGCTCAGAATTTGTTGTTAAATATCCCAGCTCTAAACACACATCTTTTGATATTTGGGGAGATCCAGATTTGGATAAATCAAGTACTGTTATGAAAGTTCCCTCTGCCATGTCAAAGATATTTTCTTGTCCAGAATGGTTGCATTAACCCATGGAGACACTTTAATCCCACAGCGAGAAAATATTCATTCTATTCGTATGTCCATCAATCTTAAGATTCAACTTTATTGTCATTGTGCAGAGTACAGGTACAGAGCCAATGAAATGCAGTTGTTTTCGCATATCCAAACTAAGCTGATTCAGCATTGAACCTTGTACCCCCGACATTTGGGTCAGTAACCCAGAGCCTTAAACGCTGAGCCACCACTAAACTCTTTTATTTTCATATCGCACTTCTCGACCACCCTGGAGGTTCAATTCCTGACTTCTATCTGATTCAGCATTTTGTGAATATATTTCTAATTCAATAGATGATTTTCTCTTTACTAATCAGACCGATTCAATCTCTTATTCCTTACTTTGGAAAACTTTGAAGGCTTTTTTAAGAGGACAGATAATCTTTTACTTTGCTTATGTTAATAAAAAATGGAGGAATAGGATTAAAAAGTTATCTGATAATATTCAAGCTTTAGATGACCAATATGCTCATAGTCCAACTCCTGAGCTACATAAACAAAGGCTTAATTTGCAGGCAGAATTTAATCTGTTATCCACAGGTGAGGCAGAGAGACTTTTGTTACACATGCATGGCAATTATTATGAATATGGGGATAAGGTTGGTCGACTCCTGGAACACCAGCTTCATAGCCGAGTGGCTCAAATTGTGCAGCCCAGTGGTGCACTAACCTCAGATCCTGTGGAGATTAATTTGATTCTTAAAAACTTTTACTCCTCTCTGTACAAAACTGACAGGCTTCTGACCATTCAGAGGAAATGAACCATTTTCTTGGGCAGATTTAGTTCCATAAGGTTGATTCTCTTTTAACATCTGAACTTAGATAGAGCCATGAGCATAGAGCCATTACCTTATAGGAGATTATTAAATCAATTAATTAGTTGCAATCTATGAAATCCCCTGGCCTAGATGGGCTGCCTTCCGAATTTCATAAGAAATTACATGCTAAATTGGCCCCACTTCTTTTGTCTGTATTTGAGGAATCTTTAGATCTAGGTATGTTGCCCCCAACATTGATTTGACAAGCATCTAAAACTCTGTTGCTTAAAGATGGGAAGGATCCAACATTATGTAACTCATACAGACCTATTAGCCTCCTCAATGTTGATGTTAAGATTCTAGCCAAACTTTTGGCCTCTCGTTTAGAGGCAATAGTTCCTAGTATTACCTCAGAGGAACAAACCGGATTTATAAAAGGACGGTATTAATTATTATTTTCTAATATCCATGCACTTTTTTATATTTTATACTCAAGACAAAACAATAGCTCCTCTGAGGTGATAATTTCGTTAGATGCCGAAAAGGCATTGGATCAGATAAAATTGGTTTATCTTTTTAGGGTACTGGAGGAGTTCGGTTTTGGGGAGGGATTGATTTCATGGGTACGTTTATTATATGCTGACCCTCAAGCTTCAGTTAAAAAAAAAAAAAAAAAAAAGAGCACTGGGAAGTGAAAATAGCTTTAGCAGTAGCACTGGACATAAGAGCTAGCTAGTCAGTCTAGCTAGCTAATTGGTTGTTGGTGTTAAGGCGCCATCTCACTGGCTGATTTTTCCAATGATTTTCAGGTGTAAACTTCATTAACATAATCACTGGCCAGGCAGAGGGAGACAGAGCATGCATTAGCGTCTCTCAGCAGGAGGTGTTAATCACTTGACTGTTGAGACTCCCTGCTGAGTTATTGGCTTCAAAGACTGAAAAAACACATCCGATTTGTTTGAAAAAATTATTTTGTCCCTGAAGCGGTGTCTTGTGTTCTGGTCAAGTGACAAATGAGCTTCTTCTTTTACTGAAGAACTGACAAAACGTCAAGCTGACCAAGCTTTTTTCGTGCACTAAAATGAGCAAAACAATCTGTTTTTATTTTTCTCACTGAAAGCTAAATGTTGATATGCATTCCAAGACAAGCCTTGATTGGATAAATACAAAATCACACACTTTCAAAAGGAAAAGTACTCCATCTTCACAATCACTTCTTTTGTGTTGTGGCAGAAAAGCCACAGGAAGAGAGAGAGAGAGCTCAGTGAATGTGAGAGCAGGTACAATTAAATGCATAAATAAAACAAAAGCAACTAATGATGGATAAAATAACTACAAACTCAAAATTGGCCTGCCTAAATATCGAACCATGTTTGTCTGTAAATCCACAGTGTTAGTAGGATACGGCTCCCAGGACTGTCCATCTGTATCCAGAAAAAGGAAATCTATCAAGCTGGCTCCAGAATCATTGGTGCAGATCCTCTGACTGAAACCTTGGAAGACTATATTACCAGTGTTGATTGCCAGGCTGGCTCCCGAAAGCCAGGTTGCAGAGTCCCGCACATTCTACAGAGTGCTTGCCATGAATTTGATGGAAGTGTAGATGGTGCCAAAAAGAGGAGATACTTGCATCAGAAGCAGATGCAATAGATATATTTTCCTAGTAAAATGTGAGTGGTGCTCGCTCATACAAAATTCACAGGCCCAATGCTATGCATTTATATTTACATTTATGCATTTGGCAGACGCTTTTATCCAAAGCGACTTACAGAGCCCTTCTTACAGGGACAATCCCCCCGGAGCAACCTGGAGTTAAGTACCTTGCTCAAGGACACAATGGTGGTGGCTGTGGGGATCGAACCAGCGTCCTTCTGATTACTAGTTTACCAGTTATGTGGTTTAGACCGCTACACCACCACCATGCAGAGTTATTTGGTTGCTATGTTATTCTGGGTAGTTTCTAGGGTGTTTTGGGTGGTTGCTCTGGTTCCTCCTTCAGTGTAAATATATGGGATAATGCCTTAGCAAGTGCCACTAATTATAGACCAAATAATTATGTACATGTTAGAAAATTTCCATATTTTACTCAATATTTAAACTTTTTGAATATCAAAAGTTTAGACACATTAACTCGTTCTTTTTCTTTTTTGTACAATTTTCCATATTTTTTAATAATAGTAAAGCAGTGCTGGGGTGTAACAGGCTAAAAGTAGCGACCTAGCAATGCTAATACCTAAACAACATTATTTAGTAGAGTGACAGTAGCTCAGCTATGTTCTTATTAGTATATCTTTCATTTCTAATAACAAGCTACATTTTCCTACAAGTAGCGCAATGAGTACGATCACAAAATGCTACATTTGTCACATTATATTGCAATGCAGCAATGACGAGTGATTTAATAAACATTCTCCAAAACCATCTTCCATGTGGCACTGGAATAACTAAATCATTTCACAGTTCATGTAAATAAAACAGTTGAAATTAAGGGTTCACCTTTATTTAGCAACTCGAACGCTGTGTATGCTAATAGAGTAATATGTTAGAATCCTCAGTATTCATAAAACAGTAAGCGGGAAAACATCAGGGCTGAAGAGACGTCACGTCATGTCAAAAAATGGCGAAGAACTACGAGTCGAACGGCTTTGTTCAACTCTGTTTCTCGCATAGAGCAATAAACGGCCGGGGCCCTTACATGCATCAAGGGAAGGGGGTCTTACCCAGCTTCCTATTCTTTCAGGGGGAAAAGACCCTGCGGAGACCACACCTGCCCAGAAGGGGAGGTAAGAATGGTGAATACGTCACATGTGTTTTTGGCGACACGTGGAAAGTGACGCGGTGGTAGATCCAGCCTCAAGGAGGGGGGAGCTGCTACCACACGGCGACCGGAGGGCAGCCGGGGACTGCCTAAGGAAAACGCGGGTCCACTTTTGTAAGGGGACCGTATCGTGGAAAATACTCACGGGGGAGTCCGTGTAGGAGTCCTCACCCTGTGTAGCACCTATTCCAGTACAGGGTAGATTGAGAACCCGCAGTGGATTGGGTCGGCGAGTTCCTCCACTGAACTGCGGACCCACGAGGTCTAGGGAGGAATCGTCCAGGTATCCGAGGAGTGGGATCTCCTGGGAGAAAAAAACGCACAATTTTACCTCAACCGAGGGAAAGGGCGCAATATGCAAGCGATTCACCCGGCCAGCCCATCAGCGTGTTACCGAGTTCTACTGGCTCGGACCTGAGAAAACACGGGATGACACTGACCCTGAGACTGTAAAATCTCGCAAAGGTATTGGGTGTCGCCCAACCCGCTGCTCTACATATGTCTGCCAGGGAGGTTCCCCTGGCCAGTGCCCATGAGGACGCAACACTCCTTGTTGAGTGAGCTTGGACCCGCAAGGGGGGGGGGGGGGTCACAGCCTGGGTGTGATAGGCCAATGAAATGGCGTCCACTACCCAGTGGGAAAGCCTCTGTTTGGAGACAGCGTTTCCTTTCCGCTGTCCCCCAAAGCAGACAAAGAGCTGCTCAGAACATCTAAAGCTCTGTGTGCGGTCCAGGTAGGTAGGCAAAGCACGTACCGGACACAGCAACGAAGGGGCTGGGTCTCCCTCCTCCCGGGGCAGCGCTTGCAGGTTCACTACCTGGTCTCTAAAGGGCTTGGAAGGAACCTTGGGCACGTAGCCCGGTCGCGATCTTAGGATCACGTACATGTCTGCCGGACCGAACTCCAGGCAAGTGTCGCTGACAGAGAACGTTTGCAGGTCCCCGACCCTCTTGATGGAAGCAAGCACGATCAGCAGGGCAGTCTTAAGAGAGAGGGCCCTGAGTCCAACTGATTCTAGCGGCTCGAAGGGAGGACTCTGGAGGCCGGCGAGGACTACCGAGAGGTCCCAGGAGGGGAACAGGCTTGGCCGGAACCTGATGATTAAGTCGTGCTTACCCAGGGATTTGCCATCTACTGCGTCGTGGTGGGCCGTGATAGCAGCGACATACACCTTTAGGGTGGAAGGGGACAGCCTCCCCTCCAGCCTCTCTTGCAGGAATAAGAGCACTGACCTAACTGCGCACCTCTGTGGGTCTTCGGCTCGGGAAGAACACCAATTTGCGAACAAGCGTCACTTCAGGGCGTAGAGATGCCTGGTAGAAGGGGCTCTGGCTTGGTTGATTGTGTCTACGACGGTAGGTGGTAGACCGGCTAGATCTTCCGTGTCCTGTCCTGGGGCCAGACGTGGAGGTTCCAAAGGTCTGGGTGCTGATGCCAGAGTGTGCCCTGTCCCTGAGAAAGAAGGTCCTTCCTCAGGGGAATTTACTAGGGAGGGGCTGTCGCGAGGAGTATGAGGTCCGAGAACCAGATCTGGGTGGGCCAATAGGGAGCCACTAGTGTGACTTGTTCCTCATCCTCCCTGACCTTGCACAGCACCTGTGCAAGAAGGCTCACTGGGGGAAATGCGTATTTGCGCAGCCCCGCGGGCCAGCTGTGTACCAGTGCGTCTGCCCTGAGGGGAGCCTCTGTTCGGGCATTCCAGAGCGGGCAGTGGGAGGTCTCTCGTGAGGCAAACAGATCTACCTGGGCCTTGCCGAATCGTTCTGGACCGACTGGGGGTGAAGCCTCCACTCTCTGCTGGGCAAGCGTTGTTGTGACAGTGTGTCATCTATCACATTGAGTTTGCCGGGGATGTGAGTGGGCGACGCAGCGACGACGGGCGAGTCGCGACATGTGGCGGGAGCGTACTCCGCCTTGGCGATTTATGTACGTTACCGCGGAGGTGCTGTCTGACCTGATTAGGACATGTTTGGTCCGTACTAATGGGAGGAACTTACGCAGGGCAAAGAAAACAGTCAGCAACTCTAGGCAATTGATATGCCAGCACAGTGGGGCCCCTCTCCAATGGCCCGCAGCTGCGTACCCGTTGCACATGGCACTCCAACCCAGTCTGGAGGCGTCGGTCGTGACCAGGACACGTCGGGACACCTGCTGCAGTGGCACACCTGCCCGTAGAAAGCAGAGGTCTGTACAGGGTTTGAATGTCTGGCGGCAGGTGGGGGTGATCGTCACACGGTGCGTGCCACGGCGCCATGCTCATCTCGGGACTCGAGTCTGAAGCCAGTGCTGAAGCGGTCTCATATGCATCAACCCCAGCGGCGCGATCGCCGTGGAGGATGCTATATGCCCCAGGAGCCTCTGGAAGAGTTTTAAAGGGACCGTTGTGCCTGGCCTGAACTTGGCGAGGCATTTCAGCACTGACTGCGCACACTCGTTGGTGAGGCGTGCTGACATTGAGACTGAGTCTAACTACATACCGAGGAAAGAGATGCTCTGAACTGGGGTGAGCTTGCTCTTTTCTCGGTTGACCTGAAGCCCCAAAAGGCTGAGGTGCCAGAGCACCTGGTCTCTATGAGCACATAGTAACTCTCGGGAGAGTGCCAGTTCGAGCCAGTCGTAGAGGTATGCGGATGCCGGCTTCTCGGATTGAGACATGGAAGTACGCGTCCTTCAGGTCTACTGCTGCGAACCAATCTAGATGCCGGACGCAAGTTAAGATGTGCTATTGCATGAGCATTTTGAACGGGAGTTTGAGCAAAGCTCGGTTGAAAACTCGTAAGTCCAAGATCGGTCGTAAACTGCCGCCTTTCTTGGGTACAATGAAGTAAGGGGTGTAGAAACCCTTCTTCATTTCGGTTGGAGGGACAGGCTCTAACGCGTCTTTGAGTAAAAGAGTAGCGATTTCCACGCGCAGGGATTTGGCATGTTTGCCGTGTACTGTAGTAAAGCGGATGCCCGCGAAGGGGGGCGGGGGCCTGGCAAACTGAATTGCGTAACCGAGTCAGATGGTCTGGGCCAGCCAGCGTGACGGGTTGGGAAGTGAGAGCCATGCATCCAATCTCCGTGCTAGGAGCACCAAAGGGACAAGTATTTTTGACATACCCGGTGGTACTTCGCAGCGGGGCGGAACAGGTAGTATGGGGTCGGGAGGCAAGGGTGCATCCCAAGGCTCTAGTGCTGAGAAAAGTCTCAAAGCACTTACCTTGCTCCGCATGCCCGGCAGGGGGATTGTTGGCGACTGAGGAGGAGGTCCGGTGTTGGCGTCCTCTGAACTCGTCGGAACCGGCCGGCCAGGGAACATTCGTGGGGCTGAAGGTGGGGGGTCCACGTCCAGCATGCCGGGGCTGTTGAGATCTGGTGGCATAGTTCCGTGAGAACGGCATTTGGGTACCGCAGCCCCGTCTAAGGGGAGCGGCAAATTAAATGAATTCAACAAAAGATTCTCCTCCCGGCCCTCCACCGGGGGACGGAGTGGTCTTACCATCGGTCGCTGAGCGCAGTTCCTGCAGCACATCGGGATCAGGGCTACCCACGTGCAGCTCTTTGAGCGCCTTGGCCTGGTGGACTTGAAAGAGGGCCATGGTGTGCAGGGTGGAAGCAGCATGTTTGGTGGCGCTGTAGGCCTTCGCGGTCAGCGAGGATGTTGTCCTACAGGCCTTGGAAGGGAGCACAGGGCGACCCCGCGAGGTGGTAGGGTTTCCGGGACACAGGTGGAGTGCAACAGCCCTATCCACCGGGGGAATCGGCATGTACCCGTGGGCCGCTCCTCCGTCGAGGGTAGCGAAAGCTGATGAGCGAGTGGCTTTGTGACGGGTGGAGAAGGGTGCTCTCCACAGTGACGTCAGCTCATCATGCACCTCCGGGAAAAACGGGACCGGGAGGGGGCCTGGCCGTGAGCGGCGCCCAGACCCCAGGAACCAGTCATCCAACCGCGATGGCTGTGGGGAGGACGGAGGGTTCCAGTCCAAGCCCACGCTGGCGGCGGCCCGGGAAAGCATATCGGTCATCTGAGTGTCAGCCTCAGCCTGGGCATGCTGCCCCGAAGGCGGCAGCCCAGGGGAGTCATCCGCGTCAAACGCCGCGCTCTCCGATGCAGCGGCGAGCTCATCCACCTCGAGGATAGGCAGGCTGCAGGCTGGCTGTGAGGCGAGCCGCTGTTGCCTCGAGCACTGACGGGAGTCAACGAGTGTCCAAGGGGGGGGTACCCGACGGAGCTGCACCCGCTGCCATCCCCAGATCGCTTCCAGCGCCAACCGCACCGTCCTCAATCCCGTGGGAAGAAGGAGCAATGCGGGGGGCGGCTGGAGAGGCTTGCTTTCTGTTCGCGAGCCGTGACCGCAACGTTGCCATGGTCATGCCCTCGCAGTGAGAGCATGAACCATCCACAAACGCAGCCTCGGTGTGATCGCTGCCCAGACACACGAGACAACGCCTGTGGCCATCTGAAGCGGAGAGCACTCTACCACATTCAGGAACTACACAGGGGCGGAAATGCATCTTTAGAAGATCACACCGATCAACGCCACTGTGTATTGCTCTTTTAGTGAAAATATACTCTTTTAGAGGAATCACTCTTTTTAAATAACTCTCTTAGAGTTTGTTTTCTGCGTTGTCGAAGCACCCAGGGGCAAATTGCACTGCCGTATAAGAAGAAGAAATAGCCGCTGTAATGCGCCGTCAATCCAACAGCATGCAGAGCGTAAGAGGAATACTGGAACTGGTGTGACTTTGAAGCAAACAGCATGCACAACCATCAGCTCTGAAGAAATTTTCTGAATGAACTCGTAGTATTTTCTCGCCTTTATACCCATATGTCCGGGGGCGGGGTATGCAAATACTAGCTGCCAACTTCTCATTGGCCTTTTTTCATAGATCAGAGGTATATTCGGTGCTCAAGAGAGACCCCTAGTGTCGCTTCTCCGACACAATGTCGAAGAGAGAGACAGACGGGGAACTGCAATTCATCACTTTGAGTGCCTTGGATTTGCTGAAATAATACATTTACAGGGATTAAAAATGATTCCTCCAAAGAGGTAATATACGTGCTTGCTAACTGATTGGCACAATATTTTTTTTTTTGTCCTTTCATTCTAATATTTTACACAGAATAACTGATACATACTGCGCACGTCTTCCATCATCCTGATCTTGGTCAAGGTGTGACGTACACTAGCAGGGTATTTACCAGTAGAGAGCACCATTCTAACTGGGAAACCATGATGTTAGAATAGATAATAGAGCCTTATTCCAGTTCTTGGTAAGCAAGTATGCAGCTTCACAGTATCCAGGATTCAATGGACCCAAGAAAGCTGAAGCTCAGATGTAGTAACCCATGAAGCCCTTCAAGGCTATGGAGGTCTGGCAGTCTGCATCCAGAATGACGTAGTCGAAGGTGGTGCCTAGGGACAGTGAGGGGTCTCAGTTTACCCTCTCCAATGCTAACTGAGCTGCAACTCTGGGCATGGCCTTTGCAAAAATGGGGTCGCAAGACCATAGTCCAACCAACCCTATCTTGAAGACCACAGTCCTGCACATGCACAGCAGACTGAGGGTGAACAGGAGGAACCAGAAGAACCAGGCTCTATGTGGCAGATATGGTGACTTAGCCTCCTTCACCACCAAGGTTAGCATGCCATTGGCCAGCCACATTCACAGTGAATGGAAGTGGGATTGTGGCTCAAGCATTGCAAACTTAAACTATTGCTCCAGACGCGCTAACTTTGGAACTGCCTCTAAACCTTGTCCAGATGCCTTGCGGAACAGAGCAAAAGGTTTTCTCACTGGATTAATTTTAAAGGAATATTCTGGGTACAATACATGGTATGCTCAATCACTAGCATTTGGCATAATGTTAGTTATAACAGAAAAAAAAATATTTAGACTCACCCCTCTTTACAGTAAGGCATTTAAAATAGAAGTGAATGGGGCCAATTTTTGGAGGGTTTAAAGTCAGAAATGTAAAGCTTATAATATTTTTCAATTATAACATTTTATTATGGCGTTGCATCATCATAGCATTATAGTTGTAAAATTGGCTATAACTTTAAAAGAAAAGGTTAGTAAGCTATCTTATCACACAAAAATCATATTAATGCATATTGTTTACATCTTATGACTGTACTTTTCAAACAGTCAGTATTTTACATTTATGGGTTAGCCCCATTCTCTTCCATTGTACGTGCCTCGCTGGAACCCAGAAAAGGAGGGAGAAGTCAAAATACTTTTCTGTGGAAATTGTTGCACACTCAGTTCCAGGCTTGTATAATTTGATGGGTTCATTTAATCTTGTCAACTGCTTTACATTGCACAGTCAGTTTTGTTCCAATCTGATTTTACAACACCTGGTTCATGTCTGTGGGATAGAGGGCTGTTAATTGCTGTACTTATCCTTTTATAGTGCAAAGAGGAAGCATAATGTCCACATTGCTGATGTTGGTGACTGGGATAAGAACCTTTGTCAAGTTTCCCTTCTGGAGACTGATTACCATTCTAGCTATGTTCAGTCCCTCAAGCGCACTGTGGAATATCTTTTGGTTCAAACAGAGCATCCTGCTTTGTAATAAACAGACCTGCCCACACACTAAACTTCACTGTTTTTGTCTGTCGCAATGGAAATACTCCAGTAACCTGTCCAAATCTCACTACTCCCAGTTTTCCAAGAGTTTTTTTTACAGTCAATAGAGAAAGCTTATTTTACCAATTCTGGAATGGCATCAGGGTGCTGCTCCATTCCCTCCATCACCAGATGCTGAATAACATTATAGCCTATGACTGGAGGCTGCCACACCTCTTGCTCATTTGAGACACGCACAGGAACCAGGAGTTCTACCTGGGCTCCTCTTTTCTGCCCTAGTTGGAATTTAAGCTCCACCCATCCAGAGAAGGGTATATCGATTTGGTTTGCCGCTCAGTCAAGTCAAGTGAAGTCATATTTATTTGTATAGCACCTTTCACAACACACATTATTTCAAAGCAGCTTTACAGAAGATCAAGCATTAACAGACGATAAAACTGTAATATCTATAATGTCTTGGAGTCATCATTGTGTAGTTTGATAAAATCTGATTGTGAATTGTGTTTAAAAATAAGTAATTAAATGATAATTGTATTAATAACCCCAGTGAGCAAGCCAAAGGCAACTGTGGCAAGGAACACAAAACTCCATAAGATGTAGATTAATGGAGAAAAATAACCTTGGGAGAAACCAGACTCACTGTGAGGTGCCAGTTCCCCTCTGGCTAACATCATGAATATAATGCCAATATTAAGTATGTATAGTGCTAGTCATGGTTTAAAATTATTAAAATAAGTTTAGTTACTTTACATAGATGCAATTGTCCTTGTTAGTTGGCTGATGAAGGGTTTTGTTGGCAATTCATTGGTTGTCTGTGTATTCCATTTCAAGAGTGTAGTCCATCATTAGACCGAGATGATGCAGTCAGAGATCAGTGAGGTGCATCGCAGTTCAACCTGTCTGGTAATTTCGATGTGGTCTATCCTAAATCCAAGATTCAGACAATGGCATATGAAGTATCCAATGTCTTAAGGTTGGAGTTGGCATAAATTCATCCTCTGAAGTCCATCATAATAGACTGAAGTGATGTTTGGCTGGCACTGACTGCATTTAGTCATCACACAGCAACACGTAGCAGTGGAGTCCAACACGAAGCAGGAATGGAGCTGGATCCAGCCAGTTCTGGTGACCTCAGGATAGGAGTCTAGAGGTTGAGACAGGGAAACAAATAAAATAATATAAGCATAGATGCCATTCTATTTATTGCAGAGTTAAAGATCATGATCACTTTTTCTGGTTTCTGGTTCCGGAAGACCTAATTTAAGCAGCCTAATTGTGGGTTTGAGGATAAATTAGGTTTATGTCTGGCTAAATGAGTCTTTATGCTAGACTTAAACTGAGGGAGTGTGTCTGCATCTCGAACAGTGTTAGGGAGACAATTCCATAGTTTAGGAGCCAAATATGAAAAGGATCTACTTCCTTTTGTGGATTTTTGTATTCTAGGAACTATTAACAGGCCAGCATTTTGCGATCGTAATGAACGTGATGGAATATAGCATGGTAGAAGGTCACTTAAGTACTGCTCCATCCCAGCAGATTACATCTTTGAAAACCTGTGAGACATGTTAGTCGATTTAAATAGTAACACCTATGCAAATCGACATACTGTAGCAAATTATTTATTTCTTTAGCATTTCTTTAGCAGCTTCTGCAAATAAATAAAACAAACAAAATGGTAATACTTTACAATAAAGTTCCATTTATTAACATTAGTTAACAACATTAGTTAACATGAATTAACAATGAACAATACTCATTAAGCATTTATTAATATTATTTAATGTTCATTTCAATATACTGTATATTAATACTGTGCATTTTGTAAATCAAAAGTTGTATTTGTTAACATTCGTTAATGCACTATGATCTAATAATGAACAATTGCATTTTTATTTACAAACATTTAAAAACAAAAAAAAAGATCAATAAATGCTGAAAAATATATTGTTAATAGTTTGTTCTGATACTTAATGCATTAACTAATGTTAACGAATTTTAACGAATTAAACCTTATTGTAAAGCATTACCTAATTTGTGCATTTCTTAGGGCCATGATTTTTGGGTGAACTATCATTTTAACAATAAAGGTCAACAAACAACAAGGCACAATTTAACATAACATACAGTGCCTCTTGCTAGCTGTTTTAATAGTTGTGTACCATATCCTTAGTCGCACAATTGTTTATGACATCTCTGTAATTAAAAGAATGCTTCTGTTACAATGAAAGATGTCACAAGGGCAGGATCTAAACGCAGCTTTGTTTAATAATAACAAAACAAAATACAAAGCAGGATAATGCTGAAACAAGGCAAGACAGGAAATGAAACAAAAGGTAAACAAACAGGACTAGAACTGGAGCATAAATTGGATTGAAACATTAACAACTGACAAAGGGGAACAGACATCAGGGCAATATATGCACAAGGGATAATTAGGTAAATGTAACACAGGTGAAAACTATAGAGAACAGCTGGTAGTGATCAGGGTAGGGAATCATGGGAAATGTAGTCCAGGCGGAACAGATGACAGAGGCTAAACACTTGGCAGACAACAGTGATTCGTAACAGTTTCAGGTTAAATACAAGTAAAGGTCATTTGACAGCATTTGTGACATAATGTTGATTACCACAAAAAAAATATTTGCATAAGCAGAATGAGCTTTATTGCAAAGTATGCTTACACATACTAGGAATTTGTCTTGGTGACAGAAGCTACCAGTGCACAAACAAGACAACAACAAGAGATAATAGAAAGATAATAATGAAACAATACAATACAAATAAAAAGTGAATAGAAAATAAAGTAAATACTTTAAATACTCAGAAAAGAATAAGGTGCCCTATTTTGCACTGTAACACAGTTCAATGGAAAGGAGGAGGCGAGAACCAGCTTAACAATATAAATAATATTTTAATAAAAAACTTAAGCAAAAATACAAACACACACACACAGGTGTCAGGCAGCTGCCCGTAACTCTCTCTCTCTGTCACACTGCCATCTCTGGTCGCCTATATCCCTCTTGGGCTTAATCAGGCAAATTAGGGGCCGGGTGTGCGGAATCCCGGCCTGCCCTCCGCCCTGCCCTCCGCCCTGCCACACGCACGTAAAGTCAGACTGTAGCAGGTGTGTGATAGCACTGCAGAGTTATGTCTGTGCGACCGAGGGATCAGATTAATTCCTTCTTATAAAATCTACCAGCTCTCCCTCTTACATTTCTCATATTCAATAGTCAGGCACTTTCTCTTTGAGATTCGTGTTTAAATTACTTGCAGAAAAGTTTAAGCCTATAAAATTTGGATAAGTCTCTTTAAGCATTAAATAGTTTAAATGCATCCAACATCTCAGAGTACTATACTCTAAAACAACAACAACAGCTGAAAATACATTTTATATACTGAACATGTGCAACTCTACAGCAATACATTTTTTAAAACAGTCATTGATATTCAACAGCTATAGGCTGCTCAATAAAATACTGAACTCATTTTGGAAGGCAGGAAGATAGAGCCCAAAAACAAAAAGTTTTGTTTCAACATTCAGTAACATTATGACAATAACTGTAAAAATGTTGGAGGAAATATCATTAAAACATTCAAATTTACCTTTACATTGTGGTGACAAATACATTTTAGACATAAAACACAACTGGGAGAGTTCATCCAAAACAAATACATTTTAAGGGCCATGTGACTGTACATAGCTATTTTTGCAATGGGTCATGCTTGCTGCAATGTTAGCTGTGGGTTTGGAGCTTCTGAGGAGTTCTGTGGCTGAAATTCTTTCACTGCAACCAGCCTTGGCACTTCTTGTCCTTCTCAGGAAAGCCATGAAGTTGTCATTTTGAGAACTGATTTTGGAGCCTCCCCCACCAAGTGTCTGTGTGCCAGGATCACCCTGCTTGTTTTCAAAGGAGTCTTTACGACCAAGGAGCTTTCTTTTAGATCTGCAAAATGTGGAAATTATTTGAAAGCGAACAGAATGTGGAAGCCAACTTAAAAACAAGATAAGAGCTACACTGGAAATGCCAACTTAGTTTTTTCCCCATTATCCTGATTTCGTGATGCATGTAAACACCTTTATCAGGATTCAAGAGGCTTATCCAATGTGTGCAAGTGTTGTCCGCATGCCTGTTTATGCTTTGATGTCAAAACCAGAGAATAATCTGATTATTTAAATTGCTTTGTCAGATTTTTTTAATATTCTGATTAATGGTTGTTGTCAGCATATTGTTGTGCATTTCAATGTGTTCACTGGGATTTTAGCAGTAATAGCTAACCTGTGGATGATGGTGAACAAGTCCTCTGTTGTGTGAGATTTTGACTTGTAAAGAAATACATCCTCTTCCTCTCCCACCAATTGAAGAGGTCCAAGGTCTGGCATACTGTCCCTTTTTTCTACACTGCACGAGGGATGATCTATTGAAATTATGAATAGGATATGATGACGGCATGTAAAAATTTAGCAAATCAAAACAGAAAATCGAATTCAGTCTAACTTCTTGCCTATTAAAGTTTTCTCACCTGGTGCACTTGTGTGTTGTTGTTCAATGGCCATTGGATATGTTGGAATGACACCATAGAGGGTGACATGATATTGACTTGCAGAAGTTGGAGATTTTGGAGACTTGCAGAGCTTAGAAGGAGACTGGACATTGTCCGAGTTCTTCAGGGCAGCGGAGTAATCAGAAGACAAGTTATCCACACCTGGAGTCCTTGCCAGAATTGGTGTTGGCGCTCTTCTGTTCTTCTGAAGATCATATGGGTTTGAACGGGAGGTTTTGTTGATGGAAAGCAGATTTGAGTACTGTGGCTCAAGAGTGCATGGGGGTTGTGGCTGACAGGGCTCCCTCATTGTCTGGAGAGAGTGTCCATCGAAAAATCTCTGCCACCTCTGATGATGTCCTTGTACAATACTGGCAATATTTGGGGATGGTGTGGTCACTGCAGGTTTTTCTATCATTGTGCAAATGTTCTCCTGCCGTTCAGTAGCTATGACTTCTGAGGGTCCTGGATCTGAAGCTGTTCCAGAATGTGGCTGCACCATGGCATTGGGTGGCCATTTGTTTCTCTGGGGCTTTGGAGCCACTGGTGGTTTGGCTTTTGGGCTGTTTGCGGGGCTAAGAGAGTTTCTACTCCTTTCGGTCTCCTCTTCGATAACCTCTGTCATAGTTTCCTGTGCATTCTCTAAATCAGAGCTACTAATTGAACGTAAATGTACATTGTTCAGCTCTTCCTGAGTCACCACTGGCATGATGAACATGCTGTTACTCAGCCTTTGCTTGGGTCTGGTGGCTTCTGTGCTGTCCAAGAAGCGACGGTTTGATTTCAGTTGAACTGTAGAAGGTTCTGGATCAGGGGTGCACTGTTGAACCTCAGGAAGTTGAAGAGATAGCCTTGCATTTTGGTGCCTTGCCCTTTGACCAGGAATTGCGCTGGAAGGCTTAGGGCGCATCTTGCAGTCCAACTGAGAAGGTCCCCTGTAAACTGAGGTTAGGAATGACTGAGTGGGTGTTTCACATTGGCTTCCAAAGCCACTTGATGGTGAATTTGACTCGAGGGGTTTGGAAGGAGAAAGAATGGATGGCTGGGAGGGGGAGGATTGAGAGGAGGATGGGAAAGTGCTAGCTTCAGAATTACCACGGGCATCATCATTTGTTGGAGCAGCCATAGAGGGACCTAAGTCAGACTTGTATGGCTCACTGGACCGTAGCTCATTTAGTGCTCTGTGACAAGAGTTAGATGGAATCAGTGCTACCTTTTCAGGTGCTTCGTTTGTTGGCGTTGATTGCTTACATTTACCAACTTCTGGTTTAGATGTTGGAATAAGATCTGGCAGTAGCATGATGTTCTGGCCATCTTTTTTAAGGTGTGCCTTTGTTTTATGTTCAGAATGCTTCCCAGTTGTGAGCCTTTGCAATGATACGGTTCGTACTGGCGGGGCTGGTTTCCTTTTGGCCTTCCTAACAACAATGCTCCGGGACCTAGACCGTGGCACCGCATCTGGAAGGCGATCTCCCCACCTCGCAGAGGTGCTGTCACTGCCACTGTCCTCTGAGCTGCTGCTGGGATATGACAGGGCATAGCTTTCACACCGGCGCCGGGTCACACCTTGATTGGAATTGATGGTGGTGGAAAGGGACAAGGAGCGTCTGTGGACCTCTATGTTACTGGTTGGCCTACTCCTACGCTCCTTCATTAGGGAGCTCACACAATCTTTATCCCATTTTATCACGACAGCTGAGTTAGTCAGTGATGTCTGAATTGGCTCTTCTATATCCTGGAATTGTGGAGGAGGTTTGATCACATCTGGTGCCATCAGAAACGAGTTCACATTATCATCCCACTCAGGTAAGAAGGTTGAAACAATAGGGCCGCACCAACCCTGGGCAGAACAAACCAAGGTGGTGTGTTCCATCCTTGATTTTAGATATAGCTCTGCACTTTGTAATAAATCAGTTGTTGAGAGATTCCATTTGTTGTTTTAATTTGTTCTTTAGTGTATTCTATGAGATACACAACCTAAGGCAACAGAAAAATAATTCATTTCAGTGCTGAGATATTATACAATGAATCCAAATATTTAATCTCTCACTTAAGTGGCTCAATGATGTTCAAAATAACACATGGTGACATCACTTTCTAAATGCTTCAAACAGAGTGGCCAAAAACTATGAGGAAGGGAAAATTAGCCCATCTCTGTCTTTGTTTGGCACATAAGTGGGTGTTTGTCATGGCAACAGTTACTTGTTCATCCATATAAAGACAGAAAGCAGACTCGAGATAAATCTGTATTTGCACATGCGTTTATGCTATTAGAAGCAACCATGAGTGGAGAAGGAAAACAGAATGGAATTACATGCTAAATGGGAAAAATGATTGCTTACAGTGTACCAAAGTTAGTACTAAGGATGTGACCGAAGCTGAATACCTTATTCAGAAAGGCACAAAAATTAATTCAAAATGAATAACAAATTCATCCTCATAATAGAAAATATATTCGGAAGACTAATCATCCAATGAAAACAGGTATAAAGTGATATTTTAAATAAATATATCGAAAATTTCAAAGCAATGATGAATATGTGCAGCCAGTATTACTACTGTGTAACCTTATGAATGAAAATGCATACGCTGTGACTTCAAGTTCATCGGATGGCCGCAATCTTAACTTCGTATGCAGTCTCCGTTGATTGTGCACATCTTAGAAATCTAAGCTTAAAGTGTATTAATTATATAATATACATTTTCCACTTCTTGAAATGTCTGTTTGAAATGTTTGATCTGTAACACATTAACACCAAACATTTCACACAACTTACACATAAGGGGTTATAAACCAACCTGAGCATGATGATTAATTCCTGACCAGAGAAGTGATGATTTTATAGAGGAGCTCAACTAAGTTGACCACATTTCTATCCTCATTACTGATTAAGGTTATTATCTGGTTAATCCTTTTTTCCAAGCATATTTAAATGCTCCATAGAGATTTAAATACTTCATAGATTGTAAATCTATTCACAATATTCCTGCATATGGAGGATTGTGAAAAAACAAAAAACTTGCAATTTTTTTCCTCTTTTCATATCTAGAAATATCGAGCTTGCAATGTATTCCACTGCATTTCACTAATTCTGCACATGTAATTTAACTAATTAATTATGTTCTCCACAAAAATATGTGAACACAAAATAAGTCTCAAGTGTATCATAAAACTTTTTGATAGAGATTCTTTTAATTTAACTTTAACTTATTTCTTTTAATATTTGTATTTATATTTAATATTTGCTGCAAAATGTGTGCTTTACACCTCGTGCCCCCAGAATAGCACTGTTAGCATCCCAAATGCACACTGCCCAGACATTGATGAAAAATGTGTTTCAGCAGATATTAATGTCCGAAATACCATGAAAAACCACAGTTAACAACATATTCCACAGCACTGACGTGCACAGGACTGGGGCAGCAGGGGCGCAAGCATGGCATTATTGTATGAATGTACCCTTGCTATCGGTCTTCTGGAAGGGCCCACCGAGAAAAGATTCACATTCTCATTTTTGTTTTGAATGAGATTTCAAGTGGCATCCCCTCCCACAGGAGTGCCCTTCAAGGAAGCAAAAATTCAGTTTTGAATTCGCCCCGGAATATTGAAGTGCCGTTACCTTTTATGAGTAACAGTTCAGATAAAAAGTCCACTCCATTTATTGCGTTGTAAGTTCATCAAAAGAATAATACTCGATTGCTACCATATTAACTACATCACGTACCACTAGTGTAGACAGATTTATTAATTATAATGGGAGTGGTTGCTTTCAGTGAAATCAATTAAATTTGTCTTTTATAGAACATTGACATAAACTGAAGGAGCTGTCAGGTTCAGCCAAAGCCAGTTTGGTTTTGCTGAAACTAATAAGCTATTAAACTAATCACTTTCAGAAAAATAACATTAGGCTTCTACAGTACTGCTGCTCCCTGTACGCATATTACGCAGTCTGCGTAGTGCACCAACTCCCTAGGGGGGCACCATCATACCGTACTCGCATGTTATATGTTATATGTTTAAAAAAATATATGTTTTGAATACTATTCTGATGCTAGTGAAACTTTGTAATATGGCACTTTTGTACCATATTACACCTCCTCTGCCGTCCGGATTGAGGCGAGGCACTACGCCACCATGAGGACTTAGAGCGCATTGGGAATTTTGCATTCCAAATTGGGGAGAAAAAAAAGATCCAGGAGGGAATTCTCTTTCGGATTATTTAAGGATTAATTTCGCTCATTATAAGCGGCATTTTTTGCATGTGCTACTCTGCGCTGGTTTAGATTCACTAAAGGAAATATGCAGATCAGGCAACAGTGTAAACAGGTTTTGTGCTGGTTCTGAGTGCTATATAGTGGAGGATACAGCAGACCACCATGATCTGACACCCTTTGCCGCAACTGTAATGCATCACTCCACTTCTGTGATTCAGACATCTGAATCATATCTTTAACATGCCAAAAGTGGGCTTGACTACAATGTGCATCTGGATATACATTCATTCATTCATTCATTCATTCATATATATTTATTTCATTCTTTTGAAAAAGAAATGAAAAGGAGCAAAAAGAAGATAAACTTATAATATCTGCCCCTTATCAACATAAGTTGAATTACAATTCCAAAAAGGTACGCTTACGACACACATCTACTTTGCAGCACCTATGCAAAGTCATAAATCAAATATCACATTGTCCTGCTAAATAAATGCATTATATTTTTCTATTAGTAATGCTTTTACACTCTTCTTAAAAACAAAAAACGATGTTGAAGTTTTAATTTCACTATTTAGATTGTTCCACAGACTGACACCTTGCATTGAGACACATCTTTCCTTTAATTTTGTTCTAAACTCAAGTTTCTGAAAGACTTCAGTTCCTCTTAAATTAAATTTACTAACTCTCTTGATGAATCTATTTTGCAATTTATCAGGTAATGTTTTCAGATGAGCTTTATACATTATTTTTAGAAGGCTATATTCTAATAAGTCATCGAATTTTAAAGTTTTTAACTGTATAAATATTGGATATATGCCAGGTTATAATGCTCTTCTCCATCATTTGATTTTTATTTTATGAATTAATACTGCCATGATAAATAAAATGAATAGCACAATATGTAATGAGCAAACAATATGTGAATTGTGCCGAGCAAATGGTGAAGCACAATCAGTAATGAGCCACAGAGAAGAATAACAATAGCCTACTGCAGCGATGATTAAGCCTCTTTAAACCAAATTGCAGGTGGTTAGTAAATAAGATGCAGGTTTTGCACTAAAGTAAAGATTGACGGTCTCAGAAGCAGAGGAAACTGAGATTCGTACTCTGCCCCAACGTGGACTTAAAGCGCATTGGTGATTGGGCATTCCAAATTGGGGAGAAAAGTGAAATAAATGAAAATAAAATAAAATAAAATAAAATAAAAAATAATAACCAGTAGACATAGCAAAAGTTGCCATGAAAAGTATTGCCAGGTACCTTTCAGATCAACAAAAAACAGGAGAACATCTTGCCATTCACGTGCACTTGCATATGCATTCATAAATTTATGACGTTGTTCTGTTGCAGCATTGCATGTGTATGACACATATTACAAGCTGCCATGTTGGAATAAATGTCCAAAATAAGAAGCTAATGCAAAACCATTTAAAAGAAGCTGACATCATTATGTAATCAAAAGGTAATATCATACACATCAGAAGCGACAAGTTGCATGGCCAAAGTCAGAGATGACTGTCAAAATAAACAGTATTGCTACAAAGGACAAACATCGTAGACACAATTTGCATGATATCAACAACCATTTAAATACAGTAAAGAACAATTCTCTGAGATCTGAGGTAATCGAACCCAAATGCCCTCAAAACATCCCATATTCTCCCCTGCATCTTACCTTTCATTCGGCTCTGGAGACTGAGCAATGTCTTCTGATGCTGTTCCCTATCTCTCTCTCTCTCTCTACAGCTCACCACTCGTGTTCAACTCATTCACATGCTGTTACCATGACGATAGGAAATGGGCTGCTTGCTTCCTCTGACTTTAAGTTCGTTGGATGCTGAGTGAAAAGAGAGAGAGAGTGAGACATATTACATAAACACCAAATCCTCAGAGACACTGCAAAATTCTCAGTGCTGCTGTCAAAAACAGCTATATACCAACAGTCAGAATGTGCAATGCCAGCATAGTTCCTCAGCTAAAACAACACAAAAATGACATTTGCACTTAAATTCAAATAGCGACACAGAACACACTGTAACCTTCATTATGAATCCAGAAGAATGACATTGAGTAGTATATTTGATTGTGTGTTAGCTACAGCTTTACTGATTAATTAGTGCTTTTGTGATAATGAATCATAGACATCAATTATTATCATAAAGGTGGTGTGTTCTCAACGTTTCATTTAATAAGAATAATGTTATGTTACATTAAGGCTTTATTAAGTGAAGAAAATGCCTTAACATAATGAATAGGACCAACGGACCAACAAACTACAGTATAAACTGTTAAAATAAAATAGTATTGCAGTACCCTGTTGAAAAAACACCTTGTGACAGGGCGGAGGGTGGGGCAGGGTGGTGATTCTGCACACCCGGTACCTTATCAGGCTAATTAAGCCTCTGAGAGGGATAAAGGCCGACTACGAATGGTGGTGCTACAGAGAGAGAGATCGTTTACGGGCAGCTGACCGTCAAGTGTGTGTTTGAGTCTTTTTGTTCAGTTTTATATTAAAACTATTATTTATATTGTCAAGCCGGTTCTTGCCTCCTCCTTTCGCATATATCCTTTTACACACCTTAAAGGTGATTAGCTGTTCTCCCAATCTGGTTTGAATGGTCTGTTTTGCTGGATTTAGAGGGGTTTGGGACACGTGTTCACTGATCAGACTGGGAAACAAGATGACCAAACAGCTAAAGCAACTAAAACACTAGCTTGGCCATATTGGGGAGATCAGCTAGATCAGATGAAGACCAGCTTGGCCAGACTGCAAGATCAGTTAGACCAGCTGAAGACCAGACTGGCCAGACTGGTAGACCAGCCAAACCAGATGAAGATCAGCTTGGCCTGGTGGAGTGCTCAGGTAGACCATCTGAAAACCAGCTAGACCAGATGAAGGCCAGCCTGGCCAGGCTTGGAGATCTGCTAGACCAGCTGAAGACCAGCTTGGCCTGGCTGCAGAACCAGGTAGACCAGCTGAAAACTAGCTTGGCCAGGATGGGAGATCAGCTATGCAAGCTAAAGGCTTTCTTGCCAGGCGACTAGCTAGACTAGCTGAAGACTATCTTAGCCAGGCTGGGAGATAAGTTAGACCAGATGAAGACCAGCTTGTCCAGACTGGTAGGCCATCTAGACAGATAAAGAGCAGCTTGTCAGACTGGGAAACCAGATAGATCAGATGAAGACCAGCTTGACCTGGATGCAGAATCAGGTAGACCAGCTCAAGACTAGCTTGGCCAGGATGGGAAATCAGCTAGACCAGCTAAAGACTATCTTGCCAGGCTGGGAGACTGAAGACCAGCTTCTCCATACTGGAAGCCAACTATACCTGATGAAGAGCAGCTTGTCAGACTGGGAAATCAACTAGACCAGATGAAGACCAGCTTTACTTGTATGCAGAAACAGGTAGACCAGCCGAAGACTAGCTTGGCCTGGCTGTGAAACCAGGCAGACCAGCTAAAAACTAGCTTGGCCAAAATGGGAGATCAGCTAGACCAGCTAAAGACTATCTTGCCATGCTGGGAGACTAGATAGACCAGCTAGACCAGATGGGAGATGGGAGAACAGCTATACCAGATGAAGACCAGGTTGGCCAGGCTGGGAGACCAGCTAGACCAAATAAAGTCCAGCTTGGCCAGGCTGGGAGACCAGCTAGACCAGATGAAGACAAACTTAGCCAGACTGGGAGACCAGCTAGACCAGAAGAAGAGCAGCTTATCAGGCTGTGAGACCAGTTATGCCAGACTGGGAGATCTGCTAGACCAGATGAAGACCAGCTATTCTAGACTGGAAAACTAGCTAGACCAGATGAAGGTGAGCTTGGCTTGGCTGTGAGACCAGCTAGACCAGATGAAGGCCAACTTGGCCAAGCTGTGAGACCAGCTAGGCCAGATGAATACCAGCTTGGCCAGGCTGGGAGACCAGTTATGCCAGGCTGGGAGATCTGCTAGACCAGATGAAGACCAGCTATTCTAGACTGGGAGACTAGCTAGACCAGATGAAGATGAGCTTGGCTAGGCTAGGCTGTGAGACCAGTTAGACCAGATGAAGGCCAGACTGGCCAGACTGGTAGACCAGCTAAACCAGATGAAGACCAGCTTGTCCAGGCTGGGAGACCAGCTAGACCAGACAAAGACCAGGGAGACCAGTTTGACCAGAGGAAGACCAGTTTGGCCAGGCTGGGAGATCAGCTATACGAATTAAAGACCATCTCGCCAGGCTGGGAGTCTAGCTTGACCAGCTGAAGACCATCTTCACCAGGCTGGGAGACCAGCTAGACCAGATGAAGACCATTTTCACCAGGCTGGGAGATCAAGGCCAGAGAAAAGGCCAATGAGAAATTGGCAGACAGAATTTGCATGTCCCGCCCCCGTCAGTCAGGTTTTTCACTGAGGAGCCGAGAGTAAGTTTCAGCCGTTTACAGTGGTAGGTCTAGTGTCGTGGCAAGGGGGACACAACGTCTCATTCCCTCCATCAATGGAACGGAGGTTAAAACAGTAACCATGACATTCCCCTTCTGTCACTCACTCGACGTTGTTTAGAATGTAGTGACACAAGGGGTCCCATTTAAAAATGCCATGCACTAGACCTTGCTACGTGAACTGCTGACATAGGTGCAAGCAAGCTACTGCGTGCTAGAAGTAACTGTATTGGCGGCACGTAACTCTCCCCAAAGCCCCAGAAAAGTGTCATATTCAGTTCTTAGGGGGGGAACAAGTGACCTGTCTATCATGGGAGCAAGCCAGCCAGCCGCGGCCTTTTCTCTCTCTATGTTTCTCGTCATAGAGCATAAAGGCGTTCTTTTCCATTCTTATTCTTTCAGGGGGAAAAGATTCTGCGGAGACCACATCCTGCCAAGGCTGTGGGGAGGTAACATGTGGCCAATACTTCACATGCGTTGTCAAGCCACACGTGGAAGTGGCGCGGTGGTTGGTCCTACCTACAAACACAGAGACCGGGGCAGAGCAGACTGGTGCTGTTGGCAAGTGCCCACGAGGATGCCACACCTCTTGTTGAGTGTATTCGAACCCACAAGGGGGCGGGCACGGCCTGGGTCTGGTAGGCCAGGGAGATGGCGTCGACGACCGAGTGGGCTAACCTCTGTTTGGAGACAGCGTTCCCTGGAGAGCTGCTCAGAACATCTAAAGCTCTGTGACAAGGTGCGTACACACTGCCAGCGACTTTGTCGCTGCAGGTCGCCAGTGGCTGGCGGTGAAGTCGCTAGTGGGTGTTCCCACTACTGGTTGCCTAGTAACGTTTATAAATGACATTCACGGATGTCATTCCATTACTGTTGACAGCGAATCTCTTTTCTTGCCACTAAAAACAAACATTTTGGAGGGAAAAGACTAAATATAAATGGAATCAGTACATAAAATGCTTTATATCAAAGATGAATGAGAAACAAGGTGTGCTGTTTGCCATAGCGGCTGTTTATCAACGGCAAAAATGCAAATGCCGGTCTGTATGGGTCCATAAAATCCCTGCGATCTCAGATACACCTTTCCACGACGTATTTTTCTTAAAAATGTCCTTGTACGTGGGAAGAGACTGTAAAATTTCTAACAGCAAGAATTAGCCTTTCATCCATCTTTCCATTACTGCAGGAGCTGACAGAGAGAGAGAGAGAGAGAGAGAGAGAGAGAGAGAAGGATCACGTGACCTCTACCGTCTTCTCTCCTATTGCTGTCGCTTCCGTTAGTCGCTCTTCATTTGAATAAAGTTGAACTTGTCTCAACTTTGTCGCGTCGCTGGACACGCCCACATCTAGTCGCCAACGGTCGCGACAGCTCGTGTCGCCGGAAGTCGCTGTGCTCTCATTGAAAGTTAATGGTATGGAGTCGCTGTTGCGCGCGATGTCCCTGGCAGTGTGTACGCACCTTGAGGTCCAAAAAGATACGCAAAGCACATACTGGACACAGCAATGAAAAGGCTGGGTCTGCCTCCTCCCGGGGCAGCGCTTGCAGGCTCACAACCTGGTACCTGAAGGGGGTCATGGGAACCTTGGGCATGTAGCCTGGTCGTGATTTTAGGTTGACATAAGTATCTGCCGGACCGAACTCCAGGCAAGTGTCGCTGACAAAGAACACTTGCAGGTCCCCAACCCTCTTGATGGAAGCTAGCGTTATCAGGAGGGCCATCTTCAAGGAGAGGGCCTTGAGCTCTACTGAGTCAAGCGGCTCGTAGGGGGTTCTCTGAAGGCCCGAGAGGACCACTGAGAGATCCCAGGAGGGGAACAGGCTTGGCCGGGGAGGATTCAGTCTCCGGGCGCCTCTATAGAACCTGATAATCAGGTCATGCTTACCCGAGGACTTACTGTCTCCTGCGTCGTGGGTGCCTGAAATAGAGGCTACATACACCTTCAAGGTGGAGGGGGACAGCCTCTCATACAACCTCTCTTGCAGGAATGAAAGCACTGACAGAACTGTGCATCTCTGCAGGTCTTCAGACCGGGAAGACCACCAATTTGCAAAAAAGTGCCACTTTATGGCGTAAAGCTGCCTGGTAGAGGGAGCTCTGGCTTGTGTAGATCACACAGATCTTCCACATCCCGTCCAAGGGCCAGACGTGGAGGTTCCAGAGGTCTGGGCGTGGATGCCAGAGGGTGCCCCGTCCCTGTAAAAGAAGGTCCTTCCTCGGGGGAATGGGCCAGCATGGAGCCACTAAGGTTACTTGTTCCCCGTCCTCCCTGACCTTGCACAGCACCAGTGCAAGAAGGCTCACTGGGGGAAATGAGTACTTGCGCAGCCCCTGGGGCTAGCTGTGTGCCAGCGTGTCTGTTCCCAGATGGGCTTCCGTTAGGGAGTACTAGAGTGGGCAGTGGGAATTGTCTTGGGAGGCAAAGAGATCTACCTGTGCCATGCCGAACCAGTCCCAAATCAGCTGGACTGCCTGGGGGTGGAGCCTCCACTCTCCGCTGAGCGAGACCTGTCACGACTGTGCATCCGCTGCCATGTTGAGGTTGCCCGGGATATGGGTGGCGTGCAGCGACCTGAGTCCTAAGGAGGAGAGGGCGAGTTGTGACATATGATGAGAGTGCACACCACCGTGGCGATTTATGTATGCTACCGTTGCGGTGTTGTCTGAATGGATAAAGATGTGCTTGCCCCGAATTAGCAGGAGAAACCTCTGCAGGGCAAGGAATACAACCAACAACTCTAGGTAGTTGACGTGCCAACGCAGCGGGGGCCCTCTCCAGGAGCCAGGCAGTTTAGCACCGACTGTGTGCACTCATTCGTGAGGCGCGCTGACTGGGTCTAACTCCATGCCGAGAAAAGAATGCTCTTAACCGGGGCGAGCTTGCTCTTTTCCCAGTTGATCTAAAGCCCTAGATGGCTGAGGTGCCTGAGCACCTGGTCCCTGTGAGCGCAGAGTAACTCCCGAGAGTGAGCTAGAATGAGCCAGTCATCGAGGTAATTGAGTATGCAGATGCCCACTTCCCGTAGCGGGGCAAGGGCTGACTCTGCGACCTCTGTGAAGACGCGAGGGGACAGGCCGAAGGGGAGGACCTTGTACAAATATGCCTGGCCGTTGAATGCAAACCGTAGGAAGGGTTGATATCGAGGCAAAATTGAGACGTGGAAGTACGCGTCCTTCAGGTTTACCACTGCGAACCAATACTGATGCCAAACGCAGGTTAGAATCTGTTTCTGCGTGAGCATTTTGAATGGGAGTTTGTGTAAAGCCCGGTTGAGAACTCGCAAGTCCAAGAATGGCCGCAACCCACTGCCTTTTTGATACAATGAAGTAAGGGCTGTAGAAACCCTTCTTCATCTCGACTGGAGGGACAGGCTCTATCGCGTCCTTGAGTAGTAGAGTTGTAATCTCTGTACGTAAAGTGCTGGCATTTTCGCCGTGCATCGAAGTGGATCGAATACCACTGAAATGAGCCAGCGGCGAAACCAAGCCCGCTGCCATCCCCAAATCGCCTCCATCACGTGGGAAGAAGGAGCGATTCACTTTAAGAAATGAATTCTAGCAGTGAGTACATGTACCATCCAGCGTCTATGACCGTCAGATTTGGAGAGATATCGACTGCATCCAGGAAGGGCATCTTTAAAAAGACGCGTCCTGAAAAGGCCGTTCAACACCTGCTGTGTATTGATTGCTCTTTTAGTGAAAATAAACTATTTTAAGGGGAAAATGCTTCTCTTTTAGTGGTATACACTCTTTTTCAGAAGCGCTGTCAAAGTGCCCAGGAGCGTGGACTGCACAGCGTGCAGAGAGGGAGTTAGCCACTGGAAACGTACCGTAGATCCAACAGCAATTCTCTGGTTAGAGGTGAGTGGAGCAGAAGTGAGACTCAGGTTGCTGCTACACAACCGCTCGGCTCCGAAGAAAAAATCTGACTAACAGACGCACTTCCTCTTCCCTTTATACCCGTATGTCTAGTGTATGCAAATTCCATCTGCCAATTTCTCATTGGCCTTTTCTCAAATCCAGAGGTACACGGGGCTCTCAAGAAAGACCCCTAGTGTCACTACATTCAACACAACGTCGAGTGAGTGACAGAAGGGGAACCACATTTTCAGCAGACATATAACATATCATAACAGCACAGAAAAGAGACAGCAAAAATCAGCAAAACATAAAATGTATCAAAGCAGATGTTACTCATACAAGTAAGTGAATGAGTGAGATAAGAAAGGAAGAAGTGAGAAAAGAACTCACTTTAGAGAAGTCAGATACACCCAGTTTGAGACACCCCATTGTTCTGCAATTTCCAAATTTTAACAGCAGAGGTGAGGCATGAATGCACCTTTGAAGAGGCTAGGAGATCAGCTAGACCAGATGAAGACTGGGAGACCATCTGTATCAGATTAATACCTGCTTGGCCAGACTGCAGAACCAAGTAGACCAGCTGAAAACCAGCTTGGTCAGGCTGGGAGACCACTAGACCAGATGAAGCCCAGCTTGGCCTTGCTGGAAAACCAGGTAGACCAGTTGAAAACCAGCTTTGCCAGGCTGGACCAGATGAAGCTAGACCAGATGAAGATCAGCTTGTACTAACTGGAAGACCAGCTAGACCAGATGAAGACCAGCTTGGGCAAGCTGGGGGTCAGCTACACCAGTAAAAAACTGTTTAGACCAGCAAACCACCTTTTCAGCAGGTTAAAGTATCAAAAAAGCACAGAAAAGAGACAGTGAAAAAGACATTACAGCATTTCATGCATATAGCTTGTTATGCGCTATGATTCTTTTACAAGTGAGTGAATGAAGGTGAGAGAGAGGGAGAGAGGAAGCTTAGAAGTCAGATCCACCCAGTTTGAGATATCCTGAGAACCAGGCGTTTACCATTGTTCTGCAATGCCCACATTTTAACAACAGAGGTGGTGTGTGAGTGCATGTTTGAAGAGGTGTAAAATATGTAATCATTCTTTATTACACAATTCAGTTGCATAACATGTCCAATTGATAGTGAAATGCATGTAGGAATATTCAGTGTAGCATTGCCGAAGAGCCCAGTAGGAGCATACCCTGTTTGAGAGATTAGAAAGGAACTATTGTGATGCATTTACTTTTAAAAAATGGCTTAAAGGGATGGTTCGCCCCCCTCCCCCCATTCTATATGCACACTTCTGTTAACCACAAAAGATGTCAGAATGTTATTGATGGACAGCTTCTGTGAATTGTGTCTGAAACCCAACAAAATCAGTTATATATGTTATATATTCAATGATAAAGACCTTTGATACTCAAATTATCATCTAGCAATGCCATGCTCATTATATTGATATTTTTGCTCCATCTAAAGTTGAAATGCATAAAATTGTAAAAGCTTTTAGATAATGCACAATGTAATATTCATACATCAAAATAATTTTACATTAGAAATCAAAAATTGTCCAATTGTGCATGTTTTGTCTTGTAAACATATTGCTCCTCATAATATGCATCATATACAATAGGGGAAAAAATAAAAAATTAAGCTTGTGTGGGTGTCAGTGGTCAGTACCTTCTGGCAGCAAATGTTCTCAGCTGCAGTGAATTATCTAACTCTCTCGACAGGGATGCCTTCAGTGTCAGGTGTTTAAGTGCATGTGCTTTTCTGTGTGCATGTGTATCTTATGACCCCCCATGCTCTGTCCCACACCCCTCCCTCAACCATTTCTCATAAAACTCACACCAAACCCACAAATAAAGCTAGAGGCACTCCCTTAAAATAGAGGAAGATGAGTTGTTCAAGCAGATAGTGACAGTATATGCAAAGCTTGATTTATAGATTACTGAACGACTGAGCTGAGGCAATGGCCAAGGTAAGCAAAAGTACTGTGATCGCAACATGACTTCTTGGGCACTATCCGCACTATATGAAATAAGGGCAACACCCAATAATTTAATAAATAATCATTGAAAAAACCCATATCAACAGAGCAATATTATGAATATTTGGGGGTGGGGGGGGTAACATGTCCCTCTCAATGTCTTGGTGGTTATGGCCCTGGGTTTTACAATTGTACAGTTTGAAATCTAGAAAGCAGACCACCCAGGATTAATAAATAATAGGTAAATTTAACAAAGGGGTTAAAATCTGTGTGAACATTCCAGTTGAAATTAATTGAAGAAAGAAAATAGAGCTCTATAGTTTATCTGGTAAATTGCACGCCCGTGTGTTATAGGTCAGCTGAATCAGGGTGGAAAATAAGAGGTTGGACATCCAGTGGGTAAAATTAGCCACTACATCGTCTGTAAAATATATACAGCTATTTGAAAATTCTTAGTGTGATGATTTTATTTCTGTTAACATAAACGTATTGATATTTAAAAAATTGCAAATAATTATTTTATTACTATTTTTATATTATAAAATCAAGTGACACACACACACACACACACACACACAAACACACACACACAAAAACTCAACTACTCCACTATTAGTGTTAAAATGACATCTTTACTGCAAAAGAATACTGTAACGATTACCCTGTCTTGTCTCACTGTTGCCCTCTTGTTTTCCATCTTGTCACTTTTGCACTTCTTAGTTTTCACTTTAGTCCCTTATGTAATTCCATAGTCCTTGTTAGCGTTCGTGTTCACTGTTCATTGTTTACACCTGCCCTTGTTAATTTGCCTTTGGTTTCTGTTAATCACCTTGTTATCTTGTTTGAGTTCTGTTCTTTCATTGGCCACCTATCCCATGTTTGTGTATTTATACCCCGTGTCTTTGTTCTGTCTTTGTCGATCGTTGTTTGATGTTAGCCTGATGTGTGCTTCTCTCCCTTGTTCCCTGTTTGTCTCTACCGTGGTTACCTTAACTAGTTTATGTTTCTTTTCCCCATCGTGGGTTGTTCTTTTGTTCATTTGGTATTTTCTGATTAAATAAACTCAAACTGCGTTTGGATCCGCATCTCCTCGTCAGCCTCGTTATTCAAACATTACAGAACGATCGACCGCACAATGGATCCAGCAGTTTTTCGGGCGAACTATGAACTGCTCAGCCTGAAGCAAGGGGACCGACCTATAGAAGATCACATCCACGACTTTCTGGCTCTGGCAAACGTTTCAGACTTCCCTAATTTCTCCCTGGTGGTCTTCTTCCGAGGCAACCTGAGTGACGGGCTGAAGGAGCGGCTGCCACCGCCAACGCGCGACTGGATGCTCCGCGCGTTCGTTGAGGAGACCCTACAGATCTGCGGTTCTCCCTTAACAGTGGACATCCTCGAGGAGAACCCCGTAGCGCCTCCCGCAGTATTGACCCTCCATTCACCCGTGGTTCGTCCTTTCACGCCAGTCAACGAGCCAGCGCGGTCCTCTTCGTCTGCCCGGAGGAGGAGGAGAAGACAGGCTTCCGCCTCCCGGCCCACGCCTGCCCCGGTCTGCGAGCCAGCTGCCACGCCTGCCCCGGTGAGCGAGCCAGCTGCCACGCATGTCACGGTGAGCGAGCTAGAGCCCACGCATGTCACCGTGAGCGAGCCCGAATCCTCGTCAACCACGGTAACCCAGCCAGAGCCTGTAGCCTCAGACGTCAGTGAGCCAGTGCCGCTAGCCTCAACCGTCAATGAGCCAGTGCCGCAAGCCTCAAACGTCAATGAGCCAGCGCCTGTAGCCTCGACCGTCCCTGAGCCAGCGCCTGTGGCCTCGACCGTCCCTGAGCCAGCGCCTGTGGCCTCGACCGTCCCTGAGCCAGCGCCTGTGGCCTCGACCGTCCCTGAGCCAGCGCCTGTGGCCTCGACCGTCCCTGAGCCAGCGCCTGTGGCCTCGACCGTCCCTGAGCCAGCGCCTGTGGCCTCGACCGTCCCTGAGCCAGCGCCTGTGGCCTCGACCGTCCCTGAGCCAGCGCCTGTGGCCTCGACCGTCCCTGAGCCAGCGCCTGTGGCCTCGACCGTCCCTGAGCCAGCGCCTGTGGCCTCGACCGTCCCTGAGCCAGCGCCTGTGGCCTCGACCGTCCCTGAGCCAGCGCCTGTGGCCTCGACCGTCCCTGAGCCAGCGCCTGTGGCCGTGACCGTCCAAGAGCCAGTGCCAGAAGCCCTGACCGTCCAAGAGCCAGTGCCAGTGCCAATGGCCGTGACCGTCCAAGAGCCAGCGCCTCTCGAGCCCCCTAGGGTTCCGCCTCCCAAGTCTCTCAAGTCTCTAGAGTCTTCCAGGGCTCCTCCTCCCGAGCTTTCCAGAGCTCCGCCTTCCGAGTTTCCCGAGCTTTCCAGAGCTCCGCCTTCCGAGTTTCCCGAGCTTTCCAGAGCTCCGCCTTCCGAGCTTTCCAGAGCTCCGCCTTACGAGTTTCCCGAGCTTTCCAGGGCTCCGCCTTCCGAGCTTTCCAGAGCTCCACCTCTCAAGCCTCTCGAGCCTCCTAGGGCTCCGCCTCTCAAGTCTCTCGAGTCTTCCAGGGCTCCGTCTCTCAAGCCTCCCGAGCTTTCCAGAGCTCCGCCCTCCGAGCTTCCCAGAGCTCCACCTCTTAAGCCTCTCGAGCCTTCCGGGGCTCCGCCTCTCGAGCCTTCCAGGGCTCCGCCTCTCGAGCCTCCCAGGGCTCCGCCCCTCAAGCCTCTCGAGCCTTCCAGGGCTTCGCCTCTCGAGCCTCCCAGGGCTCCGCCCCTCAAGCCTCTCGAGCCTCCCAGGGCTCCGCCCCTCAAGCCTCTCGAGCCTTCCAGGGCTCCACCCCTCAAGCCTCTCGAGCCTTCCAGGGCTCCGCCTCTCGAGCCTTCCAGGGCTCCGCCCCTCAAGCCTCTCGAGCCTTCCAGGGCTCCGCCCCTCAAGCCTCTCGAGCCTTCCAGGGCTCCGCCTCTCAAGCCCCTCGAGCTTCCCAGGGCTCCACCCTTCAAGCCTCTCGAGCCATCCACGGCTCTGCCTTCCGAGCCTCCTCCAGAGCCTCCTGCGGCTCCGCCTCCGGAGCCTCCTGCGGCTCCGCCTCCGGAGCCTCCTGCGGCTCCGCCTCCAGAGCCTCCTGCGGCTCCACCTCCTGAGCCTTCCTTGGCTCCGTCTCCTGTGCCTTCCTCAGCTCTGTCCCCGGAGCCTTCCAGGCCTCTGCCTCAAGAACTGCCTACGGCGCCACCGCCCTCAGCTCCGCCTCCTGAGCCTCCAGAGCCTCCCTCTGCTCCGCCTCCTGAGCTTTCCAGGGCTTCGCCCCCGAGCCTCCTACGGCTCCGCCTCCAGAGCCTTCTAGGGCTCCGCCTCTAGAGCATCCTACGGCGCCACCTCCCTCGGCTCCACCTCCAGAGCCCTCCAGGCCTCCGCCTCTAGAACCTCCTTCGGCTCCGCCTCCTGAGCCTCCCTCAGCTCCGCCTTCTGAGCCTTCTCACGCCATCGCCTCCCCGGCTCCACCTCCCGAGCCTCCCTCGGCTCCGTCTCCCGAGCCTTCCACGGCGCCGCCTCCCAAGCCTTCTACTGCTCCGCCCCCAGGGTCTCCTGCGGCCCTGCCTATGCCTCCTGCGGCGCTGCCACCCAAGTCTTCGACTGCCCCGTCTCAGAGGTCCTCCTTGGCTCCGCCTCACGCGGCTCCGCCAGCTCCCCCAGTGGCCACACCTCCCAGGTTCCCTGAACCAGCCCTTGCCCTGTGGTCATCTCCCAGGTCCCCTGAACCGGCCATTGGCCCACGACCACCTCCCAGGCCACCGAAGCCGGCCTCTATCCTGTGGCCTCCTCCCAGGCCTCCTGACCCGGTCCCTGTCTTGTGGCCTCCTCCCAGGGCTTCTGACCCTGTTCCCGTCCTGTGGCCTCCACCCAGGCCTCCTGCCCCTGTTCCGTCCTGAGTCCTCTCTCCTGGCCTCCTGACCCAGTCCCTACCCAGTGGATGTCCACCAGGCCACCTGACCCTGGTCCCTTGACACACCCCCATAGACTGCTTGCCTGCCCTCTCGGCCTCCATGGTCTACCTGTCTACCCTCTCCACCTCCCTGGACTGCCTAATGGCCCCCGTGGACTGTCGCAGTGCCCCTTGTACCCCCGTGAACTGTCTCTGTGTGTTTGCCCCTGGTGCCCTCATTTTGTTTTTTCTTTGTGGGTCTTTTTGTCTTGTGTTTTTTTTTGTTTTGGATCGTCTGGTATCCGATCCTTAAGGGGGGGCTATGTAACGATTACCCTGTCTTGTCTCACTGTTGCCCTCTTGTTTTCCATCTTGTCACTTTTGCACTTCTTAGTTTTCACTTTAGTCCCTTATGTAATTCCATAGTCCTTGTTAGCGTTTGTGTTCACTGTTCATTGTTTACACCTGCCCTTGTTAATTTGCCTTTGGTTTCTGTTAATCACCTTGTTATCTTGTTTGAGTTCTGTTCTTTCATTGGCCACCTATCCCATGTTTGTGTATTTATACCCCGTGTCTTTGTTCTGTCTTTGTCGATCGTTGTTTGATGTTAGCCTGATGTGTGCTTCTTTCCCTTGTTCCCTGTTTGTCTCTACCGTGGTTACCTTAACTAGTTTGTTTCTTTTCCCCATCGTGGGTTGTTCTTTTGTTCATTTGGTATTTTCTGATTAAATAAACTCAAACTGCGTTTGGATCCGCATCTCCTCGTCAGCCTCGTTATTCAAACGTTACAAATACATGCTTTAGTGAGAAAATAATACAAAACACAAAAATATATGGGGGTGATAATTTAGGGGGGTTGTTAAAATATATAATTGATTATTTAGGCATGAATTGCTTTATTCTTTTTAGCAATCCTATCAAAATTGAAATCTGTTGAAATGAAACATTATAAACATTTAACATTTAGTGACTTAGAAGTCATTACATTTTAGGAATGAACAATATTAAATAAATATTTCTGGTTCAATACAAGTTCCCCTTCTGTTGCTCTCTCCACGTTGTGTCGGAGAAGCGACACCAGGGGTCTCTCGTGAGCGCCGATATATGCTTCTGTTCTATGAAAACCAGCCAATGAGAAGTTGGCAGACGGTATTTGCATATCCCGCCCCCGGACATATGGGTATTTAAGCGGGGCAAATACGGGAGTTCATTAAGAAAATTTCTTCGGAGCCGATGGTCGTGTATGCAGTTTGCTGCGAGTTACACACCAGTTCCTGCTATTCCTCTGACGGTCTGCATGCTGTTGGATCTGACGGCGCAAAACAGCGGCTTTCTCCTTCATGCAAGGCTGTGCATTCCTGCCCCTGGGCGCTTCGACAGCGCAGACAAACTCAGAAAGAGTTTTAAAAAAAAAAGAGTAATTTCCTCTAAAAGAGCAAAACACAGCGTGTTAAACACAACCTTTTTAGGACGCGTCTTTCTCAAGATGCCTTTCCGCCCCTGTGTTGTTCCTGGATGCGGTAGAGTGCTCTCCGCTTCAGACGGCCACAGGCGTTGTCTCATGTGTTTGGGCAGCGTTCACACCGAGGCTGCGTTTGTGGATGGTTCATGTTCTCACTGCGAGAACATGACCATGACAACGTTGTGGTCGCGGCTTGCTTTCAACCGAAAGCAAGCCACTCCAGCTGCCCCCCGCATTGCTCCTTCTCCCCACGGGATTGAGGACGATGTGGTTGGCGATGGAGGCGATTTGGGGTACGCCGAAAATGAGGTTTGGCCATACAGTGGCTCGGTTCAGCGACGTGGCCGGGAGGACACAACGTCTTGTTCCCTCCATTGGGGAACGGAGGTTAAAATAGTAACCTAGATGTTCCCCGTCTGTCGCTCACTTTGATGTTGTGTCGAAGAAGCGACACTAGGTGTCAAATTTTAATAACGCCATGCGCTGAACTGTGTTTGTGCGCTGCTGATGTGCCAAAGCGACAAGCCGTGTCAGAATGCACGTACCCATCCCCAACACCCCATAAAATCGTCATAACCTTCTAGTTCCCTGCACCCCGATATGGGGGGAACAAGGTGACTTGCCAAGCATGGGAGCAAGCCGCGCCAGCCGCGCCTTTTCTCTTTCTATGATTTTGCATAGAGCTAAAGTGGCTGGGGCCATCTTAACCCATCTCATCGGGGAAGGCGTTCTTTCCCAAATCCTATTCTTTCAGGGGGAAAGACCCTGCGGAGACCACACCTGCCCAGGCTGGGGGAGGTAAAGAGTGGTGAAACGCATCACATGGGATTTCAGATCGCATGTGGAGAATGGCGTAGTGGTAGATCCTACCTCATTGGGAGGGAGGAGATGCTACAAACATGCCGACCAGGGTGCAGTGAGGACTGCCCAAGGGAGATGCGGGTCCACTCGCAAGGGGACTGTACTGCGGAAAATACACACAGGGGAACAATTCCACACGGGGGCCCGACCTGTGGAGCACCTATTCCAGTACAGAGTAATTTGAGTACTCGTAGTGGGTCTGGGTCTGCCTCCACCTGGGGCAGCACTTGCAGGTTCAATACCTGGTCTCTGAAGGGAGTCGTAGGATCCTTGGGCATGTAGCCCTGTCGCGGTCTTAGGGTGACGTGAGTGTGTGCCGGATGGAACTCCAGTGAAACTCCAGGCTTGAAGGGGGGTCTCTGAAGGCCCAAGAGGACCACTGAGAGATCCAAGGAGGGGCGGGGGAGGATTCGACTTCTGGCGCCTCTAAGGAACCTGATAATCAAGTCGCGCTAACTGCACACCTCTGCGGGTCTTCAGACTGGGAAGAACACCAATTTGCGAACAAGCGCCACTTCGGGCGTAAAGTTGCCTGGTAGAGGGCACTCTAGCTTAGTTGATCGTATCTACGACAGCAGGTGGTTGGCCAATTAGATCTTCCGCATCCCATCAGGGGCCAGACGTGGAAGTTCCAGAGGATGCCAGATGGTGCCCCTTCATTGAGCGCAGTTCCTGCAGCACATCAGGAACAGGACTACCCAAGTGCAGATCTTCAAGTGCCTTGGCCTGGTGGACTGCAGGGGGCATGCAGGGCGGAGACAGTTGGAGCTGCTCCACCGTCGAGGGTAGTGAGAGCGGAGAAGCAAGGAAGCCAGTTTCGGGCAGTAAAAGGTACCCTCTATGGCTTCCTCAACTCGTCATGCACCTCCGGGAAAAAAGGAACCAGGGGGAGTGCGTGGCTGTGAGTGGCGCCCTAACCTGGGAACCAATCATCTAGCTGATCCCGGTCCCTCCCCGCGCTCACGGCGGTCTGGGAAAGCATAGCGGACATGTGCGCATCAGGCTCACGCTGGACGAGCAGACCCGGAGGTGGCAGCCCAGTTAAGTCATCAGCATCAGACACTGCTGTGACGCTCTCCGATGCAGCAGTGAAATCATCATCCAGCTCGTGGGGTCTGAGGGAGTAAACAGACTGGCCGTGAGGCGAGCTGCTCTCACCTCGAGCCCGGACGGAAGCAAAACGAGCATGCTGGGGAGTGGGTGGTTCGTGGGGATTTACCCCGCGAAACCGAGCCCGCTGTATGTCCCAAATCACCTTCATCACCAGCCGCGCCGTCCCCAATCCCGTAGGAAGGAGGCGAGGCACGGGGGGGGCGGAAGTGGCTTTCTCTTGTTTTGAGGGTAGAAAGCCACGACCGCAACGTTGCCATGGCTATGTTCTCGCACTGAGAACATGAACCATTCATAAAATGCTGCCTGTGTGTGATTGCAGCCCAGGCACATGAGGCAGCTCTTATGACCTTCAGAAGTGGAGAGAAATTCAACCACATCCAGGAACAACACAGGGGCGGAAAAACATCTTTAAAAAGACGCATCCTGAAAAGGACGTTCAATGCCAGCTGTGTATTGCTCTTATAGAGAAATAAACTCTTTTAGGAAAACATTCTCTTTTACAAGCAATGTCGAAGCGCCCAGGGGCAAAGCTGCACTGTTGTGCAGAGAAGGAGAAAGCTGCTGATATGCGCCATAGATCCAACAGCATACGCTCATAGAGATGAAGTGAACAGCCATGTGAATAGCAGCTCGCTGATCACACAACTGGTCGGTGAAGAAAATTTCTGAATTGACAGACGCATTTCCCTCCCTTTGTACCGGTAAATTCTGCAAATTCTGTCTGCCAATTTCTCATTGGCCTTTTCTCAAGTTCAGAGATGCGTGAGGCTCTCAAGAGAGACCCCTAGTGTCGCTTCTTCGACACAACGTCGAAGTGAGCGACAGACGGGGAACTGATCTTTATATACGCCAACAAACGGTGACTTAAAAAAAAAAACGACCCTTAGACATACTCACTGAATTGAAGTGACCGACATACTCAAAAAGACAACATTTAGCAGTTCAGCATTCCCAAAACAGAGTCACTGCTCTCTGTGTGATTGAGTGTGCTGCCATCTGCCGTCACTTGACCAACATGAACAACATCAGGACCACGGTCAGCTCTGTCTCATCATTCCAAACAAAGTGAAGCAGAAGTTTTTATGTTGCTAAAATGTATTAAATATAACTATCATACTATGTTTATTTATTTATTTATTACGAGATCAAGGCACTACTTCTTTGATTATCCTGGCCGCGTCGCGTTCCGCCGTCCGCACGTCTTTGATTGGTAGACTGGATCGTGACGTCAGGATTCCGTCCATAACGCTGAAAGACGCGTTGCGCTTCTATGACAGCTTCTGTGATCATAATGGGACTATGTGCACTAGCTGTCGCGTTTCTTGTTTGATGGGGTGTTTTCTGACAGCAAATACTGTGGTATTTTTCTCGACAACAGACTCTGAATCACTGCCCAGACCGAGCGCTTGACGTCAGCTGTACGAGTCATCTCAACGACCAATCAGATGCAAACAGCGGCAGGCGCCGCTGTCTGTGAACTGCCAACGCGTTATGAGCGGAATGACAACCCAAGGCTGAACGCTCCCCAGGTAAGAAACCTTAAAGCTAATGAATTGGAGAACGAATATACGAGAGTGCGAGCAAAGAAAAAGAAGAAGAAGACAAAAACTGTTTGTCCCCGCCACGTCTCCATCTTTACCCCTGCAAGATGCGCTCTCGGGACGCTTTCCTGAGGATCATCGATTCTTCATCTTCACTTAATGGACGAGGGATGAAGACACGCGCCTATTCTGTGGTCGGTGGCAATCTTTGTTTTACCATTTCAAAACATTGATCTATGATTTGCAGCAATGTTGTCACACATTCTACATTAGATTTCCTCATCAGATAAAGAGCTTAGTTATTTGTCAGAAGTGGAAGAAATGCAGCCTCCATTTGAACGAAGTATAACCCCATTTTCCACGTGAGCGGTAGGGGGGCTAAAAATGGAATAAGTCTATAAATAGCTCATTCACCTCACTCATCATTATGCTATTAACTACATATTAAACGTGCTCGAGTGAAAAGAAAGCTTACTGTTTGTTACAATAAAAAATTGTTTCATCTAATTAATTGTGTTAGTATGGTTACTCTTGGTGAAATTATAAGCTAATTTCAACTTAAATAGGGCAAAGACTTTTTGGAACGCAGGCATGAGTCATAATATATTTTGACTGTCATTCTTTAAACGTGATCAAGTACAGAGTCTTGTCTGACTGACTGACTGTATGTCTGTCTGTCAAGTTGCATTCCCTTCTTTTTGTTGTGTTCCTGTCAGCAATGCAAATTTTGGAAAATTGTCTGTTTCAGTTAAATGAGTTGGAAGTATTTCAAATGTATTCTTTCTGGAGACCAAAAAAACTTTTGGAGAAGGGTCTTACATTTGTTCCAACACCAAAAAGGACTATGTGGAACTCAGAGGGAACTTTTATCAATATCATAGAAAACTAAAACATTTAGATCACTTTGGTTTTATTAATGAATTTTCTTCAGTCTATGTGGGAACCACCAGAGAAATATGTGTCTCCTTTTATTAAGAATATTATTCAAAGAGATAGACATTTTCTTTTTAGGCATTTCAATAATCAGGATTCTATGGATAACTTAACAATGTAACAGGGCTTTATAGTTTTTAAAAACAAACTCAAATATTGTAATAAAACCAGCAGAGAAGGGTCATCCATCCATCCATCCATCCATCGTCAACCGCTTATCCTGTGTACAGGGTCGCGGGGGGCTGGAGCCTATCCCAGCTAACATTGGGCGAAAGGCGGGGGACACCCTGGACAGGTCGCCAGTCCATCGCAGAGAGAAGGTTCAGCCATAGTAATTATGGATAGTAGCCAATATCTTTTAGAAGCAGTATTACTGTATAGGCCTATGCCTCTTACAAATTCATTACAAGAAAAGACCCCAAAACACATAAGACAAGTATTAAATGTGCTTTATGAGAAAAAAAAATATTAATAAAAAGTTGTTGTATCTTATAGGCACAGATAATCCATGTTTGCATCAATTTTATCTATTACCAAAAATACATTAGGATCCAGCAACATGGATGGATCCCTTTGAAGTTCCGTGTGGTCGACCCATTGTATCGGACTGTGGCTCGGAGTCATGTCAGGTGGCCGAATATATTTATTATTTTTTAAATCCTCTATCACAGATGCATCCCAGTTACATAAAGGATACATATCATTTTGTACAGAGACTTATATTGTATTATTGTGGTAACTGAAAATACGTTAAAGGTATTTTTTAAGTCTACTGACACACATGCACTTTTCCACAAAAAGGGAAATGAAATGAATGTCCCGAAGGATATTAATAAGGGAAGATCTTCGATTCCACTGATTAGTTTATTTTCACCATTGGCTGGGAAATTGCACTCTGTTGTTAATATCCATTTTCAGCAGTCACAGGACAGACACAACATTTTGAGACCTTTTAAGGTGATAGCAGCATTTAGTGCATGCTCGATTTATGTAAGATCGATTTATGGCATCTTCATTTTAAATCCAGTAATTTTGTTTTTAACAAATATTCCTACTTGGGCAGTCCCTTTTTACAAAAGTTTACATTACAAAGTTGCAATGTAATTTATGTTATAGAGTGTATGAAGTGTGGGAAATTATAGCAGTTAATTTTAAACAACATTTATATCAGGTGAGTCGCCAGGAGCTGGACAAAATATTATATTCTCGTTTCAGAGAACATTCAGTTGCAAGCATTAAGATTTCAGACTGTGGTTCACCCAACAGCGAAAGAAAAAGGAGGTGTACTGGATATAAAAATCAAGAACAATACAACCAAATAGTTTAAACCAGATATTAATAGAATATAGTTCTAGAATGGGTTTGGTAAGCCATCAAACTAATTTTAACCTTAAAGAATAACTTTTAGGGACATTTATTTTGAAAAGGATACATTTCTTTTTTTTTCCCCTCCCAGGAATGCATTAAGCATGTCCTTCACAAGAACGTGTGCCAGAGCATGGCTGTAAATTCAGACCTTTTAAATGTATTTTATTCCCAAACCTATCTTATCTGCCTACCTGTCTGTCTATCTGTCTATCATTTTGTCTGTCTGTCTATCTATCCATCTATCTATCTATATGTCTGTTTATCTTTTTGTCTGGCTGGCTGTTTGTCAGACTGTATGTCTATGTATCTATATAGCTATCTCTTTGTCTGTCTGTCTGTATATCTGTCTGTCTGTGTATCTGTCTGTCTATATGTCTGTCTGTCTATCTTTTTGTCTGGCTGTTTGTTGGTCTATGTATGTATGTACAGTATCTCACAAAAGTGAGTACACCCCTCACATTTTTGTAAATATTTGATTATATCTTTTCATATGACAACACTGAAGCAATGACACTTTGCTACAATGTAAAGTAGTGAGTATACAGCTTGTATAACAGTGTAGATTTGCTGTCCCCTCAAAATAACTCAACACACAGCCATTAATGTCTAAACCGCTGGCAACAAAAGTACACCCCTTGGTGAAAATGTCCAAATTGGGCCCAATTAGCCATTTTCCCTCCCGGTGTCATGTGACTCGTTAGTGTTACAAGGTCTCAGGTGTGAATGGGGAGCAGGTGTGTTAAATTTGGTGTCATCGCTCTCACACTCCCTCATACTGGTCAAATTGGTCTGCATGGCTGTCATCCCAGAAGGAAGCCTCTTCTAAAGGTGATGCACAAGAAAGCCCGCAAACAGTTTGCTGAAGACAAGCAGACTAAGGACATGGATTACTGGAACCATGTCCTGTGGTCTGATGAGACCAAGATAAACTTATTTGGTTCAGATGGTGTCAAGCGTGTGTGGTGGAAACCAGGTGAGGAGAACAAAGACAAGTGTGTCTTGCCTGCAGTCAAGCATGGTGGTGGGATTGTCATGGTCTGGGGCTGCATGAGTGCTGCCGGCACTGGGGAGCTACAGTTCATTGAGGGAACCATGAATGCCAACATGTACTGTGACATACTGAAGCAGAGCATGATCTCCTCCCTTCAGAGACTGGGCCGCAGGGCAGTATTCCAGCATGATAATGACCCCAAACACACCTCCAAGACGAAGGTGATGGACTGGCCAAGCATGTCTCCAGACCTAAACCCTATTGAGCATCTGTGGGGCATCCTCAAATGGAAGGTGGAGGAGCACAAGGTCTCTAACATCCACCAGCTCCGTGATGTCATCATGGAGGAGTGGAAGAGGACTCCAGTGGCAACCTGTGAAGCTCTGGTGAACTCCATGCCCAAGAGGGTTAAAGCAGTGCTGGAAAATAATGGTGGCCACACAAAATATTGACACTTTGGGCCCAATTTGGACATTTTCACTCTCTTTTGTTGCCAGCGATTTAGACATTAATGGCTGTGTGTTGAGTTATTTTGAGGGGACAGCAAATTTACACTGTTATACAAGCTGTACACTCACTACTTTACATTGTAGCAAAGTGTCATTTCTTCAGTGTTGTCACATGAAAAGATATAATCAAATATTTACAAAAATGTGGGGGGTGTACTCACTTTTGTGAGATTATCTATCTATCTATCTATCTATCTATCTATCTATCTATCTATCTATCTATCTATCTATCTATCTATCTGTCTGTCTGTCTGTCTGTCTGTCTGTCTGTCTGTCTGTCTATGTATCTATCTATATATCTGTCTGTCTGTATATCTATCTGTCTTTAGATCTGTCTGTCTGTATCTATATATTTATCTAAATTTTTGTCTGGCTGGCTGTTTGTTGGTCTGTCTGTCTGTCTGTCTGTCTATCTATCTGTCTGTCTGTCTGTCTATTTGTCTGTCTGTCTATCCATAGTCTATCTCTGACTTTCTCTCATCTCCCTTCCAGTGATTCACTCTCCTGCTGCAGCAATGAGTAACCTGTTCCAGAATGACACTCTATTGAACTTGGATGTGCTGGACGGAAGGAACTCGTCTTCTACACCATCCTGGGAGTTGGAGCCGGTGCCTATCATCATCAACCCATGGGACGTGCTGCTGTGCGTGACAGGCACGCTCATGTCCTGTGAAAATGCAGTGGTGATTGCTCTGATCATCTACACGCCCAACTTAAGAGCGCCCATGTTCGTCCTCATTGGAAGTCTGGCGTTCGCCGACCTTTTGGCCGGAGTGGGCCTGATCCTTAATTTCATAGTAATTTACATTATAGATTCAGGTTTTGTTTTGTTACTATCTGCAGGACTTCTCATTACTGCGTTCTCTGCCTCAGTGCTGAACATACTGGCAATCACTGTGGACCGTTACTTGTCACTGTACAATGCATTGACATACCACACAGAGCGCACAGTGATTTTCACTTACATCACCCTGATACTGTTGTGGATCACCAGCGTCACACTTGGCTCATTGCCAGTCCTGGGCTGGAACTGCTTGGAGGATGAGACCACATGCAGCATCTGTCACCCGGTGAACAAGAATAATGCCGCGGCACTCGCCGTGACCTTGCTCCTTATATTTGCTCTCATTTTGCAGCTGTACCTTCAGATTTGTAAGATCGCTTTCCGTCATGCCCAGCAGATCGCAGTTCAGCGGCAGTTCATGACTACCTCACACTCGTCTTCCACCTCTAAAGGGGTATCAACTCTCACAACAATCCTAGGCACCTTTGCGCTGTGCTGGATCCCCCTCGCCATGTACTCATTGGTGGCCGACACTCGATTCCCTGCTATCTACACCTATGCCACGGCTCTTCCAGCCATCTGTCACTCCATCATAAACCCTATGATATATGCCTTCAGGAACCCTGATATTCTCAGATCTTTGAGGATTGCTTGTTGTGGGTGCATGCCTTACAGGTTCACCATGCGACCCAGGACACCCAGTGATGTGTAGCACATCCAAATTGAAACACAGTTGTGGTAGTGGCCTGTCTGTCACTCCTAAAAGCACATATTGTGTACAGTCCACATATTGTAATCCAGTCGAGTGAGGGAACACTTTATTGAGGAGATTTGGTAACACTTTACATAATAGTGGCCATGTTATGCATGTTACAGGTTACTGTAATTAATTACTACATTAATTACAATAATATTGTGTCACTGCAAACATTTGGTAAAATCAAAAGTAAATTACTGGCAACAAATAGCCAACAAGTTGTTTTCATCAAAATTCATCATTAAAAGGTACAACCACAAAAAACCCACAGTGCAAAATACTGCAAACAGTTTCTACAGTAAGACACCATTAAAAAAATACAGCAATAATACTGTTAAAAACACTTACAAGCAGCTCCAAAAAAATGAACAAATAGTTCAACAAAAAACAGTCGATACACTGAAAATATCTGAAAAGGACTGTTTATTCTCAAATCAGACAATGCTAAAGAAGGTTGCTCAGGTTTGGAATGAAACGATGGTGATTAAATAATGACAGAATTTAATTTTTTGGGTGAACTAATTCTTGTTCATTAGTTCACAGTTACATGATCAATGTAATGTAAAGTGTGACCTGTGATTTCGGTAGTGATGTTTGGTTGCATAGATTATGTATGTAGTGCAAGTGGATGTTCTCTATGCATTTAGATGATGTTTCAGTCTTGGATTCAAACACAAATAATTGATTATGGAACTATGTTGTGATGTCCAAATACTATTTAATGTTGTCATTATTATCAAAAGGGGATATTTAAAAAACGAGATGTAGCATACATATTACTTTGTTGCCTGTAAGCATTGCGGTATGCCAGCACTTTTTCATTTTCTCGCCTTTGTACTTGAGCGTGTTGTTGATTTACATTTGGCAGTAAGTTAAGAAAATATACATATCTACAGCTTGAGGATTTCGTTCCGAAATGTGTCCATCAACTAACCTAAAATTTTCATCATCACATCTCCAAAGGAATGTCTTGAGGTACATTTCGGAACCACAGACAATGTGGACTATGGACCAACTAACTGGTGCATCTTTCTCGCTTCAATAAGGTCAAAATGAACAACTCTTGAGTTAAAACTACAGCCAAAAACTGCCATACAAATATTCCCAATGGCGTATTTAAAAAACCCATGAAATCGAAATGAGAGTTTTGTTGCTTTTAGTTCATGTGGGTTTGGGTTCCGATAAATCATTAGTCTGCATTATTTTAACTTTATATTTGAAAACCTGTTTTTAATAATGGAATCCCTGGTAAAGAACTACATTACCCGTAATCCTGAGGGTGGAAATGGGATAAGAGAATCAAAGCCAACAATGTGCACCAATAGAGCTCTGCAGTGACAGCCTTTTGAATTACAATGTAGTCAATCTTCCACTTATATATTTGTATTTATCTGAATATTTTGCAATAATCTTAAAATACATTGCATCTATACTTATAATCAATAACTTTAAATCAATAGTTTTATATATTTTCATTGTTTTAAAGTTGATTATGCCATATGTAATGCTTCATGGGATTGTAGTTCTTTAGTTGTTCATGTAGTCTTTACGTTACGTCTTGTACCTTTGCCTTTTTGTCCAATTTTCAAATACTTTTTTGCTTCAATTCACCTCGGAGCTGGTTGGTTTTGGTCATGGCTTACAACTCTTTAATGAAGGGTTTTCTGACATCCCTATGGAGAAAATAAATGAGAAAAATGCTTCCAGAACCAAGACAGCTGAAAACGTGGGTGGACAATGAAAACTGCAATCGTTTTTTTCATGATTTCATGGGGGGTTTAAGGGTATAATATGCTATTCCATTCCTGACTCTAAATGTGCATTGTCAGGAACCCTATCAGTGATGCATTTTGGATACACAAACACATGTCTCTGGCAGACGTGTTCAACTTAAATTAATAATGCATCGTGTTTTAGTTCAAGTTATGTACTGTACATTATTTATAATATACTGAAGCCTCTGCTCTGGACCTTGATGTTTTGACGATGATCTCCCAGGTGTATTGCTTTAACGCAAGTCACTAACATGAGACTTTATACTGAACAGACAGAGATAAGCAGTGATGATTGTTTTAGGAACTAGTACACTATAGATTTTCTCTTTTTGTCATTTATGCTGACACCAACTGAATGACAGACCCAAAGGGCCCTAAAATGTGTCGTGTGAATGTGTTGTGTAGCTTACATTATTTGCACTGGCTGATGTATTGCAAGCTTCATACAGTGTTTCATAATCATTCTGTATTTGTGAATGAAACAGTGTTTGAGAGAAATATTGTACATTTGTCTTCTCAGTTATTCTAAGCAGCCTACTACACTTTTTTGTGTAAATGGGCATTGGGCAGTCTATAAAACTCAATATCATTACCTATAAGGGTATCATACATTATAGTCCAGGGTTTGATGGGAAATCCATGTGCAATGTTTGATAAATCTTAGTGATTGTTGATAGATGCAGCCAAAGAACACGATGCTTAAGGGAAATGATTCACAACTACTGCGTTATTCGTAATAATACAGCCAGTGTAAGATGTCTTCTTTTCTGAATGTACTGTTTGTTGCCAAGATTCCCATTTGAGCAGCTGTGATTGTCTCAGACTTTGATAACTTTGTAAGACAAAAATCCAGTTATGTAATGTTGATATAGACGTATATTTTTGTACTGCTTTAGAATGTTTCACTTGATGTGTGTTGTTGCGTAATGTGTTCAAGCAATAGACTTTTGAGTATGTCTTCACTGATTGCGTCCATACAGTAAATAGCGTGCCACAATACTCACCAATCATTGTCTGGTATTTACACCAGAAATATGACTATGTTTAAAATGGAATACTAGCATACTGCAGTTTAAACTCTGTGCAACCTACCTAAACATTATGTATCGTTTGACGTTTTAAACAGTACATTTATACATTTGGCAGATGCTTCTAAATGGTATGTTTGTTTCTGTGCACACATTCTGTGGCAATCTAATCCACAACCTTGTGGTTACTAAGTGCCGTTTCAATCTAAATTTGTGCAAAAACTAGGTGTGTCAATTTAATGTGTATTAAAATGTATTGGGGAAGATTTTTTTTTATATTGCTAGTCCCATTCAGAAGGGGGGCAGTAAGCGCAACTCTAGCTGTAAAGACAACATTAAAAAGTGACGTTTATGGCTAGAGATGCTAAAAAATAATGAAACGCAAGGGCAAGCACAGTGAAACCCTAAGTTCGGCCCTAAAAATGTCATGATATGGAAAACATGGACAGAATCCAGTCATAAAAATGGAATTAACTATAAAATGCTGAATGTCAATTCATGAATGTTCAATTAATCAAATTAAAACTGTGATTTGTCCTAGTTTGATGATTAAACCACAAAAGGCTGAGGTTTACTAAAATAAATAAATGGTCTACACTGTAAACGCATCATCATGATGACACAGAACAGAGCGCTCATTCACCTGGAAATGTGCAGCACATGCAGACTAAATATCAATGCTTTACTCATCTGACACAATGTAATGTCTTCGAAGTATTGAATATTATCATCCTATAATAAATTAATTATTGTCATTATCAATAGATACCATTATTTTATTATACATTACATTTATAATTAGGCCCATTTTCATTATAATATATTGTCATTATTTGGGGGCCTTTTTCAACATCGAAATATGCATATAAAAACTTTTAATTGGTTGACAGCCCTATATACGCTGTATATATATATATATATATATATATATATATATATATATATATATATATATATATATATATATATTATTTGAATATAATTATTTAATCATTATATGTTGAATTATATTTACTAGGTACTGTGTGCTCTGTTGCATACTGCACATTTTGGCAGATGTATTTAATCACCATATTATTACATGTAAACTGAAAATATACATACTGCATTGATACTGTAATAAGATAGCATACCAAACTGAACATAGCCCATGTGTCTGATGCAGTGCAAATGTTGTTTTTTATTTTTATCAAATTACAACATGAAATAGCTCTTTTATTCTAAAAGAACACCAGAAAGTGTTTGCTTTTTATTTGAGAATTTTCATGACATTAAAATAACAAATTTCAACATATTAATCTTCAAAGCATCACTATTGCTCATACTTCAGGGTTAGGTATTTAAAAAAAAAAAGCACTGATACTTTAAATCGTGCAGTTTGTTGAGGAGAGGTGTACTATACTGTTCTAAGTGAACAGTAGACTTACTTTAGTCTTACTCACAAGTGAACTTATGTCTTGGTGATTTTCGCCTGGTGGACAGGTACAACAGGTAACAAAATCCAATAGATTCACTTTGAAGGAGGAACTCAAGACATATAGAGAGCAGAATATCATAAAGCCATTAAGTAAACACTCAGTACACTTCTACAACACCCTAGCATTGTGGTGGTGACTTATGCACGGTCAAGCACCATAAACACTTTTTATGCTAAATGTAAAAATGCCATTGCTAATCATTGCTTTATCAGAAAAAACAACTGTGTAACCATAGCTACTGCAATGCAATGGCAAAACACAGTAGCAATTTTATTTTAAAACCCATTTTGTCAAAATCAAGTTTTGACCAAAAGCAGGTCTTTTATGATCTGAGTTGGATCAGTCCTGTGACAGACAGGTTTGGCTCAATTATGCACAGATTTAGAGTAAACAGTGAGAAAAAAGCTGTGGATAAAATCCACAGCTTTTGTTTTTTGTTTTTACCATTTCAGTATTGCCGTTACTGAGTCTTGCTTTTGTGGGGCAATATAAATCTTGCCAACATAGCCGTGATGTCAATATCAGCTGTGATGTCAATTTGTAGGTGAACACCAAAGGGTAATTCACCATGGGTTCCCTCTGTAATTTCCTGTGAGTTTTTAATTTATGAATAAAATAATGTCTGTGGTAAACATTGCTTGAAACAGAGATGGGTCACTTCTTTTAAAATGAGTTGGAGAAATTGGAATGCCCAACAATCACCGGATGTTAAAAGACCCAATCACCATTTAGATATAGACATCACCTGTCAATCAAATCGAGAACACACATGCGCATTAGCTAAACTTGCCAGTAAAACTGTGTTTTTTAGAGTAATCTGAAGGTTAAAAAAAATAAAAGTGTTGTCAGATTTTACTGCTGATTTGAAATATGTTATTTGATTGTAATCTTGACCAACTGTTTTGGAGATTTTGGTCTTTCCCCATTCAAGTAGATAGGAGCTGCACTTGAATGCTGCTTGTTTACATAGAAAAGTAGCTGACCAGGAGCGTCCCAAAGATGGCTGCCGAATGGACTGACTTGCTAAAAAGACTTTGCTTGAAGATGCTTGGTCGTTTAATTCTACAGCAGAAATGACACAGTAATACCTCAAACATACATTTTTAAGCCGCTTGGTATTTAAGAAAGATATGTTGCAAACAAGTTGCTAAATAAGTACTACTACTACCACAAGCATCTGAGCGTACATGCCTGACAAAATGGAAACTGTTATAGTTCTTAGGTAGAAACTTAGCAACAAGCTTTTAAACAAACTCAGCAGCTTCAAAATTCATATTACGGGTTTGACTGTGTGTAATTTATGTAATAGAGCAAAACGTCCCAAGTATCTTTAAGCAATGTTTACCACAGACCTTAATTTACTCATAAATCCAAAACTGCCATTATAAAAACGCATAGGAAAACCCATAGGCTTAGCACGCTGTTGACCGCCAGGAGGCGGCTGAGCCCACTGTTGGGAGGGGGCTGATCACCGCCGGGAGGCCATCTGCAGTAATCTCCGCCACCAGCAAAAGGAGTAGGATGAGGAAGAGGTGGGTCCCTGTGTCAGTATCTGCTGCAATTTTCCACGAGGGGTCCGAGTCCGCTGCAGCTCACCAAGAGGGGTCTGAGTCCGCTGCAGCCTGCCACAAGTGGTCCGATTCCGCTGCAGCCTGTCATGAGGGGTTTGAGTTCACTGCAGCTTACCATGAGGGGTCCGACTCCACTGCAGCTGGCCACGAGGGGTCAGAGTCCGCTGCAGCTTACCACGAGGGGTCTGAGTTCACAGCAACTTACCACGAGGGGTCCAAATTACTGCAGCTCGCCACGAGGGGTCCGAGCTTGCTGAAGTTTCCCTGGAGACCACCAACATCCCACTTTCCTCATCAGCGGCTACCCCCCAGTCTGACCCTCACCAGTGGCATCTGTCCAGTCACCTGTGGCTGCCATCCACACAGCTCGACCTTTTGCCTGCGGTCACTGTTCTGTCTGACTGGTGCCCAGCTACCGTCACTGACTCCTTGGACCTCGGCCCAATAGCCGCCACTGACCTCATCTGCCCAGAGCCAAGAATTATCCTGTGCAGACCCCAGCGGCTCAGACCTTGCCCTGGTCTTTGGGTTCTCTTCCAGCTCCGCCCTAGCCTCCTGGTCCATCCTGGTCTCCGGGTTCTCCTCTGGTTCCACCCTGGTCTCCTGGTCCATCCTGGTCTCCGGGTTCTCCTCTGGTTCCACCCTGGTCTCCTGGTCCATTCCTGTCTCTGGGTTCTCCTCTGGTTTTGGCCTGATCCCCAGTCTCCCCTGCAGCTCTGGTCCTCCTACAACCCTGCCAAGACCAACCCCCTGGTCCCTCTTGTGTTTGTCAGATAGTTTTGGGCCCTCGCTTATGGAATTCTTTGCCAATATTGATTAGGTCTTGTTCAACCTTAGATCTTTTTAAGTCTAATCTAAAGACCCACCTGTCCTCCCTTGCTTATGAGTCATTGTAACATATTGTGCAGAATCATCTTATGTTGTTATTTTAATTTATTTATACTATTTATTACATGTTGGTCAGTTTTGTACAGCACTTTGGTCAACATTTGTTGTTTTTAGTGCCCCTCACGCGGAGCTTGGGCGCGTGGCCTTCACTTCCCAACCCATCGCGTTGGTTGGCCAAGACCATCCGACTTGGCTATGTGATTCAGTTCACCAGGCCACCGCCCCCTTTCGGCAGTATCCACTTCACCTCGGTGCATGGCGAAAATGCCAACACCCTACGTGCGGAGATCGCGACCCTCTTACTCAAAGACGTGATAGAGCCTGTCCTTCCAGTCGAGATGAAGAAGGGTTTCTACAGCCCTTAGTTCATTGTACCCAAAAAAAGGCAGTGGCTTGAGACTGATCCTGGACCTGCGAGTTCTCAACCGGGCCTTGCACAAACTCCCGTTCAAGATACTCATGAAGAAACACATTCTAACATGCATCCAGCATCAGGATTGGTTTGCAGAAGTAGACCTGAAGGACGCATACTTCCACGTCTCTATCTTGCCTCGACATCGACAGGCAGCACTTGCCCTGCTAAGGGAAGTGAGCATACCTCGACGACTGGCTCATCCTAGTCCACTTTCGAGAGTTACTGTGCGCCAACAGGGACCAGGGACCAGGTGCTCAGGCACCTCAGCCGTCTTGGGCTTCATCTCAAATGTGAAAAGAGCAAGCTCGCCCAGGTTCAGAGCATCTCTTTTCTCGCCATGGAGTTAGACTCAGTCTCAATGATAGCACGCTTCACTAACGAGTGCGTGCAGTCGGTGCTGAAATGCCTCATCTTGTTCAAACTAGCCACAGCGGTTCCTCTAAAACAATTCCAGAATCTCCTTGGGCATATGGCATCCTCCGTGTTGGTCGCACTGCTCGGGTTGATGCATATGAGACCACTTCAGCACTGGCTTCAGACTCGATTCCCAAGATGGGCATGGCACCACAGCACATACCGTGTTCATCACCCCCCTCCTTCAGCCAGACTTTCAACCCCTGGACAGACCTCTGTTTTCTGCGGACATGAGTCCCCCTACAGCAGGTGTCCCGACACGTCCTGATCACCACAGACACCTCCAAACGAGGTTTGCACTGTGCAATGGGCACACAGCCTCCGGCTCCTGAACGGGACCCCGGCTGGGTTGACACATCAACTGCCTAGAGTTACTGGCTGTATTACTCAGGTCGCTGCGCGCCACCCATATCCCGGGCAGCATCAATACGGCGGTGGACGCACTGTTGCGACAGGGCATGCTCAGCGGAGAGTGGAGGCTCCACCCCCAGGTGGTCCAGCTGATATGGGAGCGGTCAAAGTACAGGTTGACCCGTTCGCTTCCCAAGAGACCTCCTGTTGCCTATTCTGGTACTCCCTAGCGGAGGCTCCCCTCGGGACAGACGCTCCTGGGATCACTCCGTGGTCCTTTCAGGCCTTCAGAAACCCCCCTTCAAGCTGCTAGAATCGGTCGACCTCAGAGCCCTTTCCTTGAAGACGGTCCTCCTGATCGCGCTAGCTTCCATCAAGAGGGTTGGGGACCTGCAAGTGTTCTCTCTCAGCGACACTTGCCTAGAGTTCGGTCTAGCAGACGCCCATGTCATCCTAAAACCTTGACTATGTGCCCAAGGTTCCTACAACCCCCTTCGGGGATCAGGTAGTGAACCTATAAGCGCTGCCCCAGGAGGAGGCAGACCCAGCCTTTTCGTTGCTTTGTCACTTTGTCACATGCTTTGCGTACCTGTGTGGACCGCACGCAGAGCTTTAGATGGTCTGAGCAGCTCTTTGTCTGCTTTGGTGGACAGCGAAAGGGAATGCTGTCTCCAAACAGAGTCTAGCCCACTGGGTCGTCGACACCATCACTTTGGCCTATCAGACCCAGGCCATGCCCGCCCCCTTGCGGGTTCGAGCACACTCGATGAGAAGTGTGGCATCCTCGTGGGAACTGGCCAATGGCACCTCCCTAGCAGACATCTTCAGAGCAGCGGGCTGGGCAACACCCAATACCTTTATGAGATTATACAATCTCAGGGTTGAGTCGGTTTCGTCCCGTATTCTCTCAGGTCCGAGCATATTTAGCGTCGGGAACTCCAATTCTATTTAGTGAATCGGTTTGTCCGGACAGTTCTTTTAAATGAACACTGATTCACTTGAGCCCCTTAAAGGGACTTTGCCTTCTTTTCTGAATTGAAATATTTAGTTAATTGCTGCTGCTTTTCTGTATTCTATTCTATTAGGTGTTTTTTATTTGTATTAGTTCACATTTAAATTCAATTTGGGCTATATGTTCAATATGATAATGTCAACCTTATGTGTTTAATGTCACCATAATTAAATATATAGCCTAACTATCAAGTGATATTATTTAATTCTGCGATCAGGACTGCAAAATATTTTCTTCTTTAAATAGCTTTAATGTAGTTAGCTACTGTTCATTAACTTGAAGTGTAGCTTGACTGTAGTTTAACTACTTTAAAGGAATAGTTCACCCAAAAACGAAAAATTCTCTCATGATTTATTCACCCTCATGGCATCCCAGATGACTTTCTTTCTTCTGCTGATCACAAACAAAGATTTTTAGATGAATCCTTCAGCTATGTTGCTTCATACAATGCAAGTGAATGGTGGCCAGACCTCTTGAATGGCCTTATGTGACTTATTGAGGTGTACAGGTAGTGCGCTCTGATGTTTGTGCAGTCTGCTCCCCAATGAGTCACCGGAGAGCTGGCGGAGGTATATGGGACAGATGGAGCTTTGCTGATGGAGGGAGAGAGTGACGTCACAGCCTAGGAGTGGAGCTGGAGATATAAATAAGATCCTGACCGTCTGTCTCTCTCTCTTGCATCTGATGGCTAATTTAGCATTCTGCTGATAGAAATACATTGGGGTCACTTCAAAGGAGAAGCATTCTCCACGGCACGCCCTGCCTTCTTATAATCAAAATTATCTGGGACTTTCACACAACATGAGAATTTGAGATTTCATGATTTCCCTGTGCAGTTTATTCTTAAAGAGGTCACCAAAAAATTATAATCTGTCATCATTAATTCACCCTTGTGTTTTTCAAAAAAGAAGAGGACCACAAAAGTAGATGTTATAAGCACAATGTTAGGCAGAATGACACCTTCGGTCACTGTTCAGTTTCATAGTATGGAAAAAGATGCAGTGAAATGGTGATGAATAAGAATAACATTATGCTTAACATCTCCTTTTGTTTTCCAGGGTATTTGGAACAACATGAAGGTGAGTAAGTGATGACTGGCTTTTAATTTTTAGGTAATTTCCACCCAAAAATCAGAGGAAAAAATAAATCATTTATTATTTGGCACAAATAAAATAAAGTCTAAATTTAGGCCTGTTATGACATGGCATTCTGACATGATAATTAAATACCCTGTTCTACAAAGTAATTGACTTTATCAGCATATAAAGACGTACAACCCTGTAAATCAATGCTTTACAATTGAAATTATATATATCATTTTTTACAGTAATGGTAAATAATGTTGTTGCCAACAACTACAACAAAAAAATATAGCTGCAAGCAGCAATTAAGTGACCAAGCACATCAACCATTTTTAGGCACAACAATGGCAAAAAAAATATGATTTTATGCAAAATGGTTGAAAAACCATGAGTACTATCAATTGCATTGGGATATAAAAGCGTATTACTTTTGGTACTTACTGTTTTTGTAGTCAAGGTGTGGTCATGATGACACATATAAAGTTTCATAACAATATGCCAAAGCGTTGCCAAGATAGAGCCTGAAAACTATTCTGGCACCATGCCATCAAATTCATTGTTGTGTTAAACGAAAACGGCAACACGAAATCCACATCACAAAATCCATAAATTTTTTGAAGATGGTCTGATTTGATGTTGGTTAAAATCTGACAAATGTGAACTGAATCACATAGCCGAGTCGGATGGTCCTGGCCAACCAACGTGATGGGTTGGGAAGTGAAGGCCACGCGTCCAAGCTCCCCGTGAGGGGCACTAAAAACAACAAATGTTGACCAAAGTGCTGTACAAAACTGACCAACATGTAATAAATAGTATAAATAAATTAAAATAACAACATAAGATGATTTTGCACTGTCATCAAAAGTTATTAGCATTTTATGAACATTTGTTATAATATTTGACCAGAAGGTGACGCTGTCCCAAAACCTTTTGAGTAGATTATAGGGCATTCAATTTTGTAAAAATAAAGCATTTTACAACAAAATTAAAAATGGGAGATAGCAACAATTTGGTATCATTTGACACGGCATCCCGCACAGAATCTAACAAGACCAGATTTGTGATTTTAGGTAAAACCATTCAGAAGCTATAAGCAAAAATATGCATTTTTCATATCTCGTGACCACTTGGTGGCACTGTGCCAAAAATGTGCAGGTAGGCTGATGCACTTTGGGGCCGATCAGGGACGGACTGGCCATTGGGAGAACCGGGTCGGTTGCGAAACGGGCCACGTTAAGCTGAAATGAGCCGCCGCGTTATGCAGAATGGGCCACAAAATGGCATTGTGATATGCCGAAGGGGGCAGCGATATGCAGAAAAGGACAGTGACAAAGCCACCCACACAACCTTTGAGCCAGTTTCTATGTAAATTCCTGGGCCGATTTCTCTTCTCAGAGATATAGCATCACGTCCAATTTGTTCATTCGTTATTCGAGAACCGTTTGACTAATCAACTTGAATTCCATACATTTTTGTCAGCCTTGACTGAAGATGATGTGATTAAATTTTCTTGCAAATCAGACAAACAATCTACGAGTTAGAAAAAGTAGTTTTTTATTTAGAAATTCAAAATGGCGGAAAATGACAACATAAGGTGCAATCAATTCGTCTCGAGCCGAGGAATCAGAGGGAAAATAATTTTGAGTCTAGCATTTACAGTTCAAAAGTTATTAGCATAAACATGTGTGAAAATGTTGGCAGTTGGTGGTGCTAGAGCAGTGGTTCCCAAAGTGGCGTACCCAATTCAACATCCTTTCGCGTACCCCCTCTCTAACGCATAGATAAAATTCACACAAGGTAATTTGGAATTATGTCTGTTTAACACAAATATCTTTGTAAAACAACTCCCTTATTAATAAACATGTTATATTTTACATGTTTTGTACATGTTATATTAATCATAAACATACTGAATAAATGGCTTACCAATTGAGATGGGAATGCTAGATATGATATAACTGCATAACTTGAAAACTCCCCCCTCATGGCATCAAGGTATGCAAGAATAGCATTCGGTTCTGTGCCTGGATTTGCGCATCATTGCAGGTACAGCATTGCCGGATGAAATCGAGCATTGCGGGTAAGTATCTGTGCAATTGCGCATAGAGCTCAAGGTGCTTTTTATGTCACATTTGAAAGCTGTTAGCAAGGTTGAGCTCATTTGCTGAAAAAACATCATGCAACAATGTAAAAACGGGTCTCTAGCGTGCAAGCAAATGTGATTGAAAATTACTGCGTGTTAATGTGGAAAATGATTTGGTGGCACTGAATGTCTGACACCTGTCATCAATGCTTTTGAACTTATTCAATCAAATTCCCTATGCATCTAACCTTAAATACAAATTACGTTTTAAACTGCGAAAAATAAAAATACTAAAATCGTGGACGACTGACATGTGCGAGTCTGGTAAAATAGTTTTCATCCAAGTATTTTACTTGCTATCACTAAGCTACGCCACCTAGCACTGGGCTGGGCTGAAGAAAAAAGATACTTGATACACGACACAATTTTTTTTTGGTAACCGCAATAGATAGGGTTATTTCATTGCATACTTTTCTGACCTTTATGACACAACCATTTTGGTTTTTCTACACTAGAGGGCACACAAAATTATTTTTGCCAGTGAGAAATACACAAACTGGGGTTGAATTTATTTTAGACTGTGATGAAATTGAAAGAACGGTAAATCTGAGAATGTAATTTGAGTACCCCCATTGTCACCTCACGTACCCCAGTTTGGGAAACACTGCGCTAGAGGGTTTGAGTTAGAGACTCCAAATTTGCTCCAGTTAATGTTCAGACTGTCCTCTACCTGTGTGACAAATTTCACATCTTTTACGCATTCGGTTCTAGGGGTTGCCATAGATTCAATAGCAGAAGAGGAAGAATATAAAGAACACTAACGATTACAATAGGTGCCTACGCACTTTCAGTGCTTGGCCCCAAATTAGCAAAATATAATTTCTCATTTAATTCTTTTGAATTTGGTGTGAAATATGACCTGACAGGGCTTTTTTGGATTCGCTGTCAGACGATCGCTGAATCAAATGCTTGTAGTTGCAGGATTTACAAATGTGTATATGTGTTTTAAGAGAAACTTCCACAAACAGGTTAACTGGCAACCGATACTTTCAGATGTAATGATTCATCACATGAAAAAATCCTGTTTGTTAAAGTCCAGCTGATGTCATACTGTGAGGCTCTTCTTTTCTGTTGCTGAACCAGGCCAGATGGTCTCATAACCATGGTAACCTTGCTAAAAGGGTGGGAAAATAGTTAAATATTGTTTCAGATAAGCAGAATCCAGCATTGTGTTCACCATGTTTGAAGAAGCCTTTTGGGAAGGGGGAAACTGCAAAACTGAAGATTGTTTTTTATAAAAACAATAAATACATTTAGTATATCACCTTGTTTTGCCGTGTCTTGTGATAAATTGAAAATTTTAAAGACATGTGTTTTTGAAAACAAGGTGTGTGTCAACCCGGTTATATCAATGCACCACACCATATTATCCACAGTCTATATTCTTGTGCTTTGTTCCAAGAACAGTTTTTTCTGCAAAAACTGTGATTCTCTGTGGTTCCCCATAACAGAGTTGAAATATTGAGCTGATGTGTAAACATAATGAAATACTGCAGTTAATATTAAGCAGTATTAAATCACTCGTAGTGACATGGGGACACACATGGCAGTATTTCCTAAGAATAAAAAATACATTTTGGAGGATGACATCAGCATCCAATTATACTGAGCTCTTCACCATCTATATAAAATGTTCTCAATGATGCTTCAAATAGGGATTATTATCAATCATATAAGGGTGTTTAATATATGATATATATAATATTAATATATGGGTACTTTTCAAATGCCTTTATGTATGCACAGATTGTACTGATTTAGCCTTGTACCAGACATAGACTTTCAATATGAAACTATGAAAATCCATTATAAAAAATACTAATATTTACATGTTTACAACTATGATAATCTACACAAAGATTGGAACAAATATAAGCCATTTCAATATTTGAAATGTGTGAAAGTTATTTGTATACATTTTCAAAAATCAGGACTGTCCCACAGCTGTGGCGTAATTCACATTTAATAAAGTGATTTTCAAAAGTTAGTGTACTCATTAAATTATATTTTATAGCAAGCTTGAGTTAAAATATGAAATGTTTTAATGAGACTTTGCTTTGTAGAAATCCACAGTGCTAAAATTGTCAGAAGTTGAAGAAACTCCCATATATATTCTCCATTTAAAATGACAAACAATGAGCACAAATTATGATGACAAGACAGGAAATCGCTTTTATTTGTTACTCATACATGCATATTAGGCTTTATTCTTACAAAATGACAGACAGCCATCGAAATATACGAATATGCCAGTTTTATCTTTTAAGCAGTGTTACAAAAATCTATACAACAATAAATTGTAAAACACCTTGATAATACTTTTAAATAACAACGCTATAACAACACTAATAGTCTAACAGCATTGTTTTTTTAGTCATGACACAGCATGTTTTCATTTAAAATCTTAAAGAGGTTTGAATGGAGGACATAACTCAAGAGAAAAATAGATGTCATTGTCTTGCAAACTCCACTTTGCGCACATACGCACAAGCACACACACACACACACACACACACACACACACACACACACACACACACACACACACACACACACACACACACACACACACACACACGTGCACAAACACAGAATTCAATTAATGGCCATAACTTTTCATTAAAGGTGAAGTGTGTAATTTCTCATTCCCCCGTTTTCCATTGGTCGAAAAAACAGATAGTCCTGCCCTAAACTCAAGCCATTGGTTAAAGCCATTGGTCAAGCCATTGGCCTCAAGCCTGAAGGTTAAAATACTCACTGTTTCAAAAGTATAGACACAAAAGACGTAAACAATATGAGTGCTAACATGAGTGTGGTAAAAAAAAATGTAACAGACGTTTTAACAGAAGAATAAATGTAAGTGTTTTAATAAAATAATAAGCTTAACATTTCTGCCTTTAAACCCTCTTAAAATGTCTTAAGATATGCCCCATTAACTTCCATTATAAGTGCCTCATTGTAACCTCGATATTTGTTTTTTTAAAGAAATAAGGGACGACTCGAAATTACATTTTGTGGTAATCAACATTATGCCACAAATGCTGTCAATTAAGCTTAACTTGTATTGAACCAAGGATATTTCTTTAAAGGTTAAAGAAACTGCATAGGAAATTAATTGCAATTTTAAAACATATGAGTGTCACCTCGTGTTTATTTCATTAACCATCTTGTTATTGGTAACTTTCACTCATGGATTCAATAAACATGGCTGACTGCGTATATAATTCTACAACGGCATTTGTAACTGAAATCTATTGCATCTGAATATTGCTGCATCCACACCACTAGGTGTCACTGTAATTTCAAGATGACAACAACAAAAATTTACTGACTGTACCTTTAAGCTGGATAGGAGAGAGTATTTTAACATCAAAGGAGTTACACACATCACCTTTAAGGGAAAAAAAAAATGTATAATGAAAACACCAATCGGTTTACTCACTGTTAAACTGGGGTATAAATATTCATCACAACACTGTCCACAATTGAACAAAGTGACAAAATTTACAAAATAATGAAGAGTTGTGATATTGAAGAAGAAATGTAACTTTCAATATATACTATAGTGATCCCTTGGGCCCACCACCCTCTGGAGAAACCGCAGGAGTCGGGTGCGCTACCATATGGGTGGCAGTGAAGGCCGGGGGTCTCGAGGGACCAGACCCAGGCGGCAAAGACTAGCTCTGGGGACGTGGAACGTCACCTCACTGGGGGGGAAGGAGCCGGAACTGGTGAGGGAGGTGGAGCGCTACCAGTTGGATCTGGTGGGGCTTTCTTCAACGCACAGTCTTGGCTCTGGATCCGTACTCCTGGATAGGCAATGGACTCTATTCTTCTCTGGAGTTTCCCAGGGTGTGAGGATGTGGGGATACTCACGAGCCCCCGGCTGAGCACCGCCACGTTGGAGTTTACCCCGGTGGACGAGAGGGTCGCCTCCATATGCCTACGGGTTGTGGGGGGGAACTCTGACTGTTGTCTGTGCAAATGCACCGAACAGCATTTCAGAGTATTCAGCCTTCTTGGAGACCCTGAATGGAGTCCTGAATAGGGCCCCAGTAGGGGACTCTACAGTGATGTTGTGTGACTTCAACGTACACGTGGGAAATGACAGGGATACCTGGAGAGGCGTGATTTGGAGGAACGGCCTCCTCAAACTGAACCCGAGTGGATGTTTGTTGTTAGACTTCTGTGCTAGTCATGGATTATCTATAACAAACACCATGTTCGAACATAAGGATTCTCATAAGTGTACATGGTACCAGAGTACCCTAGGCCGAAGGTCGATGATCGATTTTGTAATCGTGTCGTCGGATCTGAGGCCATATGTTTTGGACACTCGGATGAAGAGAGGGGCGGAGCTGTCAACCGATCACCATCTGGTGGTGAGTTGGGTCAGGGGGTGGGGAAAGACTCTGGACAGACATGGGAAGCCCAAGCGAGTAGTGCAGGTGAACTGTAAACATTTGGACGAGGCCTCTGTCTGCAAGACCTTCAACTCACACCTCCGGCGGAGCTTTTCAGGCATCCCTGCGGAGGTTGGGGACATTGAACCAGAGTGGGCAATGTTCAAAGCTTCCATTGCCGAAGCCGTGGTGGAGAGCTGCGGCCTCAAGGTCTTAGGTGCCTCAAGGGGCGGTAACCCTCAAACACTGTGGTGGACACTGGTGATCAGGGAAGCCGTCCGACTGAAGAAAAAGGCCTTCCGAGATATGTTGTCCCGGAGGTCTCCAGAGGCAGTTGCAAGGTACCGACAGGCCCGAAGGGCTGCGGCCTCTGCTGCGAGGGAAGCAAAGCAGTGGGTGTGGGAAAAGTTTGGAGAAGCCATGGAGAAGGACTTTCGGTCTGCACCAAATTGCTTCCGCCACCTTAGGAGGGGGAAACGGGGAACCATCCAAGCTGTATACAGAAAAGATGGGACGCTTGAGGTTGACCTCAACCAAGGAGGTTATTGGGTGGTGGAAGGAACACTTTGAATAACTCCTAAAACCCAACACGCCCTCTATACAAGAGGCAGAGCCAGAGGTACTCAACTCCGCAGTGGCAAAGCCCAGGGGATTGATGAGATCCGAACAGAAATGCAGAAAGCGTTGGATGTGGAGGGGGTATCATGGATGACACGCCTCTTCAACATTGCGTGGAAGTCTGGGACAGTGCCCAAGGAGTGGCAGAACGGGGTGGTGGTTCCCCTCTTCAAAAAGGGGGATCAGAGAGTGTGTGCCAACTACAGGGGTATCACACTTCTCAGCCTCCGTGGTAAAGTTTACTCCAAGGTGCTGGAGAGGAGGGTTCGGCCGATTGTCGAACCTCAGATTGAAGAGGAACAATGCGGGTTCCGTCTCGGCCATGGAATGAAGGACCAGATCTTTACTCTCGCAAGGATCCTGGAGGGGGCCTGGCAGTATGCCATCCGGTCTGCATGTGTTTTGTGGATCTGGAGAAGGCGTATAATCGGGTCCCCCGGGAGATACTGAGAGAGATACTGTGGGAGTACGGAGTGGGTGGGTCGCTTCTTAGGGCGATCCAATCCCTGTACGTCCAAAGCGAGAGCTGTGTCCTTGTCCTCGGCACGAAGTCGAGTTCGTTCTATGTGGGGATGTGGTTTTCATGTCATCATCAGTCCGTGACCTTCAGCTCTCACTGGATCGCTTGGCAGTCGAGTGTGAAGCGGCTGGGATGAGGATTAGCACCTCTAAATCTGAGGCCAGGGTTCTCAGCAGGAAACCGATGGAGTGCGTACCGTGAGGAGTCATCTGTGAGGAGCTCGGAGTAGAGCCGCAGCTCCTTTGCGTCGAAAGGAGCCAGTTGAGGGGGTTTGGGCATCTGGTAAGGATGCCCCCTGGTTGCCTCCCTAGGGAGGTGTTTCAGGTACGTACAGCTGGGAGGAGGCCTCGGGGAAGACCCAGGACTAGGTGGAAAGATTACGCCTCGGGGTCCCCCAGTCAGAACTGGTTAATGTGGCTCGGGATAGGGAAGTTTGGGGCCCCCTGCTGGAGCTGCTGCCCCCGCGACCCGACTTCGGATAAGCGGTTGAAGAGAGATGGATGGACTATAGTGATAATTTGATTGTCTATACTGTATTGAGGACATGAAGCAAACCAGAGATACCGCAAAGAAATTTGTGGCAATCATTTTTAACATAACGTTAATACAAGTGCTAATACCACTGTTGACAATCATTTTGGTGTACCACTAAATATAGATGTATTTCACTATATTCATGATTCATGATGTACTGCTACCAAAAGATATAATCAAATTCACAAAACAAATATTTTTTATAGATATTTTCTTGGCAACTCTGAAAGAAAAATCTAACAAGTATAATTGCAAACTTTTATTATGAGATACACTGTTTTAACAGTTCCTATACTTACCTCACCAAAATTTATTTCAACCTGGTATCATTGAAATGCATTACTATGCCTACATTTTTGCAAAATTATTTTGAATTGGCCTGTTGTATACGTATTGTGGCAGAATCCTGCTGAAATGAACACAAGAGGCGCTGAAACAACATTGACTTTTATGTACTTTCACAGAAATCACGAGTAAAACAGATTACCTGTACGTAAATACATTTCACCCTGTTCTCACACAATGCTATCTTATGACATCAAAACACTCATAGTGCATGACTGCACTAGACAATACAAATTAACATTTGCATTACATAACCAACATTGCTGAGCTCATTTGCATGTGATGAAATTGTGCAGTATCTCAACCGATAGCGTGTTGAACTTGTGATGTAAAAGACCACAGTACGAGTCCTGAAGAACTAGCGAGTCGACGTGTGAGCCAAAAGTGTCATAGATGCACCACAAAATGACGTGGTTGCTTGAGCAACTGTGTTTTTCATCTCACATTTGCTTTTTCTGACACTGATAGTTAGGTTTAGGTTTAAGGTAGGGATGTCGGTTATATTGATTTAGAACTCAATAGATCATTAACTTTAACCTCATCTGTTTGGGAGAAATTGTAACTCACTTTTAGCCCCACACATAGGACATTTCACCTCAGAACAGCCACGATACGTGTAATGAACCACATAATATAATTTAGCAAAAATGTCACCACAGTCATGTAATTTTTGACTGTTTTGTCTCTTTTACACATATATTCATACCTCTATTTCTGCACTGGCACTGCATCCTTCCACTTTGTATTGCACAAACTCTTGTTTCCTAAACTCTCTCTCTCTGTTATGGCCTCTGCAGCGTTCTGATACTCTCTCTCTAGCCCCATACACTGGAGGACCATCTGACTGTATGAGGAGTGTGTATGTGCAGGTATGGGAAATAGCAGCATGATGTGGGTAAGTGGTGGCACTTCAGTCAGACCACTCGTTCTCCTCTGGCTCAGAGTCTTCATCTGATTCGCTGTACTCCACTGCGATGCGTCGGGACAGAATGGTGGCCACGTCGTTACCTACCGGCTCTTTCTTGGCCTCCTGCTCTCTCTGTTCCTGCACCTTACGCAGCTGGATACCTGCAGGAGAAGACAATTCAAGAAAGGAAGTTGCAACCTAAAAACTAGTGACAGAAATGAACCTTTTTATGTAAGGGAAATATATGCCTCCTAGAATAGGGAATAATAGAATAGAAGGGCATTTTTTACCTTTATGAGGACATTTTTTCTCTAACCATATTTAACACACAGCATGTGTTTCTATTCATGTCAAGTATGAACAAATGTATCAATAGAATCAATGCATTTAAATAAATTCTCGTCCTAAACAAATATGGCTGTTATTACAAAATTAACATATAAACTGTACAAAAGTAGCTGTAAACAATGTACAAGACATCATAGAGTATCACAATAATAATTTAAATAATTGGCCGCTCCTTATGTTTGATTACACAGCTCTGTCATCCTTTAAGGTAGATTTTGATGTAATCAACGCAATCCAAAATTGTTGGGAATGGTTTTTTTTTTTTTTTTTACATTCAAAGTTATTAATGCTGATGTTAGTTATTTTTGTCAACAACAAAAAAATAATCTTCAATTTTTTTGCCCCCCACATTTTCAGTATCTGGGGCATTTTGTTTAGCAGCATTTTTTTGTCATGAACCCTGGTTAATATAGTATTTCTTGTTATATACACTGGCGGCCAAAAGTTTGGAATAATGTACAGATTTTGCTTCAGTTTCGGAAGGAAATTGGTACTTTAATTCACCAAAGTGGCATTCAACTGATCACAATGTATATTCAGGACATTAATAACATGAAAAATGATAACAATTTGAAAAAAGTCATTTTTGATCAAATCTAGACAGACCCCATTTCCAGCAGCCATCACTCCAACACCTTATCCTTGAGTATTCATGCTAAATTGATCATTTGGTACTACAAAATCTCTTGACATTATATCAAACACAGCTGAAAGTTATTTGGTTCTTTAAATGAAGCTTAACATTGACTTTGTGTTTGTTTTTTAGTTGTCATAGTATGCAATATACTGGCATGTTTTCTTTATAAACTTGTCAGTCAATCATTATTTTGAGGAATGAAGGATATACAATGCTTGAAATTGCCAAAAAACTGAAGATTTCATAGAAAGGTGTACACTACAGTCTTCAAAGACAAAGGACAACTGGCTCTAACAAGGACAGAAAGAGATGTGGAAGGCCAGATGTACAACTAAACAAGAGGATGAGTACATCAGAGTCTCTAGTTTGAGAAATATACACCTCACATGTCCTCAGCTGACAGCTTCATTGAATTCTACCCACTCAACACCAATTTCATGTACAACAGTACAGAGAAGACTCAGGGCTGCAGGCCTTATGGGAAGAATTGCTAAGAAAAAGGCACTTTTGAAAAAGGAAATCAAAAAGAAAAGGTTAGAGTCGGCAAAGAAACACAGACATCGGACAACAGATAATTGGAAAAGAATGTTATGGATCTTAACCCCATTGAGATTTTGTGGTATCAGCTAGACTTTAAGGTGCGTGAGAAGTGCCCGACAAGTCACATCTATGGCAAGTGCTACAGGAAGTGTGGGGTGAAATGTCACCTGAGTATCTGGACAAACTGACAGCTAGAATGCCAAGGATCTGCAAAGCTGTCATTGCAGCACATGGAGGATTTTTTGATGGGAACTCTTTGTAGTTTAACAAGTTCTGAATTTTTTTTTCAAATTGTAATAGTAATTGTTCATGTTATTAAAGTCCTGACTACACATTGTGATCAGTGGAATTCCACTTTGGTGAATAAAAGTACCAATTTCTATCCATAAGAGCAAAATATGTACATTATTCCAAACTTTTGGCCACCATTGTATAATTTTTTTAGGATTTGGTCTTAATTCTTCAAGTAAATAACTTTTATTTTAGATAGACACATTTTCTATCTGTTATTTATCATTGTTGATAGCATTTACCTAGCAAAGAATTATAGTGTAATCACATAACTGTATAATATAGCATGTATAGTAAAAATATTTAGTACGGCTCTCCTGAATACTTGATTGTGATTGGTCAATCACAGCATTTGCACTTGGTTTGCACTAGTAAAACCATTCATTCTTGATATATAAAATGATGTCTACTTGTGGGAATACACATTCTTGAAAAAAACAAATCGAAAATGTATTTTTTTCAAAATTTTATACAAAATGGAATTTACTACATGTAAAATATAAAAACATGATTTTTTTATATCTGTAACTGCATTTTTACTACTGAAATTATAACAATTTTCATTCTCTTCTGCTCAAAAAATAACTACAGATATCTATAATTAATATCTTAATAGTTGACATTCCAATTTAACATATTAGCAATTTACTTACCATCCATCCATCCATCCATCGTCAACCGCTTATCCTGTGTACAGGGTCGCGGGGGGCTGGAGCCTATCCCAGCTAACATTGGGCGAAAGGCGGGGGACACCCTGGACAGGTCGCCAGTCCATCGCAGGGCCAATTTACTTACTAGTAAATATAATTTTTTTATCAATTGTTTATATCAACAGTTACACTGTTACTAGTCTAAATGCACATTCCCGATATTTACAATGGAATGACAACAATTAAAAAATTCAAATTTTTGTATCTGTAATTAAGTTTTTGGCTTAATCATTTCAGATGTTATTGTAACTAGTAAGAAAGTCTTTTAAGATATCTTTAATTACTCTCAAATTTATTGATATCTGAAATCCAGCTGAAATACATTTACAGATTTAAACAGACACAGTTTCAATCAAATATCATTTTAACTAGTTGTAATTCAGATGTTAATATCAGTAATTACTGATTTGAAATATTATAATTTTTACTAGTAAGAGGTACATTGCAGATATGTGTAATTGGAATTTTAACTAGTAAGAAATTAATTATAGATATGTAATTATAGATTATCTTGTTTTCAACAGGAGTGAATGATCATTGTGAAACTCTACTAGTAAAAATGCAGTTAGTAATTGTGTTCTTTTTTCTAGTTGAAATTAGAGGTCGACCGATATTGGTTTTTTCAGGCCGATGCCGATGCCAATCTTTTGAAATCCGGGTCGGCCGATGGCCGATTAATGCTGCCGATTTATTTTGGCCGATATTTAGCCGATATGTGCTTGTTTTTAACCTCTTATTTGAACCTTTTATTTGAAAGATAAAATGTAACACACATAATTACTTAAAATAGACAACATTTCTCAACAACTACATTTATTGAACACTTGACCAATCTGCACTTGTACACTTAAATTAAAAATGTATAAAAACATATTGTATAAATAATGTATAACAAATATATTAAATAAACAAAGCAGGTGTTTATTTGCGAACTGCTCCGAGCTGCTCCGAGCGAACTGCTCCGAGACTCCTCCCAGGTTGAGATCCAAATGCAGCTTTAATTAAGGGGCAATCCAGACACGTAATCCCATATTCAGAGCATCCAAGAGAAGCACAGGCATAACTAGTGATGGGTATCGTTAAGGTTTTAATGGTATTACTATCTTACCGATACTGCTTATCGATCCGGTACTTCAACGGTATTCTTAACGGTTCTTTTTGTTTTATTTATATATATATATATATATATATATATATATATATATATATATATATATATATATATATAAAATTTTATTTCAGGAAGGTCTACTAACATTACTGTTCAGGTGTGGTCTAAAAAGAAATCTAATAAAGTAATCAATTGTAAAATAACACTGCATAGTTTATCATAGATAGATTAATGCTTATTAATGCAGAAGTTATTCATTCAAGAGCTGTAAGTGATTTTCTCTTTGCCTTTTGTTGTTTGATTCGCAGTAATGGCTCAATCGTCACGTTTAATAGACAGCTTCCCCTTTAAGACCGAGTTCAGATCTAATAGACTCCTGATGCAGCATATTTTCTCCCCAACTATTTCCATAACTACGTCCATTTAAGACATAAACTGTGTTTAAGTGAATCTCCAAGCCGGTCGTTTTGACATATTTTTGTGTTTAGTTGATCGTTTAGAGTCTAAACGATCAGCTATACACAAAAATATGTCAAAACTTTAGACGCATGAAACCCAAAGTAGCCTATACTTTGCTTGTCTCTTTGCGGTGTGTTTCGGAGCTCGCGCCGCCTTGGGAACGGTATCTCTTGCGCTCTTTTTATTATTAAACGCGTCCCGCAATTTAGCAACAGTAGCTAGACTGCATTTTACAACAATCACCGATCGTGCTGATTCTGACGTTAAGTTTGAGTTTTAGGGAGAAATGTCAGTGCACCGCTGTGAAGGGAAGGAAGTTGTGCTAGACAGAATGCGGCTTATGTATAAATATTCTTTTTATAATCTTTGGAAGGCGAAATCTAAAATAAAATCAGACTAATATCACATATCTAAACCAGGCTATGTTTGAATGTTTAGTTCTGTCACTCATTTAGCTGGGCTCGTGTTGTGCTCGCTGTGGCACCGCGTGAGCGAGTTCTCTCTCTCTCTCTCTCTCTCTCTCTCTCTGACTGCGAATAGCTAAATTGCATCACAGACAAATGGTTTCATATTATTATACATAGAAATGGCTGGTGATATAAAATAACTTTCTCTTTATAGCAATAAAGAATGTATTTTCTTAATTTCTCCAGTACTGACAGCAGAACCGATAACGTCCGAGCTTACCAAAGCCAGTCCTTCAATAGCATATACTGCGTTGGTATATTTTTATTACTTATTTATCTGCATTGTGTGTCTTATATTTGAGAGGGTTGTCACTCAAACAGAACAAATAAAAACTCAGATTCACTGTCTGTAATTGCAAAATTTTTGCTTGCTTATTGTGACATGATAGCAACCCTTCTGCTGTGATAATGCAACTTCAACTACGCTATCAATATCCAAAGTAGCCGAACGTCATGTCAACTATCGCGTTTGTCACGTTTTTTCTTGAAGTTGGCAGTAACGTATCAAAAGTTTTTAATTAAATCTAAAGAAGTTATACAAATTTAACCCTTACTGTTTTCTCCAAGGAACTTAGCTCCTTCCTTAGGCACTGGATGAGGTCTGCTCACTCTGCTGGAAAATGACTCTAAGGGCAGCGTGCGTCGAACACGTGTTCCACAACAACACTAGGCTGCCCACAGATGCGCCTGCCTAATAATCGGCTTGATATGCGTGGATATTGGCCGATGCCGATTATGTAAAAAATGCAAAAAATCGGCCGATTAATCGGCCGGCCGATTAATCGGTCGACCTCTAGTTGAAATTCCATTTTTTATATCAAGAATATTAATTACATAATTTTTAATATCAAGAAAAAAATATTCACTAGTGCAAACATAATCTGATATCAAAGCATTTTTACCAATTAGATTACTGACATCAAGAATTAGCATTTTAATTCATATTCTGCACATGATCAGCTGACTGTATATTATCTTTACATACAGTATTTGCCCTTTGGAGTATATGTGTAAAGGAGGATCATAAAACATAAAAGAACAACTTTATTCTCTCGGTCTATAAACTTCCTTTTACCATTCCTGTTTTGTATCTACAGTAGCCTTATTAGTAAAAAAGTGCACTGAACTCTCAACATGCTGGAACATGCTACAGCACATCATCCTGAGTACGGTACTTTAAACTCACTCACCTCTGCGGATGGCGGCCAGCAGGTCGCTGCGCGCATCGCTCATGGGGATGAGAGGCACCTGCCCCTTCCTGGGTAGAGTGGACTCTCCAGATGGACGTTTAACTCGGGCTGGGGATGGGGCGTGGGTGGGAGGACCTGGTGGAGGAGGAGGCGGGGCCACTGGTGGGCCGCCTATCACAGGATGTGAAGGGGAGGGGACGTAGGCAGATGGCGGAACTGGTGGAGGAGAAGGGCTGTAGGAGCGTGAAAGAGCAGCTACTGTACCCGGAGCCAGTAACGGGTGTCCAGACGTGCTGTCAAAGGCGGTTTGAGATGACGGGATGAGCGGAGGAGGTGGAGGAGGTGCAGGTGGGACAAAATGTTCAGGTAACTGATGACCACTGTAAAGTGGGAGACATGATGTTAAAGGAAATATTACACATTTGAATATTACATAAATTCTTTACATCCTAATGTTGACTTGCCAACAACAATTTGATAAAATTGCTTTGCTGCAACACATGATTCACTTAAGCAATTACGAAAATCAGGTAACAGCACAAACGCGGCCCAAAATGTAGTGATGAACCACAATTCTCAATCTGAATAATCACTTTATTATACACTTTAAAAGTGTGCTTGATTGCATTGTATATACAGGAAATTATGGCGATCTTCTCTATCATTTGATAATTATTTGCATTAATTACTGAACATGCACTCAAACATCCATTTCTAAAAAAATGTTATAGCGTCTACTTTCCGTGGGTGGTAATAGCACAATGTGAATAGCAGCTGGCAAACGTTGAGTTTCGTGAATAAAGCACACTTTATAAAAACCTAATTTCATGTATTTAATTAATTTAGTGACTAAGACACAGCCAGAGATTTTCGCATTGAAATATAGCACACAAAATAGGTGCCACTGTTTAGTGAATTCCCCCCTAAGAGGTTAAAGCAAGGTCAAATTTACTATTCACTATGGCCAGGGATTTTCCAACGGGCTTCGGGACCCCTGGAAGTACCTTGAACGTACTGCAGGGGGTGTGTGTATTAAATTAAAAAAATTAAGTAATTTCCTAATAAATACAAAAATATTCTATATACTAAAACATTTGTTTTTAGTTGTGGGCGATTTGTTTAATAGCTACTTTTTTTAAAGCACAGGGCTGTTAATCAGAAGGTCGCTGGTTCGAACCCCACGCTACCACCATTGTGCCCTTGAGCAAGGCACTTAACTCCAGGTTGCTCCGGGGGGATTGTCCCTGTAATAAGTGCACTGTAAGTCGCTTGGGATAAAAGCATCTGCCAAATGCATAAATGTAATGTAAATGTAAATTAATATTAAATGTGATGATACAGAAGTCAAATGTTATTATTTACTGTACGTAGACCAATAATGTAAGCAGTAAAAATGCACACTGCATGCCTGATGATAGTTTTCCTTTTTATATGCCACATACTGTATCTCAGACATTAGAAGTGTGTTAGATGTGTGAGTATGTGTATTCATCAAACAGTTACATGTACGACAACTGGTTTCCTTGATAGCTCAAAAAGAACCAACAGAATTCTGCCCTATAATCCATATCCCTTTATAATAACATTTATTAACATAAAAAAACATTATTAGATTATATAATGCTTAACCGAGTTTTAAAACTGCAGTGTTGCCCATGTACACACAAAGCTGCAGCTCAAAACAACGCGGAAGTGCAGTTTCCCGTTATTTGATGTGACGATAATTTCATCCATAGACTATAAAATCATCGTTCAACAAACGTGAAAGTGGTGTGATAAGTCAAGAACATTGTAAAAGATGTAAAGGTGGGTAAAGTAAGACACTAACTTAATAATTTTTGTTAATGTTATCAATAAGTTATTATACACTAAGAGTTTTGTAAAAATCTAGCATTTATATATATTAGGGCAGGGGTGCTCACACTTCTATGGTGTCATTTTTATTCTGTTGGTTCCTGTTTTTCATGTCTTATATTTTGAAATGTTAGTCCTGTTCATGTCTTCAGGTCCTTAAATTTTGAAATGTGTTCACTTCCTTGTCTAGTCATGTGATGTTCTGTTTTCCCTCCATATTCATGTGTCTTGTTTTCACTGGTCTGTAATGTAGTTGGCAGGCAATGACACAGGAGCAGACGATGATGTGATGACGAACCCAAGTGCAGTTTATTTACAAAAGTGATATCCTAGAACCCTAACTTTAAACGTGAACAAAACACGACTTGGCTTGACTATGAAACAAAACTTAAACATGACACCAACAATACTCGACAAAGGACAATGGCAAACATGAGGGCTTAAATACATGACATGGGGGAACATAAACCAATGATCAAACATAAATCTAAACAAGATAATTAAACAATAAACTAATGAAAACAAGACACATGAATATGGAGGAAAAACGGGACATCACATGACTAGACAAGGAAGTTAACACATTTCATAATAAAAGGATCTGAAGACATGAACAGGTCTAACTTTTCAAAATAAAAGACACGAAAAACAGGAAACAACAGAATAAACATTACTGTGGCAGGGCGGAGGGCGGGGCCGGGTCGTGATCATACACACCCGGTCCCGTATTAGGCTAATCAAGCCTCTGAGGTATAAAGGTCGACTGCAGAGGATCGTGCGGGAGAGAGAGATCGTTTATGGACATGTCCGTCATGTTTGTGTTTATGTTGTCTTTTAAGTTTACTATTAAAATATGATTTACATCGTCAAGCCGGTTCTCGCCTCCTCCTCTCCATTGATCCCTTTACACTGGTGCCAAAACCCGGGAAGGAGGAGGGATACGCCGTAGTAGAGTCCTCACCACTACCGTCCACCCCAGCCGCGGTGTAAAGATCCCAACCAGTGTAAAGATCCCTTTACACTGGTGCCAAAACCCGGGAAGGAGGAGGGATACGCCGTAGTAGAGTCCTCGCCACTACCGTCCACCCCAGTCCACCCCAGAGCAGCCGCGGCCATCTGCCGGGAAACGAGGAGCCCAGCCGCCTGAAAGAGGATGATGGCCGCCGACCGCAAGGAGAGAAGGGGCTCCTAAATGACCGCCTGGAATGGTCAGTGCCGCTGCAAGGGGCGCAGGAGTCGCCTACCGGCCGCTGAAAGGCAGCAAGGTTTAAGACCGCCAACCACGAGCAGGGAGGGGCTCACTGGCGACCGCCTGGAGCGACAGAACCGATGCCAGGGGCGAGGGCGACCCCTTCTGTTCCCCGAGAACACGGCGGGGTGTTCCGTCCGCCAGGGGCTGGAGGACTGCCTCTGATCCGCCCAGAGAGGCGCGGCTGTCGTCCGATAGAGGGTGGAGGAGTGGCCGAGGAACAAGCTGCGGCGTATCGGAGAACTGGCGAGTAAGAGTTTTTTTTTTTTCATCTCTCTCTCTCTCCTCTCTGTCTCACTGTCGCTCTGCGTTTGCCTTTTCCCTCTTTTAAATTTTACAGTTTTTTGGGGGGTACTACACTGTTACAGGAAGTACCCCCCATTTTAATTATTTCTGTTTCCCTCCCCTACCCCTCCCTCGTCCAGGTAGATGGGGATGACCTGCCGGCAGACAGCACGCCCTCCCCCAGGGAAAGAGGGGGGGGATGTACGTCAGGCCGGTGGCTCCCCAGCCTGAGAGAACGAGGGAGGAATGTGGCAGGGCGGAGGGCGGGGCCGGGTCGTGATCATACACACCCGGTCCCGTATTAGGCTAATCAAGCCTCTGAGGTTTAAAGGTCGACTGCAGGGGATCGAGCGGGAGAGAGAGATCGTTAGCAGACATGTCCGTCGTGTGTGTTTATGTTGTCTTTTAAGTTTACTATTAAAATATGATTTACATCGTCAAGCCGGTTCTCGCCTCCTCCTTTCCATTGATCCCTTTACAATTACATATGGCATGAGGTCTTCTTTTTTCATAATGTCATTATAGTAAGATCTACCATGCTTTGTAAGCAGTGTTTTCACAATACCAAAATGTCAGTAGTTGGAACCAATACCAGTGAAATTTAATGATTTTCGGTACCAAAACTAATACTTACCTAACTGACTATATTAAAGTTGTTAATTAGCCACTGTTTTAAGTTCTCAAGTAATTATTCAAGACAACGAAACAGTCAGTATGTTGGAGAGAAAAAAAAACTTAAGACATGAAATTACAACATATAACCAGCAGATGGCTGCAGAGGTCAACTCATTTGCCTGATCTTATGACTAGTTATGCATTTAGATATATGTTTAGACATTATCAAAGACATAAATCATTATTTTTGTCAAAGTTTTGTATTTTGTTTGTTTGTTTGTTTTTGGTTTGAGGTGTTTTCAAGTGTCAGTTATTGCAATGATGTCACTTTATGTTACTGACTATGGTGTGACAAGATTTTAGCCCCCATCCCTAAGCATAAACTTTCTCACAGTGGAAAAGGTAAGATGAGTAATCTCAGACTTTGATCTGTGTGTGTGTGTGTGTGTGTGTGTGTGTGTGTGTGTGTGTGTGTGTGTGTGTGTGTGTGTGTGTGTGTGTGTGTGTGGTTTATGAGGACTTTTTTTAGGTTACAAACTGGCAATTACAAGGGTATTATGCTATAAATGTTGTTTATGAGGACATTTTTAGTGTCTCTATAATTCAAATCACTCAAAAACATACTAAACAACGTTTTATTGAAAATGTAAAAAATAAATTGTGAGGGTTAGATAAATAGGGGTAGGGTTAGAGGATAGAATATATAGTTTGTACAGTATAATAAAAATCATTGTGTCTATGGAGAGTCCTCACAATGATAGCTGCACCAACGTGTGTGTGTGTGTGTGTGTGTGTGTGTGTGTGTGTGTGTGTGTGTGTGTGTGTGTGTGTGTGTGTGTATGTGTGTGTGTGTGTGTGTGTGTGTGTCTCTGAACTTGAGAAAAGGGAAATTGAGAAATTGGCAGACAGAATTTGCATGTCCCTCCCCCGGACATACAGGTATAAAGGGAGGGAATCATGCGTCTGTCCATTCAGATTTTTTCTTTGGAGCCAAGCGGTTGTGTGATCAGCGAGCTGCAGTCACTTACTGTTCCACTCATCTCTATAGAGCATATGCTGTTGGATCTATGCCGCATATCAGCGGCTTTCTCCTTCTCTGCACGGCAGTGCAGCTTTGCCCCTTTGCGCTTCGACAGCGCTTCTAAAAGAGAATATTTCTTAAGAGTTTATTTTCTCTAAAAGAGCAATACACAGCGCCGTTGAACATCCTTTTCAGGACACGTCTTTATAAAATCTAGCCTTCACGGCTAGACGATTAGTTCCTTGGGTCCGGGCGCCGCTCACAGCCATGCCCCCCCACCCGGTTCCTTTCTTCCAGGAGGTGCATGATGAGCTGACGAGGTCATGGAGTGCACCTTTCACTGCCCGCAACCAACCTCCTCACTCATTCGCTCTCACTCCCCTCAACGGCGGGGCTGCCCACGGGTACTCGGCAGTCCCCCAGGTGGACAGAGCGGTTGCGATCATCCTGTGTCCCGAGAACGCCGCCACCTGGCCGAATCACTCGGTGCTCCCCTCCAAGGCCTGTAGGATGACATCATCACTGACCTCCAAAGCCTTTTTGCTCCAAAGGCAGCCCTTGCCCCACTAAGGGAAGTGGGCATCCGCATACTCAATCTGGATGACTGGCTCATCCTAGCCCACTCTTGAGTTACTGTGCACCCACAGGTTCCAGGTGCTCAAGCACCTCAGCTGTCAAGGGCTTCAGGTCAACTGGGAAAAGAGCAAGCTCATCCTGGTTACACAGGCACGTATCTGCATTAGCGTGAGTGCTCTCACACAGCATAAGCACACACACGGAAAGAAGCCACCTGGGCAGAATTCCTGAAATGTAGGATGGCAGGGGATGAGTCATACATATATTTATGAGGAAAGTGATGCCTGATTGAGCGTAGGAACTATATCCCAACACTAACCCTACACCTAACGTTATTTAATCAGGCCTAGCTTTGCTCATAAATATGAGTCTTCCCCCACAATCCTACATATGGAAATCCATGCGTGGAGGAGACAAAATGATGGAGTAAAAAGTGATCATTAAGAATCTCGTTATTTGTGATGTTTCTCTCTCTACTCCCTTTCCGTTTGGCCTGATAACGTGATCGGCCAGTTGTTGTCTAGCAATCGACTGGTCGATTGCAATCAATATAATGAGCAACCTGTATTAGGGGGTCCTTGAGTTGGCTTAGAGTCTGGGTGGGTCAGAAACTCCTGCATTAGGGGTGTAAAAATACACTGATGAATTAATCTGACAAAGAAAATTAAATGCATCAATAACAGAATTGAATACTCGAATATAGTATCACGGCCATGCTTATATTCAGACCAACAGCGTGATTGTAAGTGATGTTGCTTTAATACGACAGTTCTATAAATAAGAAGTTATTATTGTGTAACTTACATTTTAGGCACAAAAAAGCCAATTACCTTTTGTAATTACATTTTTACCTTTATCTGCTACGTTAACTATTTTAATTTCAAACGAAGCCAAAGCAGGATCAACTTTTGTATAATGTTTTTTTAAATGTCATGGGAAACAAAAATATACTAGTGGATTTTGGCATTATGCATTCAATTATTATCAATATACAATTATGGACGGATTATCAGATAAGATCTATTTTAATAATCAAATTTAATCAAACCTTCAAATTTATGATTTTGTGATTCATCAAATCATTCAGTAAATAATCGAATCAAACTGTTGTCAGAGCAAATATTTACACACATAGTATTTATTATATAATTAAAAGACTAAACTGTAATGGTTGTAAATGATTGTGTAGTATTGATGATGCATGTTGAGCTGGAAGTGAAATTCATGCCTGTGTTCTTTGGCAGCTGTTGGACGTGGTCCGTTGAGGGAGGAGTCTGCCGGCAGGGGTCCGTGGTGTGCCTGCACGCGTCCCAGAGAGTGCTGTCGGGCTGCAGCAGATGTGGCTGAGGCTGGAGGCCGGTATGCTCGGTCCAGAGACTGAGTCTGTGTGGGGCCCGAGTCTTTCCCATCAACCCCAGCACCAGCTGCCTCTTGTGGATTGTTTGGACTGGCTGGGTACGAGTGCTCATCTGACATGCCAGACCTGGATTCCATCAAACAACACAAAATATGCACATGCAAAATTTGGAGACTCTGTCTATACTGCACATAAACTTGTATATGTAAAAGAAGAGGGCAGTGCAACACTCATGATTGAGAGAAATCTTAAAGTGATAGTACACCCAAAGTGAAAATGTACCATACAGCATACAGGTCACATCACCTACCTATCAGGTGAGAGAGACCCCTCCGAGGACATGCCGTGGTAAGGAGATGGTGTTAGTCGAGTGTCCGGGCGGAACTCCTTGTCGTATGCCATCATATTCCACTCCTGGCGTCGGTTCCGAGCTTTACGGACTTTTTTGACCTCCCGAGTGGGATCCTCCACATGTTTTTGCTCTTGCTGAGGCAGAAACAAAGATGTTTCTATAAGCTGGAGTAATATATAACTTTGCTAAGGTAATAGGTTAGGTTTGTGAATGCATGAATGACCTTAATGTTAGTTCACCCAAAAATTTTAAATCTCTCATCATTTATCAACCTCATGCCATCCTGGATATGTATGACTTCTTTCTTCTGCTGAACACAAATTATGTTATTTATAAGAATAACTCAACTCTGTAGTTGAGTGAAGCCGTTACAACACGTTACATCAGCCTGGATTTCATCTGTTCGGAGCGGATCGCATTGCGGAGATAACAGGGAGAACAAAAGGCGGTGGAACATGCTTTTACATCAGTGGAAGTTGGTATACAGATGTAATAACGTTAAAGAAGATGTGCTGTCCTAATTTGGAAGTGCTCTATATCAACTGTAATCCTTTCTACTCACTGCGGGAGTTTTCCTAATTTATTCTGGTGAGCGCAGCAGTGCAACAGCTGGCTGATCAGATCACAGACACTGAACGACAATACCCGGACCCGATTATTATTATTCTTTGTGATTTTAACAGAGCCAATCTCCCCGGGAACTGCCAAAATACAGACAGCACATTACATGCCCCACAAGAGACAGAACTATACTGGATCACATCAACATTAAAGGATCCATATTGCTCTGTCCCTAGAGCAGCTTTGGGACTCTCTGATCACTGTCTGGTTCATCTTCTTCCAACCTACAGGCAGAAACTTAAATCAGCTAAACCAGTAGTAAAGACTGTACAAAGATGGACCAATGAAGAAGAGCTGGAACTATAAGCCTGCTTTGACTGCACTTATTGGAGTGTTTTTGAAGCTGCAGACACCAATCTGGACAAGCTCACAGATACTGTAACATCCTATTACAGTTTCTGTGAGGATATGTGCATTCCTTCTAGGACTTATTTAGCGTTCAACAAGGAAAAAACATGATTTACAGCAAAACTAAGGCAGCTTTGTTAGGCAAAATGGGATGCTTACAGGAGTATGGATAAAATCTTGTACAATCAGGCCAGAAACACACTGACAAATAAATGTCACTGTCTTTTAGCCACTGAGTGGCTAAAAGAAGCTACTCTGAGAAGCTGAAAAAATTGTTTTCAGCCAATGATCCTGAATCAGTGTGGAGAGGCCTGACAGACATTACTAACTACAAGACACCATCCCCCAACACTGCAGGGAATCAAGAACTGGCTGGCGACCTGAATGTGTTTTACTATAGATTTAAAACCCAGTCTATCACCCCACACCCGCTCTGGGCTTCACTTCACACAACCATCAACACCTCCTGCCACCACCCTCCTCCTGCAACTCAACCTGCACTTAAGATCAGTGAAGAGGATGTATGCTGGGTCTTCCGGAAACAAATGACAAGGAAAGCACAGGGTTCAGATGGGGTTTCACCCACTTGTCTAAAATCCTGTGCTGACCAGCTGGCCCCCATCTTCACACAGATCTTCAACAGATCACTGCAGTGTGAAGTTCCCTGATGTTTCAAACACTCCACCATCATCCCTGTCCCAAAGAAACCCAAAATCACAGGACATATTGACTACAGACCTGTCGCTCTTACATCTGTGTTCATTAAGTCATTTGAGAGAATGGTGGTGGCCCACCTGAAGGACAACACTGGACCCTTTCTGGATCCCCTTCTATTTGCTTATCAAGCAAACATGTCTGTGGATGCTGCAGTCAACATGGGATTGCATCATGTCCTACAACATCTGTACAGACCAGGGACATATGCAAGAATCATTTTGTGGACTTCAGTTTGGCTTTCAACACTATCATCCCAGCTATTCTCTGGACTAAATTAAACCAAATCTCTGTTCCCACCTCTATCTGTCAGTGGATCACCAGCTTTCTAACAGATAGGCTGCAGTTAGTGAGACTATGGAAATTCACTTCCAGCACCTGCACAATAAGCACTGGTGCCCCCAAGGGATGTGTGCTCTGCCCACTACTCTTCTCCCTGTACACAAACGTCTGCACCACCAAGGACCCCTCTGTCAAGCTCCTGAAGTTTGCAGACAACACTAATGTCATCGGCCTCGTCCAGGATGACTTCATACATAAGGGAGGTTGAACAGCTGGCTGTCTGGTGCAGTCAAAACAACCTGGAGCTGAACACGCTCAAAACACTGGAAATGATAGTGGACTTTAGGAGGAACACCCCAACTTTGACCCCGTTCACTATTCTGAACAGCATTGTGGCAACAGTGGAGTCATTCAGGTTCCTGGGCTCTACCAGCAAACAGGACCTGAAGTGGGACATACACATAAACTCCATTATGAAGAAGGCTGAGCCAGAGGTTGTACTTCCTTCGCCAGTTGAGTTAAAACGGCCACAGGTGCTGCTTATCTACTCTGCAGTCATTGAGTGTCCTCTGCACTTCAGAAAACTACAAAGGATAATTTGGACTGCTGAGCGGATTATTGGTTGCCACCTACCCTCCCTTCAAGAACTGTTCACTTCCAGAGTAAGGAAAAAGGCTGGAAAAATCACTCTGGAACCCACTCACCTTGCCCACTACCTTTTTGAACAGCTGCCTTCTGGCCGGCGCTACAGAGCACTGAACACCAGAACCGTCAGGCACAAGAACAGTTTTTTCCCTCAGGATATCCATCTCATGAACAGTTAAAACTGCCCCCATTGAGCAATAACTATGTGCAATAAACAGCGTAGTCTATTTATATTTATCCAACATATCCTACCTCTTCTGCCATTACATTCTCTTGCACTATCTGTATATAACAGATTTGTATTTGTACATACACACACACACACACACACACACACACACACACACACACACACACATACACATACATATACATATATATATATATATATATATATATATATATACAATTTTTGGACTTATTGTATATTTCTCTATATACTTATATTTTCTATTCACTTTTATAAAAAAAAAATATTATCTCTGTCTTGTTGTTGTATTGTTTGTGCACTAAAAGCTTCTGTCACCAAGACAAATTCTTGTATGTGTAAGCATACTTAGCAATAAAGCTCATTCTGATTCTAATAAAGGTAGAATAAAAGTAATCCATAGGACTCTCTTCAGAAGCTATATGATAGGTATACACGAGAAACAGATCAATATTTAAGTCTTTTTTTTACTATAAATTCTTCTCCCTGCCCAATAAATGTCAATATGCATGGAGAATGTAAATCGCCAAAAACAAAAGAAGAATGTGAAAGTGAAAGTGGAGATTTATAGTAAAAATATTATAGGTATAAGTAAATATTTATCTGTTTCTCACATATCATATATCTTCTGAAGACATGGCTTTAACGAGTCATATGGATTACTTTTATGCTGCTTTTTTGAGTTTCAAAGTTCTGGCCACCATTCAATTGCAATGAATGAACCTACAGAGCTTAAATATACATCTGGGATGGCATGAGGGTGAGTATATCATAGATAATATTAATTTTTTGGTTGAACTATTCCTTTAAGAAAGTTACATCATGTTTATTCCATGTCAAATGAACCGAATTTCAGAAACTTCCCTGGGCTAATATTTTGATTTCATACATACTTTTTCTGAAGAAAGATTTCTTTCAATATTTCTATTTCTTTATAAATGATGATGAAATCCAAAAAAATAATTTAGTGTAATCCAGTCTTTGTAGAGGAGGGTCCAAATAGCTACAGGTCAAACAAATCACCTTAGACAGGTTGCAGGCAGCATTGTTATTTGATTTTTACACAGAGAGATATGTCTGTTAATAAAATCAGTTGACTACAGCTCCCCTTGTTGGACTATATGCCCGTGGTTTAAGTCCAAAAATGGGATTTGTGTCCAATAATTTGTGTTCTTTTAGTTGGAGTACCTATGAGTATTAAATATTTATCTTTATATACTTTCAAATTCTGGTTCAAAGCAAACCTTCCTTTTTATATGTTAATGCTTTAGGGCTCTTTATGGTTAAATTCCAGAGCTCTCAATCAGCTTCATCTGAAAATTTTTCAATTTGACCCATTTTCAATGCGAAAAGCAAATGTGGACCACATAGGATGGAGCTAGTTTTTCTTGTCCAAAGTTCTGAAATACAAATAATATTGAATCTAGAAATGTACTTTTATTTATTCACTTAAAAACACTACAATGTCAAAATCTCAAATTTCAATCCATAAATCCATTCCAAAAACCAAAGCAATTTTATCCTGTATAAATAAAGTTATATAGACATTTCTTTGGGTCAACCCTTAACACTTTAGGTAACTAGGCAAATAAAAAATAAAAAATCTAGTTTTTGCAATTTAGTTTTTCTTTATTCTTTTCCTTTGTTTTACATTATTCAAAAGAGAAAGTTTGATGAATATTAAATATATGGTACGAGGCCCCGGGTCACTAAAAACCCAAGGTATGCATTAAATGCTAAATGACAATTAATCTGTTTCTATGATTCTTTTTGTTTGACTTCACTTCTCTATGACTGGCACTCTGTAACTCCACCTATGTCCACCCATACACACACACAGAAACACACAAACCTTCTGCCTTCGTTTCTCTTTCCTCTTGTTTTCTGTGGCTTGCAGCATCTTTTCCTTCCAGAGGTTGAAGAAGTAGGAGGGATCTGTGTAGAATTTGAGCCCGTCTTTTTTGTCATCCCTGTAAAACAAAAAAAAAACAGAACGCAAACTTTGAAAAGGTCTCTGATGGCTACAAGAAGTCTAACTAAGACCAAGTGAGTCTGTGAATGCAGCCAAGGCAGGTATATTCACCTGTAGGGTGTTAGGATGTTTAGAGGGGGTGGTTTGTCACAGCGATGGTACACTTCCATGACAGGGTTCGGTATGGAGTTTCTAGACACCACCTGCTGGTCCTGGATAGTGGAGCTCTTGAAAGCCTTCCGCATGTTGATGTCCTGTAGGGACACTGTAGCGCAAACACACACAATTACACTCTGTTTTTACTAGGGTTTATCATTAATTAAATATGTTTAACAGCATTATTTTTTTAGCATTCTGCTGCCATTAAGAACATGTCCTCTTTCTAAAACCCGCCCTCCAAAAACATGGTAGCAAACCCGATGTCAACAAACTCAAACAAGCAAAACGATTGACAGCCTTTCAAGGGATAGTTCACCCATAGTTCATCCATACAATGAAAATAATAATACTTGTATAAATATATATAAAAATCATTGTTTATAAATTAGTTTTTTTAACAGGATTGGGTGTAATCTGAGTACAAAAACCAATCAGGCCGAACGGTTCTGAACACTGCAAGGAACGGTTCCAGTAGCATTTCCACTTGAGCATGTTTCGGAATGGCGAATATATCATTATATTACTTGTATTTTGTCATTAATAAGTTTCACATTTCTGTGTGTACCGGTCCGGTAACATGCACAACCCCCTATGGAAGTATATTAATGACAAATGTCTTCAAGCACACTGAATTGCACTAATTAAAAATAAATACATTTCAAAATACTTCCATAAACCCCTCAGCAAATGATAGTAAACCTCTCACCTTTTGCTATTTCCTTTCCTTTTTGAGATATGGGACTAGTCTTTCCTGTGCTTTAGCAGAATAAACAGTGACAAAAGCAAAGTGGTCCTAAATACTGGAATTGTCACGTTCCTGTTTTGTCTGCCCTATGTTCTCTGTTTCACCCATCACGTTTATGTCATGTTTCCGTGTTGTCTGCTCTGTGTTTTCCGTTTCACCCGTCACCGATCCCGTTCCATGTCACGTTTTCCCTGTTGTCCGCCCTGAGTCTCACTGTCCGTGTGTAAACCTACAATTCCCACAATTCCTGGCCTCTCTCACTGCCTGCACTCTTCATTGTTCTCACCTGTGTCTCGTTTAGTCTTCATTGTGTTTGTGTATTTAATCCTGTTTGTTTCTCCTTTCCCCTGTCGGTCTTTGATGTATGTGGACGTCTGTTGTCTGTGCTCTTTGTCTTTGTTTTCTCCCGTGGAACCCTTTGTATGCCCTCCGTGTTTTGTTTTACCTTTTTCCCATCGTGGATGTTTTCTTTGTTCGTGTTTTATCTTGTTATTCAATAAAAAGCTTCCGCTGCAAATAGATCCTCGTCCCGTGCCTACCTTCACCGTCATTCGTGACAGGAATATGCTATCATCCTCTTAAAGCACACTCGCTCCAATGTTTTCCTCTTACACCATCGCCAACTGACAAATATGTTATGTACTTTTAAGCACCACAGTGAAACCGTAACCTTGCCAACTGACAGTTTTTGAAACAGTGTTTTTGAAAGTAACTTAAAAGTAAAGTAATTTGTTTTATGATTACTCTTCAAATGAAGTAATCAGTAATCTTATTTTAGAAAAGAAATACGTAATTTGTAGTGTATGAATTTCTTTAAGTAATTTACTCAGAACTGCTCACTGTTGTATTGACAAATAAGTCATTTACAAATGCCTTATAAACAGTCTTGACGGCTCCTGTTTCACTCTCTGTTCAAGCTGAAAAGCCAAAAAACCTGCCTGGACTCATGAAATTTATGTGGATATTGCTATGTTTATGCAATTCGTAATTTACGTGGTGTATTACACGTTTGGATGTATTTTGAAAGTGAAATGTCCTGCTGAGTGCGCCAAAACACAGTGAAATGAAGTTGTTTTCAGATGAGCTTTTGAAGGTGGATTTGGAGGTTTAATGAGTAAAACAATACATTCCTTAAAATAAACTTTACCCTAAACCTAACCAATAGTGTTTTAAAATATAAATGAGACAATAAAAAAGACAACCTAACTCAACCAACGGCTAAACTCTAACGATAGTGTTTTAAAATGCATAAGCGAAATCAAAAGCACATTTTTTGAAGCAAGCACATCTTTCCATGTCGCTTCCACTACACTGTGGTTTCATGTTTCAGCTTGCGTTCTTGAACCCCAGTCTACTGAGTTCAAAGTCCAGTGCCTCTCCATGTGAGCTACCATGCAAGCTAGTCACAGATGATTAAGTGCATATAAGTAGGAGGGTATATAATAAAAGCGTAAAACATTTGTAATTTTTCAAACAATGTATTAGTGTAAAAGTGTGTTGATATCATAACAGAGCAGTGTATGAGTATTAGAGAGAAAAAGAAGTGTTAATAAAATCCTAATTAGCTTTTGAAATTATGATATGTGTGAATGTGAATAAAACACAGTTGATGTAGCGGCTCTAAGTTAGTTTTGCAAAAATTTATTTAGAATTATGTTTTCACTATGACACCAGGTTGCAAAGAACTTATGGTATGTAAGTTTCACATTTTTATGGCAGCATCTAGTGGTTATTTGTGAAAAAAGTGGTTTCAATGTTTATATCGATCTATTTAAAATGGCAGCGGACTTTCGGTGTATTTTCATATATGCAGCCTGCTTAGTCATTATAAAGATCTCCTTATTTTACATTACAAGCTATGATGATATCATCTTCATGAGACCCAGCAAAAAGGATTTACAATTTCCCTTATTTAAATGTCAATATAGTGTTTGGTGCATAAAATACATATGATAAAAATTGTTTATTGAGAAAATAAATTTTATTCATATTGTATTCTATGTGCTAAATTGATAAATTTCAGTCCATATTCATATACCATGGAGAGGAAGTTGTCATGGCCAAACTCTGAAACATTTGGAACCTCTGAAAAAAGTAGACGGAATCGTTGTGCTCAAACAAGTCTTATAACTACAGGTGTGTAGAGACAAAAAAGAAAGACCCAGAATCCACAAGAGAAGTCGTCAACACACTGAATGAAAAACAGACTAAAAAAAGTCGTAATTGGACAGTGTAAGTTAAAAACAGACCAGCGAACAAACGTTTCAGTCCATAGATTTCTTCAGTGCTCACCATACAAACAACAACTCATCCCTTTTGTAGATTAGAGATTGAGACCAGCTGAGCTTAATGAGGAAACTCTTAAGGAAGCAAGACGGAATTACAGAGACTTCAACAAATTTTCAACAAAATAAAAAAAAAGAAACAAAACAAACAATTCCACAAGACATTAAACAAACATTTCCACAAGAAATTAAATCAGGGAAAAGAACCAAGGTCCATCTCCCCATTTATTAATTCTCTTGTGGATTTTGTATCTCTGAAAAGCCCAGAGAGTCCTCTGATAATACCCAAAGATTTTCCACTGTAGCATGTATGGGCCAAAACTAATTTAAGTAATAAATGTCCAACACTAAAATTAATTGCTGGACCTCAGGAGGATAATGATCTTTAAAGCCTTATGTATCAAACGTGATACAATAATAATAAAAAAAATATTAATTTTTCTTTCTTTTTTTTTTTTTTTTACGATTTCGATTTTTAGTTTACTAAAATCAGTTTTATGTCAAAAATTTTGAATTTCCTGATAATTCTTTCATATGTTCGGCTTTACAGTGTTAATTCATTAAATTAAAGTACATTACCTGAGTTACACATATTTCTATAATAATATTATTTCTGTATAATACATTTAAAAAAAATTATATTCATTTGTTTGCAATTCTGGGACAACTGAAGGGTGTGTGACAATGAACGAGGAGACATTATTTTGAGATATTATTAACTTGTTTAGTGGGGAAAAAACTTTTCTGTGAAAAATGTTTTAGAAGTGATTTAGTTAAACTTAAAAAGTAAACAGAAATCTCAGTAGTTTACCCAACACTGATTATAAATCATATATATATGCTGTTATAACAACATGCATAAAAACAGGAACTTTCATTCAATACTTGCCTAATATGAGAATTTTTACATTAATTATATAATCCTTAAAAACAATTATTTATAATACTTTTAATCAAAAACATATAATGCCCAAATTCATGACTTTTGTGAACAATGTAGCAAAAATATACTATTATAGTGAGAGACGAAGTGATGATGTAATTTTGCTACAGTCTGCTCTGTGTTTATATTAATTACTGTAAAGTCTTGACTCACTTGTGTTGTCACTTTCTTTACCTAGTCCTGGTTACTAAAGTCTTCTGCAAAAACACTTTTCAGATCTTTATGTCATTAAACCATACTAAACTATTATGTACATGTTTCTAACATTGCCAACTCCTTATTAAATGTTTTACAGCTGGTCACTTTATATTAATGTACATTTTCAAAGGTTACTAATGTTAAACAAGTGTTACTACGCATTTATAATGTGAGGTAAAATGGCTCACTATTTGGCAGGAATTGCATAAAAGTCACCCTATTTATGTGTGTTGTCATGACAGCACATCAAGGACTTGTAATGCATTTGTAAATGAATTATTAGTCATGAATAACCCCCTTCATAATCCCTTAACAAAGGAAAAATAATGTAAAGTCGTACTATAAAAATGAATGGTGACTGAGACATTCTGCCTAACATCTTCTTTTGTGTTCCACAGAAGACAGAAAATCATACAGGTCTGGAACAACATGATGGTGAATAAATGATGATAGAATTATTTTTTTTTAGTGAACTATCCCTTTAAGTCTTAACCTCAGTTTTAGCACCATCTTGTAGAATCAACGGAAGTGCATTCTCCACAAACTGCCACCCCATTAATTAAGTTCCCTTTTCAATTTCTTCTTATTCAGCCCTACTGTGTTCTAAAAAACAGCGAGTGTCTAGACATCACATCTGCTTATTACTGCAGCTGCAGATTTGAGCCCCTGCTGCTCAGCACAAAATAAAGTCATTACACAGACTTCTGCATTTTACATGCTTACATTATTGAGTCCCTGTGCTAGTATGCAGTGCTTTTAACAGCCCTGTGTTCGTACTTTGTTGAATATACGGGCTGTGTCACACAGAATCAGGTCAGCAGTGGGCGCGTGTTTTCATATGCATATTAATTCTCACGTACCCTCTTCCACGGTGGAGTCCAGTTGTGTGACCTTCACTGCCAGCAGGTCAACACGCTCTTGTAAGCTGTTCATGCGTATGTAGAAGCTGTTGGCCTCATTAAACAGCTCCCCAAAGATGTCCTCTGCATGCCGACCTGAACAAATTAACACAAAGAGTTGTAGCACTAGGATGAACTGATCGTTTTTCAAACAATCATGTACAAGCTCATCTTTAATTCACCCCAAAATTCTGACATCTTTTACTAACCTTCATGCATTTCCAAACCTGCATGACTTTCTTTATTTTGATAACTGTCATTTGTCATCTGTTTACCATGCACCTTTCCATTACAATGAATCTGCACTGAAGCTTTCAAGCTTCAAAAAGTATTCAAAAGCACCATAAACGTATCGTAAAATAGTCCATATAACTCATATGCAATATTCTACGTTGGGAACACTTTATAACAACTATGTAGTATTTGTAAGCCATTAGTTTATAGTTAATTGATCATTTATAAATGATTGTTCAAACAGTTTAAAACTGGTATAGGCTATATAAAAATAGTATGTTTTTCATTCATATGTAGAAAATAATTTATTTAGTAGAAAATACTGTAGAAAATAATTTATTATTGGTTAATAAGTTTACATTTAAACAGTTTGATCATCTTTATTCACTCTTATTTAACAACTTGTTAACCATACCTAACTAATGTACCTTAATAAGAGTTTATGCAAACCAGTGGTGAAGAAGTGTTTATGAGAACATTAAGATACATAAATTCTTAGTTAATACATTTATATATGTAATTTTATCTATTATTACATTCAAACTATTTATCTTATTATTAATTAATGCTTAATAAAGGTAATAATAAAGCCCTGACTAATTGTATTTTGTGTGACCTAATATAAAGTGAGAACTATAAATGCCTAATTAAACATTTATTAATGATCCATTCCTCTTAAAAGTTGTTTACTAAGGATGAAATCTGTTTATAAATGATCAATCTGTTTATATTATCAATTCAATATCAATCTACTTATATATAATCTGAATAAATAAATCATATGCTACAGTAAATATAAATGAATAACATACAATTTGTATCAACTCTATCAATGTATTTACAGTGTAGGAATGATTAATAAATAACAAATTAACGAATACTTTAAATACTTTATACCATGTAGTTATTATAAAGTGTTACCTCCAAGTCTTCTGAAACTGAAACTGAAAAATAATAATAATATTTAAATAAAGTCACATGGTTTGGAATGACGTAAAAGTGAGAAAATGATGAAAGACTTTTAATTTTTGGATTAAATCTTTTTTTAATTGTAATATATTTTAGACTTCTTATCAAACACTGAATCTTTGAAAAGTCCAATAAAGTCTACTTACATGACAGTCAGTTGGTGTAAATCAGTGAGAAAAGTTTAACTTACTGAGCCCTCCCAGTTGTTTAATAATGGCTGCCAGTGTGCTGTTGGTGACGCACTCCAGCTCATTGGTCACCCTGTCAGGCAGAGCTCCTCTGCACAGGTGCCTGGGCTCAATGGTCCTCTTCACAAGAGGCATGACTGTCCTCAACTATGGTACACACTCACCTATCAGGAGATAACAGGGTGTTTTACATAGCGATTTTAAATGGGGCATTCAAAAAAGAATACTAATCAGAGTGAGGATGTAAATATATTATTAAAATGTATGAAATGTATGGGATTTTCACAACAGCAAGAGCAAATGAATAGGTGATATATTTAACTTCTTATACATAAACTCAGCAAAAAAAGATACGTCCTCTCACTTTCAACTGCTTGAAAAAACATATTTGCCAGTTCTTGCTGTGAGATGTTACCCCAATCTTCCACCAAGGCACTTGCAATTTCCTGGACATTTCTGGGAGGAAATGGCCCTAACACTAACCCTCACCCTCCAATCCAAGAGGTCCCAGATATGCTCAATGGGATTGAGATCTGGGCCATAGCAGAACATTGACATTCCTGTCTCGCAGGAAATCACACATAAAAAAGAGCAGTATGGCAGGTGGCATTGTCATGCTGGAGGGTCATGTCAGAATGAGCTTGCAAGAAGGGTACAACATGAGGGAGGAGGATGTCTTCCCTGTATGCACAGCGTTGCGATTGCCTGCAATGACAACAAGCTCAGTCTGATTATGCTGTGACACACTGCATGTGACACAACGCCTCCATTGATCCTGCTCCAGAGTACAGGCCTCGGTGTAACGTTAATTCCTTTGACGATAAATACGATAAATATCACCCCCTGGTGAGACAAAACCATGACTTGTCAGTGAAGAGCACTTTTTGCCAATCCTGTCTGGTCCAGCAAAAGTGGGTTTGTGCCCATATGCGATGTTGTTGCCGGTGATGTCTGGTAAGGGCCTACCTTACAACAGACCTACAAGCCCTCAGTCCAGCTTCTCTAAGCCTATTGTGGTCATTCTGAGCACTGATGTAGGGATTGTGAGTTTCTAGTCGCCAAATCAGAGAACTGCTCAAATAAGTTTGCTCTTCAGAAACAAGAAAGAAAGCCAAAGGAAAATAGCAGATAATAACAGTATATACAGTTGAGAAGATAAGTTTAGATTTCCCTTTTGTCTCATTAATGTTCACACCCCTTTCATAATTTATACAAATATAAGAGATGAAAGATTTATTTATTTAGTACTGCCCTTCAGAATCTACATTACAGTTATTTACAGAAAGTATAGTATGCATATAGAAGTTTGTTGTCTTCTTGAACATCAATGAATATTTGCACCTTGTGTAATAGTTGTGTACAAGTCCCTCAGTTGTCTTAAGTGTAAATAGCTGGATCTCATATATATATAATTTAATTGCCTTAGTCGTTTACTGCAACAGATGGCCCAGACACAGAGACTGCAAGAGTGTAAATTGAATGAAATCCCAGATGCAGTTTATTGTGCTACTCCAATCCCAATCAATAATGACCAGAAGAAAAAGAAAATATAAATTATAATTATAAAGCCTGAAATACACATGGAACTCTTATTTTGAAATGTCTGCGCTCCCAGTTGTGAGCTAACTGACGGATGATCCGCTGAGAATGTGACTGCTGAGCTCACACCCTCAGTCCTTTTCGAGTGATTCACGAATAAGACCCAGTTCAAAAGAGTCATTTGTTCGACTCATTTGTTCGTTTGTTGTTGCGTGTTGTCCAGCGAGCTCGTCAGAAACAGAACGGGTGATAAGCAGTGCAAGACACACTGATGGTGCGTACTCTAAAGTTGTATTCAATAACTCACAAGATGATACTGCATATGACACACACAACCCGACTGTCGCCAATGGTGTCTAGATTTTAAATGATTGTTGCAATCAATTATTATTGGTCGCATTTGTGACCATTTAATCGAGTCTGGAGCACTACATGCAATGCTGTCTTTAAATCAATTGTGAAGTGCTACAGGAAAAAAACAGACCCAACACCAGAGTCTGACCTGGAGATGATTAGAAATGCACCTGCAGTTAAACACTCATAAGGCATGTAATAAAGTTAAGGAAACCTGGACCTATCAAAGATGTGTGTATGTGATGCTGGCATACATTATAATCCAGAAACAAAAAAATCATATCCCAAGAGAATAAAGACATTCCACCAAATTGAAATAGGAGGTCAAACATCACACTTGGCTGAACCTGGAGGGCAGGATATGTGTGTGTGTGTGTGTGTGTGTGTGTGTGCGTGCTCACATGGTCATCAAGTTCATGCTCAGCTCATCAGAATAATAATGTCACTATCTAGCATTTTGCATTCACCATTCAAGCTTAATATATCCTGGCGTGCCTATACTACACTTTTCACTAGAATGTATTTCTAATGCTCAAATAAATATAATTTAGATAAACATAGACACAATTGTAGCATCTAAATAAAGCAAAACTTAATCTGTAATTGCAGTGTAAGGCAGGGTGCCAATGTGTTTGCATTCAAAGGCAAAGAGCAAATGTACGATCTTTGAGAAAATCAACAAACTAACTTTCTCGCAATTAGCAACTCTTCCTGAGGCACCACACCACACCCCACTGAGCGGAGACTGCAAATTCACACCTCATTGTTGCCCTTCCACATCTGTCCCATTCTCTCCTCTCTCCCCTCACCCATTCCTCTTCAGCTCAGAATCACCTAAGATCTGTATGTAACAAAAGTCTATATCTGATGTATACAAATAATGTAACTAGTGTAACATGTTTGGAACCATTTAAAATTTCTCAGTGCGTCTGGTATAGTGCTCTTATTCCCAGGTTTGTAAACTTAATGACAACAAAGTTATAAGGTCTTTGCCAAATGCTGTATAATTCTGGAGGTCTGTCCCCATTCTGTATGCCTGTATGTTAATGAGGTATGTCCCCAGGACTTCCAAACCTAACCACTCCCAAAATCCCCTTTGTCCATGGTTTGGGTATTTAAGGAGGTGTGACACATTGCTCAGGGTTCTCTGTAGTCAGAGGAGCCCACACAGTTTACTGTGTGTAATTTATATCAGGTGATTGCAATTCGAATTTCTTATGTTTTGATAAAATGTCTAACTTTGACTTATCACTGTCTAATTGGAATTGATGAATTGATTATGTTACCTGGTCAATAACTTGTCAACATTTGATTTGATTCTGACTGACTCTGACATTGTGTTTCCCAAACAGATTAAACGATTCGTATATTACCGCAAGTCTGCGTCAGATTAGTGATGACTAATATTTGGCATCGATTCAAATGTACTTGGTTTGCAAAGACAAAAAGGGAATTTCCGTTTAGAACAGCAAACGCTGCTTGACCAATCTAAATTCGGGTGTCTTACCTCTGTTTTAATTTGATGTTTCTCCAGATAACTGTACGTGGGAAACCACGCATGGCCAATCCAAAGCTATTATAAGAGAAGTTATGTTGGTCAACTTACATCTGTAATAGTGGCCGTGACCTCTACTGAAGAAAACGTTAAGTTACATTCAAGTGTTTGCAATTCCATGGGGCTATACTGAAGTATCTTTGATTGTGTATACGTGAACGTGACCGATCTCAGGTATATAGCAATTACCTCTGTTTGATGATCAAATACTGGCCGCTTGTGATCGTGAGACCCGCGGTGTAGAGAAAAACACGCAAGGACCTCAAAGCGACATAGTTTCTTAATCTAAACGGGTAAAAAATAAATAAAGGAGTTAAAAGAATAATCAAACATTCGCTCACTTTTAATGATGCTCAGATATCATTAAAAACCTTTTTCATTTATGGAGTCAGATGAAATAACGAGGTAATACATAAGAGAAAATGTATTTCATTTAATATTGTTGAGTTGCGTAACAAGAAAGACAGTAACGCGCAGAGACCTTCACCCATATTATTGGAGACCGTCATTGGACCGATAAACGGGCTTACAGCAGCATTGTCATTATCATCGAATGGCAGATTTGTCAAAAGAAAGACAGTCATATGTGACAATCTTGCATACAGAACATATACTGTAGGCCTATATTACAAATATATTACAAAATGTACAAGAGGGGCAAAGATATAAGGATAGAATATAGATAGAATATTAATTCTGAGAGACGAGCGTCTCCGTGTTAGAGTGTGCATCAGCCGGCGGAACTTTAAATCTCGACTCCCGCTCAGATTGTGTCTCTTCCACGACTGGTTGAAGCAGCTCTGACCGCATATATATATATATATATATATATATATATATATATATATATATATATATATATATCTCACTGTAACTGAAAATGTATTTGGTAAGAAGTACAAACGTTTTAAAAAAATGTCAGTGTATAATATATATATATATAAACACACATATACAGTGGATATAAAAAGTCAACATACCCCGTTTAAAACAGCAGGTTATTGTGATGTAAAAAATGAAACAAAGATAAATCATAGCATTTTTGCACCTTTATGTAAAAATTACAACCTATGTTATGCCACTGAAAACCAAAGTGACACATTTTAGAGAATTTAAAATAAAATAAAAAAACAGAATAACCTATCTCCATAAGTGTACACATCCCTGAACTAATACTTAGTTGAAGCACACTTTGATTTTATTACAGCACTCAGTCTGTGAGTCTATTAGTTTGGCACATCTTGACTGGTACTTGGAGCTATTCATGATTTCCTACACCTTCACTAAAACCCAGTTCCAGCTGAAGAAAAGCAGCCCCAATGCATGATTCTGCCACCACCATGCTTCACAGTGGGTATGGTGTTCTTTTGCTGATGTGCTGTGTTGTTTTTAGGCCAAACATACCTTTAACAATTTTGAGCAAAAAGTTCAATCTTGGTCTCATCAGACCATAACACATTTTTCCACATAGTTTTGGGAGACTGGATATAGGTTTTTGCCAGGCTTGGATATATGTTTTTCTCAGAAAAGGCTTGGTCTTGTCACCCTGCCCCATATTCCAGACAGATGAAGAATACGGAAGTTAGTTGTCACATGTAGGGAGCAACCAGTACTTGCCAGAAAGAGCTGCAGCTCCTTTAATGTTGCTGTAGGCCTCTTGACAGCTTCCCTGACTAATTTTCTCTTTGTATTCTCATCAATTTGGAGGGATGTCCTGTTCTTGATAATGTCACTGTTGTGCCATACTTTCGACTCTTTTTGATGACTGTCTTCACTGTGTTCCATGGAATATCTAATGCCTTGGAAAAAACAATTGTAGCCCTCACCTGAGGGATACCATTCAACAAAGAGATCCCATTGATGCTTTGTAAGCTCTTTGTGGCCCATGGCTCTTGTAGTAGCACGCAACTAAGAAGATGTAAGAAAAATCCTACAAGAACAGCTGAGATTTATTTGGAGTTAATCAGAGTCACTTCAGGTGAAGACAGGTGTGTGCTATTTCACATGAGCTTGATGATTGGTTGATTCTGAGCCACATACACTTATGCAGATAAGTTATTCTAAGGTTTTTCTCTGAAATGTGTCACTTTGGTTTTCAGTGGCATTGCATAGGTTATAATTTTTATATTAAAGGTATATATATATATATTAAGCTGTAAAAGCACTTTCTGTAGCTCAAATGGTAGAGCATGGCACTAGAGATGTTTATTCTCAGAAAATACACGAACAGATAAATTGTTTGCCTTGAATGCAATGTTAGATTCTTTTGATACAAACATTTGCTAAATGCATTAATGTGATGTAAATGAGGATATGGGGTGCAGATAAAAGCTGGGTTTAATACAATGTTAACTCAATACAATTATTTAAGCATAATGTCATAATATCTACAGTTAACTGTGAGGAAAAAACATGTATTTTCTTCTTTCTCTTTGAAATACATTTTTGTTAATATATTTTGGATAATTTTTATATTTTTTTATTTTAAAATTGACAATAAATATTTAAAAAATTAAATATATATTAGCAATATATTTTCCAGAAATATGTATATATATATATATATATATATATATATATATATATATATATATATACATTTTTTAATATAGAATTTATTTTTGCCATATGGGCTCATTTAGACAGACACTCGATTTAATTTGCCTAAGACTATGGACCAATTCCATGACAACCACCCGAGGCCCTCTCTCATGCTCCGTTGCGTACTCGACCTTCTAGAGTCATCGCTGTGATATGTGAGGTAGTGTGTTAGTCAGAGACTATCCTTCTCTAAAAACACACTCCCTTCTCACACTCATCTTCTCATGTTTGCTTTGCCATTTCCATCAAAACAATGACAGCTTGATTGTTAGTTTCTATATTTTTATTCAGGGCTGAAAATTAGGCTGCAGCATTCTCTGAGGCTGTGAACTCCTCTGTGAACTTAATTTGGCATGGTGAAAATGTACAAATGCACACAAACATCCTCAAGGGGGGAACCACAATCCTGTAGCACACGTGACACTGTAGCCTCATTCACTATAGCCCATTATATCAGCTGTGTTGGTAGCCTAGCATCTAAGATGCATGTTTGCTTGCAAACATATAAAAGAGAATTTACTCCTATTTATAATTTACACCATTGGCTGAGGATCGTTTTTGAAAAGTGGATTTTAAAGGTGTAGCTTTTGGTTAACAACACCCAATAGTCTTTGAGAGAACACAGAATGGACTAAAGGCATAAAGTAACCAAATAGAAGAATAACTAAAGTGTGCAATGTAAAGAGACTCAGCACTTTTCGTTTGAATGTTTCTTCCACAGAAATTCAAAACAGGAACAAAAGGCTAATTTGTCCTTAAGTGTAAGGATGAATCATTCAATTCTGCTGAATTTATTCACAGTATAAATTTCCCACAGTGTGCAATGATGTTATTTTGTACATTTCTACAAGACCTACTGGAAACCTACAGTGCTATAAATCCTATATAACATACTATATATGTTTTAGATTTATTTACCAACCTATACTTACAAGCAACACAATATTTATTTATTTATTCCTTTACATTAATTGGACTGTACAGTATATAAATGCAGCCAACATGTGCCCAGGGATCATACTAAGATTGCATTATGAACTTAAAATATTTCTCATCAAATTATCTGATTATTATCTTAATAAGGCCAAATTATCTGAGCTATTCTCATTCATTTAATAGCACTATAATCTTTCTATGTGTCAAGAGCTGTCTCATTTGTTCCTTATTTTAGCAGACACATCTGAGACAAAGTTGACAATTAAAAATACATGTCACCTCATTAAAGTTGGGTAAGTTATGCAATAGAGTAACCCATAACAGATTACTAATTACGTCTTTAAAATTGTAATCAGATTAATTTTAAAATAAATGAATCTGTAATCAATTTAAAGTTACTTTTTAAAACTAATTTCACCGAAGAGTTGGTTTTCCACTCAACAAATAAAAATGATGTCTATATTACTATAAAGTGTCAATGCATCTCAAAATGCATACAGACATACTGTACATATGGGGATAATTAATATTTTAAATGTATTCGAATTATAGGCCTGTCATGATAACTACTTTTGTTGGAGGATATATTGTCCCAGAAATAATTGCAATAAACGTCTAGGTTACGAATGTAACCTCCGTTCCCCGATGGAGGGAACGAGATGTCGTGTCGGAGAAGCGACACTAGGGGTCTCTCTCTCGAGCCACCGAATATACCTCTGATCTATGAAAAAAGGCCAATGAGAAGTTGGCAGCTAGTATTTGCATACCCCGCCCCCGGACATACGGGTACAAAGGCAAGGCAAATACTAGAGTTCATTCAGGATTTTTCTAAGGAACCGGAAATGGTCTGGCCACTACAGCGGCTCGGCTCAGCGACGTGGCCAGGAAGGACACAACGTCTCGTTCCCTCCATCGGGGAATGGAGGTTACATTCGTAACCTAGACATTCCCCTTCTTTCGCTCTCTCCAAGTTGTGTCGGAGAAGCGACACTAGGGGTCCAATTTAAATTACGCCATGCGCTGAGCCGTGTACGTGGTCTGACACAGGAGCGGGCAGGTGTTTTTTACGTGCCAGACGACCAGCTGTATCAAACTACACGTACCCTTCCCCAGTGCCCCACAAAAGTCGTCGGAATCCTTTTGGTTACCCTGACAGGGGAACAAGGCGATGCTTGCCAACCTGGGAACGGGCCAAGCCTGGCTGGGCCTCTTTTCTCTCTATGTTTCTCGCATAGAGCAATAGACAGCCGGGGCCCTTCCTGAGGGAAGGGGGTCTTACCCAATTTTCTATTCTTTCAGGGGGAAAAGACCCTGCGGAGACCACCCCTACCCAGCTGGGGAGGTAAGGTGGTGAATACATCACATTCCACATGTGACTACACATGTAGTCCAGGAACTACACAGCGGTGGAACGGCATCTTTATAAAGACGTGTCCTGAAAAGGACGTTCAACGCTCGCTGTGTTTGCTCTTTTAGAGGAAATTACTCTTTTAAATAAAATCACTCTTTTAAGAAACTCTTTCGAGTTTTTATCTGCGCTGTCGAAGCGCCCAGGGGCAACAATGCACAGCCCATAATGATAATATATTAGCATAATAATGCAATTTCACCCTTTCAAAGAGCAATGAACTTTTAATTCTTAAGAATATTCAGACATTGGAATTGGAATGTAAAAAAAATGAAAGCCCCTCTCCGTCTCCAACTGTGTTTTTGTTCCCAGTGCAGAAAATTGGATGGGGTGGTTATGTTTTAGATGAGCTTTTAGGTTAGTTGTATTGCCACTTTTCGTTGCCACTGTTTTTAAACAAAGTCAACATACCGGCTCGTTCACGTTAATGGGCTCTCCTCTCTCATTTGGCTTAAAGCCAAAATGTTCCCACATCGGAGCCCTGGAATACGGCTTTGAAGTCCATTTAGATTTATTCTTCCAAACTTTCTGGCTGTAATTATGCAGTCATCAGAAAAAACACCTATTAAAACTCCTCAAGTAACGTGTAATCTTCACCTGTCGCTGTCCGCTCTGTGTGTGTGGGTGTGTGTGTGTGGGTGTGGATCTGCCTGAGCCCTGCCTCTGACACAGAGAGCAGATGAGAGGACAGAAGCAGCGCAACTGGCTAAAATGTTGGTGACATTCATACTTATGTAAACACACGCATGTAAACACATTGGGCAATATCGAGGTCGATCTTTTTTGCATCACACATACACTACTAATGAATGAGTGCTTGCTGAGCCCTTGAAGCATACAGTGTGGCTCTGGAGGGTGAATTGGTGGCAATTCTAAGCATTGACAAATTTAAACTTTCAGACATGCTATAATTTGCCGGTTTGTTTTAAAACCTGTGTAAGAATATCATGTGTGAATATTAAGCTGTCCATTTTCTAGAGTCACTACGGTAGTTATTTTGACTCGCTGCACTGTGAGCACAGAGAGGATAAAGAGACTGCAAAAGAGCATAAAAATGAATTAAACAACAAATAATCAAGCAAAAACAAATCTGAGTATATGTGATGTAATGTGAGTCGTGACAATCAGACAGTATCATGAGCACTTTTAGCTCCACTCCCTTCAACATGAATGCTCTCAGTGTCAATCAAACATGCGCACTCTCCAGGTGCTCTCAATATCTCATCAGTCACTCATCTCATCTCTCTTAATCTTAAATAACAGCACCGTGTCTTCATCCATAATAATTAGTTATTTGTATTGCAACAAAACACCAAAGGTGGTAAACAACTCGTAAATACTAATAATTCCTCACAAGAGCACTTTTGGAGCTAGTAATAGACACTTTCTTATTTTTTAACATATCTCTGCTGTGTGATGCCCTCATGGTTGTTACTGTTTGCCTGTATGCCATATTGACCTTTGATATTGACAACAGAACTATTCACAATTAATATAATTTTGTGTGAGGCATAAACACAACTGTAGAATATAACTTGCAAAAGTGTGGCTAAGGGCACTTGAAAAAAAAATCTGTATTGGCCAATCTTAGTGCAAAACAAATCTGTGATCATATCAGCCTTAAATTTCCTGATACCGATCCACTACTAATCACCAATGTATCTTATTTGTTGCATTATGAATTGTATCATAGTGGTTCACAACTGGTTCATGACCCAAAAATGGGCTGCAGGTCTGTTCTGAAAAGGTTGTGGAGAGTAGGGTAAAAACAATGCTAAATGGAAATACTAAAATGGAAATAATCATGATGTTTTTATATTATTAGCCAAAAAAAAAAAAAAAGATTATTAGTTTTCATCAAAATCCATTGGTACAATTAAACTGGCAAAAATTAATCTATCTCTTGGTAGCTGGCCAAAATGGACAGGATGCATGACATGCCCTCATCCTTGAAAACCGTAAACAGACCAGACTATGTTAAATACAGGTTCACTTGCATCAAGTATGAATTATTTGTGACGACCACAATGTGCTTTGTGCTGTGAACTATTGGCCTCATAATTATAGTAATAATAATAATAATAATACATTTTTGTATGATAAACATATAAAACATATGAAACTTGATGTCTGGGTTCTGAAGCAATACCAGTTGAGAATCACAGAAAAATGATATCTGCCATCTCTAGTATGTAAAAACTTGCCATAGACTGATCCTTTAAGGGGTCATGAAATGCTTTTTCTTTTACTAATTTAATATGTTTCTCGAGGTTCACTTATAATATGAGAGAAGTTTTTGCATAAAAAAATATATGAACATGAGTAAATATATGTGTAAATATAAAAGACAGAATTTAATTATTACTTTAAAATCAATTTTAAATTATTCCTTTTTTTTGTCTGCACAGCTGAAGTACCTCTCACTTCTGAGTGTAAATACACAGTATGCCTCCACAGTCAGAGGCAGGGAGCACATTCGTGAGAGGTAACCATGGAAATGCCTCAACTACGCTGGTGTTAAGACACACTAGGCCCCTTCACCAAAAACACATTTACGTAATCTCTTCCCAGCCTGCATTCCCACACATGCAGTTGCTTTTAATTCTGTGACTGCAGGAAGATTTGAGTCACTGGCATTTCCTTTAATTTGAGGAAGCATGGCAGCAGGAGTGTAAAGTAATGAATTACAAATACTCATGTTACTGTAATTAACACATTTTTCCCAAGAATTGTACTTTTTTAAGTAGTTTAAAATTTGTCTACTTTTTACTTCTACATTTGAGTTTACTTAATTATATTTTATGTGCTGTAACTGTACTTTTACTGTGCTATTTTCCCACCGTCTGTGCTCGCTAATTCACTGTCCTGATTTTATTTGTATCTATCAACATGATTGGCTAGGGAGAGTCTTGTGATTCCCGTCAAATCAAATCACACGTAAAAAACTTGAACGGTATCTGCAGATCTGGCGCCACCTATGGAGGATGCCTCAAGCACAGTTCAAAACCTGAACATCACAGTAGCACCTGAAAGGGCTTTTCGCAGTGAAAAAGGCCAATTGCTTGTTTGTGTTATGTGAGTTTAACTTGCTTAAGCATTAATCCTGCCTCTAATTTGAAGAAACATATTGAGGTAAATTTCATATTTCTGCTTATTAGATTCTATGAGTCTATAACGTAGCCAGTAATTAAATCTATCACTGTGACATCTGTAGCTGTGCGCTGTTTGCTAGTTTTTTTAATAATACTGACCCCTGATGTAGAGAGTGTGTTAATTGGTATATTAAATTACCAGGAAAGTAGAGATGATAAAATTATTTATAATTATGATTAGCCTTTATAAATATCAACATTTGTAGAGCAATACTTCAGCAGTATATTCCACCAGTCACAAACTTTAGAAAATTGTGCATCATGCATGAGAATGAGAACACAACTATTTCTGGGCTTAAAAGATACAAGAACTAAATCAATGTTGAACATTGTGTCTCAAAAGGAGGAGTGTGGCCCCCCATTTGCTACTTAAAGAAATAATTCACACAAAAAGGAAAATTATCTTATCATTTACTCACCCTCAGGTCATCTGTCTCTGACTTTCTTACTTCAGAACACAAATTAAGATTTTTAGAAGAATATTTCAGCTCTGTATGTCCATTCAATGTAAGTGAAGGAGTGCTTCAAAAAGCACATAAAAGCAGCATAAAAGTAATACATGCAACTCCAGTGGTTTAATCCATGACTTCAGAATTGATATGATAGGTGTGATAGATGTGATAGATGTGGTGAGAAAAAGATCAATATCCAAGTCCATTTTTGCTAGAAATTCTTCTCTCTGCCCAGTAGGTGGCGATATGCATGAAGAATGGGAATCACCAAAAACACAAGAAGAAAGTTAAAGTGGAGATTTACTGAGCAGGGAGGAGAATTAATAATAAAAAAGGAATTAAATATTGATCTGTTTCTCACCTCATCTATCATATCGCTTCTGTAGACATAGATTAAACCACTGGAGTCACATGGATTAGAGCACATTTATGCTGATTTATGTGATTTGTGGAGCTTCAATATTTTAGCACCAATTCACTTTCATTGTATGGACCAAAAGAGATATTCTTCTAAAAACCTTCATTTGTGTTCTGCAGAAGAACGAAAGTCATACACATCCAGAATGGCATGATGGCGAGTAAATGATGAGAGAATTGTCATTTTTGGGTGAATTATTCCTTTTTAAGCGTGATGTAGCATCCCTGTACCAAACAAATTTTCCCATGCTTGCTCTACCTCCTCTATTGTGCAGGACATGACGTGCCAAGTAATCCGGCTTATTTAGCATTTTTTGGCATTCCTTGCATTGTTTGAACATGTTTTACGCACAACAATAACGCTCTGTCTGCATTAAGGGAAATTTAGACCCTACACGTAAACTGATTTTAATGTAATTGTATCATACATTACTATTTAAAATGGTGATCAGTGTACTGAAAATAACTTTTTCATATTTTTCATTTCTGTTATCATGTCTCCATTTTATTTTTTGGAATCAGATTCATGTAGTGTTTATCATAGATAATTGATGTATTTTAAAAGTTGGCATACAGTGTTCATTATAATGGGGCATAGGTTTTGCAACTCTGTACTCAATACTCACTATCATGAGTGCTTTTAAATGAGCTACTCTTTTACTCTTACTTGAGTAGTTTTAAGGACAGCTACTTTTACTCTACTCATACTAAATCTTTTGGGAAGTAATAGTACTTCTACTTGTTTCTTTCCACCCCTGCATGGTGGACTACAATATGAGGAGCTACAGTATAACAGGATTAGGATAAAAATAACCCTTGAATGCAAAATAAAGAGACTTATGTGATTCTTGGATGTCATTAGGTGCTGCAGATCCTGTTATTTCATGTTTTATTATTGAAAATTAAGAAGATAGTCTGACCACCCTAATTTGAACCCCACGATGAACGTCAAAATTAAAGGCTTACAAATTCCATATACTTAGCAGCCTTATTTTAAAATTATGGACAACACAATTTTACAGCTCTGTTTGAATGACACACAAGTTTTTGACATTACCTGATTGGTCCTATATATATAAATGAATGATAAACTGAATGTATACTGACAACACAAAATGTTAGAATCTAGATGAGACTCTTTTTTCTTTTTTCATATATGTTACGATTTCGTCATCATGTACAAATGATTCCGATCTGCCATGAGACTGAATCGTCATGACCCAAGTTGAACGATATCTTACGATTTACCAATCACATACAAATTATTGAGTTGTCATGAGACTGTGTTTTATAAGCCAATTTGAATGATATTTTGAATACATGCACCTCTGAAACTAATAATGTGCATTATTGATGCATTATTAATAATGTCTGACATGCATTTATGATATCTATGTCCTCTAAGCAGCAGCCTGGACTTTATTTTTCAATAAATTATCCTGAATTCTGAATGAAAACCGAAATACAATAAAAAGTGCAAGGCGGTAAACACTTTGTTTTGTATTAATAGGAGATTAGTACCAATTTTATAATGTGAAAATGACCACTTCATTGATTATGAGTTTCAGGCATACACATTCTGTCAACCAGTCATCAGCTGACAAAACGTTAACATCCGAATCCCTATTTTTATTTGATTTTCAAACAATTTCTTCCCCATAACATTTAACTGAAACCAAGGTGTAGCTCAACAGAAGTTTATTGACTCAGTCACAGTTGAACATGTTCACGTAAATTATTCATGCCACTATAATGGCACGACGTCACTCATCAATACCACAGTGTGGGCATGACGTAACTCATTTACCACTGTGCTGGCATGTGATGTGATAACAGGTGTATGTCTTGCGGCCATGGGGTGAATGAAAGCATGAAATTATGCTGTTAGTAGTAACGTACCGAATTACCGTGACACGTTCATTATAAATTAAGCGTATTATTACAGATGCACGCGCCAGCACTGTCATGTCTAAACATCAGTCATTCACTTGTGTAGCTAATCTGAGGCAAAATTCCTTACATTTTAAATTAGCTAAAGTGGCATCATCACTAAACAAGCATATGAAGGCATTCAACGCGAGTCAGCCATGAATTGTGGGCTATTTAGCAACTTGTCTGCAAATACGGTTTACTTACGGATAATAGTCGCTGCCTCCTCGTGGTGTTATTTTACGCTGTCATTTCGCTGACTTCGTTTTTCAGGAGCTATTCCGCGTTATATGATGTTAAAGGCGTCCATTCGCGGTGCCATCGTTACGGATGTGTTCTCGCGCGCTGGACGGCGGAGGTGGTGCTGAAATCTCGTTGCCTTGGAAGCGTCGTTCCTCTCAGCACGCGCTGCAGCGGTGACGCCACTGCGCATGCGTGGGAATGAATAACGGGCCACAACCACTGATCTATATATATAGATCAGTGGCCACAACCCTATTTCTGTGTAAGGGAAACTCTGATATGACGAGTCAAAACTGAATATCAAAATAGGCTACACCAGCCCATACTCGGGATGAAAAGGTTTATATTGCGTTTAATCATGAAAACAAAACATAATACATTTCATAATACTTGAAATTATATTAAACGCTCACTGCCCTATATTTTATGATAATTACCCGATTCAACCATGGCGGGTTTTGGAAACGAGTAAGTTAACGTTTGCAGGGTAAACTTCGACAGCGGGCAATGGGAGATCACAGCAAATCTTATTTTCACTTAGTCATTTGCTCCTAGAACAAAATCAAAAAATCTAATATTACATTTGAATGAATTTCCAGAAATTTCAAAATTAATGAGACGAGGTCGTTTTGTCGCTGGCAATGTGAACGCAGCTTTACAGTCAGATGGGAGAAGATAACAAATTTACTCTCTCGTTCACTCTCTCAGCAGCTGTAGTAGAAACCCCTCACAGCTGTGGTAATTTGTTTAATTCTAAAAAGTGGGAGGCACATATACAAACTGTTGTAATTCCTACACCGTTCACCTGATTTGGATGTAAATACCCTCAAATTAAAGCTGAATGTCTGCAGTTAAAGCACATCTTGTTCATTTCATTTCAAATCCATTGTTTTGGTAGAGCCAAAAAGATTTGAATTGTGTCAATGTCCCAATATTTATGGACCTGACTGTAAATTGTGATCAGTTGAATGCCAATTTGGTGAATTAAAGTACCAATTTCCTGTACATTATTCCAAACTTTTGGCCACCAGTGTATATATATACTATATAAGTATGTGGACACCCCCTTCTAATTAACAAATTTAGTTACTCCTTTAAGGAAAATCTTAATGTTTCTTTATGTAATGGCTTGGGCTTTGTGTGCTTCCAAATTTGTGGCTGTTTGGGGATAGCCCTTCTCTGTGAACAAAGTGAGGTCCATAAAGAAATGGTTTACTGTGTCTGGCGTGGAAGAAATTAACTGGCCTGCACAAAGCCCAGACCCCACTGACCCCACTGATTACTTTTGGGGTGAACTGGAACAGCAATTGTAAGTCAGGCTCCATCGACCAACATCAGTTCCTGACTTCACTGATTGCCTTGTGTCTGCATGAGAGCAAATCCCTGCAGCCATGTTACTACATACAGTATAGTGGAAAGCCTTTCCAAAAGAGTGGAAGCTGTTATTACAACAAAGGGAAACTGATGCCTAATGTTTTGAAATCAAATGTTCATCAAGCACATATGGCGTCCACAAATATTTGGCCATATAGTATGTGTGTGTGTGTGTGTGTGTGTGTGTGTGTGTATATATCTGTCCTCTGCACTTCAATAACTTTCTGGTTTGGTGCAGCTATGAAATCGGACATCAGAAGACTACAGAGAACAGTTTGGACTGCTGAGAGGATTATTGGTTGCCCTCTGCCCCCCTGTATTTATTTCTTTTATTATCTATGTCTTGCTGCTCTTTTCGTATTGTTGTACACTGGAAGCTCCTGTCACCAAGACAAATTCCTTGTATGTGTATGCATACTTGGCAATAAAGTTCATTCTGATTCTGATAAATATATATATATATATATATATAATAGAGAAAATATAATACAGTATTTCTATTTTAATTTTGATTCTTTTTCTAAAGTCAAATAGTGCAAATCAAGGCAAAACACGTTTTCTTTTTTTTCAACATTTATTTGCACACGGTAATAAGTAACTTCGTAATGTAAGATGTTTGTTCCTTATTTTATTACAAACTCTTTATAAAGGTAGTAAAGTTTATAAAGGTGTTACATAGATAGAATATATCACAAAACCACAAAATAAGAAACATGCATTAAGCAATAACACAAGAATTACAGTTATTATTTCTCTCTTTCTTTCAATTACTACAAAAAAACTAACAAAAAAATACAGTCAGTTTAGATAGTAGCCCACTAACCACACATTCATGTCCTCATCTAATAAATCTCACCACTTGGTGGCGCTGTGGCACTAGAAATTGTACAGTTTTTGTAGCGCTGTTACAACAAGTCTTGGCCTAAACCAAGGCCGTAACCATGTCTTGAACATTGGGTTGGACCAAACCATTTTGGAGGTGGGGGTCACACAAATATAATGGTCCTATTTGGTCCTTTAAGATAGTAAAGGCGCTGAATGAAATAATTTTTCTGAAGACATAAAATTGTATAATTATTGTTTTTAAAAGATACATGTATTACACACAGTTCAAGACAAACACTGTCTGCATTGCTAGCAATTTGCCAGTTTCCATCATCTTTTCTTACTTTTTTGTGCTGTCTCAATGAAAAGATTAAAGGGCACCTATTATGGAATTTTGAAAATTACCTTTCATGTAGTGTGTAACATAGATTTAAGTGAACAAAAACATCCTGCGAAGTTTTATATATGAAAGTTCACCGTAAAAAAAGTTATTGTCTCTCAAAAGTAGGAGTCGACTCTGAGTCAGTGTAATGAATCGTTTTTCCAATGAGTCATTTTCCTTTTCGTTGTGACGTCAAGACGAAAAATTATCAAATTGGCCGTGCCCACTCATTGCGCGCGCAGACACCAGGGAAAACGACTTGGTTACTAACGTAACCTCGGTTCCCTGACAGGAGGGAACGAGTATTGCGTAAGTAGCTTATGCTATGGGAAAACTCCGTTTCTCGAGAAATATTGAAGTCTTTATGTAAAACGCATTGCAGCTGCACAGCAGACAGCAATGAGCGAGGCAGCTCGGTCATTGGCTGTGCTGCGGCAACTTGCTCGAACCAATGGCGGGGCGACTCTGAACGCGCGACCAATGGGCGCGCGCTCAGAGCCCGCCAAGATGGGCGTGGCTAGGGCTATATATTAGGCGCCCCGTCATGCGAGTTCTTTAGGTTCAATCGACTGACGCGAACTGACCAAGCACAAGCACGGCAGCTTACGCAATAAGCTGTCGTTCCCTCTCGAGAGGTCTCTCCTATTGCGTAAGTAGCTTACGCTATGGGAACACCATGCAAAACGCCGTGCCTGCTGACTTCGCTCTATAAAGCCAGAGGCAGATGCCTGAGCCTTAAAGCAAAGTGATTATTCAATGAGCCGGCCAACGGCGAGCTATATAATGGGATAATACAGAGCGCCTTTGCCCCAAGGTGGCCCATGGTGGGGCGCTCATTGTAAAAACATAAGCACATATCTTATGTACTGATTTTTTTTTTATTTTTTTTTTTTACTTACTGATATGCATAAAAACCCCTAAGTCAGTCAGAGACGGACCTTATAAGGGAGGAGATAATGCTCAGCAAATACATACTCCAGTTCATACTACAGTCAGGCTGATAGAATGTTGGAATGCCATGAGGGACCTGTAGGTTATAAAACCTGATAAATGTCGAAGGCGAGGCCCAGCCTGCCGCTGCACAAATATCTTCAATGGGTATCCCACTCGACCATGCCCACGAGGAGGCCATGCTCCTCGTAGAGTGAGCTCTGATGCCTAAGGGGCATTGAAGGCCCTTGGCTTCATAAGCCAGCCTATAGCATCCACTATCCAGCTGATATTCTTTGCTTTGAAACTGCGAGACCTTTAGTGCGGCCGCCAAAGCATACAAATAATTGTTCCGTCTGTCTGAACGGGGCAGAACGTTCCAAATATACTCTGAGCGCCCTGACGGGGCAGAGTAAATTAGCGTAGCTTTCGTCTGCTGGGGACGATAGTGCTGCCAGAGATATAACCTGTACTCTGAAGGGTGTGGAGAGCACTTTAGGAATATACCCGTGCTTTGGCCTAAGGACAACTCTGCAGTCGTTAGGTCCAAATTCCAGGCAAGCAGCGCTTGATGACAGCGCGTGCAGGTCGCCCACTCTCTTGACTGAGGCGAGCGCCAGCAAGAGCGCAGTTTTGAGCGAGAGCTGTTTAAGGTGCACGGTTCAGAGAGGTTAGAACGGGGCACTCTTGAGTGCGTCCAGGACCGTGGCCAGGTCCCAGATCGGCACCGAGGGGGGGCGAGGAGGGTTCATCCTCCTAGCGCCTCTTAGGAAACGAATGATTAGGTCGTTTTTCCCTAATGAGCGTCCCTTGTCATGATTGTGTGACGCCGCTATGGCAGCCACATAGACTTTGAGCGTGGAGGGTGTGCGGCCTGCCTCCAGCAGCTCTTGCAAGAAGGCGAGTACACTTGGTATTTGGGGTTCAAGCTCTTGGTATCACACCAGTCACTGAACACTTTCCACTTTTGGGCATATAAGCGCTCAGAGGCGCCGCGCCTCAGTGATGGTTCTCAACACTCCACTGGGGAGGTTCTCGGAACCCGCTGAGGGGCCATGCATGAAGGGCCCACAGATCGGGGCCGGGATGAAGAATCATCCCGTTGGCCTGCCTGAGGAGGTCCAGCCTCAACGGAATCGGCCATGGGGCAGATTGCATCATCTGCATCAGTTCTGAAAACCACATCTGGTTCTTCCAGAGTGGGGCTACCAGGAGCACTGCACATTTCACTTCCCTGAGCCGACTGATGACCTGAGGTAGCATCGCGATCGGGGGAAAAGCATACAAGGGGCGGTTCGGCCAGACTTGGGCGAGTGCGTCCGTGCTTTTTGAGAAGAAAAGAGGGCAGTGCGCATTTTCCCTGGAGGCGACCTCTTGAGGTCGACCTCTTGGTCGGCTCAGTGGTTGCCATAACCACTGAGCCGTCAGGGGGTGGAGAGACCATTCCCCTGGGAGAACTTTGTCTCTGGACAGCAAGTCCGCTCCCTGGTTCAGGACGCCTGGCACATGCGCTGCTCTCAGCGAGCGCAGGTTGTGCTGTGACCATAAGATGAGCTCCCTGGCCATAGAGTGCAGGGAGCTCGACCTGAGTCCACCCTGGCGATTTATATACGATACTACCATCATGTTGTCCGTTCGGACCAGGAAGTATTCGTTTTTCAGGTACGGAAGCAGGGCTCTGAGAGCCAAGGCGACCGCTTTCATTTCCAGACAGTTTATATGTAGGCACTTTTCCGGGTTTGACCAAAAGCCGGAGACAGGCCTGCCCTCGTAAAGGGCCCCCATCCTATTTTGGAGGCATCTGTCGTGATCATTTTTCTCCGTGTGTTCACGCCCAGACTCACGCCGGTTTGATACCAGTCGACGGCTTTCCAGGGCGTCAGGGCTTTTATACAGCCGTGATTCGCTCTGATTAAAAAGTGGCCCGAGCGCCACGCTGCGAGTGGAGACACGGCTCTTGAGCCAGCGTTGGAGAGGACACATGTGCAACAATCCTAGCTGGAGTACAGCTGATGCCGAGGCCATGAGACCGAGCATCCTTTGAAATCGCTTGACGGGCGCGGCGCTACCGCTCTGAATGATGTTGCAAGGCGCCGAATAGCGAAGCGCGCTCTGATGAGAGGCGCGCTGTCATCTGCACTGAGTCTAGCACTATTCCCAGAAAAGAGATATTTTGGCTGGGGATAGCACGCTCTTTGCAAAATTGATTCTCAGACCCAGGCATTCTAGATGGCTGATAATCCAAGATCTGTGCGTTGTCAACTGACTCTCAGATTGTGCTATGATTAGCCAATCGTCGAGGTAATTCAGTATTCGCGACTCCCGCTGTCTCAGGGGAAAGTGCTGCGTCCATACATTTCGTGAATGTACGGGGGCCAATGATAGGTCGAATGGTAGTACTGTGTACTGGTATGACTGTCCCTCGAAAGCCGAATCTCAGAAAAGGCCTGTGATGAGGCGCTATCGGGATGTGAAAGTAAGCGTCTTTCAAATCCACTGATAGGAACCACTCCCGGGCTGAACTTGCGTGAGGATATGTTTGGTCGTTAACATTCTGAACGAGCTTAATCGTTAAAGCTTTGTTCAGATGTCTGAGATCTAGGATGGGGCGGAGGCCACCGCCCTTTTCGACGAGAAAATAGCGGCTGTAAAAACATGCCTCGCTCATAGAGGGAGGGACAGTTTCTATAGCCCTTCTCTATCAGTTTGAGCACCTTGGTGCGTAGAACATGTGAAACATCTTTCCTCACTTTCGTCTCGACCACCGCTGAAAAGCGGGTGGTCTGCGAGCTGAATTGAAGCGAGTAACCGTGTTTTATTATGTTCAAAACCCATTTCGGTATGTCGGGATTTTTTCCCAGGCTTTTGCTCGCACAGATATGGGCTGAATGCTGGCTGGGGCGTGTCGCAGTGACGTATGGGCACCACCGGCTGAATCGCCTTGTGCTAACACTGAGCTTACAGCTCTCAGAAGCGCGGGCGCTGCTGAGCAGCTTTGTTGAGTGCCGAGTGCAGGGGTGCGTGTGAGATTACAGGCACGCGTGCTATCTCCATAATGCTCGCAGCATGAGCTGGAGAAATGTTTGAAACTGTATCGACAGTGTTTACGGGTGGGGGTGCATACATTGTAATAGGCACGCCGCCACTTTCATAAAGCTTCCCGCTCTTAGCGGGAGTTTCTTGGCTCGCGCGTCGCATCTGTGATGCTCGCGGCATGAGCCAGAGAACTGTTTGAAACTGTATGGGCAGCGCTTATGGGTGGGGGTGCATATACTGTAGTAGGCACGTGCGCCACTTTCATAAAGCCTTATACATTTCATAATACTTATACTACAAATTATGCATGCAAACAACCAGGATGTAACAAAATGTGTAAATGTGCAAATAATTAAATGGGCAATCCGTTATGCTAATACATTCAGAAATATTTTAACTTCAAACACTTTAAATATTCAAGAATTTAACAAATAGGCTTCTACAGCACCTATGCAAGGGTTTGGTGAACCGTCTAAACCGTAAACATAACGTTTAATGATAAAACACAACAGAAAACATACAAAAAAACAGATACACGTGCAGCTTGGTTATCTCTTTCTCGAACGCCGTCTCCGGCTGCCCTTTATCTCGCTCTCCCGCTGATCAGCAGATTCAGCGCCGGCCGTGCTCTATCACGGCCCGGCCACACCTTCCTCCTCATTACACTCCTCCCCCGCCCGATTCAGGCCTGGGTGCCACCGGTCTGACTTAGTCAACTCAATCTCTGGAGGGGTGACGCTGCCCTTCCGGCCGTTCTGTCAGCTGGTGGTCCACCACGCCTACTGCGAACCTGGGGGAGAGAAGAGGGGAGGCTTGGGGAGAGGGAAAGGGCGAGCAGAGACACAGAACTTGCTCAATGACTCCCGGACACACTGTCGCCTGGTCCTCAACTGCTCCTCCGCCTTTTGGCGGACACCAGCTTGCTCCTCCCCCAGCAGACGGCAGCGGGTACTCCGGCACCTGATGGATGGAACCGCTCCTTTCCATCTCAGCAGATGGCCGCAGTTCCTCCAGCACTCGATGGTCAGACAGCCACGGCTGCTCCCCTGGCAGATGGCAGAGGCGAGGACTCCACGACAGCACATCCCTCCTCCCTCCTGGGTTTTGGCACCACTGTAACAGGTAAAGGATGGGCAAGGAGGAGGCGGGAACCAACTGAACAGTTAAAATAATGTTTAATGATAAAACACATGTAGCGTCTGGAGGAATCAATGAAGGATAATCATTAACTCAGCAGGTTCATGAAAACAAGAACTTACTGTTCCAACTAGTCTCCACAAGCACAATAAATGTATTGACAAAGAGACAATGAACTATTGACAGAGGATCCTCGTGGTGCTTTCTAAAAACCCCCGCACATGTGATACTCTGTGTTTCACCACGTGAGAAAAGGGCACGTGAAAAGTTGGCAACAGAGGATGTGTGTGTTTTTCAGTTTTAAACTTAGAAATGTATGTCTAATGAAATATGTTTTAATCCCTGTGTGTTTATTTGTCTGATGATAGATCAAAACTAGTTGAAATTAGTTTAGTAGTGTAGTAAAACCTGTTATAGTTAATAAGGTGATCTTATATTTAATAGCCTAACAGTGTATATCCACGTCTAAGTGAACCAAGTACATCTTTCTTGGTATCAAATTAAACCTTACGATATGTCCTAGCCGAAAATAAATATAATGTCACCTTAGAATGGTATTTCGGCTATGTTTACCATCTTTTGAGTCATTCAGCCCAAAATCTCTTACCGTCATAAACACAGTCATAAACATGCAAATGAGCCTGACGGGACAAAGGAATCATTCTCCTGCCCAAAGGAAGGAGAATTTTACGACCCCCAAAGGAAGGCTCAGTCAGGGCTGATTCTCACCAAATTCGTACTGAGAAGGAGAAATGACCCTTTTAATCCTATATATATATATATATATATATATATATATATATATATATATATATATATATATATATATAAAATCCATGTGATAAAAATATTGACATGTATCTTATGTTCCATCTCATAATTTTCCTAAATGTTGTTTGGTCTATGTTTCTTGCAAACTCTAATGTTTCAGACTTTGCATACCATGTTTACCCGAAATCATATGTGTGGCATATTTGGTCTCTATAACTTGGTATTTCGAAGACTGAAATGACTGTGTACATGATATGTCGATAACAACAACATATTAGTATTACAAGTATATTTCCTAGTTTTCTTTCTTGCACATGCAATGAGAAATGTGAGAACAAAAGAGCAATAAACCAAATTCCCGCCTGGAACCCAAACCCTTCTCATTGGTCGAGCCAATGAGAGGTGGGACACGTTTTCTAAGGGCATAAATTGCACCAACAACGGACCTTCGCTCTCTTACTTCCCTCATCTCCTTACAGCTTAGTTCTTCCTCTTTTTCTAACGCTCCGATCTTCTTCCTCTCTCTCTCTTGCTTCCTGCCCTCTTGCTGAATGATGCTGAACTAGGAAGCCCTCAAGGACTCCCAAGCATGCGCCAGGCTACGGCCTTGTCTTTCCAACTCCCAACTTCACTTCTGGACCTCCCTTGGACTTCCCCTGGATCTCTTCAAGCCATCTCACACTCTCTCACTTCTTCTCCCGATCTTCTGCAACTCCCCGGAACACTCGTCAACTATTCAACTCCATGCTCTGGAAACACCGCACCGAAGTCCTCTGTCTCAAGAACGCCACGAGGACACGCAGTCTCGCTCAAGCAACACAAAAAGGTCTAGTGTGCAAGTATGATTTCACCTGAAATTCCAACGCGTTAAAGTGTGTAATTCCAGTTGCTGGCTCTTAAAGGGTTAACTGTTGTAATAAGTTGCTATCCTTAATAATCTCTTTATTTTCCTTATTGCTTCTACTCTGTTTATTTTATGTTTATTTTATGTTTATTTTATGTTACATGTTAAGTGTCTGTTTGTCAAGTGTAGTGATATATTCTAGTTCCTTGTATTAAACCCAATTATATGCTTGATTGTCTGTGTGTGTTGATCATAAAACAAAGCCTCTTTAATGTGCGATTTTAAGCTGATATTATCAAAGTAAGTTAACGTGCTTTGATGAGTAAGCTTATAACTAAGAATAAACCTTCAAGGGAATTGATCAGGAATATTTAGCAAAGCTGTTCGCTGGATCTAACTGACTGGTTACGTGTAGCCTCACGGTCAATTCCATTGAGGGTCTAATTAAATTAATATAGCCTGTCTGCATATAATGTATATTCCTAATTAATTATAATTCGTGGTGTTTAATTATCTATATATATTTGAAGCAGACTCCTGGACTATATAAGCCCTTTTTGGGGCGTTTTTACAATGTGTATGGGTATCCGGGTCAAATCGTCTGATTAATCATTGATTACGATCATTGAAATTAATTATACATTTCCCCAAACCTGACCTGCATACCCTACACACAACATAAAACATAAACTAACAGACACACATGCAGCATGGCTGTGTGTGTCTCTCTCTCGAACTGGCGTCTTCGGCTGCCCTTTATCTCAATCTCCCACTGATCAGCTGTTTCAGCGCCAGCCGTGCTCCATCACGGCATGGCCACACCCTCCTCCTTGTCACATGTGGGTTTCTATTTTCATTTTCAATTCCAATCTTGTGAATATTTTGATTTAAAAAAGTGTAGCTGAAATAAAATTCCAAACTGTGAAAATATGTGAAGCGATCACATTTATGGAGGCAAATCTTTCCACCTTGATCACAAGAATGGATGAGGCTGAAAAGCAAATCGAGTCTCTGGAAGCAGCTGGAAAAGGCCTGCAGACTAACCCGCTGGCACCAAAACTGATATGGATCAGGTGTTCAGACGTAATAATATTCGTTTTGTTCCCTGAGGGAAAGGAAGGTCAAGATATGGTCAAGTTCCTGGATGAGCTTATTCCGAATTTGTTTGATACAGCAGGCCATCATCTGGAAATAGAGCGCGTGCACAGAGATCTCGGTCAGCTTCCCAGAGTGGGTGACAGACCCTGTTCCATTCTGGCAAGATTCTTGTGTTCGGCAGACAGAGACTTTGTTTTATGTGCAGTCAGGAATAAAGGCAAGTTGTGCTGGGGGGATTACAACATTATGGTTTTTCCGGACTTTGCTTGAGCCACACAAGTGAAACAGGAGTGATTCAATGAGTGTAAGAAGTTACTTCATGCACAGGATGTGAGCTTCACATTGCTTTTTCCCGGCTAAGCTGAGAATTGATGCCAAGGTTGGTTGTAAGACTTTCACATGCCCACGAGAAGCTAAGGTCTTCATTAAATCAATGGAGTGAGTGGGTGGCTTTGCCCGCACTGAATCAGCAGGACTACACATCGTGCATTTTGCTGATGTGGTCTGAGAGGGTTTGTTATGCGGTGCAATTCAATTGTGCAGTTTACATATAATTTTATTTTTTTTAAAACACTGGACTGAAGTAATCTTGTAGCAATGGTGTCGCGAAAAGTGTGCATTCATGGCCATCAGATTTCCGTAGGATGGCCATCAGTTGGGACTGTTATGCATAAGGTTGCAGCGGATGGGGATTCTGTGGGTTATTAAGGATTTTATGGTTACATCAGTGTTGAATTGTGGTCTATATAATTTAGCCTTAGGTACACAATTTTTTATGTCACATTTTTAAACAGGTAAAATGTTTCTCTCCACGTGGATTGTTATTGGGCTGGGGCACCCTATAAAAAAAGTAAGGTCGTATCTTTTCTTAAGAGTAATTTTTTTAATATAATTTTCCTTCAAGAAACACACTTTTCTTCACAGGAAGCTGAAAAACTTGGCAGGGCATGTGTTTTGTTGTGCTGGATTGAGTAAGAGAAGGGGAGTCATGACATTGATAAGTAATCATTTGCAATTTGCATGTCTCAAACAGACCAAAGATAATTTAGGAAGAGTCATTATTGTTTGGGCTGAAATACAGGGGCAAAAACTTAATTTGGCTAATATTTATGCAACCAATGCTGATGATCAGAACGTTTTTATAGGGAAGTTACAAGCAGCTGGGATCCTCTATGATATGGTTTTGGGTGGAGACTTCAATCTTTTAATGGATCCAGTCCTTGATCATAGTGATGAAAGTTTAGACCGTTTAGAGCAACGCTGACACTACAGAGGATGTGCAAAAATCTTGGTCTTACAGAAATTTGAAGACCTCTGAATCCATCTGAGAGGGACAATACCTTTTTTTCATGAGTTCATAAGATTTAATCTATGTTTTTTGTTTGTTGTTGTTTATATAAGTCACTTATTTAATTTGCCACTGATTGCTCAATTGGGAACATTTTAGTTTCAGATCATGCTATGATGTGTTTAGAGATGTTGCCACATATAGAGAAAAGAAAATCATATAGATGGCACTTTAATAAATCCCTTCTATAGGACACATCATTTCAACAAATGTTAAAGACAGAAGTCAATGTTTATATAGAAACCAATTGATCCTCAGTGTCCTCTGTGGGTGTGACAAGGGAGGAGCAGTTCTTAGGGGGCGGATAATACAATATGCTTAAAGAATGGCTTACAATTTTTTAATTAGGAACAGGGAGGTAAAAGGGTTCTGTAAGAGAGCTGGGGGCCCTCATAGTCACAGGGCCCCATTGTAGTCAAGGGCCCCTGGGCACTGGCCCCATTGGCTTGGTCCGTAATGTGGTGTGGTGGGAATTTTCAAGACTTTCCATGAAAAATTACATAAATCTCCTGTGGCGCATGTACAGACACTGTAGGACATTGTTAGTAGACAAATTAAATGAACTAGTGAGAGTTTGAAAACTGTTTTAACAAGATTTGACTTTCTACGGTGCTACAAGTGTCAGAAGCTGACGAAACATTTGTATACAGTAGAGAATATGTTTATTTTATTTTTATTTTTTTTTAAACACAATCAAAGCCATGATATTTTAAAACATAAAAATCCCATTATTTCATACCATTTTCTAGTGAAAAAGAATCTCAAAAACAGAAGCTGCTGTCTCCACAGTACACATTCTTATTGATTTTGTTATGTAAAAATAAATGCTATATCTAGTTGCACAAGTACAATACATTTAGATTATACTCTTACAAAATTCAGAGTAAAAAAAATTCATCTTGTCAGGATTTGGAGTCATTAACAACTTTGGCAGTCAACAAGTTGGCCCTTGTTTGATTAAGTTCAGGTTCAGAAATGAACAAATTCCCCATAAATGTAAAGTGAGGGGGCAAAACAAAATTCCTTTTTATGAAATATTTCATTATAATCTATTCTAGGCCTATTTAGTTACAAATATATCACATAAATTAAGATATTGGATATTTAATTTATAGGTAACAGCTAGAGGTCGGCCGATATATCAGTTTTGCCGATTACAGATTTCTGGAACAATCAGTTAATGGCAAAAATCCACACAGATAGTTTTTCCCCGTTGCGTCCGGTGCTGGAGTGGCTGGGAAGGATCTGCTGTCATTATACAGTATGCGGAGGTGAAATAAAAAAATCACTTCACTGATGCCTTGTGGTGTTTGTTTTGACACATGAGACTACACACTTCAGATGCGTATTTTAAACATCAACAACAAAAACATATGTATACAGTACACGTTTGTCATATCATATAAATTAATTAATTTGTTTACTAGATCTGCTACATTAGTAGAGAACAGCATTATGTTTACCGACAAGGCTGAGAGGACACTAACATTAAAGCTAACCTCAAGCGGTTAGAACAATGTGACAAAAATACACGCAAGTCCTACCCAAATGTTTAAATGTCACGTTTGTTACCATCTATTACCATCAGTTTGCATTAGTTTATATCCAGCTGTTCACATTTATGCATTTGTAGTTATGGAAGAAGTTTAGATATAGAATTTAATGAGGTTGTATAGTTAGCATAGCTGCAGCAATCTGAACAGAAAGTACCATTTTATTTTTCGTACTTTAAATAAAAAGTGTAAAAACTTAACAGAAAAATTATTAATTGAAATAAGTCACAACACACCTTATTAACATGACATCATGATGTCTGGTCACGAGACGCATAAGAACCAATGAGGTTTCATGCTATCAAAGCAGCTGCCATTTGAATTTCAGTACTGTTTGTGGACTTTTTTAATGGTTTGATATGATTTGAGAGTGAATAACAACTTAAATTTTGGTCTATTCATCATACAGTGTGATCGTTTGACTTCAAAAGACTTGGAATATGACGCATAAGTCACTATGTACTACAACTGTATTGAATTCAGCAAATAAATTAATTACATAAAGATGAGTAAATGATGACTGAAGTTTCATTTTTGGGTGAACTATTAATTAAATAACACTCAGCAAATATTTCACTATTGATCACACTGCACTGTCATAAAGTACAATTATGTAACTTTTACTGAAGGATTATCTACTCAGATAATTCACTATGTCACAATGTACTTTTATGCATATTTTTCTAAACTATCAACCTCCCATATTTCACTACAACCCACATTTATGTGTGGTGCATAATGAAGCGCACAACACGCCAACGAAGACCACGTACAATTGTGCAGCTGAAGATAATGGATGAATGGGGGAATATTCAGTTTACTAAACTTAATCTTGTGTCTTCAGTGCCCAAACATTTAATAAGTGTTATTAGAAGAAATGGTGATGCTACACAGTGGTAAAAAAAATCAACTCAACTTTTTTGGATAGTGTTGCAATCATATGAATTGAGATGAGTGTAAATAATACTAAATAAAAATGGTGGTGGCGTAGTGGCTAAAGCACAGGGCTGTTAATCAGAAGTTCACAAGTTCTAACCCCACGGCCACCACCATTGTGTCCTTGAGCAAGGCACTTAACTCCAGGATTGCTCCAGGATTGTCCCTGTAATAATTGCACTGTAAGTCGCTTTGAATAAAAGCGTCTGCCAAATGCGTAAATGTAAATGTAGGTAAAACATCAGATAATGTGTTGCATTCAATATAGCACAGGGTGAATATAATTGACAAATCACTCCTTTTGTTTTTATTATCATTTTCCATACTGTCCCAACTTATTTGGCATTGGGATTGTATACAAATATCAGAACAATTGTGTCAAAATAGGCTAGTTTTGGATGGAGTACAGCATGTTGCACTTCTGTCACTACTTGACAAGTCAACCCAGATATTGTGATATTACAGGCAAATCTATTAAAACTCATTGGATTCTCTTCATGCTATCCTAAATCCAGCAGTTCAAGCAAGACTCAGACAAACATTTTATAAATTTAGCAGTTTTCTGCTTTGCACAATTGTTTAATACTATATATGAACAGATCTACAACATGGTTGTTGTAAAAAGTACTTGTCATAACATTCCTTCTGAAATGCTCTTTTTAATTAGTTAAAAAGTCCGATAGCACATGTGTTTTCCGTGTTGTTACCCCGTCACGCTTAATTTTATTATGCCAAATAGAAAGGAGTGACAGGGTTTGACATACTCATGACGGTGGGTTTGCATCCTCAGTGTCTCAAGAGAGTCCATTGAGACATGTATTAATGGCTATGGCACTTGATGACACCACATGTAATGCAAAAAGACATGTGGCCGATTTAATAAAAATACATGAAGAGGAATATGAATAGGAGACAGGCATCACAGGAGACTGCAGTTTTTTATCTGACATCTTTACGATAAATAACAATATGCCAAGTGCTAAACAATAAAAATAAAATTTTAAAAAGTCTCATCTTTGCCAAAACAATCTGACTCTATTCATCAGCATAGACAAGAGTACACAGCAAACAACTGTGAAATAGAACAAGAGGGACCATCTTCTTTATTAATATTATATATATTTTTTAAAACAAAGCCATTTAAAAATAGTATTATTTCAGTGCAACAACATGGTTCCATCAAGAAATATTATGATAAACATCGTAAAATATTTTAAACATAAAATCCTTAATACAAATTCATATAAACATGCCAATGGCAAGATCAAAAAGTTAATCATATTTTAATGACACGAGGCATAATCTTAGCCTTCTCCTAATGCTAAAATTAATAAGTTTAATCACTGATCAACATATTTTGGTAACAGTCATATGTGTGACAACATAATATCCCAACAATAAAAATAATAATATAAAAAACCTGAATAATTACTGTACTCATTATCACACAATATATTTATACAAAGTAATAAATAACATATTTACAAAGCATAAAATCATTCTCAGATAACCATTAATGCCTCTTCCAATTTGTCAGTATGAACCAAGGGAATTTTTGACACCTCAAAAAAGACTCTGCAAAAAAAAAATAAAAAAAGGATTAAGGGTGAAGACTGTTCAAACAACACAAAAATCCATCTATTCATCCATAAGTGTAGTTCACAAAGAAAAGTCATTCAAATGTACCCAGATGACGTTCCAAACCTTCTGTAGAATATAAGTAAATAAGTGTATTTTAACCTTAAGGCACATATCCACTAGAGGTCGACCTACATTGGATTTTTGTCTATATCGACAGATAAGGTGGTGGAAAACACAGATAACCTGTTAATCAGCTGATTTATAAAATTGATTTATAGAAATGTTAAAAAGTTTTCTTTGTCTCTCAATACTATGATGGGCCCAGGCACACAAATGCAGTCTAAAATGAATAAAATCCCAGATGAAGTTTATTGTTCAACCAAAATCCTAATAATATTAGTAATAAATTAAGATTTGGTACATAATGCAGGACTTTAAAACTATAAACAAGCCTGAAACATACCAGGGACTCTTAATTTAAAATGGTGACTTGGCCCCATTACAATGCTACAGTGGGTACGGAAAGCATTCAGACCCCCTTACATTTTCCACTCTTTGTTATATTGCAGCCATTTGCTAAAATCATTTAAGTTCATTTTTTTTCCTCATTATTGTACACACAGCACCCCATATTGACAGAAAAACACAGAATTGTTGACATTTTTGCACATTTATTAAAAAAGATAAACTGAAATATCACATGGTCCTAAGCATTTGCAAAAACAGAAGTTTTTAAATAAATTTTAATACGTGTCAAAACGCAAATTTTAGTTAATGAAACACACACACACACCTTTTCCACATTTTGTTATGTTACAGCCTTATTCCAAAATGGATTAAATTAATTAATTTCCTCAAAATTCTACAAACAATACCCCATAATGACAATGTGAAAGAAGTTTGTTTGAAATCTTAGCAAAATTTTAAAAAATATTTTTTTTTATTTTTCGAGAATAAAGTCATTATAATGCGAGATTAAACTCGTAAAATTTCGAGAAAAAAGTCGAAATACAATCTTGAGAATAAACTCATTAAATATCGAGAATAAAGTCGTTGTGTTTCGAGAAAAACTCGATTAAATTTAATCTCGCATTATAATGACTTTATTCTCGATATTTAATGAGTTTATTCTCAAGATTGTATTTCGACTTTTTTCTCGAAATTTAACGAGTTTAATCTCGCATTATAATGACTTTAATCTCGATATTTAACGAGTTTAATCTCAATATTTAATGAGTTTATTCTCAAGATTGTATTTCAACTTTTTTCTCGAAATTTAACGAGTTTAATCTCGCATTATAATGACTTTATTCTCGATATTTAATGAGTTTATTCTCAAGATTGTATTTCGACTTTTTTCTCGATATTTAACGAGTTTAATCTCAATATTTAATGAGTTTATTCTCAAGATTGTATTTCAACTTTTTTCTCGAAATTTAACGAGTTTAATCTCGCATTATAATGACTTTAATCTCGATATTTAATGAGTTTATTCTCAAGATTGTATTTCGACTTTTTTCTCGAAATTTAACGAGTTTAATCTCGCATTATAATGACTTTATTCTCGAGATGGTTTTATTTTTTTATTATTGCTTGGCCCTAATCCTCTTCCGTACTTTTAAGGGTCATTGCAACTGATGATAATAATTTTGTAATGCCGTATACCGTGATATTTTCCTACACACATCATATACAGAGAACAAACCACACATAACCACAGCAGACAGCACAAAAGGAGTCTCGTTATTGCATTCAAACACAGCATTTAAACTACGTTTAACTTAACACAGCGACGTAAAAACAGCGTTTATGATGCGACAACCAATGTAAGACGTCCGTCTGAAGCAGGTCTACATTGAAGAGTCCTTAGAAAATCCCTTATAATAAATCTCTAAAAAACTTTGACAAGCCCAGTCCTCATTCGTTATAATTATGTAAAAAAAAAAAAAGATAGAAAAAAATCACCTTTTGTGTTCCACAGAACAAAACAACATGAGGGTGAGTTAATGCCAAATTTTAATTTCTGGGTGAACTTCTTTATCGGATTAGTATCTTTTCACTAACCTGTGGGAGTATTTGTTGTCCACAGCTTTAAGTTTGTCATTTGAAGGACTTGCCAGCATCGCATACAACTTCCTCACCAAAGGACTCAAGTCAACCAGTAAGTAGCCACTATGATACTGCAGAGCTGGAGTCTGGAGAGGAGAGCAAAATCCTGTAATGTTTACAACTAACAAGAACAGTAAACAGAACTTGCACATATGGACTGAGAAGCCATATATATTATAGGCCCCTAGCAACCAGGACAATTTGGTTGCTTAGGAGACCTGGCTGAAGTCACTCAGCATGCCCTGGATTCGAACTTGCAACTCCAGGGGTGGTAGTCCGCTTCAATACTCGCTGAGCTACCCAGGCCCCAGCCAAACTAATCTTATTTACCAATAGTGGAACTACGGCTCAATGATGCTTCATTGTTAAACTCTAAAGTGATTTTTTTTGCTGACATTGCAGTCAGCTTAAAGTCAACATATATCGGCAATAGCAAACCATTAAAATTTTGTAATGTAAGACATTTCGGAGTGAAACTGGATATTAAATAAGAAAAAAGAAAATGTAGTGTGGGACCTCAGATCATAAACTATTTCATACCAGAATAAAGGCAGAACCCACATGGAGACCGAAGGTCAACTTTATCATTGAAAGCATCTCCACGTATCCCAATGATATCTCTTCCTTCTGTGGTGCTATTATTTCCATAATCTGTATTACACTGACATTCAAACAGCATTAAATTACTTTTAAACAGCATTCATTTACCAAGTAAACTATGGACAAGATTTTAAGGAGGCTGCATTACATACAACAGCCTACAATGTACCAACAACAGATGTCTGCAATGTTGCTCCCCAAACAGTGAAATCTCTAAACTAAATCAACAAAGCTCAAAACAGGCAAATTATCTGATTAGGAAAGTTTAAGTAAATGTGATAACCATGTCAGATTGTAGATAACTGCTCGTTTAGATTCCCTGAACACTCTTCACTTGTGCAGCAGTACTTAATTTCATACACTTTAAATCACGTACATTGACATTTCAATTATTGGATGTCTGTTGCAAATTCTCGCCAATAAAAATGCTTGACCAATCATCAGAGATATTCCTAGAGAAGCACGGCCTGCAGGGGGACCCAAAATTTAGTGTAAAGGGCCTCTCGTCCAATTTACATCTATTTTACAAAGTGTACACTGCAAGTAGATCATTTGAGAAACAACAATATAGGTTTTGTGTCATGCTTCCATTCACATTAAAATTCAATTCAACCAGTTTACTGGGGTCTTAAATGCAGTATCTCTTTTCCTTACCCATCCTCCAAGGCCTTGGGTGATGAGAGCCAGTAGAAGGCAGGCAGAGGCCAGGCGAGACGCTCTTTCTGACACAAGCTCTACCTCCAGCAAACTTGACTCACACACATAGCGCGCAAGCGTTAGGGTCTTCATATTCACACGGGCTACCTGCAGGATCAGTTTAGTCATGAGAAAGTATTATTGGGAGAAATGGCATTTATAGGTTAAGTGTAGCCTTTTGAAAAAATGTCATAAATGTTGACAATTTTCCCCAAAAAGCAATAGCAGCTTGAGGTCATGTCTTTTGGGTGGTCTGACCTTTGCATAGCGTCTGAGGAATCGGTAAGGCACTGGGATGTTAATATCAAAGTTGAGACCCCGTAAGATGTTCATTTCCATGGCAATGAGCTCCTGTCTTTTGTAGGCATCATCGCAAATGTAGAGGAAGTCATCAACGCATGGAGGACACCGTTCCTGATGACATTACAAACATAATTGTGTCAGATACAGTAGAATTGTGTCTACTTTTGGAACCATTGATTATCAGCAGAAATTAATGGCTTTAGTTTGTGAAAAAAAAAAGAAATAAATTCCCTCATGGGAAGTGTTGGAAGGTTCTGGAGTATGACCGCAGCAACTGCAGGTAAAATATAAACATATGTTATCCACCAAATATTTTTATCTAGATTATTGGGATTTTGGTTGCACAATAAACTGCATCTGGGATTTCATTCAATTTAGACAGTAAGGAGAGACTAAGAAAATGTTGTCTTAGAAAGTCATAGATAAAAAAAAACACAATCAATAAATCATTTTTAAAAACTCGAATAAATCGTTAATAAAGTTTCCCTATCGAGAGGTCTCTCCTATTGCGTAAGTAGCTTACGCTATGGGAAAACTCCGTTTCTCGAGAAATATTGAAGTCTTTATGTAAAACGCATTGCAGCTGCACAGCAGACAGTAATGAGCGAGGCAGCTCGGTCATTGGCTGTGCTGCGGCAACTGCTCGAACCAATGACGGGCGACTCTGAACGCGCAGAACCAATGGGCGCCTACGCGTTCAGCGCTCAGAGCCCGCCGAAATTAGCATAGCCAGGCTATATAATGGGCACCCCGCCATCACGAGTTCCTTTAGATTTAATCTCCTTCAGCGAAGACCTCCTCTTCGCTGGATCCTCCGGATTGTTGGAGTCTTTCGCCCGCCTTTGACAAGCCTACAGCAGGACTGCTAAGAGGACGCCGGCGCCTTCAGCCGCCTCGAAGCCTTCTGCTACGCCATCCGGCGTGCATCACTATATCCTTTTACTAAGCTACTTTGCAAGTGTTCGCCTTAGCGACACTTTTTGTATTTAGTAAAGAGCAAATTCGAGGCGTTGTTCCAAATGCCTTCGACCTGCGCCTCGTGCAGAGGCCTTCTTCCTGACAGGGACCGTCACATTATCTGCACTCGCTGCCTGGGACCTGACCACGCAGAAGCTGCTTTCACTCGAGGCGGATGCCCCGAATGTGACTCCCTGGGCCTCAACAAGCCGCGCGCTCGCTTCGCCGCGAACGAGCCTGCTACCACCATGCTGCCGTCCCCTCTGTTCAAGAAAAAGCGCCGCTCACGGAGGCCGCCAGAGCACGCGTGCTTCACCACCACCCGAGAACTCCCCGTCGCCAGTCCAACTCAGGCAGACGGACCAGCACCCCTCCAACAGAACGGTGGGTCTCATCTCGTTCGGCGCGCCAGGGGACGACGGTGAAAAGGATGACAGCCTTTCCAATTGGCGCTGCATCCGGCGACTGGCGGGCTCGCCGACCTTCGACCCGCGCTGTCGACATTAGCGACGAGCACGGCACCAGCATGGTAAGAGAGTTCGCTGAACGCTTCACTGCAGCGAGCAAAACGTGTAAAACATTACCCAGTCCCCTTACAGGCGGCTGGAAATGTCTGTAAAGCAGTCAATGGGCCAGTCACAGAACTCGCTCACCTGCAATCAAACGCCGTTTTCACGGCAACACACAGAAATCACAAAAAGAGTCATTTTCTGCCTGTGTCACTAAGGGGTCACGTGTCCACACTAAAGTGCGCACTCCCACATATCAATACGGTCCAAACAGTGCCGAATACTTTCCCAGCTCGAGCTGGACGCCCCATAAATGTAGATCGTGTGCCTATTGTCATGTATGCACCACTACACACAAGCACTGTTCCCACAGTTATAAACACTTCCCCAGTAAAAGCGGGAAATACTATAAATGTAGGGCGCGTGCCTGCTGTCCTGCACGCACCCCTACACACAAACACTGTATGCATGGCCAAAAACCCCGCCGCTAGCGAGAGGCTTTATGAAAGTGGCGCGCGTGCCTACCACAGTAGATGCACCCCCACCCGTAAACAATGTCGTTTCAAACATTTCTCCGGCTCTTGCTGCGAGCATTACGGAGATAGCGCGCGTGCCTGTAATCTCACACGCACTCCTGCACTCAACAAAGCTGCTCAGCGCGCGCACGCGCGCGCCTCAGAGCTGTAAGCTCAGTGTTAGCAAATTTTCTGCCTGTGTCACTAAGGGGTCACGTGTCCACACTAAAGTGTGCACACCCACAGTTACAAACACTGTATGCATGACCAAAAACACCCCGCCGCGAGCGGGAGGCTTTATGTAAGTGGCGCGCGTGCCTACTACAGTATATGCACCCCCACCCATAAGCGCTGCCCATACAGTTTCAAACAATTCTCTGGCTCATGTCGCGAGCATCACAGATGTGACGCGCGAGCCAAGAAACTACCCGCTAAGAGCGGGAAGCTTTATGAAAACGGTGCGCGTGCCTATTACAATGTATGCACCCCCACCTGTAAACACTGTCTATACAGTTTCAAACATTTCTCCGGCTGCGAGCATTACGGAGATAGCGCGCGTGCCTGTAATCTCACACGCACCCCTGCACTCGACACTCAACACAGCTGCTCAGCGCGCGCCCGCGCCTCTGAGAGCTGTATGCTCAGTGTTAGCACATTTTCTGCCTGTGTTACTAAGAGGTCACGTGTCCACACTAAAGTGCGCATTCCCACAATTACAAACACTGTATGCATGGCCAAAAACTCCCCGCCGCGAGCGGGAGGCTTTATGAAAGTGGCGCGCGTGCCTACTACAGTAGATGCACCCCCACCCATAAGCGCTGCACATACAGGCCCTGTCCCAAATGGCGCACTTCATGCGGACTTTCGGTCTCGTGGACTTAAATTGCGCGTGCTCGCTGAGTCTACGAGTCCGTAGGCCGTCCCATTTAGCATTTTAACGCTCTGAAGTGTGCTCAGCAGCACCCCCTTTGTACCCTTGAAGCGGTCTTCCGCGAAACCCGCATAGATCCAGGCTTCACGCACTTCAAGTACCCAGGAGTCCTTGCGAAAGGCCAATCAGACAACTGGTGTGAAGAGCGCTTTCGCTCACGGACACAGACAATTGGCTGAGAAGAAAATATTTAAGTGTAAGTATCATTATGGTTTTTATGACTGTGTACATTTTACCAGTTGTTACCTACAGTTTATACAAACATTATGGTCATCGACCAGTGGTTGATGTCTCAAACATAGTAATAGCGCTGAATAATAGGCTGATCGTAAGATTCATTATATAGAACCGAATGGCAGGGCTTTACTGAGTCATATGTAAGTGAAGTATGGATATTTAAACCTGTAAATTAAAAACGACATAAAAAAACAAGGTACACATAAAAAATATAAAATACATATATATATATATATATAAAGAAAAAAGAAAATTAAACAGTAAATCAAATAATAATGACTTAATGCATTAACGACTTTTGACAAGTTATATGTTTATCTACAAAGTCAATAACATTTACTTGCTTACCCTTTCCTCCGTGCATAACATCAGCATTTGTATGCATGAAAAATAATCTTGTCTTCTACGACGCCGGAGCGTATAAATGTGATTTCTCTGCATGGCAAGCCATCTCGCAAACACAATAGTAAAAACAACAACAATAGGCAGCATATTTCCCCGAACCGAACCTGCAGCTCCTGTCCAACAATAACCACGCTTCACGATCGAGTCTGTCCCAAAAATACTTCTCAATGCGCCCTTGTGGACTTGCGCGAGGGGCCCTATAAGTCTGCACTACATGACGTCACCGAAGTGTGGACTCTGAGGAAGTCCACAAGTCCGGAGTGTGCCATTTGGGACAGGGCCACAGTTTCAAACAGTTTTCTGTCTCATGCCGCAAGCATCACAGATGCGACGCGCGAGCCAAGAATCTCCCCGCTAAGAGCGGGAAGCTTTATGAAAGTGGCGCGCGTGCCTATTACAATGTATGCACCCCCACCTGTAAACACTGTCTATACAGTTTCAAACATTTCTCCAGCTCACGATGCGAGCATTACGGAGATAGCGTGCGTGACTGTAAGCTCACACGCACCCCTGCACTCGGCACTCAACAAAGCTGCTCAGCGCGCGCCCGCGCCTCAGAGCTGTAAGCTCAGTGTTAGCACAAGGCAATTTGCCGGTGGGGCCCATACGTCACTGCGACACGCCCCCAGCCAACATTCAGCCCATATCTGTGCGAACAAAATCCTGGGAAAAAATCCCCGACATGCCAAAATGGGTTTTGAACATAATAAAACACTCACTTCAATTCGCTCGCAGACCACCCCGCTTTTCAGCGGTGGTCGAGACAAAAGTGAGGAAAGATGTGTCACATGTTCTACGCACCGAGGTGCTCGAACTGATAGAGAAGGGCGCTATAGAAACTGTTCCTCCCTCTATGAGCGAGGCGGGTTTTTACAGCCGCTATTTTCTCGTCCGAAAAGGACGGTGGCCTCCGCCCCATCCTAGATCTCAGACATCTGAACAAAGCTTTAATGATTCGCTCGTTCAGAATGTTAACAACCAAACATATCCTCGCGCAAGTTCGCCCGGGGTTGGTTTCTATCAGTGGATTTGAAAGACGCTTACTTTCACATTCGATAGCGCCTCATCACAGGCCTTTTCTGAGATTCGCTTTTGAGGGACAGTCATACCAGTACACAGTACTACCATTCGCCTATCATTGGCCCCCGTACATTCACGAAATGTATGGACACGGCACTTTCCCCTGAGACAGCGGGAGTGCGAATACTGAATTACCTCGACGATTGGCTAATCATAGCACAATCAGAGGGTCAGTTAACGACGCACAGATCTTGGATTATCAGCCATCTAGAATGCCTGGGTCTGAGAATCAATTTTGCAAAGAGCGTGCTATCCCCCAGCCAGAATATCTCTTCTGGGAATAGTGCTAGACTCAGTGCAGATGACAGCGTGCCTCTCATCAGAGCGCGCTCTCTATTCGACGCCTTGCAACATCATTCAGAAAGAGCGCTACCGTCAAACGATTTCAAAGAATGCTCGGTCTCATGGCCTCGGCATCAGCTGTACTCCAGCTAGGATTGTTGCACATGCGTCCTCTCCAGCGCTGGCTCAAGAGCCGTGTCCCCACTCACGCGTGGCGCTCGGGCCACTTTTTGATCAGAGCGAATCACGGCTGTATAAAAGCCCTGATGCCCTGGAAAGCCATCAACTGGTATCAAACCGGCGTGAGTCTGGGCGTGAACACGCCGAGAAAAATGATCACGACAGATGCCTCCAAAATAGGATGGGGGAGCCCTTTACGAGGGCAGGCCTGTCTCCGGCTTTTGGTCAATCCCGGAAAAGCGCCTACATATAAACTGTCTGGAAATGAAGGCGGTCGCCTTGGCTTTCAGAGCCCTGCTTCCGTACCTGAAAAACGAACACGTCCTGGTCCGAACGGACAACATGACGGTAGTTTCGTATATAAATCGCCAGGGTGGACTTAGGTTGAGCTCCCTGCACTCTATGGAGGGCCCTCCATGCATGGCCCCTCAACGGGTTCCCGAGAACCTCCCCAGTGGAGTTTGAGAACCATCACTGAGGCACGAGCACCCTCTACGAGGCGCTTATATGCCCAAAAGTGGAAAGTGTTCAGTGACTGGTGTGATACCAAGAGCTTGAACCCCAAATCGTGTGAGATACCAAGTGTACTCGCCTTTTTGCAAGAGCTGCTGGAGGCGGGCCGCACACCCTCCACGCTCAAAGTCTATGTGGCTGCCATAGTGGCGTCGCACAATCCTGATAAAGGACATTCATTAGGGAAAACGATCTAATCATTCGTTTCCTAAGAGGCTTAGGAGGATGAACCCTCCTCGCCCCCTCGGTGCCGATCTGGGACCTGGCCACGGTCCTGGACGCACTCAAGAGTGCCCCGTTAGAACCTCTCCGAACCGTGCACCTTAAACAGCAAAACTGCGCTCTTGCTGGCGCTCGCTTCAGTCAAGAGAGTGGGCGACCTGCACGCGCTGTCATCAAGCACTGCTTGCCTGGAATTTGGACCTAACGACTGCAGAGTTGTCCTTAGGCCAAAGCACAGGTATATTCCTAAAGTGCTCTCCACACCCTTCAGAGCACAGGTGATATCTCTGGCAGTGCTATCGTCCCCAGCAGACGAAAGCAACGCTAATTTACTCTGCCCCGTCAGGGCGCTCAAGAGTATATTTGGAACGTTCTGCCCTGTTCAGACAGACGGAACAATTATTCGTATGCTTTGGCGGCCGCACTAAAGGTCTCGCAGTCTCAAAGCAAAGAATATCGCGCTGGATAGTGGATGCTATAGCGCTAGCTTATGAAGCCAAGGGCCTTCAATGCCCGTTAGGCGTCAGAGCTCACTCTACGAGGAGCATGGCCTCCTCGTGGGCTTGGTCGAGTGGGATACCCATTTAAGATATTTGTGCGGTGGTGGGCTGGGCCTCGCCTTAGACATTTATCAGGTTTTATAACCTACAGGTCCCCTCATTGCATTCCAACATTCTATCAGCCTGACTGTAGAATGGACTGGAGTATGTATATGCTGAGCATTATCTCCTCCCTTACAAGGTCCGTCTCTGACTGACTTAGAGGGCTTTTTATGCATATCAGCACATAGAAAACTCAGTACATAAGATATGTGCTTGTGTTTGTACTATGAGCGCCCCACCATGGACCACCTTGGAAGGGCGCTCTATACTATCCCATTATGTAGCTCGCCGTTGGCCGGCTCGTGGAATAATCACTTTGCTTTAAGGCTCAGGCATCTGCCTCTGGCTTTATAGAGCGAAGTCAGCACGCACTGTGTTTTACATGGGGTTCCCATAGCGTAAGCTACTTACGCAATAGGAGAGACCTCTCGATAGGGAACGACTCGGTTACTAACAATTTCAGTGTGTTCCTCACAAAAAAGTATTGTATGGTCTCAGAAGACTTGGAATACACTGCACAAGACATATGAAGTATTTTATGAAGTATAAAAAGAGTGCTTTTTAATCTTTTTGGATCTTGACAGCTCATGGTCACGGTCTGCTTCCTATGTATGGAAAAGAACAGCCCAGAAATTCTTCAAAATGCATTTCTTGCTCAACAGGGAACAAAATCATAACAACATGAGGACAAGTAAATGATGATTGCTTCATATCGGTTTGAACTATCCTTTCATGAACCTGTAAGATGATCAAACAACGCTTTAAATAACATTACTTGTATAACAAAGACGAATGCTTATAATGCTCAACAGTGTACGGATTTACATTGGAAAAACAAATGTTCACAATGAATGTCACTATTTCACTAGAACTCCCTAATGACCTCGAAAGCACAGTGTTTTGCCCATTCACCTCAAACTTGGCAGCGATGAGCATTGCGGTGGAACCAATGAGCTGCAGCGATTCCCTCATGATGACAGTCACTGACAGGTAGTGATCTGTGATCTTCACTGCCAAATACAGAGTCTCGTGGTTCAGCTCAAAGTTTTCCTTTACATAGAGGGGGTATAATTAAAAGTAAAGCCAAAACAAAAAGGACAAAAATTAGAATGTATAAGGTTAAAAGTATAAATACCTGTAGCTCCACCATCCAGTCAATAAGAATGGCTCGCATGTCTTGGTTTAGGTCTGGCTGATTGTGCATGTAATCACATAAGATAAATTTCTCCTGGAAAAAACAAAGAATCCTGAAATGTATTCAACTAAATTACACTTCCAACCAAATTTCTTGAAAAATTAATGTGCCTAATTTTGTTTTAAAGGACTCATACAATAGATTTACATGCATACAAGGTAAAAATTCACTTTAATTTGATCATAATTTAAATTGCAGCATTACCTTTTTTTCCCCCAAGTGTAAAAAAAAAAAAAAAAAACGACTCCTTCAGTGATCCGTTCTAAAGGATTCACTCTAAACTCCTCCTTTCAGAGAGCCTACTCTGCTCTGATTGGTAAGATGTCCCAGTCTGTTGTGATTGGTCTACCACTTAGGTGTTTGAGGGCAGATCAAAGATGTTCGTGAGCAGCCAATGAAGACCAGAGGCTGGTTTTTGTTACCAAATTACGTAGGCTAGTACAGGAAGTAAGTATGGAATTACTAACGACTCGTTTAAGGTGTTCAGAATCTGTTCTTTCTTTGGGAGTCAAGAACAATATAAGACTTTTTTACTTTCACAAACAGCTATATAACACACATGAAAGGTAATATTTGAAAAACCATAATAGGTGCTCTTTAAGATTTGAGTTATCCAGTTGATGTAGTGTGCAAACCTGAAACTGTTGAAGATTTTAAAAAATAAATTCAATTGCATAAAAATCTATTTATTAAGATTTTTACATCCTTCTGAAGTCAGCTACTGTATGGCCCTAGCCCACTTTCATTATATGGTAAAGAAGCAGCCAGGATTGGAGTTCCACAGAAGACATATGGGTTCAAAACTAGAGGATGAGTAATTATTATGTTTGCGTGGACTATTCCTTTAAAACCTGACAAGTTCAGTAAGGATCCTCAAAGAGAAGAAAGGGTTCTTGAGTTAGGATATTTCTTTAATACAGGCCCGTTCTTGAGTGTCTAGAAATTGCTACATTTCTGATCTTGAAACAGTGCTCCAGTCACGTCTCATTACCATGATAACTAAAAACAAATTCAATTGTTCTTGGCTTGATGGTAATGGCATCACTATTGCAGATAGCAATTCTTTGTTTAGAATAACAAGTTGCTATACAAATAAAATAAATATATATAAAATATAATAAATACATATTTTTTACTATAAATTCTTCTCCCTGCTTCTCCAGCACCATTCCGCACTTGTCGCTGAATGATGACTAAATGCAGCCGGTGCCAGCCAAACATCACTTCAGTCTATTATGATGGACTTTAGAGGATGAACTGATGCCAACTCCAACCACAAGAGTTGTATGAAGTATGGGATACTTCATATGCCATTGTCTGAACCTTGGATTTAGGATGGACCAAACCTCACCAAAATTACTGGCCAGGTTGAACTGCGTTTCACACCCATGATGGACTTCGATCTTGAAATGGAATACATAGACTAACAATTGCCAGCAAAAGCCTTCATCAGCCAATTATCAAGGACAATTGCATCCATGTGAACTTCTGCAGTTAATCCATCAAAGACATTAATCTTACAGTTCATACAAAAACTGTTTAAACACTGACACTTAACACTTAGTTTAATAATTTTAAACCATGACTTGAACTATACATAAGTAATATTGGCATTATATTCATGATGTTAGCCAGAGGGGAACTGGCCCCCACAGTGAGTCTGGGTTCTCCCAAGGTTATTTTTCTCCATTAATCAACATCTTATGGAGTTTTGTGTTCCTTGCCACAGTTGCTTTCAGCTTGCTCACTGGGGTTATTAATACAATTATTATTTAATTACTTATTTTTAAACACAATAAACAATCGTATTTTATCTAATTACACAATGATGATTCATCAACATTATAGACATTACAGTTTTATTGCCTGTTAATGCCTGATCTTCTTTAAAGCTGCTTTGAAACGATGCGTGTCTTGAAAGGCACTATACAAATAAAATTGACTTGATGCAGTCAATTTCCAATTTTCACATTCTCCATCTGTTTTTGATGATTCACATCCTTCGTGCATAGTGCCCCCTAATGGGCAGGGAGGAGAATTTATGATAAAAAATGACTTAAATATTGATCCATTTCACCCACACCTATCAAATAGTGTCTGAACACATGGATTATTTCTTACATTTATTCATATGGATTACTTTTATGCTCCATTTGTTGATTTTGGATCTTCAAAATGTTGGCACCCATTCACTTCCATTGTGAGGACCAACAGAGTTCTTCTAAATACAGGTGAAACTCGAAAAATTAGAATATCGTGCAAAAGTTCATTAATTTCAGTAATTCAACTTAAAAGGTGAAACTAATATATTATATAGACTCATTACAAGCAAAGTAAGATATTTCAAGCCTTTATTTGATATAATTTTGATGATTATGGCTTACAGCTTATGAAAACCCCAAATTCAGAATCTCAGAAAATTAGAATATTGTGAAAAGGTTCAGTATTGTAGGCTCAAAGTGTCACACTCTAATCAGCTAAACACCTGCAAAGGGTTCCTGAGCCTTTAAATGGTCTCTCAGTCTGGTTCAGTTGAATTCACAATCATGGGGAAGACTGCTGACCTGACAGTTGTGCAGAAAACCATCATTGACACCCTCCACAAGGAGGGAAAGCCTCAAAAGGTAATTGCAAAAGAAGTTGGATGTTCTCAAAGTGCTGTATCAAAGCACATTAATAGAAAGTTAAGTGGAAGGGAAAAGTGTGGAAGAAAAAGGTGCACAAGCAGCAGGGATGACCGTAGCCTGGAGAGGATTGTCAGGAAAAGGCCATTCAAATGTGTGGGGAGCTTCACAAGGAGTGGACTGAGGCTGGAGTACTGCATCAAGAGCCACCACACACAGGCGGGTCCTGGACATGGGCTTCAAATGTCAAAGCGTCTTACCTGGGCTAAAGAAAAAAGAACTGGTCTGTTGCTCAGTGGTCCAAAGTCCTCTTTTCTGATGAGAGCAAATTTTGCATCTCATTTGGAAACCAAGGTCCCAGAGTCTGGAGGAAGAATGGAGAGGCACACAATCCAAGATGCTTGAAGTCCAGTGTGAAGTTTCCACAGTCTGTGTTGGTTTGGGGAGCCATGTCATCGGCTGGTGTTGGTCCACTGTGCTTTATTAAGTCCAGAGTCAACGCAGCCATCTACCGGGACATTTTAGAGCACTTCATGCTTCCTTCAGCAGACAAGCTTTATGGAGATGCTGACTTCATTTTCCAGCAGGACTTGGCACCTGCCCACACTGCCAAAAGTACCAAAACCTGGTTCAATGACCATGGTATTACTGTGCTTGATTGGCCAGCAAACTCGCCTGACCTGAACCCCATAGAGAATCTATGGGGCATTACTAAGAGAAAGATGAGAGACATGAGACCAAACAATGCAGAAGAGCTGAAGGCAGCTATTGAAGCATCTTGGTCTTCCATAACACCTCAGCAGTGCCACAGGCTGATAGCATCCATGCCACGCCGCATTGAGGCAGTAATTAATGCAAAAGGGGCCCAAACCAAGTACTGAGTACATATGCATGATTATACTTTTCAGAGGGCCGACATTTCTGTATTTAAAATCCTTTTTTTTATTGATTTCATGTAATATTCTAATTTTCTGAGATTCTGAATTTGGGGTTTTCATAAGCTGTAAGCCATAATCATCAAAATTATATCAAATAAAGGCTTGAAATATCTTTGTTTGTAATGAGTCTATATAATATATTAGTTTCACCTTTTAAGTTGAATTACTGAAATTAATGAACTTTTGCACAATATTCTAATTTTTCGAGTTTCACCTGTATCTTAATTTGTGTTGTGCAGAAGTCATACACATCTGAGATGGGTATCATGAGTGTGAGTAAAGGCCCAGTTATACTTCGTTTTTACATGTTCCAGATTGCCTTGCGCCTGGTCGAATGCATTGCCTTTCTGAGTATACTTTTCTGACCGTTAACGAATAGGAACGCATTCGACATATGCGCAATCCAACTGCATTGTGACACTCTTTTAGTACAGTCAATGTCCAGAGCATGCACAAATGACCACCTAGACTTTCTTGACTAGTCACATACACACATACTGTACGTGGAGCAATTCTCAATGCACACACCCCAAGTATACTTTGGCCTTTAATCATAAGTGAATTTTCATTTTTGGTTGAACTATCCCTTTAAATGCATTCTGACTTGGAGCAGAGGTTTCGTTACAACTGTTAAATTTAATGTGAGGTTTTGAAAAGAAGGGGTGGCTAATCCAATGGCTCAGCTCATTGAAGTTACAGAAAACTTAAAATTGATTATTTACTTAAAATATCCCCAATTTTGTTTTTATGTAATGTTAACCTTTCAAAACATAATTTTACGTCTCTGCACTTCAATTTCTTTCCTTCAAAAACCCTAAACAAAGACCAAAATGATTAATTGTAACTCCACTTAAGAGTTTTCAAGCTACATCCACCAAACTTGGTACAGACCTTCAGACTGTTCTGACTTTCTATTCTTTTTCTAACTGATTGGAATTACGGTTTTCGCACAGCGGTTGATCGAATCTAGTTACATTTATTGTTCTTTTTTTTATAGTAATTACACATTTATGTAATTGGATACACTATTGGCTAAAATTTCCATCCTTCTAGAAAAATATGAATGAAATAAAACATTATACCTCTATATTTAGGGTTTAGCGCTTCGTTTGCAGTGCAAGGATAAAGTAGCAGGCCACATCAAATGATGGCTATAGGTCCCATCAGAAGCCTGTCCCATCCGGTTGCTTTAGCAGTGAACTGAATAAACGCACAAGTGGTCAGTAAGGAGTAATCTACAGCTAGAACCCACTGCTTATTCAGGACTACAGTATAAGGCAAACAATGTCAGGTTTTTGACTTTACATTTACAACATTCCTTTTAAAAATATTATTTCGGTGCTGATAATGAACATAATTGTGTCCATTACTTTGAATGGATAGTAGCTTGTGCAGCCGCATAAAATGAATGCACTTTTAGCATGTGCTCCTGTTTTTTTATTTGTAAATAACAGACAACATTTGAAATTATCCATCAATGATTTTCAAATTCTGTAAATGCCAGAATTATTTCTGTAAGCAACATATTAACTTCTAAATGAACCCCCTCTCCCTAAGAGAGGCAAGCAAAAATTCAATTGCTTTAAGTAATAGCACACCTCTCTTTTAGTCAATAACCCAAAGTATGAGCAAATAGAAATAGTGATGCTTGCCTTGACAACCTAACTAATATTTCTTACCTCTCTGCTCTTAAGGTAATCAAAGATTTCTTTGGCATATTCAGGGCTCATGAAACAGTCACCAGCATGTTCTTTATCAATGTCAAACTCCTCAGGCACCTTAGCAACACAAAACAAAGAGGAATATTTAAAGCTCTAAAGACAACAAAATGAATTTAAAACATCCAAATTATGATTATCAACAGCACTAGTTAAACCAAGGTGTGACAGACACAAGTTTTAACCTTTTGTTCTAGGATGGCAGACGGCTCATCAGGTTGGCAGACACTGAAACCATCTAGTGGCGATTCCTCTGCTTTAAATTCAGCTTTCTTGGGCTGTTCGTCAGAAGATAAATCCTTAGAACTGCAGAAGTACCGAAAAGATTAGTACCCAAAATGTACACAGGATATATTTCAGTCACTTCATGCAAATAAATAAGAATCATTGCTAGTATGTGGAGCTTAATGGTTACTCTGTGCGTATGGCATGAGTCCTGCAGATCACTTTGCCATTTGGAGCCCTACTGTCAGTTTTGCCACTTTTCGTCTGGATGCCAGTCTGGGTTTTGGTTGTCTGTTTAAACAGATAAGAATAAACAGAACAGCCAAAGCTCTTCACATGGTGTTCTTCAAAGGTTTTGGTATCAGAAAACAATTCTTGTCAATCTATATTAAAAGGAACACATTAATAAAATGCCACAATAAATGACTGTCATTGCTTTATCAATCAAGTGGCATTTTGTTTTTAAAGAGAGATAGCACAAGCACAAGGAAACGTGACATTTTTTGCATTTGGCAGATGCTTTTATTCAGAGTGACTTACAGTGAATTGTAGGTATACATTTTGTGTGTTTTCCCTGGGAATTGAGTCCATGACCATGGTGTTGCTAGTGCCATGCTCTAACAATTACAGTAACATTATATAACAACACATCTCGATAAACTACACACACAGAAGACAAATAGTATTTGGACACATTCCAGATGTCAAAAGTTAGTGCAACATGCTGTACATTTATATTTACACATATATTATTGTCTCATGTTTGTTAATCGTGTAGATTAACAGTTTTTGCAAACGTTCACATTTGGGTTTGTGGGATGTGTTGACTGTTATGAATTAGGGCTGTACAATAAGGACAAATCATGTTGCTGTTTTTTAATAGATAATGCGATTTTAATTGCCATTTTGGCAAATGTTTTTCCTTGTTCATACATTTCACATTCCAAAATGTTAGTGTTTAAAAACACATTTCAGGAGGTTAAAATTGTCTTTACATACAGTAAGTGACAGATGATAGCGATGCTAGTCCAAAATCCTTATTGTTAAGCCCCATTTAATTTGATTGATAATAAACCTTTGGTTACTCGGCTAGGACACCTGTGCGAACTTGAGCAGATCCACTACAACTCACCTGGACACCGGCTGGTTAAAAGTCATTGCAAAAACATCTCTGAAAATTGAAGTTATATCTGAGAAAAGCATCATTTGTTGGCAAAGACAGTATGTTTATGTATGTACTGTGCTTTTTCAACAGCTGGAGATATTTTATAAATTTAAACCCAATCAAAAATATTTGTCAAATGTTTTGCTTGTGCTCTTTCTTAAAATACTTGCCACTTGCATTGATGTTTACTTAACACAATTTATATGTACACCCTTCTATTTGTTTTCTGGGCCAGTATATGTTGAGGATGCATGGTTGTGATTATATTGCAATGGCATAAATTAAAGCAAAAATTTAAGCAAGTTTCTCTTAGACTTAAGAATAAGTTTCTTACATTAGTCAGATCAATAAAAGCAGATCTTTTCTTGGGTCCGCCTTGTGGAGAGGAAGGCGTCCTTTTCACCTTATAAACATCCTCCTGAAACAAAGACAACAGATGCAGATGAGAAAGATAAGTCATGCATTATGCACAACATGAAATAACAGCAGTCAGAGTAACTGAAACAGCAGTCAGAGTAACTGAATCAGCAGTATTTACTGATTACACGAACTCACCTGATTCTTGTAAGTGTTTGTCTTTGATTTGGCAACCGAGGACTGTTTTTTACTCCCCTGACGAGGCATGATCGATTCCCCCGAAACACCTCAACTCCGTCAGCCTTTGTTTTGAACCGACAGAGAAGAGTCACCGGTTCGTTTTTCAAACTACAGCTAAACTAAATATCTTCTTTCTTCAACGCCTAATCTTGCACGGTAGACGGTAAAATCGGTCAGTTAAGTTAGTGCTTCTCAATTATAAAGACATCGATGCCAAACAAATAAACAAACACTCCCTGTGCGTCTCACACAGCCTTCATTTAATACTCTCAACGCAAGCGCTCAATTCGAAACGCAAGGGGGAAGTGAGCTGAAGTCTGATTGGCCGGTCGCGGTGACAACTAAGCCAATCAGCATCTTAACAGCGGCGCTGAAATTGTTACATTCAAGATAAGCCAATCATAACGTGAGTTATATTCGGAAAAATTCCGAACGTTATTTAAAGAAACAGCAGGACATTTTCTCGACGTATCAGTCAGAAATAAAAATGTTTTCATTTTAATATCTGGGTGATTCTTCAATTAGGCGAACCTTTATGATTCCTAGGAATATATTAAAAACATAATGTTAAAAAATACACATTTGAAGAATAGACTTCAAATCAGTAAAATTCTACTGTACGTTTTTTCCTAAGAATTTACACGTGTATTCACTCATTCACAATTCATTTTGAATTGTGTACAATCGTAATTTCTCAAAAAGGTTGGATTTGGTTGGAAATGGGAAGTGACGGGAGTATATTTCTGCAAGAGCAACAAAGGGATAGTTTCAGATCAGAAATGTCATACATTTTTGCATCATGATATAAGGTATCAAGTGTTTTTATCAAGAACACAATGGTAAATCTCTATATATAACATATTATCTATCTATCTATCTATCTATCTATCTATCTATCTATCTATCTATCTATCTATATATATATATATATATATATATATATATATATATATATACACACACACATATATATATATATATATCACACACATAATGGTACGTATATATATATATATATATATATATATATATATATATATATATATATATATATATATATATATATATATATATATAGATCAGTGGTTGAACCTCAGATCCATGAACTAAAGACACTTAAAGTGACAGTTCACCCAAAATGTATCTTCTGTCATCACCAGGAGCTGGATTCACGAAATGTTTGACTACAAATTTCTTTTTAAAGAAAAAAGCAAAGAATATTTTGTTAACAAACATATTACAAAAATTTCAATTCCCCCTATTTGTGGCATAATGTTGATTACCACAAAATGTTATTTTGATTCATCCCTCCTTTTCTGAAAAAAAGGAAAAGACAGTGTAAGACTTACAATGGAAGTGAATACGGCCAACTATTGGAGGGTTTAAAGACAGAAACGTGAACCTTATAATTTTATGAAATCACTTAATTCTTCTGTTAAACTTGTGTTATTTGTGTCATTTGAGCTGTAAACTTTTTACAGTCATTTTAGGGTTTTAGAGTTTGTTAACATTACATCATCATGGCAACAAAGTTGTAAAATTAGCCACAAATTTACACAGAAAAGGTTATTAAGTTATTGTATCACACAAAATTAAACTTTTGGAAAAGTCAGTATTCTAACGTTCAAACGTTCCATTATAAGTCTCACAATTTATATATATATATATATTTTATTTTTTTAAGAAAAGGAGGTCAAAATTAATTTTTGTGGCAATCAGCATTATGCCACAAATGCTGTCGATTAAGCTTAACTTGTATTGATGCTTTTTAATGTGGTGACCAATCATGCTAGGTAATTCAAATGGATCCACTGCATATTGCTCTTTCTTTGCAATCTTCAGAGTCCATAGAAACATAATAATGATATAATTTCTAGAATTCTTTATTGCATAAAATATCTTGCTTACTGTTGTAACCTCCTTTCCCTGATGGAGGGAACGAGATGTTGTGTCTATGTAGTGACACTAGGGGTCGACCTTGAGAGCGCCAAACACCTTCAGATCTTTGAAAAAAGGCCAATGAAAATTGGTGATTAGAATTTGCATGCCACTCCCCCCAACATACGGGTATAAAAGGGAGCTGGAATGCATATTCATTCAGATTTTCCACTGAGAAGCCCAGCCATTACAGCTGTGTAGTACAGCCCGTAAGATGGACACAACGTCTCATTCCCTCCATCAGGGAACGGATGTTACGGCAGTAACTGAAACATATCTAGTATGCCGTGGGGCATATCTAGTATGGGAGCAGGCCGCGCCAGCCACAGTCTTTTCACTCAGAGAAAATAGTTTTTCAGGGCCAAGTGAGACGCGGGTCTAACGAAAGGGATACCTCGGTAGAGGTGTTATCCCTAAAGATACATCGCAGGAGGTAACCGAGACCTGTGGAGCACTTACCCCAGTAAAGGGCACGTTAGCACACATACTTGGTCTGACTACGAATTCCTCCGCTGAATTCGTGAGCCAGAGGGCTAGGAGAAAGGACATCCAGGGTTCACAGATCGTGAACACGCATGAAAGAGCTGCCCTGCGTAACAAAACGTACCTGTTTGTACCTGAAAGAACACGGGACGAAACCGGCTCAACCCGGAGATTGTAAAATCTCGTGAAGGTATTGGGTGTTAACCAGCACGCTGCTCTACAGATGTCTGATAGAGAGGTGCCATTGGCCAGTGCCCACGAGGGTGCCACACTCCTTGTGGAGTGTGCTCGAACACACAAGGGGACGGGCATGGACTGGGTCTGGTAGGCCAAAGCGATGGTGTCCACAATCCAGTGGGCAAGCCTCTGTTTGGAGACAGCGTTCCTTTTCCACTGTCTGCCGAAACAGACAAAGAGCTGCTCAGAGCGTCTAAAGCTCTGTGTGCAATTCAAGTAGATGCGCAAAGCACGCACTGGACACAGCAACGATAAGGTTGGGTCTGCCTCCTCCAGGAGCAGTGCTTGCTGGCTCACCACCTGATCCCTAATAGGGGTCGTGGGAACCTTGGGCACATAGCCAGGTCGGGGTCTCAGGATCACCTGAGAGTCTTATGAACTGAACTCTAGGCACTCTTCGCTGACAGAGGACGCTTGCAGGTCCCCAACCCTCTTGATGGAAGTGAACTCGGTCATGAAGGCGGTCTTCAATGAGATGGCCTTTAACTCGAATGACTCTAGGGGCTCGAATGGGGCTCTCCATTGGCCTAAAAGGACCATGGAGAGGTCCCATGAGGGAAAGAGGTGCTGCCTAGGAGGGTTCAACCTCCTGGCACCTCTCAGGAACCTGATGATCAGGTCGTGCTTACCGAGAAACTTACCTTCAACAGCATCGTGTTGTGCTGCTATAGCAGCTACATAGACCTTCGCTATTGGAAGAACGCCACTTAGCAAAGATACGCCACTTCAGGGAATACAGCTGCCTTATAGAAGGAGATTAGGCCTGAATGATCGTGTTAACCACTTCAGGTGGTAGACCAGTTAGGTCTTCCACGTCCCATCCAGGGACCAGAAATGGAGATTCTAGAGATCTGGGCATGGGTGCCAGAGGGTGCCCCATCCCTGAGAAAGAAGGTCCTGCCTCAGGGGAATTTGCCAGGGAGGTGCTGTCGTGAGGAGCGTGAGGTCCGAGAACCAGAACTGGGTGGGCCAATACGGAGCCACGAGAATGACCTGCTCCTTCTCCTCCCTGACCTTGAATAGAACCTGTTCAATTAGGCTCACTGAGAGAAATGTATATTTGCGCAGCCCACGGGGCCAGCTATGTGCCAGAGCGTCTGTACCGAGGGGAGTTCCAGTCAGGGCATACCAGAGTGGGCAGTGGGAGAATTAACGGAAGGCGAAGAGGTCTACCTTTGATTTGCCGAATCGAATCCAAATCAGCTGGACCACCTGGGGGTGGAGTCTCCACTCTGTCCTTACCTGCTGCAACAGAGCATCTGCTGTGGCATTGAGGTAGCCAGGGATATGAGTGGCCCGCAGTGACCTGAGTTGCCACTGACTCCAGAGGAGGAGGTTACGAGCGAGTGGCAACATGCGACGAGAGCGTAAACCATCTTTGTAGTTTATATAAGCCACTGTTATAGTGTTGTCCATCTGGACCAACACGTGCTTGCCCTGGATCAATGGCAATAGCCTCCACAGGGTGAGCTGTACTGCCAGCAACTCGAGGCAGTTGATGTGCCAACACAGGCGAGGTCCTGTCCAGGAGCCAGCGGCTGCGAGCCCTGTTACACACAGTGCCTCAGCCTGTCTTGGAGGTTTCCGTCGTAACCGTGACGCGCCTGATGCACTGTATCTCAAGCCCGCAGGAATGCAAGGTCTGTTCAAGGGCTGAAAAAGCGGCAGCAGGCGGGTTTGAGAGCCCCACAATGTGTGCCGTGGAGCCATGTGTACCTCGGGACTCAGCTCGGCTGTGAGGCACGCTATCATTGACACAGAGTATAACTCCATGTCGAGAAAAGAGATGCTATGAATCGGGGAGAGCTTGTTCTTTTCCCAGTTGACCTGAAGCACTAAACAGCTGAGGTGCTTGAGCACCAGGTCCCTGTGTGCACACATTAACTCTCGAGAGTGCACTATAATCAGACAGTCGTCGAGGTAGTTGAGTATACGAATGCCCACTTCCCTTAAAGGGGAATGGGCTGCCTCTGCAACCTTCATGAAGACGCGAGGGTCAGGGACAAGCCAAAGGGGAGGACTTGTACTGATACTCCTGACCATCGAACGCAAACCATAGGAAGGGTCTGTGTCGAGGTAAAATCCTGACGTGAAAGTACACGTCCTTCAGGTCTATCGCCACAAACCAATCTTGATAACGGATGCACGTCAAAATGTGCTTTTGCGTCAGCATCTTGAATGGGAGTCTGTACAAGGCCCGGTTCAGAACTCGCAGGTACAGGATTGGATGCAACCCACCGCCCTTCTTGGGAATGATGAAGTAAGGGCTGTAAAACCCTTGCCTCACCTCGGCTAGAGGGACAGGCTGCCCGACAGGCCGCCCGCAGGACAGCGGCACTCTCATCCTTCACTGATGTGAAGTGAACACCGCTGAACCGTGGCAGGCGCATGGTTAATTGAATCGCATAGCCGAGTCGGATGGTTCTGGCCAACCAGCGCGATGGGTAGGAAAGAGATAGCTATGCGTCCAAACTCCAGGCAAGGGGCACTAACGAAAGGATTGCATCCGACATTCCTGGGGGTGGGGCTTTGCGGCGGGGGGGAGCAGAGAGTGCCGCATCGGGGAGCGCCACTGCGACCCGAGGGGACCACACTGAGGGAGCCCTCGAAGCACTTACCTTGCTCCACGCGGCTGGCATAAGGCGGGCAGCGAATGAGGAGGAGGGCCTCTCGGGCCGTCCTCGAGACTCGTCACCACCGGCCGGCCAGGTTTATGTGATGCAGCGGGGCACGTGAAGGCGGAGGGCAGCGTTCATGAGGCCCTGGCTGTGAGTGCTCGCTGTCCAGTTGCCGTGGGGGCGGTGACTGTGAGCACCAGCAGTGTGACCCGAGGAGAGAGGGAAGTCTTTTTTTTGACAATGTGGGCACCGCAGCCCATACATCGCGGCCGGCCGAGAGGCAGGTGGCGTCCCTCTCCTGCAGCAGGCTCTACGCCAGGGCTGAGGGCTGGGCTGGATCTGGCTGCGAAGAAGAAATCTGAAAGAATCTGCATTCCAGCTCCCTTTTACACCCATATGTCGGGGGGAGTGGAATGCAAATTCTACTCGCCAATTCTCAGTGCCTTTTTCTCAAAGACCTGAAGGTGTCTGGGGCTTTCATGATCGACCCCTTTTAACGGTGGCAGCTCCCCAGGAAAAACTATTTAAATCAATAATGAACTAATTTGATCTAAATTAAATTGTTCGGGTGCCAGACAGGAGTAAGCCTGTCATTTACAAAAAAGATACCACAGATAAGCTCTAAAAGCCACCAGTTACATACATACAAAATAATAGCTTTTCTTTTCCCTTTTGAAAAGAATAATAGCTTTTCTCTACACCAACATAACAACATAGTACAAAAAAAGAGGTTTCTATTTCAGATTCCAGTTATATTTTCACAAAAAAAAAAACATAAAAAACAACTTAATTAAATGTACCTTTTATACCTTAAAAAAAAATTAAAAAAAAAAAAAAAAAAAAATATATATATATATATATATATATATATATATATATATATATATATATATATATATATATATATATATAAATAGTGATATGGCCATGGATCTGCTCTAATCCCGCATTTAAATAGGCTGATTCAAGAGTCCAGTTCTCATCAAATAACCATTTAAAAATTAAAAGGGAAAATATAAACAATATTAAAGTCAAGAATTGAAACACTCTAATAGAAATGAAAAGAAAAAAAGGAAAAAGAATATACTCTTTGTATAAGAGGTGGATGAATGAATGCATGGACGAAAATGGCGTCGGTGTTTGTGTGTGTGTTTGTGTGTGTGTGTGTGTGTGTGTGTGTGTGTGTGTGTGTGAAGCAAGCCGTACAGCCGAACCGCTACTCTTGGCAGCTTGGGGAAACAGCTTTGAATGGGGAATCGTATGCTAATATTTTCGGGTGGAATGAAGATACCCGGACTGAAACACACTTCAGCTCATTAGTCCATACCTGCTCTGTGCTGGAATTCAAATCTCTTGAGCACAATTCCTTGGAACACTCCCGAAATCGCTCCAGTACTAAACAGCGTGCGCCCAGCTGATGAGATTGTGTCTTTCTCTACTAAGGTACTCGATTTGCTCTCGATCTCCTTCTTACATTCCACACCTTTTCCTTTGATGACTCCACCTTTTATATACTATATTACCTCACATCCGGTAATTATATTCCCATTTTATCCGAGGGGCGGCAACAACAAAGGCTTGTTTGTTTGTTTGTTTCCCAGCTCTGCCACACCCTAGTGTCACTACATCGACACAACGTTGATTGAGTGACAGAAGGGGAACTCAAAATGTGTTTCTGTGTCAAAATGACTTGAAATGATAGAGGGTCACAAATATTAAGCATTATAATACTAGTATATGACAGTTAATCTGACATGCACTTTTAAGAAAATGGTTTTAAACTTTTAAAGAATCATCTTTTTTTCGAGAGCATCTCACATGCTTTACATTTAAAAAATTGAATGTGATGTGCTTGCTACTTAACAAAAAGGTTAAGATGGATAGATTTATCATTATGATTTACCAGTGTTGATGTACTGAATATGTTGTAGCCTACTAGACAAGGCAACATTATGAGCAGGCTAATATAATAAAACAATGACAAAGCCTGTTGTTTTATTCTTAAGAAAACATTTGAGAATTACTCTAAAATTCTTACAAACGTCTTATAATTTATTCTAAGAACTTTCTTATTTTTTTTTTCTTAAGAACAAAAACTTTTAAGGGAATATTATAAGCATATAATTGGTGGTGGTGTAGTGGTCTAAGCACATAACTGTAATCTGGTAATCAGAAGGATACTGGTTTGAACCCCACAGCCACCACCATTGTGTCCTTGAGCAAGGCACTTAACTCCAGGTTGCTCCGGGGGGATTGTCCCTGTAATAATTGCACTGTAAGTCGCTTTGGATAATAAGCGTCTGCCAAATGCATAAATGTAAATGTAACAACTTACATTTTGGTCTGTTCCATACACAAAGCAATTCAGAAAACTTGGAATATAATACATCAATTGTATTGAGAACTTTTATGATACTTGAATTGTGCTTTTTTATTTTTGGAACTTGAGAGCCCCAGTCCTTATTCGCTTTCTTCATTAAATGTGAAAGAATGGCAAATAATTGGAAATGCTGAATAAGAAATTGTAATTAAGAATTAGTGTTAAATTTTGTGTGACTGTTAAAGGTGAAGTGTGTAACTTCTGCTCCACTAGCTTTACCAACTTTGGCCAAACATATTGACTCAATAACTCAAAATAATCAACAAATAAATGGCTTATTTATTAATTATATAAATATACTTTTTTATTTATCAGCTTATTTGTTTTTTGCATATCAATCTGGGATAGAATGGAGTATTTGTAAAATCCAAAAAATTACACCAGCTTTGAAATATCAATAATGCCATCCTCTCAAAGAATATGTTATATAAGCCTGATGCGTGTTGATCATGAGTTAAACAGAAGCTTTACTTTATCACTGTCATTTCTGTTTTCCTTGTTCTTTTGTGCATGTGCTAACAAGGCTGGTATTGACAAATTGCTTCTATTTTTCACTTCTCCAGGGATTAAGAAAAGTAGAACTTTCATCCTTAAAGTTTTCAGTAACTGTGGAAGATGTAAATAAATGTGCGAAACAACAGCGCTCTCTCGTGGTCAGATGCTGTACAGGTCAGAGAGAGACTTCAATTTAAAATAAAACAATAATCCAACATTATACCAAAGGGGTCTGTTGTCTTAAAAGATCACACTTGTTCTTTTAAAATTGCCTCAAAAGTTTCCTCGAGTACAATTTGGAATTTTGAATGGCATATCACTCTTTCTATCTTATGCTGTATAGAATTATGATAGCTATGTTAGAAACAGTTAAATGGTAGTATGTGTTGATTAAAAGTGGTGAGAAACTTAAAAGCATTAATGACTAATTATCACATCTAAAAATATATATACACTTTCCCTTAAACATTTAAATTTAAACGTAAAACCTAGATGTTTGAAAAAAGTTCAGGTCCAGAAGTTCACATGATGATTATTTGAAAAATCATATCACCCCTGCCTTAGCTCTCAAATCATATCTGCGGTTAATTTTATGCAGTGTCGAGGACTCCGCGACAGGTATCCCTCCTCCTTCCCAGGTTTCGGCACCAATGTAAAGGGATTTAGACAGGCAAGGAGGAGGCGAGAACCGGCTTGACAATATATATAATAGTTTAATGAGAAACTTAAACAAAAGACACAAACACACACATGATGGACATGTCCGTAAACAATCTCTCTCTCCTGCACCTTCTTCCGCAGTCAGCCCTTATCCCTCTCGAAGGCTTGATTAGCCTGATATGGGACCGGTGTGTAGAATCACGACCTGGCCCCGCCCTCCACCCTGCCACATTTTCTTATTGTGTATTCCACTATATACTTATATTTTCTATTTGCTGTTTATTTATATTCTATTTTGTATTATCTATGTCTTGTTGTTGTGTTGTTTGCGCACTGGAAGTTTCTTTCACCATGACAAATTCCTTGGATGTGTAAGCATACTTGGCAATAAAGCTCATTCTGATTCAGATTTTTCTGATCCTAAAACTTAAGTTAACAACTGAGAAAAAATGTATGTAAACTGCAATAAATGAAATAAAAAAATAAAAAATGCTTATTATCGCTTAACATTGATATGCAAATATTAAACACTCGACACCATGGGCATAGTCAGAGGTGGCCAGGTAAGACCCAGTGATTTTATTGGCGTGGCCAAAACATGTACTACTGACTGTGACAATTTACTGAATTGCTGTACCAAAAGCAAATTCTACAGACAGAATTTCTATAAATTCTACAGAATTTATAGATCACAAATGTACACAAGGAATTAAATGTTATCAATGTATTTCCAATGCCATACAAAAGAAGTAAAAATTGTTTTGGCTGCATATAAAAAAAACAAAAAACAAGGCTGGGTTGGTGTGGATGTTTGATGAATGTTTTACTAGCTGCAAAGAAAATTGTCAGAGCACAAACCAATTAATATAACCAAGGAAAACATGATTTTGTTTGCAATTTTGACTTTTGAAACATGCTTGTTATTTTTTTTATCTGTGCTTATTTTGATCTGCATTCATTATTTTTTGATTCACGATTATTATTTTGATTCATGCTTATTATTTCTGGATCTGGGACCGCAATACATTTGGCAAGATTTTGATCCCATATGCTGCAGTGGTGTGACGTCACACCTCTACGCACAGAGGCTTGTGCCATGTGTGCGGTTTTTCCAGGAGATACTGTGTCATCAATAAGATTCGAGAGATTTCATTTAAACTTATTGATTGTATTTATCCAGTAAATCAGGTTATAAAAAGATTTAAGAAAGATATTGATTTGAAATGTGTGTTTTGTAATTTGAATGAAGAGAGTAATTTGAATGTCATCTTTTTTTTTATGCATTTGCACTAAATTGTTCTGGTGTAATTTGAAGGTCTTTTTAAAGAAGATTTCTGGATCTGATATTACTTCGGAGGACAAAAATATTATATATATTATATTATATATATTTGTTTTACAATAAGCTTTTAGAAAAGATCATTTGTTTTGTTCTAAATTTGTTTGTTATTTTATGGAAATATCACATTCATAAATGTCGTTGGTTAAAAAGTACACCTAGTTTTGTACAATTTAAGTTTGAGCTTTGTCAGTAGGCTATCTTAAAGCATTGGAGGGTGTAAGGAACACCAAAGCCAAAAAAAAAAAAAACTATAGATTGTAAAGCCTTGAAATATTATCCTTTTTAAGGATTTTTGTGTTTATTTTATAATTAGAGATATGTTTTTGATTTTAATACCCCTATGTATATAGTTCTTAATTTTTGGGTTATTTTGTTGTTTCTTTATTTTATTTACTTGTAATATTTTGTATTTTTACTGATTTTCTTTTAATGGTAATTCTTTTTATTGTCATTCTGTATTTGATTATTGTGTGATTTTGATGTGTGCGGTTCATACCTGTTCAGCCTGAATAATGCAGACTGTTCGCTTCATAGAGCGGCGAAAAAACTGTCAAAAGTGCTTTGCACAACAGGGGTGTCACAGGCAACCCATGGCCACCACGCTGCTACGCCCCTGCTCGACACTATATACACGAAATCCAAACAACCTATTATTTTTCTTTAAAATGTGCAGTATTATAGGCCACATGCTGTGCTTCGCCAACGGCTGGGAACGGAAGTGTCCGACAGACGCACGCATGTGATTGGTTTGAACGCCCTTTAACCCGGAACAGTCAGGTTGTCAGTGCTCAGGAAGATGGCAGGGGTGTTTGAGGTGGAGGTTGACGGTGTTGAGCACGACCATGGACACGGACATCGCGACGACACCCCTCAGGTTGGAGCAAAGCACGATGCTTCATTACATGACGTTATGAAATCTGAAACGAGACTTTCTCCTAGCGGATATTGAGCTGTGGCGTGAGCTCGAGCTGCTGATTGCTCAGATTATCTGCTAATCATTTACGGTTCATGTGTAAGATAAATTCTTGTTTATTGACCTCTGCAGGCCGTCTGTGATTCAGTACTTGGGGCTTGAATCAAACATATGTCTTGGTAGGGACTGATAACTGATTGTCCATATGAATACACGATTTCTACCGCTGAGTTTAAAATTGTATCTGAGAGATAGCATTTATAGAGACCGGGGCTGGTTGTCACACTTTTTTCTTGAGGGAAATTTTTCAGGATAGGTTTGTTTTTTTTAAAGTCAGTTTCTATATAGACACAAACCTTAAAGTTTTTGCTACAAAACAGTGAATGGACGTTTCCGCTGTGAATTATCTGTATGTTGGTTTCAATTTCAAATACCTAGATCCAAAATTGTACTAAAGGCCTAATGCTGCGTTCACACCGGACGCGAATAGCGCGTCAGGCGCGAGTGATTTCAATGTTAAGTCAATGCAAAGACGCGTTACGCGCGTAAAAAATTCCTGCGGCGCGAATGAGGCGTAGAGCGCGGCGCGGTAGACGCGTATGGAACGCCAGGCAGTTCAAATATACGCGAATTTTAACACGTAGACAACGCGTCAACAGCACGTTGTTAACGTGTTGTCTACGCGTTGTCTACGTGTTAACTTTTCACGTGTTGTTTACGTGTTGTCAGCGTGTTAACAACATATAAACAACGTGTTGATTTCACGTGATTCTGAGCCATTTGGCCAGATTCTGAGCCAGTTTGAAGGGGTGAGTGTTGCACTTTTCCATTGGCTGCTGAGTTGTAGGGTTAAACCATTTCTGTAAGCCTGGGGGGTTTGCCTGCCACTATTTAACATACTAAGATCCTCTAATTTCTTGGTCCTTTTCTTCCTTTTGTGTGTAGCCTTTACAAATGTAATATTTGGATTGCAGTTTTAGGACTTAAAATAAATTATTATTATTATTTTCATCAAGATAAATTGCCCCCTTTTGCTCCTTTACTGCCTATTTTGGTAAACAAACACATTAGAGGGAATTCATGCTTTTTACACCATTCATCAACTTTAGTTTTATATCTTAAAAAACATTAACAGTTGTGCGGGGAAAAACTAACAGCAGTGGTACTCATTTAATGTTGGTGTAAGATACAGACAATTGTAATAAATACTGTATATGTCTTTGGAAAACAACATGAACCTTTTTCAGCATTTTAATTTAATGTAGGGCTTTGACCAGCAGAGGGCACGTTGTGACTAATTATGGGGCTTGTTAAAACCTAAACGGACCTCTTTTTGTTTAGATATTAAGCACTCAGACATATGCACACAGGTGATATTACCCATTTTGATGAAATGTACAGCCTTCCAAAGACTGTCGGGATTAGAATGAAAGTTTGTAATTAGGTCAGATAGTAACTGATTTGACTTTCCTGACAGCAGATGTACACTACTGTGCCAAACTCCTAGGTCATGCTTAAAATTCTTATTAAAGCCTAAAACCTGAGAAGTAAGTGTTTAGCCAGTTACAGCCTATTTATACATAATACATTATATATATTAATGTGGTTCAACAGTTTTAATTGTGCCCAATATTGTGCAAATGGTCTGATGGCCCTTGTTAAATATCAGCAGACTTCTCATCTAATTTTTTGACAATTAAATCATGAGTCTGGCTATCCATAGCTGTTTTCACACTACATTATTTTCTGGGAGTATTGTCTCGCTATATGAAAGATATGGAGCGTGAAAGGGGGGTCTGATTTGATCCACCTTTGCGCCAGGAACATGAATAGTAACAGAGATGGAACAATGTCTGTGTGCAAAGCCACAGCTGGCATGCTGGTGTTGTGTCTGTTGGGTCATTTTCTGTCACAAGGCTGGTTCCGGAAAATCGCATCACTATGTGAAAGCATGGTTGTGGGATTATGCTGCAAGTTTTTGTTTAGTATGAATGAGGCATGCGGCATATTGGAGATACTGGGGGAATGAAAAATCCAGTGCATCAAGTCTTATGTATTTTGAAGCTTATATTAGTGAGAACCTGTAAGACAGAAACTATGCCGTGTATTAAGTATGTTGAAAGTAAATCCATCTTGAAGTGTCTCTAAGCCTGAAAAGCCTTGAAAACAGCCATCAAATCCATACACTATATCAGTCATAAATAACTATATAAATACAAAATAAAAGTTTAAATTGCACTTTAATAAATCAATCCATGTCTTTTCACTGTTTTATTATCAGAGACAGAAATAAAACAGGATGACCACTCCTCCACCCGGCTTAATTTTTGCTAAGGTGCTGGAAGCATCAATGAGTCCAAACTGATAAAAGAGATATCAGCACACATAAATCTATGCAGTGTATCAGTTTGTTAAGCTTTCGGTCTAACAGACCTTCATCAGAGCATACATAACTCAACACTGGATAGACAGGCAGAAATAACCAATCACATTCCAGTCACTGGCCGTACCAACACATCTGTGCACGCCAATAGACTAAGTCTATGTGCAAACCCCGATGACAGACGCTCCACTTCCTGGGAATTGAGGTTTTGAGTACTGAATGGCGTACTGTGATGCATGCCATTAGAAGCCTTACTTGCCCATGATAATAGTACAATACAATCTAATCATAAATTAAATGGGGATTTGAGAGGGATCAGGCTTGAGCCATCATAAATCAGAAGTCCCCAGATCTATAAGTAAAAAGCATCTCAGAACAAAGGGCTAATGGAGAGATATCAGGTGAGGGGCACCACAAACCATAGACCCTAAACTGTACATGAGAGATGAAGAAAAGTAACATCTTGGATTACAGCACAACACATATCAAAATCCACATTGAGGATTTTCCCTTGTTGTTTGGCACTGGGCACAATTGCCAGATGGATTATTCCCATCTTTTAGAGGAGCTAAAATATTCTGTTTAGGACCTGCCTTAATGTTAGCCCTGCACCAGCTTGTTGCATAAGTTAGGACCTCTTCTATAGACAAAGATATAGACGAAGATCATTAAAATGCTGGGTATGCTAATGCTTATGCCGTATCAGAGGCAAAAATAGTCCAGTGTTTAAGAATAGTGTTCTGACAGAGTAACTTTTACCCTATTTGACACTTTTTTTTTGTAAAAGATCAAACTAGAATTTAAATGCACCTTGGTAAGCCTCATCAATACACTGTAAAGAGTAGGCTCTGTCCCGAAAGCTTTATTTTTCATTGCAGCAGCTTTATCAATTAGTTCCTCATTACAATGACATCTGAGCTCTTGGGTAAACCATATTCCAGAGCTCGATGAGCACTGCTGGCTAGGCAGATTGTAGTCTTATCTGTTTATTTTTGATATAAGGCTGCCACTGCATAATTCGATCTACATATCCAAAAAAGACAAACGATTATGATCATATTCAACTGAGAACCTAAGGTCAGGAGGTGTCTATTAGTGTTAAAAACATAAATGTGTAAAATAGTTATCCCATGAAACGGCTGCCATTTGTGTCCGCAACGTTTGATGAGATGCATAAGGCACAAAAAATGTCCCAAAGTGTGTTTCCAAAGCTTAAAGTTATTAAATGAAGTGTTCTTGTTAACATGATAGGCTATATGATAAAAATACTATTCTTAAAGAGTAACATACTATTTTTAATCATTTTTCATTAGTACATAGCCAATTTCACATGTCCGTGTTGACCAACATGACACTTGCATCTAAAATATCACCAAATAAGTTATACATTTATTTCAAACATTTATTATTTTCAGGATTTTATGTGTGTCCCTGTATATATAAGATATATTTATTTAAAATAAATATTATTTTTTGGTTAATATTTTATGATTTGTGTGCGTCCCTCAGTTTGACTTACCACCCGTCACACTAATTGTTTTACTTTCAGTCACTCACTCACTCACTATATCTTAAGGGTATAGGCTAGTCTGGTATGCCCCCCTGCTGGTCATAACCTACATTCAATAAAAATGTTCAAAGAGTAAAATTTCATGTTTTCCAAATACATTTATTACAATTATATCCTAAACCATCATTTAGTGAGTACCACTGTAACTTTGCAGCAACACAATTGTTGAATGGTGTAAAGCAAGAATATCAGTAGTGAAGCATAAGGAGGCAGTTTGTCTTTATGAAAATAATTTATAACTTAAATTGTAAAGTCTTAAAACTGCAATCCTAATATTACATTTGTATAGGCTACACACAAAAGGAAGAAAAGGACCAAGAAATTAGAGGATCTTAACATGTTAAATAGTGGCAGGCAAACCCCCCAGGCTTACAGAAATGGTTTAACCCTACAACTCAGCAGCCAATGGAAAAGTGCAACACTCGCCCCTTCAAACTGGGACAAGTGGCCAAATGGCTCAGAATCACATGAAATCAACACGTTGTTTACGTGTTGTTAACACGTTGTCAACGCGTTAACACGTTGATAACACGTAAACAACACGTTAACAACGTGCAAACAACGTGTTGTTGACGTGTTGTTTACGCGTTGTCTACGTGTTGTCTACGTGTTAAAATTTGCGTATATTTGAACTGCCTGGCGTTCCATAGACGCGAATACGCCTTATTCGCGCGTCAAGTTCGCGCGAATTGAGCGTCTGGCGCGTTACGCGCGAATGGTGCATTTTGTGCATTCACGCGTTTGACGCGAATTCGCGTCTGCCGCCCGAGTTGAAAAATCTGAACTTTGGCGTCAATTCGCGCTGCGTTAACCAATCAGGAGCCTAGCTGCCTGCTGTCACTCAGGAGGTAAAGTGACGTGAACTCCCGCTCGGAATCTTTCATTATTATTGTAATGTAAAGACAACCAACATCAGTGTCTGGACAGTGTTGAATAAGGAAAATAACACAGGACAGGTTAATTACTTTTGGAGGCTGGCTCCATTTATCATCAAAACAAAAATAAATAAATAATTTAACCTGATATACTACCATGGAAAACCTGACATTTTTAAAAAGTCTCAACTTAATAAATGTGCATGTTGTGGACCTGACATCCTGGAACTGGGGCTGACAACCTGGGAAAAAAAATACAAAATATAATAATAATGGACTATTTTTAGATAGTTTAGCTCTTTATAGGTTTGTGGGTGGCTCTTAAAAGAGCCGTTGTGGGGAAGTCATGAGGAGGACTTCAAACGCTACTCCGTCGGCTGCCATGGTACTGCTCCCTCCGCCGAGAAGTGTGCCACGAAGACATCCCTCACCCGGAGTGCCTCTCTGGAGGAGTTGTTGGCCGCAACCCGACCCAGACCTGGCAGTGGCTCCTCTCCAGCATGTCCCGCGGCCATCGCTGGTGGACCCAAGTACGGCGACGACGACCCATACGCCGCTGTTCTGCTCTCCAGAGCAAATACAGAGCGGTGACTCTCTCCACGAATGCTCGATCAACATCAGGCATCTTGTAAAAAGATGGCCGTCAACAGGTTTCGCCTCCGACGCGCGTCACGCGCGTAAATTTAGCTTCAAACTTTTGTTTTTACGCGCGTCAATTTCGCTCTTGACGCGCGAATGGATTCAAAGTGGTCAAGCGTATAACTAGACGCGGTAGGCGCGAATTTGACGCGCTATTCGCGTCCGGTGTGAACGTAGCATAAGATGGGCTGTTTTTAAAAATGGGCAACATGTGACAACCTGCCCCATATACTGTGACAATATACCCTGCTGCTGAAGTCTCAACCGGCTATAGATGATCTTATGAACTTATATAATTGTAAGATTCTATGCTCCAAACACAATGTTTAACTTAATAATTATGTTGTAGTCTGTTTTGTTTAGCAAATGTCACTGAGTTATCATCACAAACAGTGACCCATATTTCTACAGATTGACCTGTCTCAGCTCTCACCGGAGGAGAAGTGGAGGTTTGTCTTTTTATTAATTTTTTTTGTTCCATTGCATCAGTAGACAGATGTGTTGTGACTTATAGGGTTATGATTGCATTCTATTTCAGAATTTAAAGGGGTAGTTCATCCAAAAATGATAATGCTTGCATGGGTGGGGGGTATTCCAGAAAACAGGTTAAGTGATTTACTCTGTGTAAGCAGATAAAAAAAAACAGTTCCAAAAACTGAGGTAACTTTTAGGGTATGTTATGGCACTTTTCCACTGCACGTTACGGTTCGACTCGGCTCGCTTTACTTTTCTGAGCTTTTTTTTCCACAGCAGTTTAGTGCCTCCTCAACGTGGGTGGGATTATAGGCTGATCGTCATAGTTGCGCCACCTCTACTGCCGTGAGATCATCATAAACCTGACTCAAACATTACTGACCATAAACAATATCATGACCGCTTGCTGTTAGCTACTAACTCATTGTGCTGCAGAAGACGTTGCATGGTGATTTTACACAAGTGCAACTGTTAAATTGGCCTGGTTGATTTAGAAGCAAGCAGTAGCTGGTCAACTAAATTAAGTGAAGCTTTTAAGCAAAATAATTAGTTAACATAACAAAATGTACCATCCTCCATCATGGACTCTAATAATGCTGAGTCCAGGGCACTCTCCATCACATTGCCATAGATGGTGTCCATTTGGTAGAAGCACTACTGCTTTCTTCTGTTTGAACCACTCCAGCTGTTGTGGTCCTTGATGGTTCTGTAGTCACATTTAATTTTTACTTTAACCTACACTGTTGGTAGGTCCAGTGGTAGCCATGTTTGGCCAACAACTGTGACACTTCCTGAAATACTTTTTTGTTTCGCGTGGTTTCATTTGTCGCTTATGAGATGATTGTCTGCACCTCATTTATTGACCACGGCATGGTTTTGCGCACCACTATTTATTTTTACAATCCGAAAGTCGCGTGAACGAATGATACGGCTATCGCTGTTGCTAATTTTAAAACTAGCGGGTTAATGTCCTGTGTTGAAAATCCAGTGATGCCGGTAGTGACTATTCTCTCATATTACACACATTCTTCTATCCAATCCAAACAAATTTTTGCGGTTGTTGCCCCCGGACCGTGACCGAACAGCTGCAACTTGCGAGCTCTAGCTCTGGAAGTTCAGATTATGCACAATAGTATACTTTTAAAGCAGTATTACAGTAAACTTCAGACTTTACTTTATCCCACAAATCTTCTCCCCAACAGTTCCAGTCTTTCACTGCAGATTTGCATTCAAAAGTGAACAAATTGTGTACATTGTGCTTTAACTTTTATTTGGAAGTTCTTAATACTGTAATATTTTTAACATAGAAGACATTGGAAAGGCCTCCACACTTTTTACTGTAAAGAGTGGGCTTTATGTATTTATATTTTATTTATCTATTTCATGATGTTATTAACATTTGTAGAATACATATCATAGAATAAATATTTTATAGCACATTTTTTTTTTACAGTTCCTTCTGTCAATGAATATTAATGTTATTTATAAATCACTTGTTATTCTTCACTAACTAGATAATATGTGATCATTTCACAGATATAACATAGAGGCACATCTTTCCAGACTTGTTCATTGTACTCTCTTTATTATCTGAAAATATAAATGTGACATGCTGTAATATAGAGGAACCTTCAATGCCCTATAGCTGATGATCAAGTGATTCAATAAAAAGATGTAGCTCTCTGATGCTCAGCCTCCTCTACTCCATTGGAAGCTATATATGGTCCTTCTCTAAATTACATTTTTATTTTCTTTCAATAAGGACATTTTACCTGTTTCAATTGGGGTACCTTTACAACTAGAAAGAAATGTTACTTTATGCTATTAATGTTAAGCTCATGAACATCTATAATGTATAATCAGACACATGATCTTCAATTAAAACAACAATTTAATTCAGTACCCAGTTGCTGGACCCTACTGTACATGAGAATGCCCAGCCGTTTTCTTTAGGGGACAAGCAAATTTGAATGCCACAAATAAGAAAAATACTTTTAACTCTTGGCCTCCCATCATTCTTAACCTCTGATACAGCAGATCATCATCTTCTAATGCACATGAATAATCACATTAAATCTATGGAAAATTATGAATTCTGTGGGAGATCCAATTCAAAGGGGGTCCATGAATACAATGACACCATCAGGAACTGTGGAAATGGAAGATGATATGATGCTAATTCAAAGAAAGTTTTCAGAAACTCCTATGTTAAATTGGATTTATTAAATGGTATAAAAAAAATGAAAGCACATGCAGTTCACAGGACATGCAGTAAAATAAAATTTGCAAACCGCAGCACATGGTAAATACCAGCAAAATTTACCTTCAAATACAAATTAGTAAACCTATAACTATATACAATCCTGGTTTCTTCAGTTTTGAGTGTCAAAAATTAAAATCCAAAATACATGATAAATTATGTTATTTGTTGAAGCAAACAAGTTGTCCAATATCAACTGGGCCTGTATGAAAAAGCATTTGGCCCCTTAGATACAAAATCTCAAAATCTATGAAACCGCATTTGTAATGGGGTTCAGCTGGACTAGACACACAGGCTTGATTACTGCAAGCCCTGTTCAATTAAATCAACACCTATTCTGATCCATTAGCACACTATGCCAAGGTTGAATTAAATTCCAGAAATGATGAGGAAAAAGATGATTGAAAGTCTGGGAAGAGTTACAAAGCTGTTTCAAAAGCTCTGGGACTCCAAATTATCACTGTGAGTGCCATTATCTCCAAATGGAGAAAACTTTTCACAGTAGTGAACCGTTCCAGAGGTGGCTGACCTTCCAAAATTCCTCCAAGAGCGCAGCGACGACTCATCCATGAAGTCACAAAAAAGCCAAGGACAACATCCAAGGAACTGCAGGCCTCTCTCGCATCAGTAAAGGTGTTCAGGTGATAGTGTTCATGACTCCACTATCAGAAAGACACTGGCCAAAATGACATGCATGGAAGAGTGGCAAGGTGAAAACCACTGCTAACCCAGAAGAACATTAAAGCTCGTCTGAATTTTACCAAAACACACCTTGGTGATCCTCAACTTTTGTGATAATGTTCTGTGGACTGATGAGTTGAAAGTAGAACTGTTTGGAAGACAGGGGTCCCGTTACATCTGGTTTAAATCAAACACAGAATTCCACAAAATAACATCATACCTACGGTCAAGCATGGTGGTGCTGTGCAGATGCTTTGTTGCTTCAAGGCCAGGGGCGACTTGCAATGATTGAGTGAATCATGAATTCTGCTCTACCAGAAAATCCTAAAGGAGAATGTCCGGTTATCAGTCTGGGAGTTGAAGCTGAAGGGCAACTGGATTATGCAGCAATACAATGATCCAAAGCATAGGAGTAAGTCCACCTCTTAATGGCTCAAAAGAAGCAAAATTGAAGTTTTGGAGTGGCCTAGTCAAAGTCCTGACTTGAACCTGATTGAGATGCTGTGGCAGGACCTTCAAAGGGCAGTTCATGCTCAAACCCTCCAATGTGGCTGAACTAAAGCAGTTCTGACAAGAAGAGTGGGCCAAAATTCTACCGCAGTGTTGTGAGAGACTGATCTCCAGTTATCAGAAGTGTTTGGTTGCAGTTGTTGCTGTTAAAGGTGGCACAACCAGCTATTAATTTTAGAACTCTCAGTCCTAAACCAATACAGCACGGTTGACTTACGATTAAAGACATAGTCATTAAAACGTCATGTTCTGCAACTAAAATATGGCACACATTTCTTTTTCATGTGTGTTTCCATGGAGACTTGTGGATTTGGCCCTCAGCTTTAAATGCTTTTCTGAGTTCTCCGTAATCGTGCACACATTCTTAGTTTCAAACTCTCAGTTGAGTGAACTAACTCAGAACTGGTATTCTGGAATCAAGATATAAGTTAACCTTGCTTTCTGGAATACCCCACAGATGTGTATGACTTATTTTCCTTTGCAGAACACACATATAGATTTTTAGAAGAATATTTCAGCTCTGTAGATCCATACAATGCAAGTGAATGGTGTCCAAAACTTTGAAGCTCCAAAGTCCACAAAGGCAGTATAAAAGTAATCCATGCAACTCCAGTGGTTAAATCCATGTCTTCGGAAGTGATATGATAGGTGTGCGTGAGAAACGCATCAATATTTAAGTCCTTTTCTACTATAAATCTCCACTTTCACTTCAACATTCTTTTAGTTTTTGGCAAATCACATTCTTTGTGCATATTGCCACCTACTGTTTCTTAATAAGAAAGGATAAAAATGTATCTTTTTTTTTTTTTACCCTCACCTATCATATATTTTCTGAAGATATGGATTTAACCACTGGAGTCTTAAGGATTATCTTAGTGCTGCTTTTTTTTTTTTTTTTTTTTTTTTTGGAGCATCAAAGTTTTGGACCCTGTTCACTTGCTTTGAATGGACCTACAGAGCTGAAATATTCCTTTTAAAAATCTTAATTTGTGTTCAGCATGATAAGTCATGCACTTATGGGATGGCAAAGAGGGTGAGTAAATGATGAGAATTTTCATTGTTGGGTGTACAATCCCTTTATGCTACTTGTATAAAGGTTGTGGTTTCAAATGAAGGAATAATCCAGAAACTAGAAAGTGAGCAACTTCACAGTCCTTGTTCTTCTCTATTTATTGTACAAAGGTAAACAAAAAATGTCCTTTTTTAAAATAAAAAAAAATTAAATGTAGTAATATTACTGTAAACTGCATAAATTCAGCTCTTTGCAAATTATCGAAATTCCTATTATGATTGTATAGATATATTGACTGTTTTGGTTTCTAAATTTCAGTAAATTTAAATGATAATTAATAGCACAAAAAAAAAAAAAAACATGAAACATTAAATTGGTCCATACAAATTTTGTTCAGTATTCAAAGTCATCTGAAGGCATATGTGTCATTTTTGGAATGGGTTTGAAATATGAGGGTGAGAAAAATTGACAATCGTCATTTTTGGGTGAACTATTCTTTTCCTTTTGCTTGCACAATTTATATGGTTAGTTGCTTTTTATTTTTTTCATTTAACCTTACATCCAAAAGAACACATAATTTAAGACACAGACTGATGATATAACTCATGATTTCTTTATAAATGTGTGTTTGTTGTTTTTGTTTGGCAGGTTGGAACATGCAAAAATGCATGCCAAACACAAAGGACACGAGGCCATGCATGCAGAGATGGTGCTCATCCTCATCGTCACGCTCATCATCGCCCAACTCGTCCTGGTGCAGTGGAAACAGAGACACCCTAAATCATACAATGTAAGCGTAGGGCAGGGGAAAAAAATAATTTCATTACAAATCACAATTCTTGAGCCAAACAATTTTAAAATCGTCTCCCTGATGAACAGTATATTTTTTTTTATTTAAGAAAAACAAAACATGCTTATCTGAATGCTGCAATGATTAATAGATGCATATATATTTGTACAGAGTTCCACATAACAGTTCCACAAAACTTCTCTCTGAAGTTTTGTTTCTTTAATTCTTTATGTTTAGACCTTTTAATGCACTGCTGCTACAGCCAACAAGCGCCGTTTGTTCACTTTTGGACATCAAAATCCTCTGCTGTGATCAATGTTCATGTTATTATGCAGAATCCAAAAGTTTATTTTAGATGTTGTGGAGAGTATTTCAGGAGTCATTCTGCAGATTCTGTCTTGACACTACTTTAAAAAATATTTTAGCTGTTAAAGGGCTTCTCAAACTGTTGAATGGTGTAAACTACATTAGAGGTCGACCTCTAATGTATGTTTACATAATCTCATCGGCCAATATCCAAGTATATCAAGCCGATTATTAGGCAGGCGCATCTGTGGGCAGCCTAGTGTTGTTGTGGAACACGTGTTCGTCGCACACTGCCCCTAGAGTCATTTTCCAGCAGAGTGAACAGACCTCATCCAGTGCCAGTGCCATCAAGGAAGGAGCTAAGTTCCTTGGAGAAAACAGTAAGGGTTAAATTTGTATAACTTATTTAGATTTAATTAAAAACTTTTGATATGTTACTGCCAACTTCGAGAAAAAATGCGACATGACGTTCGGCTACTTTGGATATTGATAGCGTAGTTGAAGTTGCATTATCACAGCAGAAGGGTTGCTATCATGTCACAATAAGCAAGCAAGAATTTTGCAATTACAGACAGCTGAATCTGAGACTTTTATTTGTTCTGTTTGTGTGTCTTATATTTGAGAGGGTTGTCACTCAATGCAGAGAAATAAGTAATAAAAAAGATACCAATGCACAGTTGGTTAGTGAAGGACTGGCTTTGGTAAGCTTGGACGTTATCGGTTCTGCTGTCAGTACTGGAGAAATTAAGAAAATACATGTATTATTGCTATAAAGAGAAAGTTATTTTATATTGCCAGCCATTTCTATGTATAATATTTTTTTTTTTTTTTTTTTTTTTTATTGCAAATTAACAAAAGAGTAACACATACAAGGGAGTGAGACACATATACAATACAGAAGAGAGAAAAAGCACAAAAACAAAAACAACGAGATACAAAACAGCCCAACACAGTCATCGATAAAGTGATGTATGTAGACAGATGAGATCCTTTCTGTGACGCTAAGTATAGAAGGTAGTATCAGTATATTTTTAGTGAGGGTATTAATCACCCCAACAATCACAACAATAACAGCAATATATTAATATTAGTGGTGATAGTAGTAATGATGACATTTATAATGATAATTCATGACAATAATAGGAGCATTAGCTCTAGCAATCTATAATAATAATAGTGACAATAGTATTAATAGTATTAATAACAATACATTTAGGTCAGTCAATAATGTCACCGTACCTGCTCTAAACTCTAGGTCAGGGGCTGATCCACAACTGCCAGTGAGCTCCACACAGATACCGACACCTCTCCTCTATTCAATATTCCGATTCCCCTCACCGCGCCAGCGACACCCAACCCCCGTAGTTAAGCTTCTAGGCTCCATTGAGGTGTCCTCTTTATATAAAAAAAAAAAAAAAAAGGCACGCCGGGCACCATAACAGGCACCTCCACACCAAGCTCCCTTAGTCTGTTTGTGACCTGATGTAACCAAATGTTATAGGTGGTTGGCCCTCTTACCCCTTCCTTTTTTTTTTTTCTTTTCTTTCCTTTTCTCTTTTTTTTTTCCTCTTTCTTTTCTTCTTTTTCTTTTCTTTCCTTTTCCTTTTCCCTTTCTTTTTCCCCTTCCATGGCTTTGAGCAAGGTGTGCACTGGTTAGCTCCCCAGCCAGAGACACCACATCCAACCCAGGTATCAAATCAATGATTCTTTAACACGAGGGTGGGATCTGGCCAGACGCAGTGAAAGGGAAGGGCCAGTCAGTCCAATCACTGATTCTGTAATGATTAGCCAACAGGATATGCCAGTTGCACCCACCAACAGCACCTAGAACAGACGCCTGACCCAGACCATTTATATTTCTAACAAAATTTTATACATATTTATACGTAATATTTTCTGAATTGTCATTTATATAGAAAGAGAGAGGAAGGGAAGACTAATCATTCTATAATAATAATAATAATAATAATAATAGTATCAATATCATCATCCCTACTACCACCATCTTTGATAAAAAAAAAAAAAAAAAAAAAATAGCAATAGTATGCAGATTTTAAATAAAATAAAAGTACAATTTATCGAACATTATACATATACATGTATACATACATACATATGCACACACATACACATACAAGCATGTATACATACACACATACCTACATATACATACACACGCATACATACATCTACACACATATAAAAATATACATACACACACATACATACAAATAGATACATATACATATATATATAAAGTACATCTATACTGAATAATTGTAGTACTGTACAGTAATGATATTACTGTAATATCATCAGTAGTGTGGTTGGGAGAATGCGTTGGTCCGGTTCCAGGTTATTGATTTATATGAAGATGAGTTAGGAATGGTTTCCAGATATCAAGAAATGTAGATATAATATTCTTGTTAGTGTATGTTAGTTTTTCTAATGTGATGTACTCTATTAGAAGATTATTCCAGTGATTAATATGTATACAGTTTTTGGACTTCCAGTTTTGCAAAATTACTTTCTTGGCGATAGTTAGAGAGATGAGGAGGGGTTTTTGTATTTGATTGGGAGATTATCAACTTCCATGCAGTTATTAAGTAAACAGAGTGACGGAGATGGAGGGATTCCACAACCCATGATAACTGAGAGGTTTGTGGTCACTGATATCCAAAATGAGTGAACTGATTGACAGGTCCATAGGGCATGAAAATAGTCATCTGTGCTCCCCAGTGTGCACTGTGAACAAATGTCTGTGTCCCTCAAGCCCATTATAAACATCTTTCTTTCGGTGATGTGAATCCTGTGAATAATCTTGAACTGTATGAGCTGTAGGTTAGTATTATTAGTCATTGAAAATGTGTTGTTACAGATTTCCTTCCAGAGGTCGGTGTTGGGTGAGAAGGCTAAGTCTTTTTCCCATTTATTCATGGGTATTATAATTGTCGTATCATTATTTAATATAAGTTTATGTAGTTTAGATATTAGTTTGTTGGTATTAGTGATTTTCATTAAGTCTTCCATTAACTGAGAGGGATGAAGTGGGTTATTAATTATGTTAATCTTGGATTTAACTATGGATTTAATTTGTTGATATTGTAGAAAATGTTCTCCCCAAGACCGTACCTCTGGACTAATATTTTAAATGATACTGAATTGGTTGTTTTCAAATAAGTGATGGAGATGAGTGATTCCTTTTGTTTCCAAGATGGAAAATTGATCGATTTATTGCATAATTGAAAATCAGGGTTGAACCAAATGGGGGTGTATCTACATGATGTTAGTGGTGAATTATTAATTTTGTTTACTTTCCACCAGGCTGTCAGAGTTGATGCAATTGTAATATTATTAAAATAGAGCATTTTCTTAATTGATTTTGGTAGAAAGGCAAGGTCTGAAACTGAAGTATCTTTGCAATGGTTTTGTTCTAATTCCATCCATGAATTGTTATGATTATTTTTATGAATCCATTTATATAAATATTGTAGCTGGTTTGCTAAAAAGTAATATTGAAAATTTGGAGATTCTAGGCCGCCATGTGATTTTGTCTTTTGTAATTTTCCCAGTGAAATTTTAGGTGTTTTATTTTTCCAATAGAAGTGAGAGGTTAATGAATCCAGTGATTTGAACCATTTATCGGTGGGTGTTGTTGGAAGCATTGAGAATAGATAGTTGACTTGTGGTAAAGTTTTCATTTTAACTGTAGCAATGCGACCGATAAGTGATAGTGGTAGGTTAGTCCAGCGTTTTAAATCATCTCCAATTTTTTTTAAAAGTGGGGTATAGTTGAGATTAAACAACTCTGACAGTCTGGAGGAAATGTTGATACCCAAGTATGTAATGTTGCCAGTGTGGAGTGGAAGAGAAGAATCATGGGCTGTGGAATCCCAGGCGCCCTCTGAAAGTGGTAATATTGTTGATTTATTCCAGTTTATTGTATAATCAGAAAGTTTTGAGAAAGTATTGATAATTTTAAAGGTTTCTTTCAATGACTTATAAGGGTTTTGTAAACATAACAACAAATCATCTGCATAAAGACAGATCTTGTGTTGTGTATTGACGTTTTGTATTCCTTTGATATTATCATTTTGTCGTATTGCTGCTGCAAGTGGTTCTATAAATAGGGCTGAATAAAGAGGGAGAAAGTGGGCATCCTTGTCTGGTCCCTCTGTGAAGTGTGAAATTTTGTGATGTAATCCCATTTGTTGTTATTGTGGCCCTAGGTGAAGTATATAATATTTTTATCCAGTGGATGAATGACTCTCCAAAGCCAAATCTATGTAGAGTATTAAAAAGAAATGTCCAGTTAACTTTGTCAAATGCTTTTTCGGCATCAAGTGATACAATTATTGTTTTGGTATGATTTTGTTGGGCAAGGTTAATTAGGTTGAATAATCTACGCATATTATCTGAAGCATTCCTGTGTTTAATAAAACCTGTTTGATCATGGTGAATTAACATCGGGATAACTGTTTCTATTCTAGTAGCTAATGCTTTGGTAATGATTTTTAAATCTGTGTTTATTAATGAAAGAGGGCGGTAACTAGAAGGGTGCATTGGATCTTTGTTTGGTTTTAGCAAAAGTGTCATAACCGCCGTATTCATGTGTGTTGGTATTGTCGAAGTAATTTTAATTTCTTTAATAACTTTGAGGAATAAAGGAGAAAGAATTGACCAGAAGTGTCTATAGAATTCATATTTCTATGTATAATAATATGAAACCATTTGTCTGTGATGCAATTTAGCTATTCGCAGTCGAGAGAGAGAGAGAGATCTCACGCACAGCGAGCACAACACGAGCCCAGCTAAATGAGTGACAGAACTAAACATTCAAACATAGCCTGGTTTAGATCTGTGATATTAGTCTGATTTTATTTTAGATTTCGCCTTCCAAAGATTATAAAAAGAATATTTATACATAAGCCGCATTCTGTCTAGCACAACTTCCTTCCCTTCACAGCGGTGCACTGACATTTCTCCCTAAAACTCAAACTTAACGTCAGAATCAGCACGATCGGTGATTGTTGTAAAATGCAGTCTAGCTACTGTTGCTAAATTGCGGGACGCGTTTAATAATAAAAAGAGCGCAAGAGATACCGTTCCCAAGGCAGCGCGCGCTCCGAAACACACCACAAAGAGACAAGCAAAGTATAGGCTACTTTGGGTTTCATGTGCGCGTCTAAACGATCAAATATACACAAAAATATGTCAAAACGACAGGCTTGGAGATTCACTTAAACACAGTTTATGTCTTAAATGGACGTAGTTATGGAAATAATTGGGAGAAAATATGCTGCATCAGGAGTCTATTAGATCTGAACTCGGTCTTAAAGGGGAAGCTGTCTATTAAACGTGACGATTGAGCTATTACTGCGAATCAAACAACAAAAGGCAAAGAGAAAATCACTTACAGCTCTTGAATGAATAACTTCTGCATTAATAAGCATTCATCTATCTATGATAAACTATGCAGTGTTATTTTACAATTGATTACTTTATTAGATTTCTTTTTAGACCACACCTGAACAGTAATGTTAGTAGACCTTCAGGAAAGTGTGTGTGTGTGTGTGTGTGTGTGTGTGTGTGTGTGTGTGTGTGTGTGTGTGTGTGTGTGTGTGTGTGTGTGTGTGTGTGTGTGTGTGTGATGTGTGTGTGTGTGATATCACTTTATGGGGACCAAATGTCCCCATAAGGATAGTAAAACCCGAAATTTTTGACCTTGTGGGGACATTTTGTCGGTCCCCATGAGGAAAACAGCTTATAAATCATACTAAATTATGTTTTTTGAAAATGTAAAAATGCAGAAAGTTTTCTGTGAGGTTTAGGGGTAGGGTTAGGTTTAGGGGATAGAATATAAAGTTTGTACAGTATAAAAACCATTATGTCTATGGAAAGTCCCCATAAAACATGGAAAGACAACTGTGTGTGTGTGTGTGTGTGTGTGTGTGTGTGTGTGTGTATAACAAAAAGAACCGTTAAGAATACCGTTGAAGTACCGGATCGATAAGCAGTATCGGTAAGATAGTAATACCATTAAAACCTTAACGATACCCATCCCTAGTTATGCCTGTGCTTCTCTTGGATGCTCTGAATATTGGATTACGTGTCTGGATTGCCCCTTAATTAAAGCTGTATTTGGATCTCAACCTTCGTGTCTCGGAGCAGTTCGTAACACCTGCTTTGTTTATTTAATATATTTGTTATACATTATTTATACAATATGTTTTTACATTATACATTTTTAATTTAAGTGTACAAGTGCAGATTGGTCAAGTGTTCAATAAATGTAGTTGTTGAGAAATTTTGTCTATCTTAAGTAATTATTTGTGTTACATTTTATCTTTCAAATAAAAGATTCAAATAAGAGGTTAAAAACAAGCACCTATCGGCCAAAATAAATCGGCAGCATTAATCGGCCATCGGCCAACCCGGATTTCAAAAGATCGGCATCGGCCTGAAAAAAACAATATCGGTCGACCTCTAAACTACATTTTACACCCCCGCAATATTTATAATCTAACAGCCAGCGCAGTGACAGGTAATTTTGCACATTTACCTGCAACTGTCGACAAGAAATACACAAAGATGCGTGCTTGAAGAAACACTTGATAAGTTAAAATGTTGTATTGTGTGTGTGTGTGTGTGTGTGTGTGTGTGTATATATATTTATCTGTTGAATACAAATGGACATAGTGCAGCCTTATGTACACTGGCAGCCAAAAGTTTGGAATAATGTACAGATTTAGCTGTTTTTGAAGGAAACTGGAACTTTAATTCACCAAAGTAGCATTCAACTGATCACAATGTATATTCAGGACAGTACTGATGTAAAAAAACAGCACCAACACTATTTGAAAAAAGTACATTAATCAAATCTAGACAGGCCACATTTCTAACACCTGATCCTTGAGTAATCGCTAAATTTGTACTAGAAAATCACTTGCCATTATATCAAACACACCTGAAAGCTATTTGATTAATTAAAGTAATCTTAACATTGTATTTGTGATGTTTTGGGGTTGCCACAGTATGCAATAGATGGCACGTCTAATATTAGGTCAAAAAGGGCGAAAAAGAAACAGGTTTTTCTAGAAACTCATCAGTCAAGCATTGTTTTGAGGAATTAAGGATATACAATCCTTGAAATTGCAAAAAAAAAATGAAGATTTCCTATAAAGGTGTACACTACAGTCTTCAAAGTCAAAGGACAACTGGCTCTAACAAGGACAGAAATGGATGTGGCAGGCCAGATGTACAAATAAACAAGAGGGGATAAGTACATCAGAGTCTCTAGTTTGAGAAATAAACGCCTCACATGCTGACAGCTTCATTGAGTTCTACCTGCTCAACACCAGTTTCATGAACAACAGTAAAGAGAAGTCTCAGGGGTGCAGGCCTTATGGAAACCATTTTAAATAAAAGATACTTTTGAAACAGAAAAACAAAAAGAAAAGGTTAGAGTGGGCAAAGAAACACAGACATTGTACAACAGATCATTGGAAAAGAGTGTTATGGATCTTAACCCCATTGAGCTTTTGTGGGATCAGCGAGAATGTAAGGTGCGTGAGAAGTGCCCGACAAGACACATCTATGGCAAGTGCTGCAGGAAGAGTATCTGGACAAACTGACAGTTAGAATGCCAAGGATCTGCAAAGTTGTCATTGCTGCACATGGAGGATTTTTTGATGAGAACTCTTTGTAGTAGTTTAAGAAGTTCTGAAGTTTTTTTGTTTTGTTTTTTTTCTCAAAATGTAATCATAATTTTTCATGTTATTAATGTCCTGACTACATTGTGTTCAGTTGAATTTCTTTTCATAAGAGCAAAATCTGGACATTATGCCAAACTTTTGGCTGCCAGTGTGCTACATGGGTTCCTTGCACTAACTATTGCTTAGCTCAGACCATGCATTGACTGGTCGATTGTTAGTTTTACACATCCTTAACTTTTACCTGCAAATTATAGGCTATATTACAGAGCAAAAACCTTAGTCATTTCAAACACAACTGTTCTTCAATCAACATTTATTTCAGAGAAAATGATGACAAGTTTTTATATCGAAAATTAAAATCGCAGTACTTACAGAATTGCAGTATCGTAATACATCAAATCAGCTAGAAAATATAATTGTAAGATCGAATCGTGAGGTCTGTGGCAATTCCCAGCCCTACCAGTGTGCACTCCTTGCATGCATTAAAAACAACCTCTATTCTGTCCTAATCTTAAAATTTTCATTCCAATGTGGTTGCAAAACCTAGATGACTTTCTTTCTTCCATGAAACGCTAAAGGAGGTGTCAGGCGAAAATGTAGTGACTTACAGCCTGAGTCACCATTCACGTGTTTGCGTCTTTTTGGTGAAGGTGAATAGTGACTTTGCACATCAAATACAATTTTTCACCACAATGAACATTTTGAATTGTAACCATTGAGACAATCACACCTGGAGCAAGCATTTACGGCAAATTGTGAGCAGACAAAGTGAGGATTTTTTTTCTGCCGATTTTCAATTTGTTCTTTGCCTGGCTACTAAATGCCCTGACCAGTAAAATATTAGCTTTGGATCAAGTGTCAGAAGCCTTTGCAGTTATCAAAACCAGCGCAACCGGTGGCGCTAAGCACAGAAAGATGGTTTGACAACAGACATAAATCGCTGAAGAAATCCTGTAAAAGCAGTGAGGATGTGTAGTTCATTTGCATCAAATCCTTTTAAAAACTAAAATGTTCTCAGATGGATTCATTTAACATGCAAGTGATCGATCTTATTCATGCTTTTTAATATTTTATTCAACATTCTCGGATTGCAATTTCTTTTTTTCTGCAGTATAGCAGCTAAAGTAAATGTAGGTTGTTTTAAAGGAGTTTTAGATAGTTATATTGGAAAACAAATCAAAATATTTGGTTGCATTGTATAATGGGGTGAAGCCTTCCCTCTCACCTTTTTGTTCACTTCAATCCATTGTTAACTCACAAATAACTAACACTCTTATTAATAAAGCTGCGTATTGCCAATTTTCTTCACGATAAGAAATGCACAGTGACACATTATGCTTCAATAAGTCACGGACCATCATGTTATAATCTAACTGCATTAAGCCTGCGTGCTCGAGGGACTAGCATCCCCGCCCCAGAGTGTGCATCCTCCGAGTGCAGTTTCGGTCTCTCCGCTTAGATCGGAACACTTCACGCAACTCCTAGATGAGGCGCTGACCACACCGAGGAATGGCAGTTTTGGAGTTTGTAGTTATTTACATGAGTAGAACTTTAAACCTATAATGCATTAAGTATAACCACATTAAAGATGTAATGCCGGGGTGTTCGACACGCAAGTTTTCCTTCAGCTGAGCGGCAGCTCCGGCTCTGCTTATTCCATGACGAAAGTGCTTCTGTTTTTATTTACTTTGATATTTTTTTATAATTCCCTAATACTTTGCGATCTACATCACCTGAAGCTGTTTGGAAATTTAAGAGTGCATCTAGACTCTGACCTGTTTTTTCTTCCTGTCCTCTGTCAGGTGCGAGATGCAGTGCTGCTCTTGCGTGCCATCATTAGAGTTTTGTATGATCTCATGTTATTTTAAATTACATCAAATTAATATTTGACAACAAAAGATTTGGTAGACCATTTTTTTATAATTTCAGCCTTACTCTGAAAGTAAGCTTTCACACCTGGCCTGTTTTGGGGCATTTGTTTCAGAGCCTGATGCGTTTTCTCCCTTTGTTTGTTTCATTTAGGCATATATGAACATTGCAATCGCACTCTGATCCACACCAAAACAATTGGGCTGAGACCGCCTAAACGATTGCAAATTAACTCTGGAGTGGTTTGCTTGTGGTGAGAATGCAAACCATCCCTATAAAAACCCTCAACATAACTGGTATCTTTGGAGAAGATCAACACTTATCTGTAATATATCATCAAAATGTGGATATAGCCTTTTGGCAAGTATATTAGATATAATTGCACATTTAAAATGGATGTTTTATAATTCCTGAGGTAATTTTAGTATGATCATTTCACTCTTTTGGATGGCGGCAGAAAACGGGTAGGACGGCGTTAGCATTTTTTTTTTTTAAATGTACGTGGCTTTACTCAATTATAGGCAGATAATTTTAACTGGTATATCAATGGATGAGCAAACATAGTGACCAATAAGGGACAGCTTGCTCACATGTGACTTTTAATGACATAGTTTTGGTCTGTTTTGAAATGGTCTACAGATCTGAAAACTCAAAGTATATCCCTCACAGCCTCCTTGTCATTCCCATTAAAAATCAAAGATTGCACTACCGTGAATGACTATTGCTGCATCACTGCCATACTGCCATACATGGGTATTTTGTAGTCGAGCACTCTAACCCACAAAAACTAGTACCCACCCAAGATGTGTGCAGAGATGCATAGTAATTCAGTGTTGCTTCCGGCAGGGAAATGCGTTGAGGAAAATCAATTTGCGATATTCCAGTAGTGTTTTTATTACTCGAGGAGCTGGTGCAGAAGTACTCGATTACTCGTGCTCATCCCCTTCAAAAACTTTCTGATCTTACATGAATTGTCTTAATAAATCAATACGTGCATTGATTGGAAGCCAATGCAAGAGCACAGGGGTAATGTGTTGACATGGAACAGTGTAAGAAAGAACACAAGCAGCAGAGTTCTGACTTTACTGAAGCCCATTTATGGATTTTGCTGGTAGACCTGAAAAGAAGGCATTACAATAATCCAGCCTAGAGGTAATAAAGGCATGGATAAGCCTTTCTACAAGCCAGAGAGGGGAAGGGCCAAACCGGGCAATGGTTCTAAGATGGGAAAAGGCTGTTTTAGAAATATTTTTAATATGTGCATCAAGTGTCAGCGGAGCATAAAAAATAATGCCCAGGTTCTGCACTTAAGTGGGAAGCACTAGGCTGTTATCAACCATCAATTTAGGATGGTCAACTTAACGAGTGGCAGCTGGTTTACCAAGCAGTACAGGAGCAATTTAGTTTCAGAAAGTTATGCTGCATCCAAGTCCTTATTTCTTGCAAACACTCAGTCATAACCGTTAACGTGCAGGTGATGTCAGGGCTATTGTTAATGTAAATCTGAGTATCATCAGCATAGCAATGATACTCAAGGCTGTATTTCCCAATCATCTGCCTTAGGGGAAGCATATAAATGCTGAACAGAGTGGGGCCTATCACTGACCCCTGGGGAACACTCTGACGTACTAGTACAGGCCCTGATTTGTGAGAGCGACCTGTTAAATAGGATCTGAACTAGTCCATCACTGTCCCAGAGATGCCAAGCCAACTATGAATCCTATTCCGTAGGATGGAATGACATATTGTGTCAAATGCAGCACTGAGGTCTAGCAAGACCAAAATACTTAATGCACTTGTATCAGCTGCAATAAGGAGGTCATTCATGACCCCTCACCAAGGCTGTCTCGGTGCTATGTCCAGTTCTGAAGCCTGATTGAAAAGGTTCTAATAAATTATTTTGAGACCGATAATTGTGTAACTGGGCTGCAACAACACTCTCCAGAACCTTTGACAAAAAAGGGAGGTTAGATATAGGCCTATAATTTGACAGGCAAATTATCACATCCAGGCTTTTTAGGGACCGGTGTGATTGCTGCCATTTTTAGTGCAAGGGGAACAGACCCAGAATTAAAGGCACAATTGAAGTGATATGGGGGACATCCCTTGAGAACAGAAGGAAGGGGATCATGGACGCAATTAGTTTAATTCATCGACTGTTCTTACAATGAAGTCAATGTTAACAATGGCAAAATTAGAGTAGAGGTCGGAAAATTTATAGGTTGAATCTGAGCCAGCTCAAACAGAGAAGCAGGAGCTATGGAGTTGTATATATTCCTAATCTTTCCTATGAAAATAATTGTGGTGGTGTCTACACAAAATTGTTATTACTGTGCTATTGTTAATAGTTGTTTAAAACGGTCAACGACAGCTGTTAAGTATCTAATAATGGGTCAGACTGAAGATGTGTTTGTTAGATGAGATCTGTTTTATTGCTTGCATTATATAGACTTTGAGCATTTAAATTTCATCCTGCTTTAGTAACATGCAGGGATTTAAGCAAATGAATAACACAAGTAGGTATATTGAACATGGTTATAAGATAACAAAATCTGTTTTAACATTCATTATGTTTGTGGTACGCAGCGATTTTAAACAAATGTACTTAACACAAGTATATACAAAGGAAAAAGTCCTGAACCAGCAGTGAGGGTGTGTATTTTATTTGCATCAAATGCCTTAAAAACTGAAGAAAAAATTATCATAAGGAATATGTAAATGATATTGCTGCATCATGCCTTGCACCCCATTTAAAAACAACTCTCTGATCTTACATGGATTGTCTTCATAATATAGTCCATATTTGCTGCATTTTTTGCCTTTGCATAGAAATAGTTTGTGAAAGTGTCTCCAATATTTTCTTTCTCGTTGAGCAAATCAACAATTCTGTTTCATTTTCGATCTGCTTGCTAGAGAACTCGTTTGTTTGTGAACTTGTTCTTCTCATCTGTGATAGACCAGCTGAAAGGTGCTTTACACCACCAATCATACTGGGGTAAAATTCCTTGTCAATTAGCGCCACCTATTGTAAAGGTGTTCATGTGTGAACGATGATCATTTGCATTGAGAAATACTCAAACCAGCCCATCTGGCACCAACAATCATCCATGCGATTATGTAATCAGTGGCTGCAGTGCGTAAAATCATGCATATATTGGTCAGGAGCTTCAGTTAATGTTCACATCGATCAGAATGGGGGAAAAATATGATTTGACCATAGCATGGTTGTTTGTGACAGATGGGCTGGTTTGAGTATTTTTGTAATTGCTGATCTCCTGGGATTTTCACACACAACAGTCTCTAGAATTTACTCTGAATGGTGCCAAAAACAAAAAACATCCAGTGAGCAGAAGTTCTGTGAACAGAAATGGTTCAAACTGGTAAAGTCTACGGTAATTCAGATAACCGCTCTGTACAATTGTGGTGAGAAGAATATCATCTCAGAATGCTATTCTGAGATGCGTGTTGGTGCTGTTTTGGCGGCCTGAGGGTGACCTACATTAATGTTTCAAAAAATTCACAAAAATCTAACCTTTAATTGAAGTAAATCAATTGAAAGGGGGAAAATATCTCATTATTAAATATTTTTCTCAAACAATTGGCCACAATTATTGGCACCCCTAGAAATTCACCCCTAGAAATTAGTAGAATATATCTCAAGTATATTCCCATCATATTTAACATTTTTAGTGCACCTGGGTGACTAGGAATATGAATTGTTCAGCCATGACTTCCAGTTTCTCAGGGGTATAAATATGAGGTAACACACAGGCCAAATTCATTTAATCAGCAATCACAGTGTGTTGGACTAAAGAATATAGTTCTGATGTGCGGCAAAAGGTTGTTGAAGGTTGTCACAAAATGGGAAGTGGCTATAAGAAAATAGCCAAAGCATTGAAAATACCCCCTTTCACCATCAGGGCAACAGTTAAGAAGTTCCAATCAACTGGAGACGTTAAGAATTGGCCTGGAAAATGACGCGTCTATATTGTCTACACGCACCGTGAGGAGGATGGTTCAAGTGGCCAAAGAATCTCCAAGGATCACAGCTGGAGAGTTGAAGAAATTATTTGGGTCTTTTGTGTCAAAGTCTAAAAAAATACAAATAAAATCAGACATCACCTATATCACCAGTTGTTTGGTAGGGTTTCAAGAAAAAAACATCTTGAATGTTGTGGGGCTGCTTTTCTGCCAGAGGTCCTAGACATCTTGTTCGGATACATGGCATTATGGACTCTATCAAATACCAACAGGTAAAAAAATCTAAACCTTACTGCCTCTGCCAGAAAGCTTACAATGGGCCCTGGTTGGATCTTCCAGCAGGACAATGATCCAAAACAAACATCAAAATCAACACAACAATTGTTCACTGACCACAAAATCATTGCTCTGCCATGGCCAGCCCAGTCCCCTGACCTGAACCCCATAGAAAATTTGTGGGGTGAACCATAGAGGAGAGTCCACCAACATAGACCTCCTGAATTTGAAGGATTTGTAGAGATTCTGTATGAAGGAATGGCCTCTGATCCCTTGCCATGTGTTCTCTAACCTCATTAGGCATTATAAGAGAAGACTCAGAGCTGTTATCTTGGCAAAAGGAGGTTGCAAAAAGTATTGAATAAAAGGTGCCAATAATTATGTCAAATGCATTTTGGAGAAAAATATTGAATTACTTCAATCAAAGGTTATATATATATATATATATATATATATTTTTTTTATGAAAGTTCAAAGGGCTAAACGATGCAGATTTCTTTTCACAGCCTTTTGCACATATTTACCACTACTGTACACAATATTAGGCATGTGGTTTTAATGTTGTGGCTGATTGTTTTATACATGGCTATGTTCCCCTTTGAGTAGACAAAATGCCCATCCTTAATACAATCCTTACATTTCTTGACAATTTTTGTGAAATTCACCCTATACCATCTCCTCCGGTGTCCTGTAGTAACAAAACAAAAAACGTCTAGTTGCTGCAAAATTTGTTTCATGTATGCTCATGTACTGCTTTAAATGTTTTAGCTGGATTTTAAGAGTGTTCCTGAGAAGCTAACATCTGAACAAAGACAATTCTTTTGTTTTAGTTGGTGACCCTCTTCCAGATGTGGGTGGTTCCTCTGTATTTCACCACTAAGCTGCACTGGTGGCGGTTTCTGCTCACATGGTTCGTCTTCTCTGTTGTCACAGCCTTCATTACTTTTCGTGCTACCCGGAAACCACTGGACTGCACCACGCCGAGGTAACTAAAAATAGCGAACTATCATGCTGTTGAGACTTAGGCCTTTTTGTAGAGTGGGTTAGACTTTCTGTGTTATAACAATTTCTGAGTGTGCAACTCTGACTTTGGATGTCAAACACTTTGGAAACTTTAGTTTCTTCTAATCGTAAATGACACCAACACATGACTCTGGGCTCAATGGCCATTTACTCACTCTAATGAAATGCTGTACTGTGACTTCAACAAATGTAAACATGTTAACCAAACTGCTCTTTATTTTGTACATGTCCACATCAAATTTCACCTCAAAACAAAAAAGACAACTGATTTAGGGCCATATAGCACGATTGCAAGTGTGAAATTGCTTCTATACAACAGTTAAATGAACGAGTACATTTTGTTACAAAATTAGGAAAAACTGAGTAAGTTCATATATGCATTTTGTGCATGGAACTACTTTCTTATGGATGGGCCAGAATCTGCCGTTGCTGGTTCAAACCAAATGATGCTTCCAAGCATTCGTTAGTATTTTAAAAATATCACTTAAGAAATAGTATCACGGCTTGTGCTGTCTCTAACAAGTTATTGGATAAGTGTGTGTGTGTGTGTGTGTGTGTGTGTGTGTGTGATTACCTCTTGCCAATCCCAAGCAGAAATGCTTTCTCAGTGGAAAAGTAGCCATCCAAGCGGGGTTATTTGTCCCTGTTTCACGGTAGCCGGTGTGCAAGAATCTTTCACTATAGAAACCGCAATGTCCTCCGCCATTTTAAACAGTCCGATTTAAACAATGTGGAAAGTCCGATAAGAGGTAAGCGCCTTGAGTTTGTGTAATTAATCAGTCTGTTGTGTCTCTTGGCTGTGATGAGCCATAATGCTGAAGTTGTTTGTTTAAAGCGGTTTAAAGCTATTTCCTAGCTTTTGTAGTGTAGTAGTGATTCAAGCAATCACAGAGTGCTGTATGTAAACACTGGCTAATGAGGATTCACTTCACGTCACCTAACTTGCTCATATTACACAAAATTATCTTTTGCCATCACATGCTAGCTAACATATATAATTTAAAAATATATATATGTAAAAAAATGACAAACAGTAGCTCTTAACACATCTACACTGCTCTTACAATTTAGTTTAGAATGGCACAAATGCAAGCGGAGTGATAATGGTGTCTGACCATCAGTGCTCGTGGAATGTCTCGTACAGTCAGATTTGAGGACTGGAACTAACTGTTGTATATTGTGTTGTATTAAGTTATATTATTGCATTATATTGAAAACAATGTTTTTTTAAATGTATTTAAATCATCATAAAAACAGTACAACCAATTGTACTATGTTTAAACAATTTAAAATAAAAAAATTTATCTTTTAATTTGTAATGAAACTAATGAAAATGTTTTTTTTTTGCAAAGGAGCAAAATGTGCTTGTCACTCATGAAAACTAATCGGAATGGTCTTAAAAATAGACTATATTTTGATTTAAAAAAATTATTTCATTTATTTCTTTTCATTTTTGGGTGAAATATGATTTGGTTTCATGACATTCACTCATGTACCCTGTTGTCTTTTTTCCTCTCACAGGCTTGTATATAAATGGTTCCTCCTGTTGTATAAGATCAGCTATACCACAGGCATTGTGGGCTATACCGTAGTCATGTTCACTCTCTTTGGCATCAATCTCATATTTAGGTAAGTTATAAAACCTCCTATGTTTTGAAATCCCATGGCAAAATCATTGTAACTCACAGCCTCTCATGGCTTATCACTTATAAATTGCAGCAGGGCTTCAGACTGCAGCTGGAATGGTTGTGTGTGTGTGTGTGTGTATATATACACAACAAAAATCGTACAAAATCTCAAATCTAGTCACCACTTTGAGTGCGTTCATATGTGGTTTTGTCAGATATCATCTGAGGTGGTGTATTCAAATTAACCATGTTTCTTTTCTACCTTTTTCTTGCATTGTGCTCAAAACATACAGTGCATCCGGAAAGTATTCACAGCGCTTCACTTTTCCCACATATTGTTATGTTACAGCCTTATACCAAAATGGATTAAATTCATGATTTTCCTCAAAATTCTACAAACAATACCCCATAATGACAAGTTGAAAGAAGTTTGCTTGAAATCTTTGCAAATGTATTAAAAATAAAAATCGAAAAGAAATCACATGCACATAAAGTATTCACAGCCTTGTCTCATTACTTTGTTGAAGCACCTTTCAGCCTCAAGTCTTTTTGTGTATGATGCTAAAAGCTTGGCACACCTATTTTTGGGCAGTTTCTCCCATTCTTCTTTGCAGGACCTCTCAAGTTCCATTAGGTTGGATGAGGATTTTTGGTGCAGCCAGCTCTAGGAAGAGTCCTGGTGGTTCCAAACTTCCATTTACGGATGATGGAGGTCACTGTGCTCATTGAGACCTTTTTTGCAAAGGTTTCAAACAAACTTCTTTTACGTTTTCATTATGGGGCATTTTTTGTAGAATTTTAAGGAAAATAATGAATTTAATCAATTTTGGAATAAGGCTGTAACATAACAAAATGTGGAAAAAGTGAAGCGCTGTTAATACTTTCATTTACTCGCCCTCAAGTTGTTCAATAACTTTTTTCTTATGTGGAACACAAAAGGAAAAATGTTAATGAATGTCCTGATCTGTCTATTCAGTACAATGGCAGTTGATGGTCACCAGTCACTTCAAAGTCAATCATGACTTTCGTTGCACTGCTTTCATGAGAGTAAAGAGAGATGCTCGTTCAAAATATGATCATTCAGATTGTACACTGGTGGCCAAAAGTTTGGAATAATGTTTCAGAAGGAAATTTATACTTTAATTCAACAAAGTAGCATTCAACTGATCACCAAGTATAGTCAGGATATTACATGTGTAAAAAAACGGCACCATCATTTGAAAAAAGTAATTTTTGATCAAATCTAGACAGGCCCCATTTCCAGCAGCCATCACTCCAACACCTGATCCTTGAGTAATCATGCTAAATTACTAATTTCGTACAAGAAATTCACTTTCCATTATATCAAACACTGTTGAAATCTACAGTATTTGGTTCATTAAATGAAGCTTAACATTGTCTTTGTGTTTGTTTTTGAGTTGCCACAGTATGCAGTAGTGGCATACCTTAAGACCTAAGGCATGTCTTAAGATCAATATTAGGTTAATATGGCAAAAAGAAAGTTTCTCTAGAAACTCATCAGACAATCATTGTTTTGAGGAATGTAGGCTTTACAATGCTTGAAATTGCCTCACATATCCTCAGCTGACAACTTAATTGAATTCTACCCGCTCCTCACCAGTTTCATGTACAACAGTAAACAGAAGACTCAGGGGTGCAGGTCTAATGGGACAATTTTTAAAGACACTTTTGAAACATAAAAACAAAAAGAAAAGGTTAGAATGGGCAAAGAAACACAGACATTGTACAACAGATAATTGAAAAAGAGTGTTATGGATCTTAACACTATTTGAGCTGTTGTGGGATCAGCTAGACTGTAAGGTGCATGAGAAGTGCCCGACAAGACAGTCACATCTTTGGCAAGTGCTGCAGGAAGTGTTGGGATGAAATGTCACAGGAGTATCTGGAAAAACTGACAGCTAGAATGTAGGCCTGTCACAATAACTACTACTTTAGGATGATAATATTGTCCCAGAAATAATTGCGATTAAACCATATTATTGTAATTTTAAGACCGTTTTATGCCACTGATATGATAATATAATGGCATAATAAGGCAAGTACAACCTTTCAAAGAGCAATGAACTTGATTTTAAACTTTTCTCCCAATTTGGAATGCCCAATTCCCACTACTTAGTAGGACCTCGTGTTGGCACGGTTACTCGCCTCAATCTTTCTCAAACTCAATTGTTGCCTCCACTTCTGAGACAGTCAATCCATGCATTTTATCATGTGGCTCGCTGTGCATGACAGCGTTGAGAGACACAGCACGCGAGGCTTATGCTATTCTCCGCGATCCACACACAAATTGCCACGTGAGTGGAAACCCCTAATCACGACCATGAGGAAGTTACCCCATGTGACTCTATCCTCACTAGCAACCGGGCCAATTTGGTTGCTTAGGAGACCTAGAGTCACTCAGCACACCCTGGATTTGAACTTGCGACTCCAGTGGTGGTAGTCCGCTTCAATACTCGCTGAGCTACCCAGGCCCCTGAACTATTAATTCTTAAGAATATTCAGACAACCACCAACTGCGGTTTTTGTTCTCAGCTTTGAAAACTAGATGGAATGGTTGTGTTTTAGATTGCATTAGACATAAAGCATTGTTAAGTAAATTTGTCGTTCTCTTGTCAGAGTAAAAAAGTTACTTGTCCAGAAAGAAAAATGCAATTTTTGCTGTTGTGTTTTCTAAAATTAGCAGTAAAATTGGCTGGTTAATGTTAACAAAATGCATAAAATGCGTGATATGAGCTGTGATCTCACCTGTGTTCCGCAAATGCTTTTGGGTCCTTGAATTATGTATAATGTGCGAGTAAGGGCAGCCGGTGGACTTTCTGGTGGCTTCCTAGGGTAAGTTGGTGCCCCACGCAGACTGCGTAGAATGCATGTAGGGAGCGGTGGTACTGGTTTGTTTGACTTCTGACGGAGGCTGCAAACCTGTATCCCTCCATAACGTTGAAAGCTTTGTTATTTATGAATAGTTGTGATTCGTTTTATTGCTTTGTACTGCACCTGTGTTAAGAGAGCAATGACATATGTCAAAAAATGTATCCACTTTGCACGCGAGAGAGAGAGAGAGAGAGAGAGAGAGAGAGAGAGAGAGAGAGAGAGAGAGAGAGCGAGATTTTCTGTATTCGTGCAGAATCTGGAATTAATATAAAGACAATACTCAGAATCCCACGCAGAATTTCAGACACTGTAGATTATTTTCAAAAGCAGGTTTTTTAAAAACATTTTTTATAAAGTGATACATGCATATGCTAAATCACAATAAACCCGGCATTTAATTTTTTTGCATTAGTAATGTTTCAACCAGGCAACTTTTATGGTCAGGCAAGTAAAATTCACTTTGACTTCCATTTGTCCCGGACAAGCGTTAATGTCGAGCCCAGAGTTGCGTTGCCACTGTTTTTAAACAAAGTTGTCATACCAGCACGTTCACGTTAATGGGCTCTCCTCTCTCATTTGGATCAAAGCCAAAATTTTCCCAAATCAGAGCTCTGGAATGCAGCTTTTAAAACAATTCCATTTAGACTTGTTCTTCTGTAACTGTTTTTCAAATTTTAATAGTAATCTTTCACATTATTAATGTCCTGACTATACACTGTGATCAGCTGAATTCCACTTTGGTGAATAAAAGTACCAATGTCTTTCCATAAGAGCAAAATCTGTACATTATTCCAAACTTTTGGCCGCCATTATACGCATTCAGAAAACCTGGAATGTTGCACAAGCCGACTATTTTTGTGATACTTAAGTGCTTTTTTTTTTTAAGCTTTGAAGGGAGTGAATTTCATTGTTGTGTAAATTACTCAAAGTAATCCTCTAAAAATTACGAATTTCTTCTCTAAAAATTGTAATCGGATTATCATTACTTAAAATAAAAAGTAATCACATTACTTTCTAAAACACTTTTAACTGAAAAGCTTTTGTTTTTCTACTCAGTGACTTCAAAATGATCTATATTTCCTCCTCGTTCATTGTCACACGTAACCAATATATTCAGCACCACATGTTTCTCACAATGACTTGTTAGTGACTCATTCTACGTCATGTTTCAAATGTATTCTACATTATTTGGAAACACATTAGTAATGTAGTGAAAAGTAATTGAGTGAAAGTCAGTAACTGCAATCTGTCTACACAAATTAAAATATAATGTGTTATGCATTACACTACTTTTAGACTTAAACATTAGTTACAGTACAGTAACTAATTATATTATGATTAAATTTCACCCAACACTGGTGACTACCCTCTGCCATTGTGTAATATTCATTAAAAAGTTTCCTTTTTTGTTCTGCATACGAAAGTCATGGAACAACATGAGGGTAAGTTTATGATGACGAAATTTACATTTTTGGATGAACTATACTTTTAAAGACTCGGTCAAAGTTTAAAAAGCAAACAAAAGAGTCAGCGGTTTGAATCAGAGTCACTCACTCAGTAAATCTGACTAAGCTGTTACTAAGTTTACAACTGACTCAGTCACTGAACTGCAGGATTTTTTATCGTTAAAGTCAGATTAGATATGAACCGAGAGCCATTATTGTGTGTACTTGAGGCTCGGCAGTCTTACTAATTAATCTGAATGTTTGTGGGTATGACAACTTGTAGTTAAAGAAAGTGATTTATAGCAGAGTTTTGTTGTAATAAACGAGTAAAATTGTCATCTTGCATAATGAATATAGCAGTTTGAAGGAAGAAATGATAAAACCCTGGTTTATTGAACTTGCATTGTCATGCATCCCTTATCACAACACATGGCAGTGACTTCTTTTTAAAAGGTAAAATAATAAGTTAAGTACTCCTCAATGAACTGACTGATATTTAATTCCTATAATATGGATATAATATTCCTAAAATACTTGCTGTACTTTTATGCAGAGTCACATCCTCCAGACAATGATTCTGCATGTTTATTCTTAGTGTTACATACAGACCAAAATGTAGCAAACAAGACACATGGAACCGCTAAACACCCAGTTGTCAACAGATGCATTTAGATCTATCATGTGATCTGACCTTATGTTTAAGGCATGCTTCCCTTTTCTGATGTTAGCATGTGCAATATGTGCCACCACATAGACATGCAGAAACAATGACGAGGAAGCTATGAAAGAGTCATAAATGATATGCTTCTCAGGAGTCCTGCCATTTCTGGATTTTTCTTGCTTTTGACGTGCAGTCATGATTAGGACTGTGCGATTATAAATGTACATTTCCTGAAGACAATACGAGTTTCCTCTTCGATGCTAAGGTGATGCAGGTGGATGTCTGGGCATTTCTATGCAGCTGCTAGAGTGGAATTTTTATTTTTTTAAATAAATGATAATTCTGTTAGAAATGTTGCATTTTTGCTTAAAGTTCAGCTGAGAAACTGAGCTGGATTTATTATTACTTTTTTTTTATCAGTGTATTATCATGCAGTAACATACTGGCAGAGTGATTGATGTATTTCATCATAAAACAGAGATCCTCCCCTGGAAATCCGAACACGAATTGTCACAGGAGACGCATTCAAACTATGTGACTTGTCTGACCACATGGGATCGGATCACCCGAAACTGATCTTTTTACCAGGTGTAAACAGGGTCTTAGGACTAGGGCTGGGGTTTCGATACAGATTTACTGATTCAATTAGATTACAAATAATGTATATTTATATTAGTTTTAATGTCCATTTTTGCTTGTGTATGAAAGCAATTTGATTCTTCTAAATACCAATTTCGATATAACAGCAAATGACTTACTGATATGAGTAAACTTTATTTCAAGTTCTCAAATAATTATTCAAGTCAGTACAAGCAATAGAAGAAATACAAACAACAAAATGATACAAGTTAAGAAACCGTGCCTGACGTCTTTTGAAAGAAGTACGTTTTCAAGTGAACATTCAGAAATAGAAAAAGGTAATGAAATGTTATAAAATCTTAAGATTCTCTTCATTTGTGTAATTTCTCTCTCTCTACTCCCTTTACCTTTTGGCATGTTAATGAGATTAACCAGTAGTTGTCTTGTGATGGACTGGTCGATTATGATTGACTTAAGCAGTCTTGTCATAGTGTAAAAAATAATTCTTGTGGTTTTAGGAATTGATATTGGGATCATTTAAAGGAAGCTCACGATTAAACTGATTTTGTATTTTATTTAATTTTTTCCCCAGCACTAATTGGAACTCAGAACATAAATTCAATCTTGTTATATTTCCTTGTTTTCTTCTCTTAGAATAAAGCCAGAGGATGCCATGGACTTTGGTGTGTCTCTTCTCTTTTACGGCCTGTACTATGGTGTATTAGGTCGGGATTTTGCAGAGATGTGTGCAGATTTTATGGCATCCACAGTTGGGGTGAGTGCTTAATTTGATGAATATACGTCGCTTTTCTTTTTTTTAAAAAGCAACATTTAATTAAATGAACTACTTTTGTCAGTCCCAATATATGGGTAGATTGATCACACAAAACTGAAATCCATGCACATTCCTTATGTGTAGTCCTTTAAGATTTCTTTAATATATTCTGTACAGTCAAAATAAACCATTGCCATTGATAGAATTATGTCATCTCTCCAAATTTGCACAGAACTAAAGTGTATTCAATGTTATGTGATGCGCTGTCATATTAGCATTTTACATAACATTTATGCAGTTTTACTCAAAAAAATATGAATTTTAAAAATATTCAAGCTATTTGGGTAAATATTTAAGTCTTTTGTGTTTTGCAGTATTTACATTTTAATGACAATTAATCAACTATTTTACTAAATAACATTAAACTAATCGATTCCATAAAATGTGCATGTTGTTGTTGTTGTTGTTGTTGTTATTATCAGGGACATTAAGTTATGCTTTATGCACGCCAGCTGTGGGGTAAAGTTGTGTCCGATGCTTTGGGTGAGCATCTTAATGCAGGGAATATTATTACAAAGTGTTTCCTTTCAAATATTTTCAGTAGGAAACCTTTTAATTTGTGTAAAGAGAGAAATTATGCAAGAATATTTTATAATTATTAATTTTAATTATAATAATTATAATTGATCAATTGTCACACATTTCTGCATATACATGGTGAAATTATTTATTTTTCACATATCCCAACTAAGCTGGGGTCAGAGTGCAGGGTCAGCCATGATACGGCACCCCTGGAGCAGATAGGTTCAAGGGCCTTGCTCAAGGGCCCAACAGTGGTGTCTTGGTGGTGTTGGGGCTTGAACCCATGACCTTCTGGTCAGTAACCCAGAGCCTTAACTGCTGAGCCACCATTTGCCCTCAAAATGGTGTGATTGATGTTACATCGGCATTGGCCATTTGAAAATCCAAAATCAATCAACTAATAACACCAGCTTTCAGACCAAACAAATAAACCAAACTGTGACGTCAAAAAGACTTTGGGCACACCAAACGCTCTAGTATTAAAGAATTTTCAAATTCAAGCCTGTGTGTGATATTTACATATCAAATTTGTTTCAGTTTTACAGTGCGTCAGGAATGCCCACGAAACACCTGTCAGATAGCATTTGTGCCGTGTGCGGCCAGCCAATCCTGGTGGACGTGAGCGAGGAGGGAATCATCGAGAACACCTACAGACTCTCCTGCAATCATGTGTATCCTTTACCATCTCTTCCGGTCACTGTTAGTCATGGGTTAATTTGACATGTCTGTGATTTTAAGTTTTAATCCATCTTATTTATAATCGTATTACACCACTTCAAGTGTTTTTACTGTTCATGCAAAGACCAAGTGTAAATGGCCTTCAAAATGCATTTGAGATTTGCAGCAAAATCTGCTCAATGGAAATAATGCATAATTCAGAGCGTCTCCTGTGTTGATCTGAGATCATTTGCATCATTCTCATAGACAACATTTTTGTGAATTGTTTTCAGACAACCGAGAATGAGCGAGAACTCTACATGCGCGCATTCCAAAAGACACGCACGTGCATCCCGTGTAAGCAGTAGAGCACCATTAAACCTCTGAACAAACGGTGAATCAGACAAGTGCATCAACTGCTTTTATTTAATCTATTTTCCAAAATATAGTGTGTTTCTTCAAGTGTGTCTTTGTGTCTAAGAGCATTTCTTGTCATGTGTTACTTTGAGACATCTTACAGGTTGCCTGCCTCTATAGCAGGTAGATTTATTTGTCATTGTGCATGAAATAGCCGCCCGCATTTGGCGGGGTGGCATGTGTTAATTTCAAACCCTGTGCCAACGAATTAATCAAATAAACCAGTATCGCATATATACTGTATAAAGCAATCATTGCTGAAAAAGGCCCCCCAAATAAAGAATTTAACTTTAAAATTTGTAAAATTACACAGAAATAGTAAGTGATTTTATCACAATAAAATCTTAACACATTTAATATTAAATTCTTGTGTCTATACTTTTGGAACAGTGAGTATTTTAACATAGAAAAATTGAACCCTCATTCACTTCCATTGTAAGTGCCTCTCTGTAATCCAGATTTGTACTTTTTTTTTTTTTTTAAGTAAAGGAGATAAGTCAAAATATTTTATTTGTGGTAGTCGATAATATGCTACAAATGCTGTCCATTGAAAACTTGTGTTGAATATATATTCCCTCAATCACACTGAAGTAATGTTAAAACGACAGCCCTGGTAAACACATCTGGTTGTTCAGACAACATATGTTAACTTCTCCCAAACTAATTGTGTTGCATATGAAAGTTCCAAAGACAACAATGACAACTGCAGTACACAAGTTTTCAAGTAATTTGTTTTTTTTTTTTTTGTAAGCCACATCTAGCACAGTAAAATTTCACTTTTGACATTGGCATCATCACAGAAGTGATCTCATTTACTTTTGCAAATTGCATTGAAATAGTAAATTGGAGTTCTATATATGCACATCTAACTGAGTTTAATGCTGGACTACAACATTTTGCTGAAATTTTGTGGCAAATGAAATATGTCTAAAATTGTTTCAATGATTTGTGGTACAATGATTGAGAAGGTTTACGTGATCAGACTGCTATCAATCTCCTATGTTTATTAGGGGTTACTGTCTTTTGACATGACCAAACGTGAATGGGTGCATTTTGATATGCAATTTTCTATCTAATACTATTTTAAGTAGCATTTTGCTCTTTTTTTTTTTATGTTATCCATGCTGCTTTTATGACCTCGTATTAATTGAAACAACATTGAAAATATATAACATTGTTATACTGCAGGACAATTTTATATGCTCTAGTGAAGGCAAAAATATGGTTAGAAAATATGAAAATCTTGAGACCAGTTAAGACATAACTGGTACACTTTCTCTTATACATTCATACATCCATCCATCCATCTTCAACCGCTTATCCGAAGTCGGGTCGCGGGGGCAGCTGCTCCAGCAGGGGGCCCCAAACTTCCCTATCCCGAGCCACATTAACCAGCTCTGACTGTGCGCACCCGAGGTGTTCCCAGGCCAGTGTGGAGATGTAATCTCTCCACCTAGTCCTGGGTCTTCCCCGAGGCCTCCTCCCAGCTGGACGTGCCTTAAACACCTCCCTAGGGAGGCGGCCAGAGGGCATCCTTACCAGATGCCCAAACCACCTCAACTGACTCCTTTCAACGCAAAGGAGCAGCGGCTCTACTCCGAGCTCCTCACGGATGACTGAGCTCCTCACCCTATCTCTAAGGGAGAAGCCCGCCACCCTTCTGAGGAAGCCCATTTCGGCCGCTTGTACTCGCGACCTGGTTCTTTCGGTCATGACCCAACCTTCATGACCATAGGTGAGGGTAGGAACAAAAATTGACCGGTAGAGCGAGAGCTTTGCCTTTCGGCTCAGCTCTCTTTTACGTGACAACGGTGCGATAGAGCCGAGTGCAATACCGCCCCTGCTGCCCCGATTCTCCGGCCAACCTCCCGCTCCATTGTCCCCTCACTCGTGAACAAGACCCCGAGGTACTTGAACTCCTTCACTTGGGGCAAAACCTCATTCCCTACCTGGAGTACGCACTCCATCGGTTTCCTGCTGAGAACCATGGCCTCAGATTTAGAGGTGCTAATCCTCATCCCAGCTGCTTCACACTCGACTGCCAAGCTATCCAGTGAGAGCTGAAGGTCACGGACCGATGATGACATGAAGACAACATCATCTGCAAAAAGCAGCGATGAGATCCCCAGCCCACTGAACCGCACACCTTCCCCACCCGACTACGCCTCGATATCCTGTCCATGAATATCACAAACAGGATTGGTGACAAAGCGCAGCCTTGGCGGAGACCAACCCCCACATGGAATGAACTCGACTTTGTGCCGAGGACCCGGACACAGCCCTCGCTTTGGACGTACAGGGATTGGATCAGCCCTAAGAAGGGACCCCCCACCCCGTACTCCAGCAGCACCTCCCACAGTCTCTCCGGGGGACCCGGTCATATGCCTTCTCCAGATCCACAAAACACATGTAGACCGGATGGGCATACTCCCAGGCCCCCTCCAGGATCCTTGCGAGAGTAAAGATCTGGTCCGTCGTTCCACGGCCAGGACGAAAACCGCATTGTTCCTCTTCAATCTGAGGTTCGACAATCGGCCGAACCCTCCTCTCCAACACCTTGGAGTAAACTTTACCAGGGAGGCTGAGAAGTGTGATACCCCTGTAGTTGGCACACACTCTCTGATCCCCCTTTTGAAGAGGGGAACCACCACCCGTTCTGCCACTCCTTAGGCACTGTCCCAGATTTCCACGCAATGTTGAAGAGGTGTGTCATCCATGACACCCCTCCACATCCAGAGCTTTCAGCATTTCTGGTCGGATCTCATCAATCCCGGGGCTTTGCCACTGCAGAGTTGTTTGACTACCTCAGTGACCTCCCCAGGGAAATAGAATCTGATCCCCATCATCCTCCGGCTCTGCCTCTACCATAGAGGGCGTGTTGGGATTTAGGAGTTCTTCAAAGTGTTCCTTCCACGCCCAATAACCTCCTCGGTTGAGGTCAACAGCGTCCCATCTTTGCTGTATACAGCTTGAATGGTTCCCCGTTTCCCCTCCTAAGGTGGCGGACGGTTTTCCAGAAGCACTTTGGTGCGGACCGAAAGTCCTTCTCCATGGCTTCTCCGAACTTTTCCCACACCCACTGCTTTGCCTCCCTCACGGCCGAGGCCGCAGCCCTTCGGGCCTGTCGGTACCTTGCAACTGCCTCCGGAGACCTCCGGGACAACAAATCCCGAAGGCCTCTTTCTTCAGTCGGACGGCTTCCCTGACCACCAGTGTCCACCACGGTGTTCGAGGGTTACCACCCCTTGCGGCACCTAAAACCTTGAGGCCGCAGCTCTCCACCGCGGCTTCGGCAATGGAAGCTTTGAACATTGCCCACTCCGGTTCAATGTCCCCAACCTCCGCAGGGATGCCTGAAAAGCTACGCCGGAGGTGTGAGTTGAAGATCTCGCGGACAGGGACCTCCTCCAAACGTTCCCAGTTCACCCGCACTACTCGCTTGGGCTTCCCAGGCGAGACTCTGTCCAGAGTCTTTCCCCACCCCCTGACCCAACTCACCACCAGATGGTGATCGGTTGACAGCTCTGCCCCTCTCTTTACCCGAGTGTCCAAAACATATGGCCTCAGATCCGACGACACGATTACAAAATCGATCATCGACCTTCGGCCTAGGGTGCTCTGGTACCACGTACACTTATGAGCATCCTTATGTTCGAACATGGTGTTTGTTATAGATAATCCATGACTAGCACAGAAATCTAATAACAAACATCCACTTGAGTTCAGATCAGGGAGGCTGTTCCTCCCAATCACGCCTTTCCAGGTGTCCCTGTCATTTCCCACGTGTGCGTTGAAGTCACCCAGCATCACTATGGAGTCCCCTACTGGGGCCCTATTCAGGACTCCATTCAGGGTCTCCAAGAAGGCCGAATACTCTGAACTGCTGTTCGGTGCATATGCACAGACAACAGTCAGAGTTTTCCCCCCCACAACCCGTAGGCGTAGGGAGGTGACCCTCTCGTCCACCAGGGTAAACTCCAACGTAGTGGCGCTCAGCCGGGGACTCGTGAGTATCCCCACACCTGCCCGTCGCCTCACACCCTGGGAAACTCCAGAGAAGAATAGAGTCCATCCCCTATCCAGGAGTACGGATCCAGAGCCAAAACTGTGCGTCGATGTAAGCCCCACCAGATCCAACTGGTGAGGGAGGTGGAGCGTTACTAGTTCCGGCTCCTTCCCCCCCAGTGAGGTGACATTCCACGTCCCCAGAGCAAGCCTTTGCTGCCCGGGTCTGGTCCGTCGAGGCCCACGGCCTTCACTGCCGCCCATATTGCAGCGCATCCGACTCCTGCGGTTCCTCCAATGGGTGGTGGGCCCAAGGGATGTAGAGGGGGGTTCCACGTTGCTTCTTCGGGCTGTGCCCGGCCGGGCTCCGTGGCAAGCCCGGCCACCAGGCGCTCGCCGACGAGCCCTCCATCTGGGCCTGGCTCCAGACAGGGGCCCCGGGCTTCCTCCGGGCAGGGTAACTCCTCCTCTTGCCGTTTTATCCATGAGTCATTTTGAACCATTCTTAGTCTGGCCCCTCACTTGAGACCACTTTGCCTTGGGAGACCCTACCAGGAGCACATGGCTCCAGACAACACAACCCTCAGGATCATAAGGGCACACAAACCTCTCCACCACGATAAGGTGCTGGTTCCCGGAGAGGGAACATTCATACAATTTTTGTTAATTTAAATGTCGATGTTGATTTCAAATGAAACCATGTTATGCTTCAACTACCAACTTTAAGTGTATGCATGGTGGTTTCCAAGCTGATGTTTTGGTTACAGAAGGATACCCACAGTGATGTTTCCTGAACAAACCAACATCTAGCAGAAAAATTTACAACTTAACACAATATATAATTGTGTCATGATATATAATGACAAAGCAGTGGCTGATTATCAGCTTTATAAACCTTTTAACGCAATTAGACATAGACTGCCACTATTGTTAAAACACTTCCTCGAGTCACTACATTTGAATCGTCGAAATTGGTTACGATGTAACCAATTCTGGTTAAGAGTTCTGGTTTTACTCGTGAAGTTTCAGGTTTGCGAGGAAGTTGGTATAATTTTACAGCAATTATGTATCAGAAATTTGGGCAAATGCTTAAATTTTGTTTTAAAACATAAGGGCACTGTGTGTGGTTTTACACAATTGAGTTTTCTCTTTCCTTAACCTACTTCTTTCCCCAGATTCCATGAGTTTTGTATACGAGGCTGGTGCATTGTGGGCAAGAAGCAGACGTGTCCATACTGCAAAGAGAAGGTTGACCTCAAGCGGATGTTTAGTAATCCATATCCTTCCTTGCCCAAAAACACTCATATTAGTCAGCCAATCTTATACATCAGTAACATGTACACATCAAGGATTGTCAGATTCTGTTAATATTGTAGAATTCCAATATTCAACATGACTAAATTAAACAGCTGGACAGTAGTCAAATAGTTAAGTCCTACCTTTGCTGAAAGCTTTCAATTGTCAGATGCTATGTTTCCAGCTACACTCAATACACATCCAGAACGTGGTGTTAATCATGCAATTTTTCCAACAATTGTTTACAGACATATTATTTGACTTTTAGTTGACTATCTCAATTCCAGTGGGTCAGAATTGTACATGCACTAAGTTAACTGTGCCTTTAAGCATCTTGGAAAATTCCAGAAAATGATGTCAAGCCTTTTAGACAATTAGCCAGTTAGCTTCTTGTAGGAGATGTGCTGAATTGGAGGTGTACCTGTGGATGTATTTTAAGGCCCACCTTCAAATTCAGTGCCTCTTTGCATTACATCATAGTAAAATCAAAAGAAATCAGCCAAGACATCAGAAATAAAATTGTGGACTTGCACAAGTCTGGTTCATCCTTGGGAGCAATTTAAAAATGCCTGAAGGTACAATGTTCATCTGCACAAACAATAATATGCAAGTATAAACCCCATGGGACCAAGCAGCCATCATTCCGTTCAGGAAGGAATGCATTATGTCTCCTAGAGATGAGCGTAGTTTGGTGCATAAAGCATACCTGTCAACACTCCCATTTTTCCCGGGAGTATCCCTTATTTCACCCCCCTCCCGTTTTGTCATTTCTCCCAGGAAACTCCCGTAATTTGTATGGCCCAAACATCGTCATATGAATAACAGGGCTCCAGACTAACTTTTCCACTGGTTGCACTGGTGCTACCAACTTTCTCAGTTGTGTTCTGTTGCGCGAGCGTGCACTCGCACAAATGCGACCACATAAAATTTGAACTCGCACATTCTCAAAAAATGGTCGCAGTCTGGAACCCTGAATAATCACATCTATATATTATACCAAGGTTGTCCAGTTGCCAGATCTTGTATGAAACATATCCTACTCTCACAATCGACACATCATACAAATTTCTACCCAATTGTGACCTCAACCTACAACCCAATTGCACTGTTGATATCGGTGCAGGTAGTAGATGCAGGAAGTTGAATCAAGAATCACTGGTAGATGGGTGGAGAAGACTTGGGTTGTGCTCCAGTGAAAAAACAAATAAATATATATATATATATATATATATATATATATATATATATATATATATATATATATATATATAAACAACAGCTGGACGGAAGAATTTAATTTCATACCTCAAAGCCATATCGACAATGGCCACGCCTTTTGCAAAGCGTGTCGCAATGATTTGAATATCGGACACGGTGGGAAAAATGACTCTGCTCAGCACATTAAATGACAACAGCACAATTTGTATGTATTTAGCCTGCCTATGCCATCCAGCACCTCCCCCGCTCAGAGGTCTCCCGGATTTTGTTACCCAAATGTTGACAGGTATGGCATGAAGCAAATCATGCAAATCAGTCCCAGAACAACAGCAAAGGAGCTTGTGAAGATGCTGGAGGAAACAGGTAGACAAGTATCTATATCCACAGTAAAACAAGTCCTATGAAGCTTGTGAAAGGCTACCCAAAACAAAACTGTTACTAAAGTTGTAATACTTTATTATACTCATTAAATGACAACATTGAATAAATGTATTTGCTATTTTCATAGGTAATTTATGTAAGTTGATATGTTTATGTCATGTGCGTAACTGCCGGTGGCACTTTGCCACCGCAGTGGGGCAGTTGTCACGTTGATTCTACCTGCTCTACCTGGTGTATGATGAATCGAGCAAAAAATCCCATAGAAGAATGGTTTTGAGACACATCTTGAAACCAGAATATCAGAGACCTGAGGGTGGGCTTTTTTGAATTGGGTCAGAGAGCAACTGCTTGAGAACACCCTAGCAAGCACCAAGAATACCCTACCAATGCCCTAGGAACACCCTAGAAACCGCTTGTTAACCAACATAATACCATCAAAACATGCAACCTCCTGGCAATGCAATAGCAACTTCTAAAACCCTAGCAACTGCCTAGCAAAACCCAAAAACTGTTGTTAGCGCCCATTAAACCCAAGTTGCTTACTAGTAACTTCCTACAAATTACCTAGAACACCCTAGCAACCTCCTAGTAACCTCTCCGAACACCCAGAAGAACATAGCAACTGCCTGACAACACAATAACAATCACTCATAACACCAACTTTCTAGCAACGGCCAAGTGCCTTGTTGCCACCAGATTCCCTGTGAGGCATCCTAGGAACCAGCCAGATTAACATAACATCTGCCTTGCAATGCAATATCCACTCAGAAAACCCTAGCTCTTGCCTAACAACATCCATCTATCATTGTTTCCACCCAGAAAACCCTAGTGGCTGCATAGTAAGGGCCTAGGAATTACCCAAAACCACCTAGTAACCACTCAAAACACCCAGAAAAATATTGCAATCGCCTGGCAATGCAGTAACAACCACTCAGATCACTAACAGCCTAGCAACACCACAGTACCCTTGTTACCACCCAGAAAATCCTAGTCACTCTTTAGTAATGCCCTTGGAACCAGACAGAATAACATGGCATCTTTCTTGATATGCAATAACAACCACTTAGAAAACTCTAGTTCTTGCATAACTACATCCATGTACAACATTGTTACCACCCAGAAGATCCTAGTGGCTAAGTAGTTACGACCTAGGAACTACACAGACCACCCAAGCAACCTCTAGTAACCACTCAGAACACCCTAGCAGCTGCCTAGCAACACCCTAGTAGTACCCTTGTTATCACCAGAATACCCTTGTGGCTCCCTAATAACTCCCTAGGAATTGCCCAGAACACCCTATCAAATGTCTAGCAACCAACTAAAACACCATAGCAACCACCTATCAACGTAATAACTCTGAACACCCTGGTACCCTTGTTACCGCCCAGAATACACTAGCAGGCTGCATAGTAATGCCCTAAGAACTACCCAGAATACCATAGCAAATGCCTAGCAACACCCAAGTACCCTTGTTACCACCCATTTTTATTTATTTATTTATTTGTTTGTTTGTTTAATAGGGACAATGCACATTAATAAACATCAGCAGTGTTTCTAAAATCTGGCATGTTTACATCTTGTACAATTATACTGATTTACATCCGTAGTCCTTAGGCAAGTGACATAACAACTGATAATATACAGAAACAAATATACAATAAATTACAACATACAGTTACAGATACACCATACTTAAGCAGAAAAGTGCAAAATGCATTCTATAACATGCCATGTTAAAAGTGATCACATATCTGGTTTGCCTCAAAACTTTGTTTGAAATGGGTCATTAGAAATTTATTTGATATGTGAAGTGGTAAAAAGTAGAATACACAATTAGAGAGAGGCAATATACATTGTGCAGCATGCCAATTTAAAAGTAATAACAAATCTGGTTTGGCTTATGCCATTGATTAGAGTTGAATAGTGGAATATGTAGAACATCCCTTATTACAATGGTTAGGCTATTCCAATATTTACTTCCCTTTACTGACTGCACTGTTTGTCCAAATGTGGTGCGCCTATGTGGCCCCTCCCAGTCCCCTCTAGTGATGGCCCTGGTGCCAATACCACTGTTCGCCATCTGTTTAATGAGTTCCTTTAAAGTGGGTGGGGCAAGCCCATGCAAAACCTTGTATATTAAACGAGCATATTTTAAACTTTTAGAATTCTCAAAAGATTATATTTTTCCAAAATGTTACAATGATGAAATAAGTACAGTACCCAAGGGGCTTACTATTAATGCCCTAGGAATTTATCTTGACACCCTAGCAACTGCCTAGTAACCAACCAGAACATTATGGCAACCACCTGGCAAAACCTTAACAGCCATTCAGTGACAATTGCCCACTACACCCCAACATCATGGCAGCATGTTTTGTACAAAAGTGTCAATCTAGTTCTAAAACATTTGTACGATTTGTAATATGCTGTAGATAGAATGTACTTGGCATGTCCTGGATTCGAACTCACGACTCCAGGGGTGGTAGTCAGCATCTTTACTCGGTAAGCTACCCAGGCCCCCCTAAAAACATACATTTTAGCCTTTTACCAAACATACTGCTTCGAAAAGAGCAGAAAAACTTTGGTTTAATTTCCCAGTTTAAGCCCAATATGTTATTAATGCCCTCCTATCACTTCAGATGTGTGAACTGATGGTGTGACAAAGTTAAAGTTAGTAATGTGTTGGGTTTCCTGCTATTTTCTTAAACTGGATTTCCCAGTTTCTCCTCCATTTCAAACATTCAGCTGATTATAAAGCAGACTGCTTACAAGAAATGCCTCCAAAAAAATCTTTGGGCTTTTATGCAAAGGATGTTTTACTCTGCAAACATACCCCTACTTGTTTCTGTTTGAACAAGATTTCAGACACACCAAAGCATTCGACTTCAACCGAACCATTAGTCGTGTTTACATGCTTCTATTTTCTGTCGTTTATCATTTAATACATTTAATTCTAAAAATGTATTGAAAGGATATTACCAGCATGACCAATTCTGCAGTACTTGATATGTCCCGCTTCTGCTCCGTTGACTCGAGATGAAAAACAGATGATTAATGTTATCAGCATGATATGAGAATGTTCCAAAGAGCATATCCTAGAAACAGTGCAGAATCGTATGTATTTTTCTTCTCACATCATAACTCATTTTTTTATTTAGCCTGTTGTTTTCAAAATCATTTGTAGGTCACTAAATACTGTAAATGTAAGCAAATTTAATGACTGAGTGTATGCTGTGACTGGCATTACAGCTAAAACGGGACATAATAAATAATAAGAAATTCATGTAAAATTTCCAACCTCGTATTCAAATTATCAACTCTAATGTTGGTAATATAATTTCTAATGAAAATATTGGAAGTCATAAAAGAGTGCAAAATAGGTGTGTGTGTGTTTTACCACATGAGAAATGATCAGCACAAAATGTCATATATAAGGAACTATTAGTTTCAGGGATGTTGAAGTTGGTAGAGCAATACTTCCAGGATAAATAAATTGGTGCTATCCCTTTTGTTTGTATACGGTTACGTTAACTTGAATTAACCTCCTAGAGGTGAAAAATGCCCTGCAGGCTCGTGATCTGCAAACGCTGCACGGGTCGGTTGGGTATACTGCAGTCTCATCACATTATAACGTTTTGTTTAGTCTCCCATTCAGCTCATGAAAACATTTAGTGTGATCATGGGGAAAGATTACATCAAGATGTAGACTGGAATGCAGGTGTGGAATTTCATCTAAATAAAATAGTCTACCCCTCTCTCGCAGTTGTTGGCGTGCCAGTGATTACCCCTCCGCGTGCCATAGGTTGCCGACCTCTGCTCTAGCGGATGCTTAGTATTACCCTAAGAACCTACCAGAACACCCAAGCAACTGCTTGGCTATCGGAACACCATAGTAACTGCTTTGCGACACACTATCTACCTCTCAGAACACCTTAGCAACTACCTAGCAACGCCCTAGTGCCCTTCTTGCCACCAAGAATACCCTAGTGGCTCCTTAGTAAAGCACACTAGGAACCACCCAGAACATCTTCACAACAGCATAGTGACCATCCAAAACACCATAGCAACCGCCTGGAAACAAGGCAACATTCACTCAGAACACCTTAGCAACTGCTCTGCATCATCCTATATCCTTTTCGATTTTATTTTATCACTGGCAGTCCTCTAAGTTTAAAACGTTTATGGATTTTCAAACAATGCTCATTTTAGCACCTTAACACAGGTTTCTCAGATGGGAGAGACCCCACGTCATGTACGGACAGCTACTGGACTGGCTGCGCTACCTCGTGGCCTGGCAGCCTGTTATCATTGGACTGGTACAAGGCATCAATTACATCCTGGGTTTGGAGTAACTTCAGCACCTAGTTTCGTGGGACTTTTGTGGGATCTCACTCAAACTGAATTTTTCAAGGACTGTGTGTCTAACGTGTTAAGTACTTTATATAGGCACACACCGTGCTAATTTGTCTTCAAATGAAATTCTGCTATCAGTCTGACGTCGGATGTTTCGCCAAGTTTCTACCTTAATGGACTACATGAAGGTTGGACCTTACATGAAGGTTCACCATGTCTCCAGAAGGATTTTTTGTAAAGAGAACTTTTGAATCACTTAATGTATTTTTAATCAAACGGTTGTCCATAAATTTCTCTTTCATTAACAAACTTTAACATACACTATGGACAAAAGTATTTGGACACTCCCTTTAAAGGATTTGGTGATCCTAGTAATTTCATAGGTAAAAATTTTAATACTACACGTAGTGATTTAGATATTGGATGTCCTCACTGAATTGACTAGAATAACCAAACCTGTTGTTAGAAGCAAGTGTCCACATGCTTTTTGCCATGTAATGTAATTGTTTCATAACATCCTTGCACCGATGTGTCAGTATACCTCTCATTTGGCAAAATTCAGACATGCTAGTTCAGAGGATAGGGAAAGAGTGTGTTTGGGTGCGAACGTGTGTGTGATAGTGTACAAATCGTTGTGTCTTGTTGCTAGTAATGAGCAGAGTGAGGGACAGCTTCAGCCTCAGATGATGTTCGTGTATAATTCAGTTCCAATTGTTCTTTACCATGTTTTAACCATGTTCACCTTTCAGTCTGTGTGGTGAGTCCCGAATGGCAACACTGACTAATGTACTGTAAAAGACTGGAAATGTTGAATGGATAAATAACATGATGTTGAAGTATTTTACTCAGTCGATTCTTTATTATAGGTGTTTGCCGAGGCAGGCATCACTACTTCTGTTGCTCATACATAGGATTAGGGGTTTGCTTAAAGCCTATACACTTTAAGTATTACTTATCCCACACAGTTTGTGCTACGGACATGAATGGTACCTCAAATCATGCAGATTGTTGAGGAATGATGTGCTATTATTATTTTTCTAAACAATCAGACTTATCATTTGTTGGACAATAAAGCTAGCAAAAAATGAATCTAAATGTCCTGACAACCACCCACAGCACCCTAGCAACAACATTCTGAAGAACTGTAAACAACTCCGAAGTCAACAGTCATGAAAATATCCAGAAAAATCCAGATCAGAGGATTTACAAAGAAAACTCTACACAGACATCATGTGGGTGGTGACTTTTTTGATGTTATGGAGTTCCAGAGTTCATTTGAGGGACATGTTATGAGAATTGTGACTACATTATGGCCTGCTGTATAATTTGTAAAAGTTTCTGTCAGGTTTCAGTTTGTCTCATATGTGAGTCAGTGCTACATCAGGCTGTTTCCCACTGTTATTACAGAAAAGAGTTTAGTTGTATTGTGTAAGCACAGGGAAGTCCCGTGCATGCTACAATTTTGACGGTTGTCCTGGTTACTTCCTCAAACCTATATAAAGAAACCCAAAATAGGAAATGACAACCCATTCTTACAGAGGCTTTGAACTTAGGCACAATCGCACCAGCAACTACAAGCATGAAATGGACAAAACTCCACACAGGTAAATGACTGCTAATACTTTGATAGCTTGTCTGCTTTTCAGTGTGTTCACCAAGACACATTTCAGTGTTAAATATTGGCAGTTGAGTGGCATTTACGATGAGGAATAATGCTGTATTTATTGTAATTGCGTTTATAGTGATATGTGGAGTCTCTAAATGTGATGTTTTCTTTGTTTAGGGTTTCTCTACTTACTACTTACAGTACTTACAGTCTTTTGTGGTCTACCAGACATTGCTGATGCAGGTGTGTTTATTACTCAATTTGACCATAAACAACTGTCATATTGAGCTGGAACACATCACAGTTTAGAGATTCCACACATCATGCTCAGAGAAAGCTTGTTAACATGGCAATTCTTTTTTTTTCAAGGTCCTAAAATTGTAAAATTAAATAATGCTACATCAGGTAAGAGTTTTGTTTATGTCTTCTATTTTATTGCTATTGAATAACTGTTTTAATGATTAGTACAAAGTGATGAAAATATGATAGACAGACATACTCTGTACTGTGTATATATAATGTTTTAAATGTTTTTATAATATGTATTATGATTAATAATGATAATAAAAACAATAATAACAATTTAATTAATTTTATAATATATTAATAGAATTAAAAGAGAAAAATATTGGCTATGTATATATAATATTGTATAATCTATATATTATTGTTTGTGTGTGTGTGTGTGTGTATATATATATATATATATTAGTATAATCTCATGATTTTTATGTTTACATCTTGATCATTTTCTAATAATTATTATGATTACTTAATTATTATTATAACTTCATAAAAATATTATAGTATAATGAAATATAATATTTTTATATAATTTCAAATGTTTATAAAATAAATAAAGAATAAAGTGCTGCATCCATTTGTAATTATGCTTCTATTTTGAATATCTATCTGTCATCTAGTCAGAAGTGTACATATACTTAAGTTGAAGTCATTAAAACTACATTTTTAACCACTCCACAGATTTAATATCAGCAAACTATAGTTTTGGCAAGTTGTTTAGGACATGATCTACCTTGGACATGACTCCCAAGTCATTTTTCCAACAATTGTTTACAGACAGATTGTTTCACTTTTAATTGACTATATCACAATTTCAGTGGGTCAGAAGTTTACATACACCAAGTTAACTGTGCCTTTAAGCAGCTTGGAAAATTCCAGAAAATTATGTCAAGCCTTTAGACAATTAACCAATTAGCTTCTGATATGAGGTGTACTGAATTGGAGGTGTACCTGTGGATGTATGTTAAGGCCTACCTTCAAAATCAAAAGAAATTAGCCAAGACCTCAGAATAAAAATTGTGGACCTCCAAAAGTCTGGTTCATCCTTGGGAGCCTGAAGGTACCACATTCATCTATACTAACAAGTACACCAGCATAAACGCTGTGGGACCATGCAGCCATCATACCACTGAGGAAAGCGACTCATTCTGTGTCTTAGAGATTAACGTGGTTTGGTGCAAAAAGTGCAAATCAATCCCAGAACAAATGCAAAGGACCTTGTGAAGATACTGGAGGAAACAGGTAGACAAGTATCTATATCCACAGTAAACCAAGTCCTATATTGACATAACCTGAAAGGATGCTCAGCAAGGAAGAAGCCACTGCTCCAAAATCGTCATTAAAAAAAGCCAGACTACAGTTTTCAAGTGCACATGGGGACAAAGATATTACTTTTTGTAGAAATGTCCTCTGGTCTAATGATACAAAATTGAACTGTTTGACCATAATAACACTAACCCAACTGTGAGGCATGTGGGTGGCAGCATCATGTTGTGGGGGTGCTTTGCTGCAGGAGGGACTGGTGCACTTCACAAAATAGATGGCATCATGAGGAAGGAAAAATATGTGGATATATTGAAGAAACATCTCAAGACATCAGCCAGGAAGTTAAAATGGGCAAATGGGTCTTCCAAATGGACAATGACCCCAAGTATACCTGCAAAGTTGTGGCAAAATGGCTTAAGGACAACAAAGTCAAGATATTGGAGTAGCCAACACAAAGCCCTGACCTCAATCCGATAGAAAATTTGTGGGCAAGGAGGCCTACAAACCTGACTCAGTTACACCAGTTCTGTCTGGAGGAATGGGACAAAATTCCAGCAACTTATTGTGAGAAGCTTGTGGAAGGCTACCCAAAACATTTGACCCAAGTTAAACAATTTAAAGGCAATGCTACCAATTCCTAACAAAGTGTATGTGAACTTCTGACCCACTGGGAATGTGATGGAAGATTTAAAGCTGAAATATATAATTCTCTCTACTATTATTCTGACATTTCACATTCTTAAAATAAAATAGTGATCTTAACTGACCTAAGACAGGGAATGTTTTTTACGATCAAATGTCAGGAATAGTGAAAAACCGAGTTTAAAAGTATTTGGCCAAGGTGTATATGACTTCAACTAAACATATACATATATATATATGTAAGCTTCAATTAGAATTTCTGTATCCCAAATTTCAATTTCTCTTTTTATTATAATAACAATAGCTGCTTTGTAATTATAACTATAATATCTGCTTAAAAACTGCTTTAAATATGGATTGAAAAAAATGTACACAATTCTTTTCCCTGAATTTCATTTTGAATATTTGCTTATATACTAACAAGAAGACTAGATTTTCTTTCCATATGTAAATATTTCCCACTTTAAATTTTGTTATTAAAAGAAGAATTGCTCTAAAATTACATTTTGAATTTTGAAACAAACGGATGACAGGGTGGATTCTATTCACCTATAAATAAAATGGAATCTTGATCTCTTTTTCCAGGGACAAAATTAACAATTTCCTGTGAAGTTGATCCTGGAATACTTCAAGATGAAACTCTTGTGTACTGGTTGGTCAACAATTCCTTTATTGAGACGGCATTTCCTAGCGGACGAGTGTGGATGCACACGTAAGAACAATCCATTTATACCGTTTCCGTTAATACAGCCAGGCTTCGAATTTAGACTTAAGTCAGATTATATACAGTGACCCCCAAAAAGTATTTTGAAACCTTGCCATACTTTGCATTATACAACCATTTCTAATCAAGTGAAACTTATTTTTAAGAAATATTGGGGTGAAGTATCCTTTACTGTCCAAATACTTTTTAAAGGACACTGTATATGCCAAGATATGTTTTTCAACTAGACATATCTTGTTTATTTTTCAAAGGCATTTCATATTGTTCCTCTTTATCATACAGGCATGACAGCATGGAGTATATTCAGAGTGATCTGGTGTTTTCATGTGTTCATCCTCAAGACTTTCAGAGCAATTTCACCTGTGTAGCTCTGAGTCCTGCTGGAGTGGATACTAAATCGATTACACTGCATGAAATAATTAGGAATACAACACGCAAAAAGGCAGGTGAATTTCTATGTCACTATAATGTTTGTGCATGTTTACATGATGCTTCATTTATTCACATGGAACTCACACCAGCTTTTCTTGTGCGGTGCAGGAACCGGATGCTCAGAAGAATTCATAACAACCAGAGCTGAGGATAAGAAAAGAATTCAGTGGATGAAGCTTGTGCATTTTTCCAGGATACAGGATGGATGTAGCATTTTGAACCATTAAGCAACAAGTAATTAATGTAAAAAATACATCTGTAGGACTGTATGTTTTTAGTTAAAGAAAATGTGTATAGTGATGCTTGCATTATCGTGTTCCATGTTGGGGATAAAACTATAGTTTTCTGTTTTGTACAGTTTCTTTCTGTAACATGTTATGAAAGTGTGGTGGTGTCTTAAAGTAACGGTACTCCATTTTGAATAGTACAATAAAAAGGGAAAAACTATTTAAGGTGTAAGATTTACATTTTTTATTTGCTGATGTGCTGTTTTGAGGCTATCTCAAAGTGGTTATAAGCACTTCATGTGTACAGATACATTACTGACATCAAAGTCCCTTTCAAAGCAAGTCAGTCCACTCTGCATGTTTGGAACACTCCCGGGCAGCTCTTTTCTATGCAAACAAGCGGCTTAAAAGTATATCACCTATCAATTTCAAAGGGGCAAACCGAAATCTCAATTGGTTGGTCAAGATTACAATCAAAGAACATATTTTCTGTAAGGCGGGACTTCCTTTCTACATCCGCCTTATTGGATGTCTTGGGTGCTAAAGTCTCTGTTGCTTTGCTGGTGCAAATGACTCTCACAATCAGTATGTGGTGATGCCAATATAGCATTATTTCACTGTGGAACTGGCCAGTTATGCCAGTGGCATAACTACACATGCACAGACATACAAAAACACACAATTAAGCTGTCACAATATTATTAATATAAAAACAATATAAGTGACCCCCCCATCAACAATCATACAGACACACAATGTACATATATTCTAATGTACATTTGTGACATTTATTACTGTATATAATTTGTAAAGTTTAGATAAGCAAATTAACAGTTGTTGGGGAAAAAAGGTGCAAATTGTAACTGTTTATCAGTGATTTAATGAGCAGAGTCAATTCGACCCGATAATGAAGGGGCAGTATGGCCTTACACTTACTCTCGCTCACATCTTTAGACAGAAATAACCCTGTTTTGACAGTTGAACACATTAACTTGGTGGAGTGTGAAGTGATGGGGAGCTAACTCCATTTTGTAACAGATTTATTAATTAAAATTAAAGGAGCAGGTGTGATACATTTATATAATTCTGAATAATATATCAAATGTGTTCTTAAACAGACCCAGATTTAAAAAAACAAAAATTATAGTCCCACTTTCACCATTTCTGAGGATGAGAAGATCTGAACAATTGGTGAACATATCAGTGGCTGTTTGTCTTATAGGAATGAAAACTCGAAGTAGAATTTTTAGATAAACGTGTTCTTAACAAACTATAAATGAAATGTGAACGCCACAAATAAGATCTGTTCTATAAAATATTCTTAAACAGAGCAAAATATAAACAGAGTTTGATAACACCATTCAAAAATAAATAATAAAAACAACATTTTTAAATAAATATTGAACATTAAATTTAAGCTCGTAAACAATGCAAAACTGCATTTTGTACAATAATTAACTAGGAATGACTGTGCTCACTGCAGGAGTGGACAGGATGACGAGATCATCACGGGGTGGCAGGCTTCACAGTAGGCCTCCTTCTCAGAAAACTTCTAAATATTACTTTACGCTGGATGTAACACAGCAACAGGGCACCCAGGATAAATGCATTCACATAGATGAGGATGTCCGTGATGTCAGAGACAACGTACATCTGCACAGGCAGAGAACAATTTGATCTTAGCACTCATCGTATCTCATCTATTGTTACAGAGTGCAACGGTCATGTTCCGGAAGTAAAATTCCCATTCATATTCTCCACAGAGAAATGTATTTTAAGTACAACTTATCAAACTTTCAACACAGTCCTACCATGAGCTCCAAGACTGTTAAGTGATGATATACACGCATTTATAAAAGCAGTTAGTTTGGTTTTAACTTTTGTAGTTTAATTCTCGGTCAAGAACTACAATGCACATAATGCTGAACAGAGATCTACCAATCAGAGAAGTCTCTGTCCTGAAAACACAGAATGAGACATTGTCTGCAAGTGCTTTTCATGAGGAGTTTAAAGCGGTGCTTGACGATGGCATTGAAAGCCTGATGCAAATTGTGATTATGGCTTCACGACTGTTGTAGCAAAGTGTATAGCCACAGTCTGCTGGCCGATTAAGATTGTGGAGGTTTAATGTGCATTGCAATGAATACTGAACATACAGTATGGTGTGATTATTTCTTTCAATTATTCAACATCTCGATTAGACTTTGGAAAACATTTAATGTTACTTGAATTGGTGCTATTTCAGGTCATTCCTATCTTCATCCTGTGGAAGGCTTTGTTTGGAATATGTTAATTAAACATTCGTTTTACATAATGTTTTATTTTTTAAGAAGAAGAAACTACATGCATTTTGACAAGAAAATAAGTATAGAGTCAAATGTAAGCACTTTCAAAATCTGTGATTAACTATGAAATATGTGATTAATCGTGACAAAAAAAAAAGATCAACAGCACTAATATTATATCTATTTAGCAATAAACTTAAAATATGTTTTATACTGTACCATTGTTTTTTATTTATTTAAGTCGTTTGCAATGCGTCAAGGGATTGTAGTTCCCTCATTAAAGAGAGTAAGTACCTTTGTATTTTCGTCAGATTAACATATAGTTTTTGCCTATAATCAGTGTTTGTAATGTTGTGATTACCTTGCAGCTGGTACAGAAAATGAAAGGGAAAAATTTGCTGAAAAAGTGGGTGGTCACTGTTGCTCAAGAATGAGATTAAAGGTGCACTCAGTAATTGTATCCCCATTAAAAAAGTTTTACTAAATGAATTGTGATTTTGAACATATTTATAAAATCTTGACGGCTCACATGAGATGAGTTCAGTCATTTCAGTAACCTTATAAAAGCGGTTTTATTTTACACGGGGCAGGAGTGCCCTCATGGGGCCTGAATACTACTTGCTTAATCTCAGTAACTGCCCAGTTATTGCACACTTTCCCTCTTGAATACAATTAATCATGGCTGATTGAGAATACTGAATTTCTACAATGGTTGTTAATGGCAGTAATAACTGAAAACTATTGATTTTGAATGATGCTGCATCCATGCCACTAGGTGTCACTGTTAGTTCAAGATGACACAAGCAAAAAGTTACTGAGTGCACCTTTAAATGAAAAACAGTCACTTACCTGAACCTCTTCAACCAGATCACATGAAACCACTCCAGGGCCAACTCCAGAAATACGGAAGTGAAAGAGTTCATAGCCCTGCAATAATATAGTTAAGTCATTAGATCAGATGAAAACCAACAAAGAGTTGCCATGAAACACAAAAGAATTGAGAGAATGGATAGCTCATTTCCAACTCCAGCAATGACTGGCTGTTGCTGCGATTTTGGGCACTTTTGCCCCTCTTGAATCTCAGAAAATAAACTCTTTTAAAACACACTTTTTACCCCTATCACTAGTTTATTTAATAACAGTTTATGTTCATGCATCATGGGAAATTTATGTCATTTTTTGTTATTATGACTCCTTTGTCTTGCTAAGGCTAATTTCATAGCTAACATTTTATGTATCTGAAATGTACACAATTAAATCATTTTCACACTTTTTGCATAATTTGGTAAAATTACAGCTTTATTTGGAATATTGCTCAAAAGTGATATTTACCTTGATTTTTCTTTGTTTACTTCAAACATCACTTGTCTCTTATTTACACTTACACTTGTGTCCACTTGGTTAACAAGTACATTAACTTTTGGAAAAAACAAATGAATTTGTTTTATATTTATTTCATTCTTTGTTCATAGTATCATAGCTTTAAACATGTAATCATTTGTATTTTATAATGAATTATCATAGTTTAATATTGAAAGTCTGGATCTGGGACAAGCCTAAAACAGTCACATTTTTTCTCTGATTAAAAATGTTACATTATTTAAATAATAACGAGGGCTGTCAAATGATAAAAATGTTTTAATCAAATGAATTACACGACATGGCGATTAATCAATTTAATGAATCGCATACATCATTATTTGCAGTGAAAGACCCTCAAATAAAAATAATTCATATAAAATGCAAACAAAAAAGTTTTTAAATAAATTACATTATCGTAGCAGATGAATAAAGCATTGATTCTTTTTTTTAACGTGTTATATTTTATGTAATCACACTAAATTTATTTAATAATTTAATCGACAGCCCTAATAATAAACTTCATATAACAAAAAGACAAAATGTTGAAAATTAATACAAATCAACACCTGGGACATACAAGTGGCTGAAGTTGAAGAACCACTGCACAATGTGTACATGTAAAAATGTTATTACCAATCCGAATCAATTGTCAGTCCAATTTGGAATTTCCAATTCCCAATGCTCTCTAAGTCCTCGTGGTGGCGTTGTGACTCGCCTCAATCCGGGTGGCGGAGGACAAATCTCAGTTGCATCTGCGTCTGAGTACGTCAATCTGCAGCATCTTATCACGTGGCTTGTTGAGCGCGTTACCGCAGAGACATAGTGCATGTGGAGGCTTCATGCTATTCTCCACAGCATCCACGTACAACTCACCACACAGAGAGTGAGAACCCCATTATAGTGACCACAAGGTACCCCGTATGACTGTACCCTCCCTAGCAACCAGGCCAATTTGGTTGCTTAGGAGACCTGGCTGGAGTCACTCAGCACGCCCTGGATTTGAACTCACGACTCCAGTGGTGGTAGTCAGCGACAATACTCGCTGAGATACCCAGGGTCCATCATTTCTAAATTCTTAAATTATTGTTTATATGAACATTAAACTCTATATTTCTCATGAACCTTTTGATCTAAAGACTAACAGAAATAGTTCACCCAAAAATACAAATTCTGTTATCATTTACCTTGTCTTTCAAAGTCTGTATGACTTTCTTTCTTCTGAGGAACACAAAAAAAGAAACATTTTGAAGAATGTAATGGTTTCTGATATGTACAGTAATTACAATAAATGGGGACTTGAGCTTTCAAGCTTCAAAAAGGACGCAAAAACACATCCTTTTTTCAGTCCCCATTCTTTGCAATAGTATGGTAAAATTGCACCCAATACAATAATCAAACATTCTGCTTTTGTGTTCAATGGAACAAAGAAAGTCACAGGTTTGGGATGACATGGGGGTGAGTACATAAATACAGAATTTTCATTTTTGGGTAAACTATTCTTTTAAGTATTTAATCTTACATAGCAGTTGATGTGAAGTCCTTCAGGGTTATAGAGGGTCATATTGAGTGTTTCTTTCAGGTAGTGCCTCAGTCTGTCAGGAGCTGCATTAGTGCCTGTGTGAGAACCAGCAACAGTGGTATAGTGTGTGTATGAAATAACAACTGAAATGGGTTTAGTGACCAGCCAAAAACATACAAATTATAAAAGGGCAGCCATTTTTGCCTTATGTAGTGCAATCACCTGTCACCTTCCAGTCAGTGCGATTGTTGACCTCTGTTACCGTGACAAAGTATGGCGAGTGCAGAGATTGGTCAGGATGATTTACTTTCCTCAGAAACAACGTGATGCTGAAGTCATTGACGGGGTGTTTTAGCTTTAAAACCTGTGCAAGAATGAGCATGTGCCAAGTTTATTATGTATAATCTTTGTTAATATTGAATATGTTAATATTCTTTCTCGTATGCCAGCTTAAATGCAAAGACAACTGTAGGTTGATTTCACATAAAAGTTTAACGCTGTGAGGCTATCAAAACATTCCTCTGTTTGTCCGAGCGGCCCAACGGACTGACACAGAAACACTGGCTCAACCAATGGTGCGAATTTGGAGCGAGACAATCCGTTTGTACAACCAATGGAAGACAGAGGGAGTTTAACAATAGAGCGCAATGGTCTGGTTCCAGAAGTAAAAATCCTAAAAATGTTTCCATATTGAATTTACTTTTAATGATAACTTCTGAACCTACCATGAGCTCTGAGGAATGTTATTGGAGTGCAGTCCATTTGTCAATGAAACTTGTACTTACAGATGTAACTGGGAAGCAGTTGAACATACAGAACAGATTTACTGATGGCAGACTACAAACGAGTCGCGTTGATCAGTTTTTATGCTTCTGAATTGTGTAGTTTAGTGATTGAGGACGTAAACACTGTCTGAACGTCAGCCCATGAAAGGAGTCGACTACTTTTTTCCAAGGCCAAGAATCGTTTCTCTTTGGAATCAACACCCAGCTGCAGTTCATATCCTTACAAAAGATGTTAAAGGTGAAGTGTTTAACTTTTTTATGTCAAAATACATTCTGATTTCCCAGTTTACTATTTATTGACAACTACTGTATAAGTTAGCCATTCGTTGGTTTACCTCACCCAAAAGTGTAAACACTGAGCCTCCCAGGCACTATCAAAACATTGATGTTTATATGTTGAGTGTCCTACACAGCTCCACCAATCCAGTTCTATCTAAACCTATAGTGTGAGTTTGGGGTGTGGCTACCTGTAGTAAACCGTTCAACAGGGAGAATATGAACATGCATGGCAGACGTGTTACAGAGGAAACGAAACGTTCACATAGTCAGTGTTTGGGATTGACATCCGTTTTTACTTACTGATTTGAGTGTTGAAATGTCCCGTTCATACAAGAGCGTACAGTAGCAGTTTGAATACTCCCTGTATGAATGAACAACCGAAGTCACAATCCTATTCTAACAGCTGTAACCATAAGTGACCACCAGTGACTAAAAGATGGCAACGTCTATAATACCAGTGTTATGGATCAACTGGGGATCATGTTAACTGGGAATGTGTGCGTGCATGTTAATAATTTCACTTGTAGTTTCAGTAGATTCATTCAATGTTAATTGCCAAGGAGCAAAGAAAAGACGTATTTTTTTTTTTGTTACATTGATGTCTGTCATAATGAATTTGACTCAGTTTAAGAGTGATTTTAATGGATTCACCGGGTAAGATGGTTGCCGTGGAGACATTGGTTTGTCAGAGCAGTAAATCGCAAGTGGAATTATTTTATTTGCTAAATTAATGCATCGTAGGCTGAAAGTGTCAATATTTGGCTTATACACTTAAATTACTTTTATTTTTTATGAAAAATGATATCTTGTTAACATGATTGTTCTCTTTAAAAGAATAGGCCTGGGGCCTTGGTAGCTCAGCGAGTAAAGAAGCTGACTATCACACCTGGAGTTGCGTGTTCAAATCCAGGGTGTGCTGAGTGACTCAAGCCAGGTCTCCTAAGCAACCAAATTGGCCGGTTGCTAGGGACGATAGATTGCATGGGGTAACCTCCTCGTGGTCGCGATTAGTGGTTCTTGCTCTCAGTGGGGTGTGTTGTACGTAGATCACGGAGAGTAGCATGAGTCTCCACATGCTGTGAGTCTCCACGGTGTCATGCACAGCGAGCCACATTAGATGTGCAGATTGACGGTTCAGAAGTGGAGGAAACTAAGACTTGTCCTTCACACCCGGATTGAGGTGAGTAACCGTGCAACCACAAGGACCTACTAAGTAGTGGGAATTGGGCATTCCAATTTGGGAGAAAAGGGGATAAAAAAAGAATAGGCCCGTTGGTCTAGCGGTAGCGTGTCTGATAATCATGCATATCGATCAGGGGCATGTTTATGATTTCTGAGGCCCCAAGCAACTGACCAGCCCAGCCCCAATTTTGAAAATTATAAAAAATTATAGGAATTTTATTTTAAATAATAATTATGAATTCATCCTATCAGCCATTTAAACAAGTACATTAAAAATGTTTAATGAAATAAAAATCTAGTTAAAGATAATGAATTCATGTTTTCCATTTTTTCCACAATACAGTGGAAAAAAAGCAATATTTACCAACATATATTTTTTACAACTTTATTTTTATTTTTTTGTAATGACCAGTGTGTTCAAAACTTACTATTTCTCTCACTAACATTTTTTTATTCAGTTGTTATAAATTATTATTATAACCCAGCAATTATTTATTGTTGTCCAGTTTGTCATTATAATATGATACAGTATTAATATTATTACTTTGAGGATTTTATGTATACAATAGTAATATATTTCTGTTACTTTCACCTGGAGGCTGCATTGTATTTTTCATGTTGCAAAGACTGTGTTTTTTATGTTTGAATATGTTGGCAACATTAGTAACAGTATTGTAACAGTAAACATACACGGCAGCCCCTCAGCACACTAGAGCAGAAGCATAAACAAACCATTGGCGCTGAAACTTTGCTTGGTGCAGAACAATCTGGAATAATATCAAACATTGTAACAGTCAACTCTTCGCAACCTGAATTTGTTCAAAATGTTAAATCTTTGTGACACCTGTGAAAAAACAAACTAGGTTGCAGAGCAACGACTGAAACAGAACGTAGGTGTCTTTTTGTGTTTCAGTGTTTTTGAGACCTGAAGTTCTTTTGAACTTGACACTGTATCTAAAGATGTGCCGGTCTTGCGTGAAACACTGAAGAAACAGCGAGATGTTGGATGTCCGGGGTTAAAACCGCTGCTGATATTGACCTGGGTTCAAATCCCCTGTGAAAATTAGCATTTGTATTTAAATTGTTGTAACCGCACCCTTTAATTTTCAAAGGTTATGTGCATGACAGCGTCGTATGTTTATGACTACCCATGACACAGCCAAAACTGGCTTTCAGAACAGCACTTTTTTTTATTTATTTTTTATTGTGGCAAGCAAGTACAAAGATCAAACTGACCAATGGGTGAGAATAAATGAAAATAAACTCTGAGAAAGCATGATAAATTTCTTCAGAAACGTAATGTTTTTTTTTGTTTCACAAAATGTTAAGATTTTCAATCGGTTTGATCATTTACAAAAAAGCCTCTTAACTATGCATGGAAAACATAGTTAAAGAAATAAAAGCCGTTGAAAGTATATTATAAACACACATCAGCCTATGATGCTTTAATTTAGCAAATAAAATTATTCCACTTGTGATTTACTGCTCTGATTTATGAAGTGTAATCTGTTGCCATTCAGATCAATGTACCACGTTAACATGGAAACCAGATGTTACCCTGTGAAACCATTAAGATCCTTCTTAAACTGTGTCAAATTCATTAGAACAGGCATCAATGAAATAACTTTGTTTAATAATGATACCAGCATTTTTATAATGTGCAAAACGTTCTTTGCTCCTTGGTAATTCACATTGAATGACTCTGCTGAAAAGTGAAATTATTCACATGCACGTGCACATCCCAGGTTAACATGATCCCCAGTTGATCCATAACACTGACATGTTTATCACAATTGCCGCTGTGTTATTAAATGAGTCCAATCGAGGCGCGAGTTCATTCAGATCAAAATTTAAGTCCTTTTTACTGTAAATCTACACTTTCACTTTTACATTGAAGTCTTACATGGTGCCTGTTTAGTTAACTTTCACATCTGAAAGTGAAAGTTAAAGTGGAGAATTAGAGTAAAAAATTTACTTAAATATTGTTCTGTTTCTCACCCACACTTATCATATTTTCAGAAGATATAAATTTAACCACTGGAGTCATATGGATTACATTTTATTTTATTTTATGTGATTTTTGGAGCTACAAAGGTCTAATCACATTCACTTGCATTGTATGGACCTGCAGAGCTGAGGTGTTCTTCTAAAAATCTTCATTTGTGTTCTTCAGAAGAAAGTAATACACATCTGGGATGGCATGAGGGTGAGTAAATGATGAAAGACTTTTCATTTTGGGGTGAACTCTCCCTTTAAGTTCACAGTCTTGTACCTTTAAGCCTATCTTTTTTTGTTTGATTTTCAAATACCTTTTTGCTTCAAATCAAAGTTTGTAATTCACCTCGGAGGTAGTTGGTTTGGTTCAAGTGTTAGAACTTTATTATGAAGGATTTTAAGTAAGCCCAATGGAAACAAATGAATGGGAAAAATACTTCCAGAACCAAGACGACTGAAAAAGTGGGAGGACACTGTTGCACTCTACTACGTACACAAGAAACGGCCGTCTGATTGACAGGTAAATCAACCAATCACATTTCTCTTGTTGCAAAATCGGATTAAGTGTCTGTTGGCAGATGGAATGATATGTGGTGCTGTGCTGTAAGGGAAATTAAGACATTTTCCATAGATATAAACTAAATAAAAATGTATGAACAATTAAAACTAGCTAAAACAAAACAGAAATAGAAAATCAAAATACTAAATCTAAATAAAAACAAATAAATTAGCATGTGTTACCCTTTTTCTACAGTCAGAGTTGATAGTGAGAGAAGAGAGTCTCAGGTTGTCAGAGCAGCAACACTCTTCAGCAGACACCTTCCCTTCACACTGCTTAAACTGTCCCAATACACATATACACATGAACAAACATTTATAAGATCGTTTACAGTTGGTTCTAATGGACAGTGCTAAAAACAGGTGTGAAAATACTGCTGTACTGGTCCAAAAAGTTTTGTGATCAAAGCACTCACCGCATTCAGATGTTGTCAAAAATGCATGTGACTACATTGCATTTGCAGTGTAAACGAGAATCTATGTCTCAACATTGAAGGAACACATACTCCACATGTTAAACTCTGACAGTTATGTGCAGTTTAAAAATATAATAATGGTCTGATCTTAAAGGGTGGTAGTCAGCTACTGCAGATATAGACTTTCTTATACATTCATATACATTTTTACCTAAAATCTTCTAAACAAAAAATGTCCATGGACATGTAATGCAATATGTACTGTATAGAACTCCCACTAAGTAGGAAATAATTTCAGTAAAATATTTTCCAAAAACTCTAGGGTTCACTTCCTGTTTTACCGTATAAATAGCTTAGCTGCCCATGCTTGCATTCTGCATTGCAAAGTAATGCTAGTTATTCTGCCTAACCAAGCCTTGTATCCTGTTATCTGTCTTTTGGATTATCTTGACCCAACTCTTCTGTTCAATAAAACTCCACAAATGGATTATCCTCAGCCTTCCTCGTCTGATATCTTACTCTACCTCTTTCTTAAAGTTTTGCATTAATGGTGACAAAAAGCATCAAGTTTTTTAAATGGATGGACAAAGTGTTGGAGTTACTGCTGTGGATAACCCAAGAGAGAACTTCCGAGTAAACTTCCCACTGCCTTTAAGGAACGCAATGTAAAGGTTATTCAAAGTATCATTTATCTTTAACAACTCTATCAAAGTGGATAGCAGGCACCAAGATCGAGGTTATGACCTCTGAGGCCCCAAGCAGCCGTCCAAATGGGGTCCCCATTCACCCTTGAGCTTTTATATTGACGGCTGCTCTGTCAGTGTGGATTGTTCACCATGTTCACCATGTTCCTCATTTCAAAATCTGAATAAACACTGTCACCACCATTTCTGTTATACTGTCCTTCACAATGCACGTGAACCACTCCGAGACGGCTGAAAATCGTATCTGCGTGTGAACAGAGACCATCGCTTCACCCATAAGCCCTTGAGCGTATAGCGCAACTTTCCGATTGGGGCCCCCCCAACGTCCAGGGCCCTACGCAATTGTGTGGTTTGCATGGTGGTTAACTCTGCTACTGGCAGGCACAACAATGACGCTATATCCTGGGCTGCCATCTCTATTGTTTTGGGTTGAATGGATCACATGACTGCATCACTTGACAACAAATACATTTTTTAATATCTCGAATTTCCCAGTCAACACAACAATGTGAACACTGTGTTTTCATATTCATCCTCTTGAGATAGCATTTACAAAAAGCTCTGTTTTCGTTGGACATCAACGCCTTCTAAAGTGTGGAAGGAAGGCCAAAACGTAGAGAAAAATATGCGTTTTCAAATTTAACTGGATTAATATGGACTAAGTCTATGTAGCTCTTATTTCAAAAGAGTAAGGAAAATGCTGTTCTCCATGATATGTCCCCTCTAAAGATTGTTAAGTGGTGTATGCTGGTTACCTGTGAAACACTGTCATGTTGGCGAAACATGGGCTTACTGGGGTCAGCGTTGTAGATGTTTCCTGTCGTTGGGATTGATCCATCTTCCTGAGATGGTGGCCTATAGTTTACCTATGAAAAGAAAACACACACTGAGAAGTACACCAAGATGGTGGGGCTGTGAAAAAAACAAAACAATATTTAAAACTTTTATGGTATTTTACTTCACATTACTGTATCGATATTCTAAAACCATGAAACTGAAAACTTTGAAAATACATTGAGACCACCACTCCAAGTATGTGAGAAGATAAACCATCTTGTCAACACACTCAATTTTACTATTCGTCTAAAATGCTAACTCAGATCTATAAAAAGTTGCTATTTCCTTGCAACGCATTTTTCTGACAATTGCGTCTCAGCTCTATGCTACTTCTATGGCTTTACAATAAATTGATGTAGGAAGTTTGGCACTTGTTGTGAAAAGGTTGAGAACAACTGCTCTACAAGATGGTACACACAAAATGGAAAATAAGAAGCAGGTGAATTCAGAAAGTCTGATTCTTATACAGGCAAGTCGAACAGCCTCTTGTTGCCCGATTCATCCCGTGGGTCTCCATGCAGCCAGTCATGTTCGCTGATGGGTCGAGGCATCAGGAAGACAATACTTAAGCCTTCCGGACAGACAGTGTGCAGAGTGAAAGTTAAACTGGAGGAGGTGCAGAGCAAAGACGCCTCTGGGATAAACACAGTCACTGTGCTTGCACTCTGAAAAAGACAGATTGTGGCTCAATATTTATTTCTAGAATGAAGAGTTACATTTATACTATTTGGTCATACTTTAGATTATGCGTCTTTAAATACTATGCATTTACATAAAAATTAAAGAATTTAATACAATGTAGTTATTGTGTAGATACAGTACATGTTGTTCAATGAAACTATCACAAGATTCGCATTTGTTGCAACAAAGGTTAAGGCAAAAACAAGTATGTGAATGCATATGATTCTATCTATGCACGCTCGATTTTGTGATTGTTGCATTCTCAAAGCTACCACTGGGGGCACTATAGCGAATATTAGTGCACTTCTATGGTGAGTTTTCTCTTTCAAATCAACTACTGTCATGGCGGAGCAACAGTTTGAAGAGAATATTGTGAGCTATACTTTGGCCTTAAGGGCTAGGTTCAGAGGGGTACCCAAATACAGTAAATAGTCTATATGCTATTAAATAACATAGTATTAGTTTGTTACTATTTACACTCATAAGACAAGACACATATTTCCAATAATTGGTTCAAAAGGGTAATTACAGATGTGATTACATACAGTAACTTTAAATGTGTGAACGGTGTAACAAAAACATATGTATTGTGATAAATTTCAATGTAAGAACATAGCACAAAAAAATAGGACCTATTATTTTTTTACAAAGAGACAAGGGAGTCTGGACCTGCTTCCACAGGTCGCCATAAGCCGTGATAGTGAGAATGTGCTTGTTGATGAGGTCTCGTGAGTGCTTGGCTGTTATCCGCATGGCAAATGGGTCGGTCAGAATAACCTTCATTCGTTTCATGGGAAGAGCTGAAAGACATCAGGTACAGTTGACCCTGAATAAAACATGTAACCAATAAAAAATGACAATAAGTCTCAAACAGATAAGCCTACTAATGCAGCTACCTACTAGGGCAGCATCCAAACAGGAATGGAACATAATAAGCAGGGCCGCCAATAACTGGACCTTTTTTTATGGGGGGCACAGAAAGGCTGTTCCATATTGTATACGTTCAGTGGGAGATGCGGATATAAACAAGGCGACAGCGGACAACAGCGAAAATGAAAGCGAAAGCCGCCGGGTAGTACATGTTGATGGAAGAAGTGTCCGCACCCCTCCCCCCTTCGGAGAACTAACTGGAGGGGGGCTCGTTGAATACGTTTTTTTTACATATGGTTAGCATGATGCTAAGCTAATAATGTGCACAAACAAGTGTTGGGTGAATGTAGTTTTTTAAATGAATTAATTTAGTGTTTCATGGGTGAATAAAGTATTTTAATTAGATTGTCAATTTCATCGATACTTTTCAGTACTAAATTAAATATATCTATATATCTAAACATGTCTGTAGGCCCCATGCACTATCTTGGATGAAGTTTTGACTGAGCAGGTCAGACTGCATTCTGGGATTGCCTTCAATGTAACAGATATATTGGCAATAATTTGTACAACATGAGGTGTCGTAGAACGCAATACAATTTTGCTGCAGCCTTTTCGAACACAGAACGTTCTCTCAATGTTAGCATGCGGTTGCCGTTTGTTTTGTTTTTAGTTGTTGTTTTGTTTGTTTGGGAACCAATTTCTAACTTCCTAGGAATGTTCTCTTTTTTATTTTTAAGGTTATTTTTTTTATAACCATAAATTAACATTCTCAGACCAAAGCAGGGAGGTTTTTGTGGAACAACCTTAAAAGAACTTATACAGAACTGTTTCTAATGGTTATTTTTATGTTTTATTTTTCTAATTAAAAACTAACCAGAACATTGTTAGGAGGTTTTTAAGGGGCAACTTTAAAGAACTTATAAATAACTTTTTGAAATTGTTATTTTTAGATGTATTTTTCATTCATATTTTTCATTATTTTTCATTATCATATATTTTATTATTTTACAAAAACATTGCAGAGTGTTGGTTACACCACCTGACTTTGATCTGATGTACAAAAGTTTTTTAAAGGTGCACTACTCATTAAAAAAAGTTTTATTCCGAAAGAAATGAATTGTAATTTTGAAACATATGTTTAAAATCATGAGCACTCAAATGAGATGAAGACTCTAGTCATATCAGTAACCTCATAAAACCTGTTTTTATTCTACATGGATGAGGGGCGCCCTCATGGGGGCAGCCATGTTAGCATCACATGACCATCTGAATACTACTTGCTTAATCTCAGTAAACTTATTGTTATTTGACACTTTCACTCTTGGAATAAATTAATCATGGCTGATTGTGAATAGTGAATTTATGGCATCCGTTACTGAAAACTACTGATTTTGAATGATGCAGCCTCCACACCACTAGGAGTAACTGTAAGTCCAAGATGACACGAACAAAAATGTACTGTGCCCTGATTGCATCCATAGTAAAAAAAACAATATGTTAGTGTTCCATTTAAGATGACACTACACTTTGAAAATGCATACCTAGATGATTGAAAACAAAGTTTATTGTACATCATTTAAAACATTTATTATTATCCTCTCAATGCTCACACTCATACTTACTCACAGGGGTTGGCACTGAAACCTTCGAACGTGAAGGTGAGATTCTCCTGAACACCAATTCTTATGAGAGCATCATTGCGCAGTCCGTCCAATGACTCCAGAGTGTGGTGACATGGACCCTCCTTCATGCCCCAACTGCCTGGCCCAGATGAATGGAACAGCAGCCAATCACCAGCTTGATGTGTCATCTGGGGCAGAATCAGAGCAGGCATGGTGGGCGTGGCAAGTGCTCGACCTGCATCTAGCCCTGTGATGAGGTAGCTGCTGAAACCAGGGACTACCACAGTCTTACCAACATGAGCTTCATTAAAACCTTCAGTGGAATCTAAAGAGAACACACAAAACACATTAACACATGCAAAAGTAGGTGCTGGTTATAAAGAAAACATGCAGGAATACTTAAAGCTGGCCAGATGCTGCCCCTCACATGGTAGTAAATGGCCCTTTACCACAATCTGAACTTTTTGTGTATTTGGTTACCGCTTTTTTGTTGAAACAGCAAGCATTTCATATAACATGTAATGTATGTACGATAAAACTAAATGCATGCCCCCTTTATAATTAACAAAGCTGCCACAAGCAGTTGCATAAGTAGCCTCAGAGATATACAATCTAGTCACGTGGGCACAAGGAAGTAATTGAGTTTACATAATGGTGAATGCGATACAGAGGTTTCCTTTTTGCTCTAAAATTTTAATTTAAAAATTAATTTGTCATCGATGGTTAAGTTTAGGGTTGGGGTTTGGGTCATGTATTTTTAGTTACAACTAAAACCACAACTCGCTTTTAGCGCTTTAACGTCACTTCCAGCTTCAGCCACTGGGGGCATCGATTACATTTTCAGTAAGCACAGACCAATTTTAGCTGCAAAACTTTCGACCCTCTGTTGACGAATTCACACTGTCAGTCCATTCTGCAGAAGAAATGTGAGATAAAAGCAACCACCCAAACATTGTATGCTTGACATCACAAATACACAATTTAAACTGATTCTTTAACCACTGCATCCAATTAAAGTGAGAGGGCACTGTTCCTGATAATTTGGTTGAATAAAGGTATAGATGATATCTGCGCAGGGGTGGACTGGGACTAAAAAGTGGCCTTGTACTTTCTGGCTCAGAGCGGCCCACCAAACCCAGCCCACAACACACCACACCCTACCATAACACACTGGCTCATTGATTACATTTTCCAGCTCAATTTCACATTTTTGTGTTGAAAAAAAAAATGCATTTCTATTGACTGCTAGTCATGACAACTGGGCCCACATTGCAAAAATTATCATAATTTTAATACATCTAAAACCACTGTAAATATGATTAGTGGATTTTTTTAGAGAAAGAACTAAAGCTTTTTATAGCTCAGACAAATAACATGTCTGAAAAACGTTTTTCCAACTTACAGATGTTAAAATGTACATGAATGTACAAGGGAAAGTGTGTATTTTAGGTGCTGTGACAAGTCTTTTCTTAAAAGATTTTAAAAATCTTAATCCCTTTCAACTTTTTTCTAGCAGTGCAAATAAACTATTGTCTCTAATTTGAGGTTGTGGAAACAACAAGTGAAATAATAATATATTATATATGTATATATAGCTATACAAGATCATAAAATGTTCTTTTAAATAGTTAGATGAAGAAAGTGTCACACAGCAAGGCACTGATGACAAAGCTTAAAATATCATGCCAATTACTCACATAACTACGTGTAAATGCGTATTAAAAAAACTAAGTTGGCCAGAATATGTACATATATAAATATAAACATAAACAATTATAAATATATGTAAAACAAAATAAACATACCCCATAAAGTGTAAATCTTTGCAGTGATTATTTAGAGCTCATCTTATCCTTAATATGTAGTCTTTGGTTGTCACCATTATTGTGATTAGTATGCCAAATAATGAGGTCCACGCAAGGTACAAAACTATTGCGCACCGATGGATATATGCTACGATATGTAAGTCATTTCAAAATAGAAGTCTGTAAAAATTCACAGATGAAAAAGGCAGAATCTGGGTCTTGCTTGACACAACAGGTACAGTAGACATTTATTGTACATAGCACTTTTCAGTGTCACACAATAAGGCTTTTCAGTAGACACATTCAAAGTAACATCACAAACAACAACAACAACGACATGCATCTCTCTCTCTCTCCGTCTGCTGCTGTCTCCTCTCCTCAAATACTCCCCCCGCCCCTTACTGGAACGCAAGACCGGTGTGGCACACAAATGGAACTCATTCACCACTTATCTTCCTGGCCTCGCTCTGTCCAGACGCCGCCCTGCCCTCCTCGCCACAAAGTAATTTCAGTCATTGTATTGGCTTTAACTTACAAAGTTTTTTTTAATATTTACTCTGTAATAGTGTCCGTGAAGTCTTCTCTAGTACTCTAGATAATGTCGCCCCCTTCGATTAAAGAAAGTTAAAGAGACAAATCCCGCACCATGGTACAATGATCACACTCTTTTACATGCTTTCAAGGGAACAGCTCAGAAAATGGTGTGTAAGTGGAAGAATACAAAATTAGAAGTGTTTCGCCGTGCATGGAAGGATAGTGTCTCTAACTACAGACAGGCACTGAAAACTGCCAGGTCTGCACATCTGAGCAAACTCATAGAAAATAACCACAACAATCCTAGTTGTTTATTCAGTACTGTGGCTAAATTGGTTAGGAATAAAACTTTGACTGAACCTGATATTCCATGCAGCATGTGCCAGCCAGACTTCACTTCAGTCTACTAAGACACACTTCACAGAGGATGAATTGATGCTAACTAAAAGACATGGGATTCTTCACAAGCTACTGTCTGAAGTATAGGCTCAGGATGGAGATCACCAAAAATTACCAGCCATGAGCTTCCAGCCATACAGCTATGCTATTCACTGAATGATACCTATATCAACTTTTTCAAAGGAGGGACAACACTCTCTTAAAAAAAATTTACTATATAGAAAATAAATTAACCACTAACAAAAGCCTTCATCGGTCAAAATCAAAGTACAATGCTTCTTCGTGTATATCCTCAGTTAATTTGGGATGACTTCAAGGACTTTAACATTAAAACTTATAGTTCATACAAAATAATTTTGCTTAATCATTGACCGACAACACTTACTTAGTTTACTAATTTTAACCACTAATAGTTCTAAACATAAATATCTCATATTGGCATTATAATAATTGATTTTCTGTTATAGCATAATTTTCTGTACAGCTGCTTTGAAACAGTGCCTGTTGTGAAAAGCGCTATACAAATAAATTTGACTTGACTACATTATGGTACGTGAAAAGACTGACCAGCACTTATGACACTATGATGTTTTGATGAATGAGGTGATATAAATATGAGGCTGATCTGAGATGTTGCTGTAATTGTTGGTTACTGCACATTTTAATGTAAAACCACATGAACATTCAGAACACATTACTATTAACAGGCCATTTCATTTACTTGCCCCTGAGATGCAAAATTTGAAATTTGCACTATAGGATATAAACCAAGCTGCTTTTTAAATTCATTCTGCCTAACATCTCCTTTTGTGTTCCATGTAATCCAAGAAAATCAAACGGGTTTGGAAAGACATGAACGGGAGCAATGATGAAACATTTTCATTTCTAGGTGATCTATTTCTTTAAGGAAATACATGACAACCATAAATGTGATGGGTTCTAAAATCGTGCTTGCTTCTTACCATTTCCACTTAACTTCAGATAAACATACAAGCCCTCAACAACCTCCTTCTCTACTAGCAGGTGATATCCCTGTATAGGCTCTGCTTCAAGGCTGGCTCCTCCCACTGGCTCAATAACATTGCCCGCAACAGCACAGGCAAAACCTTTCTGATAGTGTGTTAGAAGGAGATCTGTGATCATGACTGACCCACCAGCACTGCCATTACAAAACAAACATTTCAGTAATTAGTGAGAGAATGTCAAAGGAAATTACATTTCAATAAAATGAAAGGAATTGTTCACTCAAACATGAAAATTCTGTCATTTACTCACTGTCATGTTGTTCTAAAACTGTATGAATTTCTTTCTTTTGTGGGACAGAAAAAATATATATTTTGAAGAATCGTCACGCAGTCTTTGACATATGACTTTTCATGGCTGTTATGTTTCAAAAATGATTAAAAAAAGTAAAAGTAGTCCATATGACCATTTATTCACTGATAATCTTCTGCTCCAGTGAGCTGTTAACTCAAGAACAGGATCAGTTGTTCATTTTGATCAGTCTGATATATGAAGCAGTTCAACTTGGTCTTTAAAAAGAACTGGCTAAAAAGTTCAACTCACTGCTTAATGATCCTCACACAAAACTATCATATGACTTCAGAATACTTGGAATAAAGTGCAAAAGTCACAAGGACTACTTTTATGGTGCTTTTTGTTTGTGTCCTTTTTGGAGCTTAACCCTCATGTCGTGTTCAGGTAATTTTTGACCCATTTTGATTTTGTTTAATAAAAATGGTATCTTTTACTTTTCCTCCACTAGCTATCTAAACACACACACACACACACACACACACAAAAAAACCTGGACTTGATTCGATAAGTGGTTGTAAAAACAAAAGCAATACTTGTGGTGTTTGAGGTCAAAACTGACCCGGCATTGGAAATAAATGGGAAAAACTAAAATACAGAGATTTTTTTTTTAGATTTGTCAAATAAAAATCATTAAATCAAACACAATGCAGAACACAACCACACATAAATTAAGGGGTGAATCTATAATTATAAAACATCCACAATGCAGAAAACACACGCGCAAATGTGCACACACACATTTATGTTTGTTTGATTATATTATTGATCTCTCATCGACTTCCATTGATTTCATATCACATCAAATTTATTTCATATCATATCATATCAAACCTAACCCTAACCATCACACAAATATGTGCACATCACAAGATCAACATCATCTGACCCATTTAAGAGTGTTTTTTTCTGATGAGTAGATTTGCCCTCGCAAGTGAAGACAAACATGTCCACACATACCAAACATACCACACAGGTCGAAGTCTGAGTCTGACCCCTGTGTGAAAGATTTTATGCAAGAATTTAGATGTTTGACATAAATGACAGGTAACAAAATAATTACTCTTTATAATAATTAGTCTTTTCTTTGTAACACAATCAGATTTGACTGTTGAGTGCTGTCATGTTTAACAGCATATTGGAGCATCATTGCCTAAGCTGACATTTCAACACAACTGGTTTAGAAAAAATCGACAATTTGACAGATAATAGTTTTTTATAATGTCTAAATATATGTCCAATGGATAACTTGTGATAATATCTAGTAATTAAGTTTGTTACATTACCTTATAGAAATCAGTCAATGAATGCAGCACCGAAGCCATCTAGTGGACTAATTTGTAATTTCATGTAATTATTATTATTTATTTTTTTTTTGTTCCAGCAGATCCCACCAGAGACCCCCTCCCCCAAGCTTTCAATTGTCTAAATACCATAAAATCCCACCAAAAAATGCACACCTTTAGTGTTTTTACTTAAGTAAAATTAGTATTATTACATATCTTGAAAAAAAAGTTAAATATTACACATGTATGTCATTTTTGACCTAAGAACACAAGTGTGACCCACAAACGAACACTGCACATGGGTTAAGAAACATGCTCATGATGAATGTAATGTTTCTTTCATTTATTTTCCTTGTGTGTTTCACAAAAAAAAAATACTGCATATGGGTTTGGTACAACAGGAGGGTAAGTAAATAATGACAGAAATGTATTTTTTGGGTGAAATTACTCTTTAATGTGATTTTCCACTTAAAGGGGTCATAACAGGCTTTTTATTTATTAATTTAATATGTTACTTAAGGTTCACTTATAATATTAGTACGTTTTTTTTAGCACAAAAAATGATTTTGATGGTTTTGTTGTTGCTTGACAGTAATGTCCACTGTTATGTTTGGCTCTCTGCTTCTGACTGACCTGCTCTAGCATTGTCATGTTACTGCTCACCACTTCTGGGTAAGGCTACAGAAGAGATAAAGTAAAGTAGGCGTTGATGTGTTGTTGTGGAGGCGGTCAGATGCAAATATCTACCACAGTGTGACATCCCAATGTGGATGAAGTAGAGAACGAGTCATTTTGGCAGCTTTGTTTTAACATATGCTCTTCTTGCAGTGAGGAGGAAGTTTTGAGTTCTGAAACTTACAGTATGTTTTGTTTTATAGTACAATGACCTCTTATATGTGAAAAAATCAAGGAAAATTTGATTCCTCATGTCATGACCCCTTTAAGTAATGTTTTGCAGTCATGTTTGGGCTTAAAAATATTATGTATGCACAACACGTGAAGCATTTTTCAAATATTCAATGTGAGGAGAAAATTATGTTGATTTGATATGAGATGGTCCAGTTTAGCAATATAAACATACATGCCTGACCTGAAGTAGATGACATTGCCCAAATGGTTGTGAGAAAAGTGGCAGTGTGGGGCAGAGGGGGAAGAGCTCATTTGTGCATATTCATGCAGTAACACTGACTGATGTGTCCTGTACTGCAGGGCCAGTGGTCCGTCAAATCCAATCTCATATTCCTACATCCAGAGAACCTAAATTAATGGGCATACTTACACACAAATCACATTATATGACTTCAATAATGGTATCAATATGTGCAAAGATAGCTTAGAGCTCTGCAAATTATATAGAGCTGAGGCTAGTCTTTAACTTGGATGTCATATTTGCTGAATGTCTGATGCATATTGCACACAATATGGTTTGCTTGCTTGACTGCTAAGCAACTTCCAGGGGGTCAGGGTCCAGTCTTAATGTCATTAGTCAAAAGCCTGGTTACAGGAGACTAGTCCTCAATACATTTTTACTGACCGTTATGAGATGAGAAATGTTGATGGTCTTGTAGGAAAGGGCAATAGGATGTGTAGGGTCCAGGCTTACTACCATTAATATACCCATGTGATCACAAAACAAGCTGCTCTGATGGTCCAGTGTCTCATTTAACAATGCAAACTTGTGCATAACTGCAGGAATACAAGGAACAAACACAGGGACATCAGGACTTCTTACAGATGGTTACAGAATTACAATTTTTAGGTGAACTGACCCTTTAAACATATGTAATTAATGGCATGCGTTAACGTATTAACTTTGACAGCCCTAACTAAAACACATTGTGAAATAATATTTCAGATCTTGGCCTCACAAATACACAGCGTATGAAAGAAAATGAATGATTTCAAGTCAAATTCAGGCTGACCTGATTTCATCAGGTACATATGGCCTTTGTCAGTAAGAAGAAGCAGCACTCCACTGACAGCACAACTGACAACCTCTGTCACTTCCTCCTCCTTTAGAGAGAAGACATGATTGAAGGTGGCACCCCTGTCTACTGACATCCACACCTGAATATAAACACACAGAATTTAGTTCTTTCTAAAACATCTAAAAGAAAAAAATCCTGTTTAATTTATTTGAAAGAGAAAGAAAGACCTCTGAGCCATAGAGGATGATGTGAGTGTCGAGTAGGATTATACCCTTGGGCTCAAAGTCCAACTGTGCTGGTGGGAATTTAGCTAAAGCTTTTAAGTGTCCTTCTTGCAGGCCAAACACTGATACATCAGTGGCTCCTTTCTGCAAGGAATTGAGTACACAAAGTCAGTCCATGACATCTACAGAGGCCCTAAAAGTATAGGGACACTTAACAGAATAGTTCAAAAACAAGCACCTGAGTACGTGAGAGGATCAGGGCAGTGTGCTGGTGACGGTCATGTAAGAAGGAGATGTAGTGGTGCTTATTCATGGCACAGGTCTGGCAGCTGAACCACTTCTTAAAAGGATACTGACTGTACACACAGCTGGAGTGCTGAGCAGACGTGTAAATCAACAAGAGCAAATACACCAATAATACCAAAAGGTTTGGAGATCTTTTGCCATTTTTGAGTGTGACTGCTAAGTAACTTACAAGGTTTGCATCTTTTCCTTCACTGGAGATCAAAGCGATATAATCATCTAAAAACAAATGTCAAAATACTATTGTAGAGGCAAATAGCAAATATGTGTACTGTTCAACAGACACAAACACATACAAATCCTACCAGAAAATTCTGATGCACAATGTGAGGAGAACCACAGCGTTGCCACAGTGTAATTCACCTGAGATAGGAGAGATTCATTTACTTTCAATATATGGAAAAGAGTGGCCACCATATTCTTTGAAAATCATACAGATTTGGAACGACATGAGGGTGAGTAAATAATGACATCATTTTAATATTTGGGTGACATATTCCTTATGAATTTGTCACTATCTCATTCCTTGCAAGAATAAGGTGAAATACTCTTTTTAAAAGCCACTGACCTTTTCAAATGGTGAGATAGACTGCAGTGTGAACTATAAAAATAAAGAGCAGATGAATTTAGAGATGCACCACAAAGAAGAGTGTGAAGGCTTTTGCAAATATATCAGTAATGTTAATGCGTTTTTAGATCATACATTGAGAGGGCCAGTGGCAGATGAGAGCAGGTCCTGACTGATGAAGAGCCCTCTGTTAGTCAGGAGGAAAAGGTGACAGTTTGTCAACCTCAAGTCCACTAAAGAGATCCCATCACAGCTGAATATGCCAACTTGAGAGTGAATTAAAACATAGATGTTACATAAAACAAAAGAGACTGTTGTCATTTCTATTGTGCCTCAGGTCAGGCCTGCGAAAAGTGGAAAAAAATATTTTATTTCTAATTTATTTTTGCCCATGTTGACAGTGTGAACAGAGGGTTTGAACGTAAAATTATCATTTGATAATTTTACCTTCATTCATGAGAGCACATAATGATAGGGTGATGTTGAACCAGCGGGTCTGGGAGGTAAAAGCTGATCTTGTGATGCTGAGGACGATTCCTGCATATTTCAAAAAGTACATTTAAAATGGGGGAGCTTGAGCTTTAACATATTAATTCAACCCAAAATGAAAAGAATGGAAAGAAGAAGAAGACAAAAACTACCGGGACAATATCTAAAATTTCTCATTTTGTGTTCCACTGAAGACAGAATGTTATATTGGTTTGGAACAACTTGGGTGAACTATTCCTTTAGTGACTGGCTTGTAAATGCACCTGTGTGTTCCCCTGGAGCGAAGACGGGAGCCAGCACAGCCACATCACGGGCACAGGGGCTCTGACTGACCTGCAGTTTGACAATATTTGGACTGAGAGAGGCTATGGCACCGGCAGAGATCTCATCTCCAATGCTCCACTGCAGAACTGGCTCTGATAAGAGAACACAAGCCACTTTGAAGAGTCTTATAAATGTAAGGATCTGCTGCTGGGTTATTTCCTAAAGCGTTAAGAATTCTCATGACATGCACATTTCGCATAGAAAACATGAGATGAAGAACATAACACTAAATATTAAAACCACATAAATAAAGCTAGCATATACATGTTTTTATGTTGATGATGGCAGATTTAAAGTCAAGGCAACTTGAAATTTCAAGTTAAATACATATACTTTTTCATTTTTATTATGTTTAAGCATTGAAGTTGAGAACACTACATTTATATCTAACCTCTGATCACATCCAGTAGAGTTCCCTTCAATGTGTACAACACAGTGCTGATCTTACTTGAGTTATAAAACATGCCACAATCCAGATACCACTCATCCACAGGTGTGACATCTGGAAAAGAGCCAGTATTAGTCATTCAGGGCTCTACGCTAACTTTTTTCCCAAGGAGTACATGCACTCCTAAATGAAAAAATTTAGGACCACACAAAGAAATTTAGGAGCACAGTGAAAATTAAATAGTTTATTAACAAACAATTTATTACATACATATTTATACTGCGTGTATGAGTGTGTGTGCGTGTACTAAGGAACACACATCTGTGGAACAGCACATACCTCCCAAATCACACATTGACACATGCCTACTAAAATCAAAGGATATCAGTTGTCCAGCTGCTTGTGTATGTTGACCGTCTGGCATACTTAGAGGTCAGCCAGCGATCTCTCATTATGTCAGCAATTTGACCGATCATCTCCACACATTGTCGTAGGTGGGATTAATGTAAACTCAGTTTTTGTGGTGGAGTCTGATAAGCGGCCCAAATTTGACGAAAGGTTCTTCTTCTTTCACAATGAAGTATGCAATGTTTATCTTTATTTTCAGCTGCTTCCTCTTCTCCTCCTCAGACTGCAGCACTTGCCTTCTCAAGGCTGCTGACACCGAGCTTGATGGTTTCTCCTGTCTCATCCAGAACACTGGATATGCCGCCGTGAGATGTTATGTTTCGCTACACTATCTCTTTTCAGATTTGCGATGGGTATTCCGGCTCTTTTCATAATTGGTGTTAAAACAATTTGAATTAAATTATTAAATGTAATTACACTCTACCAATTTATTTAAAAATGCATTGGTTTGTTAAGAAAAATTATATACAATAACTTATTGTATATAAACAACGTGCATATAAATCTAACCATTCAAAACTAATACAGTCTGAACAGCATAATAGACAGGGCCACCACTGGCCAAATTGATGCCCTACGCGTGATATGAGCGTGAAGCGATTGTCTGTGTTCCGCAACTGCTTTCGGATCCTTGAATAAGGTATAGCGAACGAGCAAGGGCAGCCGGTGGACTTTCTGGTGCCATCCTAGGGTAAGATGGAGCCCCCTTAGTGAGTTGATGCCCTACGCAAACTGCGTAGTATGCATGTAGGTAGCGGCGTTACTGATAATAGAATAATGCACCATATCAAAGAAAAATAAATAATTTGCAAAACTGCAGCATCCCACAAATCGAAATAAATGTAAAAAAGGATGTTATTTCACGTGTGCATTTAAAGTATAACTTTTCAATGTATATAAACAAAGTGCATATAAATGTAACAATTAAAATACAATCTGAACAACATAAGTTGGCTCCGCCCTCCCTCACGCATCTTTGGTTCATTGGTTGACACTGCGTGTGTGATTGACAGGAACAACAGGTGAGGCTTTTAGTCTGAGCAGACAGTCAGAACTAATGTGTGCGCTTGAGCATTTCGGCCTATATTATTTTATTTGTTTTTTACGTTATTTTTAAATCTTTTGATTATTCATATCTTAATTTTTTTTTATATTTGTATAAATAGATCCTGATATGCGAGCCGGCTCCCAACGTTCACCTACAAGAGCCGACTCGTTCGCAAATGACCATCACTATTTCTGATGCGGGTTTCCTGACACGAATGGCGAGTTGCCCACCTGTTTCTGCCCTCTACAATATTTGCAGAACATGACGTTGTTCTCGAACTCTAGCCATGGGAACATTTTGAGACAATTTGCATTGAATCTATATGTTCTCCCTCCACCGGCTACAGTAGACGTTGAAGTAACAGCTGTGGTCAAGGTAACTTTGCTCTCAGCATCCCTAACGTTAGCCGTCTCAGGTAAACCTTGTGAAGAGACATTAGTTGAACCTTGCGAATCCCCCTCGCCAAATTCCTCTTTCTCCTCATCTCTTTTTCTCTTAAAATAAAATGCGATGTGGCCTATACCGATACTTTTTCCATTGTTCACCTTTCTCTCTCTGACTGGACCGCGTCATCACAGAAAACGTATCGGTTACCTAACGTAACCTCGGTTCTCTCTAGATGAGGGAACGAGTATTGCGTAAGCTAGCTTACGCTACGGGAAAGATTCATCTTTTCTGAGATATTGAAGCCAAAAAATTATCCTTAATTTTTGTATCCATTGTCAACGCAGTGCGGCAGCTGCAGACCTTGAGCGGGCTAGCTAGCGAGCTCATAGGTTGCTCTGCGGCAACTGCTGCAGCCTATAGACGAGCTTGGGCGAACTCGCATCCAATGAGAGGCGTCCGCGCGCTCACTGCAACAAAGCCCGCCAAAATGGGCGTGACTAGAGTGCATATAAGCGTAGTTCGTAGGCTGGAACCCTGGTTTTCATTGACTGAAGCGAAAAGTTGCTCGTGGCGCGAAGCACGGCCGGCTACGCAATACTCGTTCCCTCATCTAGAGGGAACCGAGGTTACGTTAGGTAACCGATACGTTCTCTTACGAGAGGTTCTCTCGTATTGCGTAAGCTAGCTTACGCTCACGGGAACCCATTGTCAACGCCGTGCGCGCCAAGCATCCACTGTATGAGCCCCAGGGAATTAAGGGGGACCCGGGGAGCCCTTATGAGTGGGGAAATAATATTTGGCCGGCAAGAATGCGGGTCATTGATTGTGTAATACATAAGCACATAGTGGGAAGGGAACGACAGAGCGGCGGTGCCGGTCTGTGTGGAATGTGTCCCATCAGTGCAGCTCACCAGGGGAGCTGTAGCGTATTAAACCGCTAGTAGTTTTGCCTGCAGAGCGGGCACTTCCATATTGTAAAATCTGACAAAGGTGGAGGGGAAGTCCATCCCGCTGCCACACATATGTCGTGAATGGAAATCCCGCTGGACCATGCCCACGAGGATGCCATGCCTCTAGTGGAGTGAGCCCTAATGCCCAACGGGCATGGCAGGTCTTTTGACGCATATGCAGCAGCAATAGCGTCCACTATCCATCTAGATAGTGTCTGTTTCGAGGCGGCGAGACCTTTGGTGCGCCCTCGAACGAAACGAAAAGCTGCTCAGAGCGTCTGAAAGCGGCGGAGCGCGCAGTATACAATCTCAGTGCTCTGACCGGGCAAAGGAGTTTGGCGTCGCGTTCAGCTATCGGATGCTGGCAGCGCCGATAGGGAAATGACCTGTGCTCTGAAAGGAGTACCGATCACCTTGGGAACATAGCCGTGTCTAGGCTTTAAAATGACCTTGGAGTCACTTGGTCCAAACTCAAGACACGCAGCGCTGACAGACAGCGCGTGAAGGTCTCCCACACGTTTGACTGATGACAGGGCAGTCAGAAAAGCGGTTTTGAGTGAAAGGTATTTCAAATCCACGGATTGAAGTGGTTCGAAAGGGGGCTTTCATAGTTTCGAGAACTATAGAAAGATCCCAGATAGGAATCGATGGGGGCGCGGGGTTCATCCTTCTAGCTCCCCTGAGGAAGCGGATGACCAGCTCGTTTTTACCCCATGACTGGCCGTGCAGGGGTTCAGCGAACGCCGCAACGGCCGCCACATACACTTTGAGCGTGGATGGGGATCTGCCCTTATCCAGCAGCTCTTGTAGAAATACGAGCAGCGACGACACCCCACAGTCTTCTCGTGGAAGGGGCTCTAGCGTGTATGATGGTGTTTATTACTCCTTCTGGCAGAGCGACGGGTAGTCGTTGATCACCCACGCATGCAGCGCCCAGCGCTCTGGGTGGGGATGCCAGATTGTGCCGCGAGCTTGAGAGAGGAAATCTGCTCTCACTGGGATGGGCCACGGCGCTGTCAGTGACAGCTGCGTAAGCTCCGGGAACCATGTCTGATTCTCCCAATGCGGGGCTATGAGGAGCACCGAGTGACGCGTTTCCCTGATCCTCTGCATTACCTGTGGCAACAGCGAGACGGGAGGGAAGGCGTAAAGCGGGCGTCTGGGCCAGTCCTGGGCCAGCGCGTCCTCACTTTTCGAGAAAAATATTGGGCAGTGAGAGTTCTCTTTGGACGCAAAGAGGTCTATCTCTGCTCTGCCGAATAGGTGCCAAAACGTCTGGACTGTTTGAGCGTGCAGGGACCATTCCCCTGGGGGAATATTGTCTCTGGACAGTCTGTCCGGGCCGTCGTTCAGGTGGCCTGGCACGTGCGTCGCCCTCAGCGAGCGCAGGTGGCACTGGGACCAACTCAGTATGCGTTTCGTCAGATGGAAGAGGTTCCTGGATCTGACACCGCCCTGACGGTTTAGGTAGGATACCACAGATCTGTTGTCCGAACGGACCAGGACGTGGTGACCCTGAATGACCGGTAGAAAGCACACGAGCGCGTACTCGACCGCTATCATTTCCAGACAATTTATGTGAAGGAGCTTTTCCTGAACTGACCATAGGCCGAAAACCGGAGAGCCCTCGCAGACCGCGCCCCAACCCGTGTTGGACGCGTCTGTCGAGATGACTTTTCGGCGAGATACAGCTCCCATTGTCACTCCCCGCTGATACCATTCGGCCACTGTCCAGGGCTGCAGAGCTGAAATACAGGTCTGAGTCACCTTGATGGGCTGGCGGCCTGTGGCCCAAGCCCGGCGAGACGCGCGGGTGTTTAGCCAATGCTGAAGCGGGCGCATGTGCAGTAAACCCAGCTGAAGTACTGCTGCGGCTGAGGCCATGTAGCCTAGCACTCTCTGAAATTTCTTCAGAGGTGTGAGGCTGTTCATCTGAAATGACGCGGCTAGTCGCTGCACACGGCGCGGCTGTGTAGATAAGCGTGCCGTCATTGCCACTGAGTCTAGTTCTATTCCAAGGAAGGAAATTGCCTGACTGGGCTGTAGTGAGCTCTTGGTCCAATTGACTGCAAGGCCCAAACTGTTCAGATGACTGAGGAGAACTGTCCTGTGAGACAGAAGCTCCGTATGTGATTGTGCCAAAATCAGCCAATCGTCCAAATAGTTCAGAATTCGCAAACCCTGACTCCGCAGGGGTGCGAGTGCCGCGTCCATGCACTTCGTGAAAGTACGGGTGCTAAGGACAGGCCGAACGGAAGGACGGTGTATTGATAAACCTGGCCGTCGAAGGCGAATCTCAAGAATGGCCTGTGACGGGGATTTATCTGAATCTGAAAGTATGCATTTTTCAGATCGAGAGAAATAAACCAGTCCCCCTGGCGCACATGCGCGAGGAGTTTGCTGGTTGTAAGCATTTTGAACGGTCTTTTTGCAAGCGCTTTGTTCAAAACCCTGAGATCTAATATTGGTCTGAGGACGCCGTCTTTCTTGGGGACAAGAAAATAACGGCTGTAAAACCCCGACTCGCTCAGGGAGGCGGCACTCTCTCTATGGCCCTTTTGCACAGAAGGTTTGCTATTTCTGAACGAAGCATGCACGCTGCTTCCGTGTTCAAAGTAGTTTCGAGCCGCGCTCTGAAGCAAGGAGGACGGCGATCGAACTGTAGCAAATAGCCCTGTTTTATTGTGCTTAACACCCATTCGGATATCCCTGGAATATCTTCCCACGCTTTGAAGCGTAATGTTAGAGGGTGAATGGCCAAATCGCTCTGATTGCCGCACACAGCGCGCTGAACAGATTGTGTAAGCGCGCTTACTGCGCTTATGCTGGACTGCTCGCAGACAGCATGGACAGGCTGTTCTGTGAGTGACTTCCCGATTGAGGTGAATGGGGAAAGAGTCACGTCTGTTAAGTGATGCGCAAGCATAGCCACGGGCACGGGACTTACATACAGAGAAGTGTTTGCTGGCTGTGTGACAGAGCGGGCAGAGAATGGGCGCGCGCACGTATTCGTGAGCGCATTTATTGACTCTAACACTCGAGTGGTTCGTAACCGCTTTTGAGTGTGCTCTGATGGGGACATGGAACGTGTAATGCTTGTGTGTAGAGGTGAACACTAGATTATGGGCACATTTTCTACACATAAGGCTGGTCGTGTGACAGAGCGGCCAGAGAATGGCCGCACGCACGGATTCGTGGGTGCGTTTATTAACCCTAACACTCGAGCGGGTCGTAACCGCTTTATGTGAGTGTGCTCTGATAGGGACACGGGACGTGTAATGCTTGTGTGTAGGGGTGAACACTGGATTGTGGGCACATTTTCTACACATAAGGCTTTATTTTGGGTCGCCGTGGAAACGGCGTTTGAGTGCAGGCAAGCGGGTAATATCACCGGCTTGTTGGCTGCTGAATCCACCACTGCAGTAGCCTGAGAGAAGGGGACTGACAGGGGCGTACGGGACTTACATACAGCTGGCCGTGTGACAGAGCGGGCAGAGGAGGGGCGCGCGCACGGGCTCGTGGGCGCGTTTATTAACTCTAACACTCGAGCGGGTCGTAACCGCTTATGTGAGTGTGCTCTGATAGGGACACGGGATGTGTAATGCTTGTGTGTAGGGGTGAGCACTGGATTGTGGGCACATTTTCTACACATAAGGCATGTTTACTCTTTACAAGATTTCTTTGGGTCGCCGTGAAAACGGCGTTTGAGTGCAGGCAAACGGGTAGTATCACCGGGTTGTTGGCTGCTGAAGAGAAGGGGACTGACAGGGGGCGAAGCTTTGACGGTGGTCCGGCCGTGGCGGGACTGAGCCGTCGTTTTCTCAACAACGCTAGGAGGACTTCGGTTGCTCAGGTTTCAGTACAATCTTAGGCCGAGGCCCGCAGGGGGGCGGCGGTCTGCGGCGGCTGTCTGAGCGCGATCGAGGGCGGCCGCCCTGTCGACGCTGAGAAGTCTGGCTTGTTGAGCTGGGCGCTGTGAAGAGGCTCGTGCAGGAGGCTGGTCACGTGGGCGGCCTGCAGAGGAGCTAGCGCGACGAGGCAGAAAGAGATTCATGGCTTGGGCTTCGAGAAACGGTCAACAATGCCACTCACCGCGGAACCGAAGAGACCAGACAGAGAGAGCGGCGCGTAGTGCGTTCAGCTTCTCCCAAGTTGGCTAGTCAGATCTGAAACAGCCTCTGTCTGTAAGACGGCCATGGAATGCAGAGCAGATGCGGCTTGGCCGGCGGCGGTATAGGCGCGGCCAACACAGGCGGAAGTAGTTCTGCAGGCCTTAGACGGGAGCACCAGCTTAGACCGCCATCTCGCGGAGGGCGGGCAAAGGTGCGGCGTTGAGTCTGTTGGGAGCCTGCTCAGGGGGCGGTGAGCACTTGAGCCCGAGGCGGTCGACGGACTGTGTGAGGAGGCGCGTTAGTTCCCCTTCGACTCCGGCGCGGGTCCTGCTGGATTCCTGGGCCGAGGAGGAGGCGTGTGAGCCTGGCCACTCCTCGCTGTCCGAAGCCATGATGGAACAGCCCTTATCCTCCGCTTCTTCGTCCAAGATGGCAGCAGAGCAGCCGCTCGGCGGCAACTGCGCGTCCCGGGTGGGTGGGGAGGGTGAAGGCGATGCTCCAGGGAGGGGCTCCGGCGAGGCAATCGCTTCTACCACTGGTTCCGGCAGCCTTTGAGAGCGGCGCTTTTTACTGCGCGGCTGAATGGAAGGCGGCGCGGCGGCTTCGGTCCTGAGCGCTTTCGAGTCGAGCCCGCAGGGTCGACATCGGAAGCTCCTCGCAGAGATCGCATCCGCCTTCAGCGAGGGCGAGCTCTGCATGCCCCAGTCCCAGGCAGAGAGCGCAGATGACGTGGCGGTCTCCGGCGCTGTGAGGGGCGCGGCATGAGGCGCAAGTGGAGCGAGGCATCTTTAAAAAGATGCTCGTACTCTTTTGTGAAGTTCATAAGAACTAGCTTGCTTTAAAAGGATACGTCGCCGGATGGCGTAGCTCGCAGGACGGCTGAAGGTGGCGAAGACGGCCGGCTTCTTCGAGCGCTGTCCACGCTTGCTTGATGCCCCTCGAACGGCGACGCGGCTTCCAGTTCAGAGATGCGAAGAGCTTTGCTGAAGAGATGAAAATCAGGGTTCCAGCCTACGAACTACGCTTATATGCACTCTAGTCACGCCCATTTTGGCGGGCTTTGTTGCAGTGAGCGCGCGGACGCCTCTCATTGGATGCGAGTTCGCCCAAGCTCGTCTATAGGCTGCAGCAGTTGCCGCAGAGCAACCTATGAGCTCGCTAGCTAGCCCGCTCAAGGTCTGCAGCTGCCGCACTGCGTTGACAATGGATACAAAAATTAAGGATAATTTTTTGGCTTCAATATCTCAGAAAAGATGAATCTTTCCCGTAGCGTAAGCTAGCTTACGCAATACGAGAGAACCTCTCGTAAGAGAACTCCGCTTGTGGAATGTGGGTTTTGTAATTTTTAAACAAATATCTTAAAAAGGGGGGGTTACGTTTGTAAAATGTATTCGCACACTGTGCTCGTAAATATTTTTTCCAGTTCGCACATATCTATTTTTAGGGGCAAATGCGAGTGAAATACTCGCACTGTAGACCCTGTCAGTGGCTTAAGGGAAAATTACAAATAAGAAAGTCCAAGATAAAAATGTTACACAATTTTTGTATTGATGTTGGTTTTGTACATGTTTTAAAAAACATTTATTTCATGTCCTACTAGTTTTGTATTTCATTACACATTAATAACTTAATTACTACTAAAAAAAAAACGTCAAGTGGTGTAACCATCAAAAAGTGCACAACATTTTTTCACTGGTTTTTTTATTTATTTATTTTAAGAAATAATAATATAAGATTGTGGCAACATTTCTTTTTCAACAATATTTGCCTTTTAATTAGACTTTTTTCCCCTACAAATTCTGGACAGTAACACCATCTAGACATTTTTTATTTTAAATCTACAAAAATATCTAAATTAATTTTAATTCAAATGAAAAGTTTGTTCATTATAGAAGGGGTGTAATGACAATAAAAATGAACGTAATTGACATCATTGACCCAAAAACAGACAAAGCATGACTATAGTTAGATAGAAACTACTGGTCCAAACCTTTACTGTTAGTTATCTTGTGTCTTGGGATGTTGACCTGCCATATTGATTCATTCTGAAATGACACAGGCAGATTGAATGTTATACTGAGTGTGACTTTAGGTGACAATGATGCAAGACAGGTTCAATCTCACCTTGTTTAATTTAAAGTAGAAAATGACAGAGTTGGTGCGATTGAAGATGACAATGGTGGGCTTGATAACAGAGGCGGCGTCCACCGCAAACTGGTCTGTCTTGTGTAATGTACAGTTAATAACCTTGTAAAACACAGAAAAAGTGTGTATTGAGATGAAATTGAATTGTGATCTGTCTTTACCAGAGCCATTTAATCTTAAACAGTAAATTCATCCAAAAATGAAAATTCTCTCTTATTATTTGTTCACCCTCATGCTATCCCAGATGTGTATGACTTTCTTTCTTCTGCAGAACACAAATGAAGATTTTTTATAAGAGTATTTCAGTGGTTAAATCCATGTCTTCTAAAGCAATATGATAAGTGTGGGTGAGAAACAGATCAATATTTAAGTCCTTTTTTACCATAAATCGCCCCTTTCTCTTCCACATTCTTCTTCTGTTGTTTTTGGAGATTCACATTCTTAATGTATATTGCCACCTAATGGGCAGCGAGGAAAATATATAGTAAAGACTTAAATAGTGTTCTGTTTCTCACACACACCTATCATATCGCTTCTGAAGACATAGATTTAACCACTGGAGTCCTATGGATTACTTTTATGCTACCTTTGTGTGCTTTTTGGAGTTTCAAAGTTCTTTTCACAATTCACTTACATTGTATGGACCTACAGAGCTGAAATACTCTTCAAAAAATCTACATATGTGTTCTGCAGAAGAAAGAAAGTCTCATCTGGGATGGCATGAGGGTGAGTAAATGATGAGAGAATTTTACATTTTGGGTGAAATATCCCTTTAAAAGTGTTTGTTAACTCTAATCTTAACCCCAAAATGTTGTCATCATTTACTCACTCTCTTGTCTTTCCAATTTACAAACCTGTATGACTTTCTTTCATCTGAGGAACACAAGAGGAGACATTTTGAATAATGTAGATGCTGGTCTGTAGTCTTAAACAAACACCTCCTTTTGTGTTCCACAGAATAAATTCACAAAGTTTTGGAACAACATAAAGGTGAGTAATTAATTTTGGGATGAACAATTTTTTGGATCTCAATTCAGATTTAAGTATTGTGAGGATTATCTCCCATCGTGATCGTCTACTGTCAAATGTGTATATTAAATTAATTCACTTTAACATAATTTCTAAAATAATCTCTAAAATCTTCACATCCAAATTACCAAATTCTCCAGTCCCAGGTACAAACGAAGCCTGTCACTTTGCTCTGTTTGGCCAGAACACTGAAGAAATTCTTTCATGTCTGGCTCATGTTCTGTAATTACAAATTAAGTCAAATTAAGTTTGTAATTCAATATGTTTAATCATCTGAAGAGGAGCTTTTCAGGATTTAACCTACCTGACAGATTAAAGACATTCACGACTCCAGCCAGTATGAGGGTCATAATGAAAAACACATTCATCTAAAAGAATGATTTTAATTTTTTACAATAATAATAATAACAATGTTTTTACACAAAGAAATATTGCAGAAACGATATAATTGTGTAAAGAAAGTAATATGTTTGAAGGCCGAAATGTATAAGCATGAGAGGCTAACAGGGAAGCGATTGCAGTTTCTACAATTATTGTTACTAGAAATGGTAACTTAGAGCAAATGTCATAAGAAAAAGATAATTTGAACATTAAGATTGTGAAAACGTCTAAACATTTTGAATGAGTTCCCATATTATTTACTTATGATTTTACTGTGATAACCACGGTGTTTAGGCCAAAACTATTATTACCATGCTAATATTTCGTAGTACGCCTTTTGGATAACCTCGAAGGCTCTCCCTGCGGGATTAACTCTGGTTTTGTGCTCTCAAGTTCTTTAAATAGCCTAAATAATTGCCCTTTTTTAACTATTAAGTATGCACTTTAAATTTAATGGCTATTAAACTTTTTACGGGCGTAAATTACCACCCACCGGCAAACATTTAATTTACAAACGTCTTCATATAAACAGAAGCAGCCAGACTTCGAGTGGCGTTGTCACATGACACACGTTACTTTTTTCAGCGCTGGTCAGGACGCACCAATCATAGTGGTTTGTGACAAAATAAATATACGATTAATTTAATAATATTATAAAGATTTCACACGAATACTGTCAATTGCAAGACAAATAACAATCCTTGAATTTAATACATTTAAAAGATAACTAGATTACAAATGTCTCCAACACGACTAAAAACGTCCTGACATTTGAATGCCGCTCAACGGCAGCCTCACTTTGCTCCCTGGAGGAAAAACAGTGGACACTGCAATGGGCGGAGCTGAAACCACGAATCGCTACGTAATGACGTTTGAGGCGGAGAGATGAGTTTTTGAAAGTGGCGGGTAGCATCTTTCTTTAGTGAAACAGCTATTCACGGATTTGTATATTTGTGAGTAACAGGAAGCAACCTCTTTACATCGGATAGCGGTATTGTTGGAGTTCGATCGCGATTATGTTTTGCCCCGTCTTGTTTGAAACCGTTGTCAATTTTGTGTGAAAAGGTGAGCTGAGTATCTATTCCTCGACATTATTATAACAGACTGCAGACCGGAAGGAAACAACATTGCTCTTGTTTTAAACATCCAGGTATGTTGTATCAGCTCAATGTAATGTTTATATGTGATTTTATTTAGAAAATACAAGTGTGTATCTATAGAAAGCTTATATATGTGCGGGGCTTAGGCCTGGGTTTGTCCTCCTATGGACATTGGTTAAGATTGATATTAAATGGGGACTTCAGATCCTCCAGTTATCTCACATGTGTCCCCTTAGGAGTTTCAGAAGATATCTCAATAATGCCTCAAACTGTGCTCAGATTTGCCAAGATACCAAAGTCTGTGATGACAAGTCAATATGATCTCAATAAATTATCCACATAACTTTATAGCTACATACTGTATGTCAACAACTGTCTTATTTTTTTAGTCTTAATTCAATGAATCTATTGAGCAACCTCTAAGTTAAGTTGCAGTTTGTGATTTAACCTCATTTAGTCTTTCAGCATGACCAAGGAGGATGAGAAGGCCATTCCCGTGAGGGTTGCGCTGAGATGCCGGCCTCTGGTTCCTAAAGAAATCAACGAAGGATGTCAGTGTTGCCTCACTTTTGTACCTGGTGAACCTCAGGTCTGTTTGATGAGACCCCTTCCACTTCATTAACAGCTACGTATGCATGTTTCTTTTGTCCTTGGAGAACAAAACAAGAGGAATTTCTGGAATCTTCATGTAGCTCTTGTCCATTCAACTAATAGAGCTTGTAGTGACCATGTCCAAAAAGGGCATAAAAGCCCTATGAAAGTACACAAAATGAAGTTATTCCCTGAAAGCTATCCTTTTTCATTTAAACTGGTGTGTTCTGTTCGGTTACAACAGACAAGAACCAACCTGGAGCTACAGTATGTTTGATGAACAAGATATTTTTTCTGTACAAGAACTTCTAAAGGGATAATTCACACAAAACTGAAAATTCTCTCATCATTTACTCACCTTCATGCCATCCCAGATATGTTTGAATTTCTATCTTCTGCTGAACACAAAGATTTTTAGAAGAATATTTCAGCTCTGTAGGTCCATACAATGCAAGTGAATGGTGACTAGAACTTCAAAGCTCAAAAAAGCACATAAAGGGAACTTAAAAGTTGAATCTATGTCTTCAGAAGTGATATAAGTGTGGGTGAGCAACAGATCGATATTCAGTTCCTTTTTTACTATAAATCTTTCACATTCTTTTGTTTTTGGCAATTCGCATTCTTCGTGCATATCATTGTTTACTGGGCAGGGAATAGAATTTATAGTAAAAAAAAAAGGACTTCAATATTGATCTGTTTCCCATAGACACCTATTGTATTGCTTCTGAAGACATTGATTTTACCACTGTAGTCACAAAAAAAGACACAAATCTTAAAAGATTAAATTATGTCCACCAAATCAAAGTCAGGTGGTGAAACCAACATGCAGAAAGCCATTATGTTGTCATATGACAAAAAACAAAACCGAGAGGAACATTTGCACCTTTATGAATTTGTGTGGAGACGTTTTATATTTTTATGAAAAGGCATGTTTTGTGCAGATCATATGGCGTAACCCTGAGAAAAACGACTTGATGTTGTTGACTCAATTCATGATATTTGTAAATAAAAATAAGAATCTTATATATATATATATATATATTTATAAAAAATTTTTACCTATAAAATACATTTGCAAAAAATATTAAAATATATTTGAAATAAATTAAGTTGTGTGTACATATGGATTCAGGGTGCAAGGAAAGTTTTTTAATACCTTTTAGTTGATGGTTACACCACGTGACATTTATAAATCCTATTATTTTTATTTTTATTTTTTTCTCCAAAAATTATAAAACCTACGTGGACACTAAGATTCCATTTTTTTAAAATTGACACATGTGATTTCTAAAAACTAATTTACTTCGCACAGCATTTGTGAAAGAATAATGCTAGAATTTGCACTATTTTAACATGCACCAAAATATCTCTTTCAGGTGATCGTCGGAAATGACAAGGCTTTCACATATGATTACATGTTTGACCCGATGACAGAACAAGAGGAAGTGTTCAGCACATGTGTGTCACCCTTGTTGTCTGGGCTTTTTAAAGGTTTGCAGAAGTTCACCACTGTGATGACATATCTGAGGAGAGCTCTTATTTTGAGTCTTGATTAACTTTAAACAACTTGGTAATCTAATATTCACTGTTTGGAATCGCAGGATATCATGCCACCGTTCTGGCCTATGGACAAACAGGCTCTGGCAAGACGTTCTCCATGGGCGGCACGTACACGTCGGAACAAGAGAACGAGCCCACAGTTGGGGTGATCCCACGAGTTATCCGGAGAATCTTTCAGGAAAAAGCTAAATGCGCAGACTGTGAATTTGTGTTGGCTGTGTCTTATCTGGAGGTACAAGCTTTATATGATAAACTTTAAACTTGATACTTCTGGGTTGAACCTACGTCATACATCCATTTATAGTTCTGCATTGGTGTGTTTGCATCGTTCTGTGAGTTCACAGCCAAGTGCTTGTGTATTGAGAGAAAATGGTTTCTTTTCTGAAATAATTCTACATTTAATAAAAATAAATTGGAACCACAAAAGCAATGCAATTAGAGGATTCAAGAGTATTAAATTATTTTAGCATTAAAACTTGTTCATCAAAGGATTTGAACATGTTAAGATTTAGGTACCAGATCATATTTGTTGTACATATCTTCCATTCAGAGAGAAAATAAATCGGGCATATACTGTGTGCATGCTCTTGAGTCACTTAAATTATAATGAATAAATATTTTAGCACAGTGTTTCCCACAGGATTTTGTGACTGTGGTGGGTGGACCTTGGACCCTCTAGGGGGGTCTGAGGGCTTGTTCCCTTGGAAGAACCTTTTGTACATTTTCAAGTTAAATGCTGGTTAATCAATCTGGTGCACTTTGAGAGAAAAATTAAGAGGCCAGATCTATGAAGAACTTTGTGCTCTTGTTAACAATTTTGTGCTCTAGTAGTAATTTAATCATACTCATTGGTTGTATAGATATGAATGGTGATGACATGGCCAAAAAGTCACACCCATAATGCATGGTAAACGAGATGGAGATAGAACAGTAGTGTTACTTCTACTTGGTTAGTTAACTTTACAAATAGCCTAATGTTACACAGTGAGCCAACTTGCTCCTCAGTTGCTGAAAATAGTTACGTTGTCAGAGCCACTGGTAATAATGTTAACGTTGGATCATTAGCTAACGTTACATAAGTTATACATTGGTTTTCACGACAAGCATCCGGATATGTCAGTTGACATAACCAAGGAAACTGACAGGTAACATGATTACCTAACGTTAACGTTTCCTAACTTGGCTAATGTTAGATTAACATTAATTATCAATGATAACTTATGCAGTAAAGTTATCTGTACTGTCATACACTGATGATGATAATATTGTGTTTTGACTAGTGGATAACTACAGTGGATGCTGTAACGTTAGTTAATGTTACTTTCCTCAAATGCTGGCTGACTGACTGGGTGTAAGAGATGCTTTGCCGAAACAATGGCGCATAACACAACATTTGAGATCTTTTATGTTATTATGAGAAGTGTAAAAATATTTTTGGTTCATTATGGGCGATATGGCAAAAAATAAAATCTTGATTTTTATCAAACTTATAGACATTTTCAACTTTTAAATGTACTCAAACATGATTAAAATCTCATGTTCTTTATTAGAATGCAAAGCCGGTTAGAGAAATCAAAGTTCTTTTCATTATAGGAAACATTTACAAATGCACCACAGGGGGAAGATGTCAGCAGTGTAAATGTAAAATAAATTAAAATCTAATAAACTCAGATGTTCAGAAATAATAGAATAAGAAAACTGCTAAATAAATGTTAGCCAATGTAAAAGTATTTATTTGATCTAAACCAAGTCTATCTAGAAAGTTATCTAGAAATCAATATCTTTAAATAATCACGGTTATCTAGAAAGTACTCGTATATATCAAACTAATTTTGTGTATATTCATAAACACCTGCTGATAGAGATGCGCCCTGCGATAGATTCAGTTCCCTTGAAACACGTCACAGAACAAAGCAATAATTAGCGACTTATCTGAATCATCATGATAAAAGGAGTGGCAGATGTTTGATTCTCCCATATATAGCATTACCATATCATTTGAAATGAAGCGCCCATACCTGTCAAGTCATTTTTATTTGTATTGCGTTTTTCACAACAAACATAGTTTCAAAGCAGCTTTACTGAAAATCATGCATTAACAAAAAAAAAATAACTGTATTATCTAAAAAGTCTTAGAGTGATCATTGTGTAGTTTTACTTAAATATGATTGTAAATTGTGTATACAAATTTAGAACCCCTGTAAGCAAGCTGAAGGCAACTGTGGCAAGGAACACAAAACTCCAGAAGATGTTGGTTAATGGAGAAAAATTAAAAATGGAGAAACCAGACTCACTGTGGGGGCCAGTTCCTCTCTGGCTAACATCATGAATATAATGTAAATATTACTTAATTATGTGCAGGGCAGTTTATGGTTTACAATTTGTAAACTAAGTGTTAAGGTCCAAGGTTTTTTATTAACTTTATTAATCTTAATGTCTTTTGAAGTCCATCCTGGATTAACTGCAGAAGTTCACATATATACTTTGTCCTTTGTTAGTTGGCTGTAGGGTTGCAGCGGTATACCGGTTTCACGGTATACCACGGTTTGAAAATTGACGGTTATCATACCATGTACATTTGCTTATCTACGGTATTGAGAAAAAAATGCAACCGGACGGAGAATCTCACGTGTGCATCTCCTTTATTCCTTGTCTGTCTGTCAGACTCGTCAACTTGTGACAAACACACACGCGCAGCTGAGAAAATGTCTGAGAGAAGCGAGGCGAGGGGGTCTGACATGAGTTTGTATGTGAGTTAAAGCAGTGTTTCTCAACTGGTCTATTCGGACTGGGTCGAGGACCGCAGGGAAAGAGCAATGCCATGGTTCTCCCATTGAAGTTATTACGGCGGCCGCCCAAGGTATAGACTATTTAGGACTGCCAACGTAGGTTTAATGATACTCTCGCAAACATCTAAAGCAGACATGGGCAACATATAGCCCGCGGGCTGGATCAGGCTCATTTATCGTAAAAGCCTATTTATTTTTCATTGAATATTTCAGTTAACTTGCATTAGGACGTCACGCGTCTCCACTAGTGTATAACATGCTCAAGGTTGCCAGTTAAGAGACGAAACACCCCCAGTTTGAGATTTATTCTTGCGCAAATTGGAAATATTCCTCCTAGTGTTACACTTATTTTGTGCAATCTGGCAACCATGCACACGAGTGCGCTATTTCTATCTCGCTTTCCCCTTTGAACAAACTTAGCGATCTGTAGTGCTATATTCTGCTCAAGGAAAAGTGTTATTCTGCTACTCTGTCCATTCTTGAGGCTGCTTGTGATGTTTGGTGCTACTGATTTTGCAGGTAAACCTTGAAATTTAGAAACGTTGAAGTCCCTTCGTGCCTGTATGTTAATCTAACTAGCTAGTATTTAAATACATTAATTTATTATTATTATTACTACTAGTATTTAAGACTAGCTCACTGACCTAACCATGGTAATGAGGAGCCTTTCCTTCTGTGTGTGTGTGTGTGTGTGTGTGTGTGTATATATATATATAATATTAGGTAACAAACGGGATAATAATGGGCTCATATAATTAAATATGCTCTTCAATTTTTAAAAGGGGGAGAGACAACTTACTGTAGATTTTGTTGTTGACATCAACAACAAAAATAATGTCACTTGATGCATGTCCTCGTACTGGAAAACCATGAACAAAACTATACAACATAAAAGGAAATGCAACCCAGGATACATTAAATACAGGTTATGTTTAATCTATGGCAGGTCGCCACTTGACGTCCAATGTAAAATCTGTCCTGAAGCAAAACCAGTTGAGAAGCACTGAGTTAAAGGTACAGACAGGAGCAGTCTGTGTTAACTGTTAATAATCATAGGACATTACTTTAAAAGCTCACACAGCTGATGTTATTTTTCATTTAGTAGTTCATTTAACATGCTATGATAACATGTAAACTAACATGCTTTAGTTATATAACGTGTTATATTTACATGATATTATTTATCATGTTTATAATTCTGTTAGCTTTCTTATTATTTCTATTTATTTATTTTCAAAAGGGAGACTTTTGTACCAAGAGTGGACACCACATCATTCTTAAAAGTGTAACACATACTTCATTAAAATAAATCCCTGATGAAAAAATTTATAGCAAACTAAATTTAAATCGCAAATATTATTAGAGAGCTTTCTCTTGGTATTAGACTTCCTTGGTTCTGGCGTTCATGCATGGATGTTTTTAAAATGTCAATTGGTATGATTAGTTGCCTGCCACGTAATGTATAATGTACGGTGTCTCATCCATTGTGAAAATGTGTTTTCTTAATGGCATGAATCGCACTGAAGGCCTAGACTTAAAATGTACGGTCTGCGGCTGCTCTTTAGCAGGTCAGGCCTACCCCAAAAACTCCTTCCAATTGTCTAAAAATCCTATGTTATTCTCCGGACACCACTCAGACATCCAGCCATTCAGTGACACTAATGTACTATAAACCTCGTCACCACGATGAGCAGGGAGGGTGCCAGAGCATATTACATCTTGCAAAAAAGATGTCAGACACTTTGAAATTTCACACAGCTCTTTAACATTATCTTTAGTGATCTCCGACTGGCTAAGTCGGACATCATTAGTGCCAACATGAATGACAATTTTTGAAAATATTTGTTTAGCATTAGCCAGCACTTGATCAGATGTCAGACGGTCGAGCCCCGGAAATGCATTTAATAATGGTGGCTGGAATCTCTATTTCCATGTTCCTTACAATAGAATCATCTATTACTAGGGCTCTTTCAACATGATTCTCAGTGGGTGCATAACTGAGGGGAGTGTGGTGTCGCTATGCTGAGAGAATGCCGCCGAGATGTCACCCAAGCGCCCTGCTGTGGGGGCTCTACAACCAGAAACAAAGTGTGTGTGTGTTGCGTTGCTCGCTGTACTAACTGCATACAAAACCTTGTCTACCGTCTTGTCTTTCTCACAGACCTCCACTAGCGTTCAGATGCGTGCCTCTTGCTCATTAACCTCCTCTGTCTGCCTGACTAATTCCTTATATATATTACATGGGAATCCCTCTCTGCTGACGAAAGAAGCTCTAGTAAACATGTGGCATGCAATGCAGGAAGAAATAACATGAGCGGTTGCCATGACTTACCGCTATTGTTTGTTGTTGTTTTTGTTATGGTTGTTCTTGAGCGATGAGTGTTTGAGATCTATATGGTTCTCTGGGGTTCCTGATCAGCAGGTGTTTGAGATTGATAGAAAAATAATCTGTGTAAAACTCTGGAGAAAGCGAATGCATTCAGTCGAGACGTGAGATGTAGACCAGTGGAAAGAAAAGAAAATGGGTGCGCACAGTAAAATACACGCAGTTGAATCAGAAAAAAGCCGCAGCACATGATAAAATGGCAAAGAATAAAATGATGAATGTATATGAGTAAGCAATGCTAAGCAGGCTAGCAAGCTACAAACACCCGTGCAGCGATCCGGCAGCAACTGGAACAGAAAGTCAGGGCTGGGCATGTAACTAATGTTTTTTATGGGTAAAAAGGAGAAAGGAGACTGTTCATCAACATGCACACGCTGAGGCCAGTTATGGTCTTAAACTGGCGTATACTGGCATGATGGACGAAGCTGAGCTCCAATCACGGTGTACAATGTCACGTTCATTTGGAGAGCACCACATGTGCAGCTTATCAGATTGGGAGCGGCATTAAGACGCGCACTGTGAATTCTTTTTCTTTTCCTTATTCAGCCTTTGGTGGATTTACAACATATCTAACTATAGCGTTTGCAATATTTTTTGCAAAATCTCGATGTCAATGCAAATTTGAATTAATGGGAAAAACTGCAGCTCTAGTTTATTATGAAACTGTGGTGCCACAGTCTATGTATTTAATGGGAATCATACTTTTGATGATCTGTGCTAAAAAAAAATAATAATAATTTAAATCAATGAATAACTTCTTGCTTGACCAAAACAAAGTGGGTGTCATTTCTAAGCTTGGAATCTGTACTTTACAATGCATATAGACAATATAATCAACTCTGAGCTGGTGCTTTTTAATTTGCTGATGAATTACAAATATAAACGGAATATTCCCTTTTCTTATCTAATGAAATTCTGTACTGTACACCATACTGTCAAACATACAGATCTGAAAGTTCTCAAGTAGAATTCAGCAAATATTGTGTCACTCACATACCAAAGATATGAGGGAAAGCTCTGAGGAAAAAGCACAGAAGTTGAAAATAACATATGTGGTCACTTGTAACTTTATTAACATATAGAGAAATATAAAAAAAGCAGATGCTCCCAATTAAAACAAGGTCAAATACAATGTGATATGATGCATAGATCTTAATGTTATATGGGAGAAAATGCAACACTTCCTTCGATATGTTTAGATTGATTGATTGCTTTATTATTATCCCCTTAGGGAAATTTTTGTTGCTTGTGTTTCAACATGCGTACATATAAGACCAACAATATACATGTAACAAATATGCAGATTTATATATAAAATAAATAAAAACAAATTCTAATCTTCACTGAGACCCGCTCAGTGAACACCCACACTACCTATCATTTAATAATTTTACTGCGTGTGGCAAGAAGGAATTTTTCCCCCTGTTTTTAAAAATTGCTGGCATCCTGAATCTTCTACCTGAGGGTAATATCTCAAATTTATCAAACAGAGGATGTCTATTGTCTGATATAATTTGTCTTACTTTACTAAGGCATCTAGTTTTATAAATTTGTTCAAGACCTCTTAAAGGGATACCAATTAATTTACTCGCAGTAATCAAGACCTTTCTAAGCAAACTTTTTTGCTTCACTGTGACATTTCCAAACCAGCAGGTGATGCAAAATGTAAAAACACTTTCAATAAAAGAATCATAAAATACTCTTAGGATTGAAACATTTACATTAAATGTCAGCATCTTCCTAAGGAAGTATAGCCTTTGCTGTCCTTTTTTGTTCACAGCTTCAGTCCATTTATCCCACCTTAGTTTGTGATCAAAGACTACCCCAAGATATTTATACTCATTAACACTCTGTATTGGTACCCCTTTAATAGTGGTCACACTCACTGAAGACTCCTTCCTAAAATCAATACTCATCTCCTTTGTTTTTGAAATATTTAACTTAAGGTTTGACATGTCGCACCAAGTAATAAATTCATTTAAAACAGGCCCATGACTGTCCTCATCCCTCTGGAGGAGACTAACTAATGCAGTATCATCTGCAAATTTGATTAAATATCTCCTTGGATGGGTACTTATGCAGGTATTTCTGTACAATATAAACAGTAGTGGTGAGAGGACACAGCCTTGTGGGGATCCAACATTAGTAATTTGTTTCTCCGATAGTGATCCACCCATTCTCACTCGCTGAACTCTGTTCCTTAGAAAATCCCTCAACCACAGAATAAGTCCTCCATCCAGGTTAAACTCTATGGCTAATCTTTCAACCAGCACAGTAGGCAGTATGGTATTAAACGCAGATGAAAAGTCAGCAAATAGGATTTTCACGTGATTTTTGGGAACTTCAAGATGCGAGTAAACAATATGCAACAATGTTAATATTGCATCGTCCACTCCCTTGTTTGACTGATATGCACATTGCAACGGTTCAAATAAATGTTGCGTTTTTAACACCACATACCTTTTAACAAGCCTTAATAATCATATTGTACGGTTTATGGCTACAAATCGGACCAATCACAGCTGCTGTTGTATGCGTTGACATGACATGTTTTTATTTATTTTATTTATTTCCTTACACCTTAGTTATCGGTATTGGCAAAATCCAATATCGGTCTGTCTCTACTTGATTTATACCATCTTGCCCCCCTTTATATATTCAATTTATGAAGTCCATGCTCTTTACAGATCAAGGGTGTTGTTTCTCTATTTGATCTTAGATTTATAATGAAGAGATTTTGGATCTACTGTGTACATCAAAAGACAAACCTGTCATCAGCATAAGAGAGGATCCAAAGGAAGGCATCAAGGTGAGAGCTATGTCTCTGCACAACTACATGTCAGCATGAAATCAAATCTCTGGAGATTTTGTGCATGATTAATCAGTTCACGTTATCCCATAATGTTTTTTCGTTATTGATCATCAAAATTTAACGACTTGCTCCACCTGTAAAATAACGTTCCTTTTCAGCTGACATCATGTTACCTGGGCTGCTTAATGATCACACATTTAAAACCATTGTTTAGGCTACTGTAATACTGTGATTCATTTCTCTTTCTGTTGTTATATATTCAGTTTTACTTAATTACAGAAGTGAAATGGTTTGGAAATGCTATTTCATACTATCTTAGATAACCATGTGGCCAGAACCATATTTTACTGTGTTTTATACACTACCAGCAGCACGGTTTCAAAATGAGGAAAGCCGTGTACTTTGACCAACCATATAGAACAATGTAAAATGCATTGCTTAAATCGTTTAATAAATTAAATGCATTTATTTTTGAAAAAACACGATGACAGACCACTAGACCACTGCTGATGCTGGCAGCGCATGTACGGTGCTGTCACGTGGCACCTGTTACTTTTGGGAGTGCTGTTCAGAATAGGCCAATCACAATCAGTTGCTGGAGGATTTTGAAAGTATATATTTTATAGATACTGCTGTTGTGGATTTCTCAAGTATAAATTCTTGCAACTATCAGTTTTAATTAAAAATTACTTAAATAAATTAAATTTATTTAAAACGTTCTGAGATTTGAATGCAGGTCAATGGAGGATTCAGTTTTGTTTAGCTGTCTAGCGCTTCCTTGTGTAAAGACAGCTTTGTGTCTGTATTTCTGACAACATTAGGGTCCATATCAAAATATATTGACAACATGTCCCTTGACTTTATTAGTCATGAAAAAGCTTTCAAATAGCAAAAATATATAAATAAAAGGTATCATTCTATAACCTAACAATTAATGATATGAAATGGCTTTACTCTGTTTTGAATATTTTTTAGAAAATATATTTTTAATCAATTGCCTGAAAAAAAAAAAATCCTTGTCCCCGTCATCAGATTCACCACTTCTATGAAATTTAATGTGATGCATTTATTTTTTAATTATTTTGAATACAAGCATTAGTACGGAAGAGGATTAGGGCCAAGCCCTAATCGAGATATCGAGAATAAAGTCATTATAATGCGAGATTAAACTTAACGAGTTTTTCCTCGAGAATACAAGTCGACTTGTGTTCTCGATATTTAATGAGTTTATTCTCAAGATTGTATTTTGACTTTTTTCTCGAAATTTAACGAGTTTAATCTCGCATTATAATGACTTTAATCTCGAGATGGCTTTATTTTTTTTTATTATTGCTTGTCCCTAATCCTCTTCCGTACATTAGTGTTAGTGTATAATTAGTTATTCCTGAATTTATTTTTGTAGACTTTTTTCCTTTATTAATTTCTCTTTTTATTTGTATTCTTTAAAAAAAAATATATCTTTTTTAAAGTTATTATTATTATTTATGCATTCACTTATTTTTACATTTATTTATTCCCACCTGTATTTATTTCCATATTTATATATTCCCACATTTATTTATTTTTGTATTTATTCTTAGATTTTTGTCTCTTGTATGATAATTATGTGGGCGGGTCCTGCTTACTATTGGTTTATTGTAGATTGAAGCGTGTGCTCGATTACTCTTGACTTGTTTTGATGTGACATAGTCATATCGGGTCATAAGGTCATAGTCATATCGCGTGTAAACTATAGTTCCCTATCGAGAGGTCTCTCCTATTGCATAAGTAGCTTACGCTATGGGAAAACTCCGTTTCTTGAGAAATATTGAAGTCTTTATGTAAAACGCATTGCAGATGCACAGCAGACAGTAATGAGCGAGGCAGCTCGGTCATTGGCTGTGCTGCGGCAACTGCTCGAACCAATGACGGGGCGACTCTGAACGCGCGACCAATGGGGGCGCGCCTCGCGTTCGCGCGCTCAGAGCCCGCCGAAATTAGCATAGCCAGGCTATATAATGGGCACCCCGTCATACGAGTTCCTTTAGATTTAATCTCCTTCAGCGAACACCTTCTCTTCGCTGGATCCTCCGGATTGTTGGAGTCTTTCGCAGTCGAAAAGCCTACAGCAGGACTGCTTAGAGGACGCCGGCGCCTTCAGCCGCCTTCGAAACCTTCTGCTACGCCATCCGGCGCACATCGCATATCCTTTACTGCAAGCGCTCGCCCCGCGACGCTTTTTAAAGTAAAAGAGCAATTTTTCAAGGCGTTGTTTCAAATGCCTTCAGCCTGCGCTTCGTGCAGAGGCCCTCTTCCTGACGGAGATCGGCACGTCATTTGCACTCGCTGCCTGAGACCGGACCACGCAGAAGCTGCACTCATTCAGGGCGGATGCCCCGAATGCGACTCCCTGGGCCTCGCCGAGCTGCGCGCTCGCTTTGCCGCAAACGAGCCTGCTTCCACCGTGCCGCCACCTGTCTGTTCGAGCCGCGCAAGAAAAAGCGCCGTTCACAGAGGCTGCCTGAGCACGTAGACTTCGGTGACGTCACGCCGGCCCAGTCCCCGCGTGCGTCACCGCTACCAGAGATCTCCCCGCCGCCAGTCCATTTCACAAAAGCGGACCTGCACCCCTCCAGCAGAGCGGTGGGTCTCGTCTCGTTTGGCACGTCAGGGGACGACGATGAAAAGGATGACAGCTTTTCTATCAACGCTGCATCCGACGACTGGCCGGGCTCGTTCGACCCCGCGCCATCGACATCAGCGGACACGAGCGCGGGCACCAGCATGGACTCTGAGATCGTCCGTATCCTGTCCAAGGCCGTGGAAGACCTCGGGCCCGACTGGTCTTCTCCAGAAGAACCCGCCCGCAGCCGGCTGAACGAGTGGTTCCTGCAGGGGCGCCGGCAGGCCCCCCGACAGAGACCCTCTCCTTTCTTCCCCGAAGTCCACGACGAACTCACGAAGTCGTGGAAAGCCCCGCACTCTGCTCGCCTAAAGCCTTCTTTTTCTTCCTCGCTCTCCTCAGTGGACGGCGTGAGAGAAAGAGGCTACGAGGCAACTCCGCCCCTCGAGGAGGCCGTGGCCAACCATCTGTGCCCACCCTCCACCGCTGGATGGAAGGCCAAAGCTTCTCATCCCTCGAAGCCCTGCAGATCCACGTCAGCTCTCGCCGGTCGCGCATACGCCGCCGCCGGCCAAGCTGCATCAGCGCTTCACTCAACGGCGGTCTTACAAGTCTATCAGGCCAAACTTCTCCGCACCATGGACGAGTCTGGACCTGAACCTGAGGCTTTCAAGGACCTCCGCAGTGCCACGGACGTAGCCCTGCGAGCCACAAAGGCCACCGCCCAATCCATCGGCCGGGCCATGGCTAACTTGACTGTCCTTGAGCGCCATCTGTGGTTGACGTTAACGGAGATGAAGGACGCGGATAAGGCGCCATTCCTTGACGCGCCTATCACTCCGAGCGGCCTGTTCGGACCGGCGGTGAAAGAATTCGCTGAGCGCTTCACTGAGGCCCGGAAGGATTCGCAGGCTATGCATCACTTCCTGCCCAAGCGCTCCAGCTCGTCTCAGAAACCGCCTCAGCAGCAGCAGCGAGCCAGGGCGGCGCCTCCCGTCTCCCAGCCAAGGAGCAGACCTGAAAAGGACGCTCGACGCCGCTCGCGTTCCGCTGGCCGAAGAAAGCCGCATGAGCAATGAGGTCCTCGGCCCAAGATCACACTGAACCCGGAGCCTCGTAAGTCTTCCTAGCAATAGGAAGAAAAAGAGAGAGTACGCGTCTCGCAAAAGCCGGACTACTCTCTCTCAAACATGTAAAACATTACCCAGTCCCCTTACAGGCGGCTGGAAATGTCTATACAGCAGTCAATGGGCCAGTCAAAGAACTCGCTCACCTGCAATCAAACGCCGTTTTTACGGCGACACACAGAAATCACGAAAAGAGTCATTTTCTGCCTGTGTCACTAAGGGTTCACATGTCCACACTAAAGTGCGCATTCCCACATATCAATACTGTCCAAACAGTGCCAAATACCTCCCCAGTTCAGGCTGGACGTCCCAAAAATTTAGATCGTGTGCCTATTGTCATGTATGCACCACTACACACAAGCACTGTTCCCACATTTATATACACTTCCCCAGTAAAAACGGGAAATACTATAAATGTAGCGCGCGTGCCTGCTGTACTGCACGCACCCCTACACACAAACACTGTATGCATAGCCAAGACATCCCCGCCATGGCGGAAGACTTTATGGAAGTGGTGCGCGTGCCTACTACAGTATGTGCACCCCCACCCATAAGCGCTGCCCATACAGTTCCAAACAGCTCTCTATCTCATGCCGCAAGCATCACAGATGCAATGCGCGAGCCAAGAAACTCCCCGCTAAATGCGGGAAGCTTTATGAATGTGGCGCGCGTGCCTATTACGATGTATGCACCCCCACCACAAAACACTGTTCATACAGTTTCAAGCGTCTCTCCGACTCATGCCGCGAGCATCTCGGAGATAGCGCGCGTGCCTGTACTCTCACACGCACCCCTGCACTCGGCACTCAACACGGCGGCTCAGCGCGCACCTGCGCCTCTGAGAGCTGTAGACTCTGTGTTAGCACAAGGCAATTTGCCGGTGGGGCCCATACGTCACTGCGACACGCCCCCAGCCAGCATTCAGCCCATATCTGTGCGAGCAGAAGCCTGGGAAAAAATCCCCGACATGCCGAAATGGGTTTTGAACATAATAAAACACGGTTACTCACTTCAATTCGCTCGCAGACCGCCCCGCTTTTCAGCGGTGGTCGAGACGAAAGTGAGGAAAGATGTGTCACATGTTCTACGCACCGAGGTGCTCAAACTGATAGAGAAGGGCGCTATAGAAACTGTTCCTCCCTCTATGAGCGAGGCGGGTTTTTACAGCCGCTATTTTCTCGTTCGAAAAGGACGGTGGCCTCCGCCCCATCCTAGATCTCAGACATCTGAACAAAGCTTTAATGATTCAGCTCGTTCAGAATGTTAACAACCAAACATATCCTCGCGCAAGTTCAGCCCGAGGATTGGTTTCTATCAGTGGATTTGAAAGACGCTTACTTTCACATTCGATAGCACCTCATCACAGGCCTTTTCTGAGATTCGCCTTGAGGGACAGTCATACCAGTACACAGTACTACCATTCGGCCTATCATTGGCCCCCCGTACATTCACGAAATGTATGGACGCGGCACTTTCCCCCCTGAGACAGCGGGGAGTGCGAATACTGAATTACCTCGACGATTGGCTAATCATAGCACAATCAGAGGATCAGTTAACGACGCACAGATCTTGGATTATCAGCCATCTAGAATGCCTGGGTCTGAGAATCAATTTTGCAAAGAGCGTGCTATCCCCCAGCCAGAATATCTCTTTTCTGGGAATAGTGCTAGACTCAGTGCAGATGACAGCGTGCCTCTCATCAGAGCGCGCGCTCTCTATTCGACGCCTTGCAACATCATTCAGAACGGGCGCGCACGCCCCCGTCAAACGATTTCAAAGAATGCTCGGTCTCATGGCCTCGGCATCAGCTGTACTCCAGCTAGGATTGTTGCACATGCGTCCTCTCCAGCGCTGGCTCAAGAGCCGTGTCCCCACTCACGCGTGGCGCTCGGGCCACTTTTTGATCAGAGCGAATCACGGCTGTATAAAAGCCCTGACGCCCTGGAAAGCCATCAACTGGTATCAAACTGGCGTGAGTTTGGGCGTGAATGCACGGAGAAAAATGATCACGACAGATGCCTCCAAAATAGGATGGGGGGCCCTTTACGAGGGCAGGCCTGTCTCCGGCTTTTGGTCAAACCCGGAAAAGCGCCTACACACAAACTGTCTGGAAATGAAAGCGGTCGCCTTGGCTCTCAGAGCCCTGCTTCCGTACCTGAAAAACGAACACGTCCTGGTCCGAACGGACAACATGACGGTAGTTTCTTATATAAATCGCCAGGGTGGACTCAGGTCGAGCTCCCTGCACTCTATGGCCAGGGAGCTCGTCCTATGGTCACAGCACCACCTGCGCTCGCTAAGAGCAGCGCATGTGCCAGGCGCCCTGAACCAGGGGGCGGACATGCTGTCCAGAGACAAGGTTCTCCCAGGGGAATGGTCTCTCCACCCCCTGACGGTTCAGTGGTTATGGCAAACCCTTGGCGAGGCAGAGGTCGACCTCTTCGCCTCCAGGGAAAATGCGCACTGCCCCCTTTTCTTTTCAAAAAGCACGGACGCGCTCGCCCAGGTCTGGCCGAGCCGCCCCTTGTATGCTTTTCCCCCGATCGCGATGCTACCTCAGGTCATCAGTCGGATCAGGGAAGTGAAATGTGCAGTGCTCCTGGTAGCCCCACTCTGGAAAAACCAGACGTGGTTTCCAGAACTGATGCAGATGATGCAATCTGCCCCATGGCCGATTCCGTTGAGGCTAGACCTCCTCAGGCAGGCCAACGGGATGATTTTTCATCCCCGCCCCGATCTGTGGGCCCTCCATGCATGGCCCCTCAACGGGTTCCCGAGAACCTCCCCAGTGGAGTTTTGAGAACCATCACTGAGGCGCGAGCGCCCTCTACTAGGCGCTTATATGCCCAAAAGTGGAAAGTGTTCAGCGACTGGTGTGATACCAAGAGCTTGAACCCCAAATCGTGCGAGATACCAAGTGTACTTGCCTTTTTGCAAGAGCTGCTGGAGGCGGGCCGCACACCCTCCACGCTCAAAGTCTATGTGGCTGCCATAGCTGCGTCACACAATCCTGACAAAGGACATTCATTAGGGGAAAACGATCTAATCATTCGTTTCCTAAGAGGCGCTAGGAGGATGGACCCTCCTCGCCCCCCCTCGGTGCCGATCTGGGACCTGGCCACGGTCCTGGACGCACTCAAGGGTGCCCCGTTCGAACCTCTCCGAACCGTGCACCTTAAACAGCTCTCGCTCAAAACCACGCTCTTGCTGGCACTCGCTTCAGTCAAGAGAGTGGGCGACCTGCACGCGCTGTCATCAAGCGCTGCTTGCCTGGAATTTGGACCTAACGACTGCAGAGTTGTCCTTAGGCCAAAGCACGGGTATATTCCTAAAGTGCTCTCTACACCCTTCAGAGTACAGGTGATATCTCTGGCAGCGCTATCGTCCCCAGCAGACGAAAGCGACGCTAATTTACTCTGCCCGGTCAGGGCGCTCAGAGTATATTTGGAACGTTCTGCCCTGTTCAGACAGACGGAACAACTATTCGTATGCTTTGGCGGCCGCACTAAAGGTCTTGCAGTTTCAAAGCAAAGAATATCGCGCTGGATAGTGGATGCTATAGCGCTGGCTTATGAAGCCAAGGGCCTTCAATGCCCCTTAGGCGTCAGAGCTCACTCTACGAGGAGCATGGCCTCCTCGTGGGCGTGGTCGAGTGGGATACCCATTGAAGATATTTGTGCGGCGGCAGGCTGGGCCTCGCCTTCGACATTTATCAGGTTTTATAACCTACAGGTCCCCTCATTACATTCCAACATTCTATCAGCCTGACTATAGAATGGAATAGTGTATGTATATGCTGGGCATTGTCTCCTCCCTTATAAGGTCCGTCTCTGACCGACTTAGAGGATTTTTATGCATACCAGTACATAGAAAACTCAGTACATAAGATATGTGCTTGTGTTTGTACAATGAGCGCCCCACCTTGGGGCAAAGGCGCTCTGTGTTATCCCAATATATAGCTCGCCATTGGCCGGCTCGTGGAATAATCACTTTGCTTTATGGCTCAGGCATCTGCCTCTGGCTTTATAGAGCGAAGTCAGCACGCACGGCGTTTTGCAGGGTGTTCCCATAGCGTAAGCTACTTACGCAATAGGAGAGACCTCTCGATAGGGAATGACTCGGTTACTAACGTAACCTCGGTTCCCTGAGAGGAGGGAACGAGTATTGCGTATGCTGCCGTGCTTGTGCTTGGTCAGTTCGCTTCAGTCGATTGAACCTAAAGGAACTCGTATGACTGGGTGCCCATTATATAGCCTGGCTATGCTAATTTCGGCGGGCTCTGAGCGCGCGAACGCGAGGCGCGCCCCCATTGGTCGCGCGTTCAGAGTCGCCCCGTCATTGGTTCAAGCAGTTGCCGCAGCACAGCCAATGACCGAGCTGCCTCGCTCATTACTGTCTGCTGTGCAGCTGCAATGCGTTTTACATAAAGACTTCAATATTTCTCGAGAAACTGAGTTTTCCCATAGCGTAAGCTACTTACGCAATACTCGTTCCCTCCTCTCAGGGAACCGAGGTTACGTTAGTAACCGAGTCGCTATTTGTGGGGCTAAAAACACAAGTGCTTAAGTCAATCCAAGATGTATTGGTTATACAACAATCTCAAAATAAATAGGGAGCTGTTTCTTCAACAAAACCACAAAATGAGCAAGTTTCATAAATTATATGATTTAACCTTGTCCTTTTTTTTTTTTCCTGTGTATATAACTTCATATTTTGATGTCTGCAAATCCATAATATTGTTTTCTGTTGTTATGATTGTTCATTGTAAAAGATACAACCATGCTTCATTTCCCTGATTGTTTATGTATATACATCTGCAATAAAAAATCTATAGCGGACTCTTCACATATATCTAGAGAGTTGCGCGACATGCGAATGAAGTCGATAACCACACATCAAATGACTGTTTCATTTAGAGTAGAGGTGCTTATTGATGTTTTAGGAGAGCTGTAGGCTAGTGTGAATGTCGAAGCACATCCTGGATTGTTAAACTCTCTGCTAAACGTTTCCCTGCATATTTAAAATCTGTGCAAGTCAGAGGGTGCTAAGGTGGGACGTCCATCTGCTTTCGATAAGTACTATTGAGCTCTCATCCAATGATGCACTGGAGCTCCGCAAGGACCGCCTCCCTCATTTCCATGTTGCACACAGAAAAGTAAAAATAAATACATGTATAAATAAGTAAATATATATGGGAATATATAAATATGGAAATAAATATATGTGGGAATAAATAAATGTAAAAAATAAATGAACACCTAAAAAAAACAAAAAAACAATGCAAAATAAATAAAAATAAATATAGAAAATAATAAAGGAATACATTCATACAATAATAAATTCAGGAATACATTTAAATAAAAACGAATTATATTTGTTTTATCAAGATATTTATTCCTTTATTTATTTTTTATTATTACATTATTTATTATTTTTGCAGGTTTGGGCCTCCATATAGTGCAAGGTCGAACAGTGTGCAAAAAAGCAAATAAAAAATTATTATTAATAATTTGAATAATTTAAAAAGAATGTTTGTCCCTTAATTTCATGGCATTGGTGTTATCAATGTTAAAACATATATATATATATATATATATATATATATATATATATATATATATATATAATAATATATTTTTTTTTTTTCAGAGGCTGCGATTTTTCCCATCATGTTAAAAAAATTTTATTTCACATTTTAAGTAATATTTTCTCACAAATATTGGTGTTGTACCCCATTGAACCCTCAAAATTTGGTGTTGTAACCATTTAACCCTCATTAGTGTTAATTTAGTGTTAACTTGCTTCGTTTGTGAAACTAAATTAAATAATAAAAGAAAGAACAACAGCCAAGTTGTCCTTTTAATGAACAAAAAATAATGTCAAAATGTTTACCCTCTGTGTTTATAGGCAAGAACTGAACTGAACTGGAAATTTCTATATTTTGTAAGTTGGAAAGTCCAATGTTTTGAGAGTGACCCATTTGCAGTTTGGGTCAGTTCCTCACATAAATCTGTTGTGTGACTTTAGAAAACATGGAACACAGAACGTGAGTCATATAGACTACTGTATATGGACACAGTTATTCACTTTTTTTGGAAAGCAAATTGTGTTTGCTTGGGAACACACTGTCAATAACACATCAATTGCATCATGAATGAACCAAGAATTGTTACTGAGAATATGTAGTTAAAGATGCACATTGAGATATGTTGTACTTGTAATAAGTGGTGATTTATACAAATAAATTACCTGAGTGAATAAAATATTTTTTATTTAAAATGAACAATTAAACAATTAGCTTTAATGACATCTCAAGCATAGGCAAATACAAATAAAAATGTGCTTGAAAACTCCTTGAATGTCCTTTGAATTTGTACGAACCCTGTATTCAGACGAATAAATAATAACCTTGAAATAATAAAAGGTGTGTGTCCTGTCTCCCCACTGTCATCTGTTTTCTGTCTGGGGTAGATTGTGGGCCTGATAGAAAAGGAGGTGTTCACAGCTCATGAGATGGTGGGTTGTCTTGAGTTGGGGAATTCTGCACGCACAGTGGGATCGACAGCAATGAACGCAGCCTCATCCCGCTCACATGCCATCTTTACCATATCCCTGGAGCAGCGGCGGAAAGGAGACAAGTATGCAGAAAGTTTTTACACTTTACAGGTGGATAAAAGGCACAAAACTGTTTGGAATATTAGACGGGTTTCATGGAAAACCTGGAATTATCAGGACATTTTTAAATTGGCTACCCTGTATTGAAATTGGCATTTCTAGTCATTTTGTTTAATTGATTTTCAACAGACTCCAAATGGCAACATTTTGTTATTGTTGTTATTTGTTTAAAGAGTCTTTAAAAATAAAAAACACTACATAACTCTACATCTTTTTTTAATAATCTTACCATCCTGTATTTCTCCCATTTTTCTGTTTTTGAAGGAGTGATGTCATGGTCTCCAAACTGCATTTGGTGGATCTTGCAGGGTCTGAAAGACAGAAGAAAACTAAGGCCGAAGGAGATCGACTCAAAGAGGGTGAGTAAAATGCAAAGGTTTTTATTTTAATAAGATCTTTTGGTGTAGAAGGGGTACGGTTCTATATTTTAGCATTTGATTCATGTGCGCTAAATCGGCATTGAAGGGATGGGCACATACAATAGAACATGGTTACCATGATTTGTCAATGAGTTGCTGCTTGCTGAAGTTTGGTAATGTTTGTATGATAGGAATCAGCATTAACCGTGGGCTACTGTCTCTGGGGAATGTGATTAGCGCGCTCGGTGATGAGAGCAAGAAGGGAACCTTTGTGCCATACAGAGACTCCAAACTGACACGCCTCTTACAGGGTAAGAGTAATACCAACCAACCTCAAACCAACTTTGTTATTGTGTATCCAAAATGTTAAACTGTAACTCATTCTAGTGTTCAAGCTACATCCAAACTTGGCACAGACCTTCAGCCTGTTCTGGCTGTGGTTGTCTTGTCTTTTCTAAACTGAAGGTTTTCCCAAAGACTTCAACTGAAAACTTCTGACTGTATCAACTTTCAAGTTTTCTTTAGCCTGTTCTGACATAGGATGTTTTTTATCTGTCTATATGACTTTCGGACTGTCTCACTTTCTGCCTTTCTGCCTGACTTTCTGTCTGTTTCTCAATTTCTGTCTGCCTGTCTCCCTTTGTCTGCCTGTCTCACTTTCTGTTTGTCTTTTTGACTTTCTGCCTTTCTCAGTTTCTGTCTATTTAACTTTCTTTCTGTCTCACTTTTTTCTGTCTATGTCTGAATTTCTGTCTGACCAACTTTCTGTCTCTCACTGTCTGTCACACTTTCTGTCTGTCTTTTGTTTGCCTGCCTGTTTCATTTTCTCTGCCTTTCTCACTATATGAGTATCTGTCTCTCACTTTCAATATGACTTTCTATCCATATATCTAGCAACACCCCAGTAACCAGCAAACAGCACCCATGCAACACCTTAGCAACTGTTCGAAACACTCAAGTAATGGTCTAAACTGCTCCAAAAAACCTAGAAACTGCCTTTCGACGCTCTAGCAACCATTGGACTATTGAGAAACTTTCCTCTTCTAGTTGAACTTATTTACTTTTACAAACTATTGGTTCCATACTCTTTTCAATGCTACTTGGTCACAAAAGGTCTCTCAAATCTTTTCCTTCAGATTCTCTCGGTGGAAACAGTCACACTTTAATGATTGCGTGTGTCAGCCCAGCAGACTCTAACATTGAGGAGACCATCAACACACTGCGTTATGCTGACCGTGCTCGTAAAATCAAGAATAAGCCCATTCTCAATGTTGACCCACGTGCAGCAGAAATGAAACGGCTGAACCAGCAGGTACTCAGTCTAGTTGACGGCTCAAATGACTACTTACTAAAAAGTGCTTCCCATGACCTTTCTGTCGTGCATCTTTTTGTTTCCCAACACAGGTTCAAGAGCTTCAGGTGATGCTTCTACATGCCCGTGGAGGTGTTGCTCCTGTGCTGACTGGGTACAAGATTTACATTTCATTTTTATTTAACATGTCTTTTATAGGAATATTTCACTTGAAAGTGAAAATTCGGTAATTTACTAATCCTAGAGTTGTTCCAAACATATATGATTTTCATCTGTGGAATATAGCTGTGTTTTGAAAAAGTATTTGCCCTTATCCTGATTTCTTCTGTTTTTGTGTATATCATACTAATTTAAGAAATTCTAACAAAATCTAACATAAAAGGCAATCTGATTAAACACAAAATACGGTTGTTAAATGAGAATATTATTTATTGAAGCAAAAAAAACTATCCAATACCAACTGGGCCTGTGTGAAAAAGTATTTGCCCCTTAGTTACTAAATCCCCAAATCTATGAAACCGCATTCGTAATGGGGTTCAGCTGGACTAGACACATCCAGGTCTGATTACTGCAAGCCCTGTTCAATTAAATCAACACCTAAATAGACATTTTTCAGCAGCATGAAGTTGGCTAAAAGGTCTCATCCAGTAGCACACAATGCCAAGGTTGAAAGAAATTCCAGAGATGAGGAAAATGATTGAAATACATCAGTCTGGGAAGGGCTACAAAGCTGTCTCAAAGGCTCTGGGTCTCCAAAGAACCAAAGTGAGAGCCATTATTTCCAAATGGAGAAAATAAGCACAATAGAGAACCTTGCCAGAAGTAGGCATACTTCCAAAATTCCTCCAAGAGCACAGTGACGACTTATCCAGGAAGTCACAAAAAAGCCAAGGACAACATCCAAGGAACTGCAGGCCTCTCTCGCAGCCGGTGCAGGAAGTGGAGATGCTGCTGGGCCCTCTTGGAGATTGATGGGGTTTTGGTGGTCCAGGTGAGGTCCTAAGTGATGTGCACCCCCAGGAATTTAATGCTGCTGACTCTCTCCGCGGTTGAGCCGCCACTGGTCAGTTGGAGCTTGTCAACGGAGGTTCTCCTGGAGTCCATCACAACCTGCTTTGTCTTCTCCATGTTGAGGGACAGGTTGTTAGCACCACAACATTAAGCCACTTCCTCTCTGTAGTGTGTTTCATCATTGTTACTGATGAGGTCTACCACAGTTGTGTCATTTGCAGACTTGATGTGGTTGGACCTGGACTTGGCAGCACAGTCATGTGTCAGCAGTGTGAAGAGCAGCGGACTGAGCACACAGCCTTGGGCGGCACCTGTGCTCAGTGTGGTAGTGCTGGAGGTTTTGCTGCTGACCTGGACTGACTGAGATCTTTCAGTTAGAAAGTCCAGGATCCAGTTACAGAGTGAGGTGTTGAGGCCCAGCAGATTCAGTTTATTGATGAGCTGTTGTAGGATTATTGTGTTGAATGCATCATCTATAAACATTTTGGGAGTGTTAGGGTGGCTGGTCTTGATGTGATGCATGATTAACCTAATTATCATGATTGGGGTCAGTGACTGCCTGGCTCATCGATGTGTTGAAGATTTCTGTGAGGACATCTGTCAACTGTTCAGCACAGTCTCTCAGTACACGGCCAGGTATGTTGTCTGGTTGGCATGTGTGGTGATGTCTTAGTGACTGTCACATCATCAATGCATTTCCTGATGTAAGCAGTGTCTGATTCAGTGTATTCTTGCAGGTCTGTGTGATTGTCGTAGGTGGCTGCCTCCTTGAACATGTTTGAGTCCTAAAGTGAAGAGGTGGCATCCTCTGGCCATACTGTGATCTGTTTTTGAATGGGTTTAGCAAGTTTGAGAAGTGATCTGTATGCTGGAATTAGCATTAGACTGATGTGATCTGAGTACCCGTGGTGGTTGCGGGGGACCACCTTGTATGCATTTTTCACAGTTCTGTAAACCATGTTCACATGTGAAGTTCACATGGGGGGATACACACAGCCACAGTGTTGTTACACCGTTCTTTGTTAATACAGTCAGGTCCATAAATATTGGGACATCGACAGAATTCTAATCTTTTTGTCTCTATACACCACCACAATGGATTTGAAATGAAACGAACAAGATGTACTTTAACTGCAGACTTTCAGCTTTAATTTGAGGGTATTTACATCTAAATCAGGTGAACGGTGTAGGAATTACAACAGTTTGTATATGTGCCTCCCACTTTTTAAGGGACCAAAAGTAATGGGACAATTGGCTGCTCAGCTGTTCCATGGCCAGGTGTGTGTTATTCCCTCATTATCCCATTTACAAGGATTAGATAAAAGGTCCAGAGTTCATTTCAAGTGTGCTATTTGCATTTGGAATCTGTTGCTGTCAACTCTCAATATGAGATCCAAAGAGCTGTCACTATCAGTGAAGCAAGCCATCATTAGGCTGAAAAATCAAAACAAACCCATCAGAGAGATAGCAAAAATATTAGGTGTGGCCAAATCAACTGTTTGGAACATTCTTAAAAGAAAGAACGCATCGGTGAGCTCAGCAACACCAAAAGACCCGGAAGACCACGGAAAACAACTGTGGTGGATGACCGAAGAATTCTTTCCCTGGTGGAGAATGTATGTGTGTCAAAGTCAACAATCAAGAGAAGACTTCACCAGAGTGAATACAGAGGGTTCACCACAAGATGTAAACAATTGTTGAGCCTCAAAAACAGGAAGGCCAGATTAGAGTTTGCCAAACAACATCTAAAAAAGCCTTCACAGTTCTGGAACAACATCCTATGGACAGATGAGACAAAGATCAACTTGTACCAGAGTGATGGGAAGAGAAGAGTATGGAGAAGGAAAGGAACTGCTCATGATCCAAAGCATACCACCTCATCAGTGAAGCATGGTGGTGGTAGTGTCATGGCATGGGCATGTATGGCTGCCAATGGAACTGGTTCTCTTGTATTTATTGATGATGTGACTGCTGACAAAAGCAGCAGGATGAATTCTGAAGTGTTTCGGGCAATATTATCTGCTCATATTCAGCCAAATGCTTCAGAACTCATTGGACGGCGCTTCACAGTACAGATGGACAATGACCCGAAGCATACTGCGAAAGCAACCAAAGAGTTTTTTAAGGGAAAGAAGTGGAATGTTGTGCAATGGCCAAATCAATCACCTGACCTGAATCTGATTGAGCATGCATTTCACTTGCTGAAGACAAAAATGAAGGGAAAATGTCCCAAGAACAAGCTGGAACTGAAGACCGTTGCAGTAGAGGCCTGGCAGAGCATCACCAGGGATGAAACCCAGCGTCTGGTGATGTCTATGCCTTCCAGACTTCAGGCTGTAATTGACTGCAAAGGATTTGCAACTAACTATTAAAAAGTGAAAGTTTGATTTATGATCGTTAATCTGTCCCATTACTTTTGGTCCCTTAAAAAGTGGGAGGCACATATACAAACTGTTGTAATTCCTACACCGTTCACCTGATTTTGATGTAAATACCCTCAAATTAAAGCTGAAAGTCTGCAGGTAAAGCACATCTTGTTCGTTTCATTTCAAATCCATTGTGTTGGTGTATAGAGCCAAAAAGATTAGAATTCTGTTGATGTCCCAATATTTATGGACCTGACTGTATACACACACAAGCCACCTCTACAAGTCTTACCAGAAAATAAATACTTTTACAAGCACTTTCCACCAGGTGAAAATCATAAGTCCTTCAATGATTTTTGTTTGTAGGTCAGAGCCAGCAGAGAACGTGTCAAAGATCCTGGAGCAGAACCGCAGTCTGCAGGATGAAAACCGTAAGTTGGGTCGAGAGCTGAGTGAGGTTGTGGGACAGACGGCACTCATGTTTGAGAGGATCATCATGGTAAGACTTGCTTTTATTTGCTTCTTTTTGAGGAAATTTCATGGCTGGTTTAAAAAAAAACAGACAATCCCATATACCCCCCAATATAGGAAATTTGTACCTGGTGTATAATGTTAATTTGTTATATAGACACTTTTGTCTTCACTGTAACATTTGAATATTTAAGTACCGGTACTTATATGGTCATTCCTTTCAGACAGAGCAGGTAAATGAAAAACTGCAGAGCAAATTGGAGGAGTTGAGGCAGCATGCAGCGTAAGTTTTCGGTTCTTTGTGATTAGTGGGCCAATCAGATTGAAGAATAATTCAGAAGTCTAACTGAAAGACACCTCTCTGATGCAGGTGTAAGGTAGACCTGCAGAAGATGGTGGAGACCCTAGAGGACCAGGAGCTAAAGGAGAACATGGAAGTGATCCGGAACCTGCAACAACTCATCCTGGAACTGCAGGTAAAGGTCCTGAATGAGATTACAAAACAGACTTCACAGCATACAACTTTTGGGATCCTAGTTTAATGGCACAAAAACTCTTCTCTTGTAAAGCGGAAGTATGGAACTTTTTCTGCATTGAAATACGATCATCTATCCAACCTTAATTTGCAGGAAGAACTGTTGCCATTTGTAGGTTAAGTTTCTCAGTGTAAGCACTGTATCTCTGTGGCGCTATTGAAATCCTCTTTGTTTTGATCAACCAGTCTATACAAACACAATATCATTGGCTCGACTAATGGCGTGAGTTGGGGGCGGGACTACCACTTTGTTTGATCAACGGCAGACAGGGGGCGTATTCAGAAAGCTGTTTTGTGATGCTAGTGGCACAGAAATGACATACTTCAACTTTAAGAGAGATTCACTTGAAATTGTACAATTAAACCACATTACTCTGATCAACAGAGTGAGACTGTCGGGATTGTGGCCACCATTGATGCCATGACATCAGGCAATGGTTCAGCTCTGGAGCTACAGGCGGAAGGTGCTGGCAGTTCTGCATCAGGCTCACCTGTGGTACGTTTTGGTCTAAAATGCCTTTTCACTGTCTCAAGGCCCTGGCACACTCACAACTTAGTGCTTCTTCGCAAAGAGCCATAAAGAAAAACTGCTGACAACGACATACTGTTTGCAAACATTCAGGCACTGGCCAATGTTGTTTGTTTTGTGAGTTTGTTGTTTGCTACTAAACCTCAGAATGACATTATTGTTTTTTTCAGGCAGATGGAAGAATTCATTTAAATTCATTATTAATATTCACTGTACTTTTTTATTACTGTTTTTATACTTTGTTATCATTAATCAAAATAATTGCTTAAATATGGGGTACAAATTTATAGATATCATTTAAATATGAAGGTTTTGCATGTGCAGAAGTAAATTACCCATGTACACTTAAATTACAAATGCCCTTTTGTGATAAATGTTTATGTAAATTGTAATTTTCCAATCTGTTGAAATATTGGAAATGTCCACACCTGCAGATGTTTGAATCTCCACGTAGACCTTGTGCGAATTCTCCATTGGAAATGAATGTTGAATGCAGTGAAAAAGGCAGATTAAAGCAATGGTTTGAAAAGTATACCACCCTAATCTAATTAGAATTCATAACATTTATGCATTATAATGTGTGTATATACTGTGCATGGTATACAAATGTTCTATATTCATGGAGTATCTCAATGGCATTGCCAGAGGTTGCACTACAAAAAATATTGATTCGTCACGACGGACTGAGTTGTAAAATGTTTTTCTTATGACAGACATCATTTGAAATCTTTTAAAAAATTGGTAAATGACTAAGAATGTTTGTTTAACGCAAACCTTTGGGCATTACCACTACATTTGACACAATGTTGCGCAAACAACAGAGCATGCTGAGCAATGTTATATCCCACAGTGCAATGTGGCTGACATTACCTTTCTTTTACAGTGTGATTAACCTTTTTTTTTATTATTTAATAAGACTATCAAAATTTTGAAGTTATTTTACATTAATTGGAGCCAGAAATGCAAAATAACCTTATTTATTTCCAAGATAACTGATAACTAGATACCGCCTGCTGAATCAAACAAACAATGTTTGAGGTCATGTGATAAAGTGGTCTATTACTGTTTGAAATATTTATCTTTGCATGATGTGTAAGTAAATTAAATAAGTAAATAATGGGCAGTATTTGAGTGCAAATACTGCCAGAATAGTTTAAATCTTTATTTCAGAATTTTTTTTCACATAATTTATGTATTTCTAATATGCCTGACTGATGTTGTCAGGGAGGGTTTGATGATCCTAGCTATTTTTCGTTTGACCCCTCACATTCAGGGCAGCGGTGCTGATCCACAGGCCAAAGACTCTCCTGAAGCGTACACTGCTAAGCATGCACTGCGACAGGCTCAGATGTCTAAAGAACTCATTGAACTCAATCAAGTCCTGGCATTGAAGGAGGCTTTTGTCAAGAAGATATGTCAGAATGATAGTCATTTGGAGCCCATGCAAACGGAAAGTCAGGTAAGCCTGGAAATCACATGTTTAAAGTCATTACAAATAAATGTAGCTTATTCTTTGCCTGTCTTTTGGAAAGTGGCTTTTGGATTTTGGTATTATGATGATGTCTGTTTCATGTCTACAGGAGAACATTGCGAGTCTGCAGGCAGCAGTCGGCTCTCTACAGAAAGAGAAAGATCATCTCGTTCATGCACTGCATTCTGCTAAGAAGGACACCAATCAGGCCAAGTAACTCTCTTTATAGCTGTACCCATTTTCTTTCTATTTTAAAGGGATGGTTCACCCCAAAATGTAATTCTCTCATCATTTATTCACCCTCATGCCATCCCAGATAGACAGCCGTGGCCAAAAGTATAGGTAGTGACATACATTTTGTGTTTTGCAAAGTTTGCTGCTTCAGTATTTGTCGATAATTTTTTCACATGTTTCTATTGTATACTGGAAATCAATGATAAGCATTTCATATGTTTTAAAGGCGTTTATTGGCAAAAACATTCAATATATGCAAAGAGTCAATATATACAGTGTTGACCCTTGTTCTTCATAACCTCTGCAATTCGCTCTGGCATGCTGGATATCAGCTTCTGGGCCAAATCCTGACTGATGGCGATCCATTCTTGCCTTATTAGTGCTTGGAGTTGATCACAATTTCTTGGCTTCTGCTTGTCCACTCGCCATTTGAGGATTGACCACAGGTTCTCTATGGGATTAAGATGCGGGGAGTTGCCTGGCCACAGATCCAAAATTTCAATGTAAAAAGACACAAAATGTATGTCACTGTCAATACTTTTGGTCATGGCTGTATATGACGTTCTTCTGCAAAACACAAGAAGAATATTAGAAGAATATTTCAGCTCTGTAGGACCATACAATGCAAGTGAATGGTGACCAGAACTTTGAAGCTCAAGAAAGCACAAAGGCAGCATAAAAGTCATCCAAAAGACTCTGTTGCTTAAATAATCTTCATACTTGCACAAATGGGAAATATTCCGCCTAAGGTTATACGTACTTTTTGCAATCTGGCAACCATGGACATGAGTGCCCTCTTTCTAGCTCTCGTTTTCCACTTTGAACAAGCTAAGCGATCTCTAGTGCACTATTCTGCTCAAGGAAAAGTGTTATATGGCCACTCTGTTTATTCTTGAGGCTGCTTGTGACATTTGGTGCTACTGAGTTTGCAAGTAAACCTTTTCAGTGATTAAATTAAATATAAAAGTAGATCTCTGTCATTGACACGCGAGCAGAAGCAAGCAAGAGACGAATATATTATATTTAGAAATGTTGATGTGCTTAATGGAATGTTAAACCATTGACGAGACCCACATCATGACCCTTTTAGCATGTAAATGGGTAATGTCACAGTTAAACTTCAGAAAATTGAGTACACAACTAGTTCTGGGCTTAAAAGATACAAAAACCAAATCAAAGCAGAACATTGCATCTCAAAAGGAATACAGTGTGACCCCCTATGCACCACTTAAGGCCCAATGTGGCCCCTTTACCAAAATAGTTGCCCAGCCCTGCTTTAAACTGTCAGCACCATTGCTACAACATACCAAAATGTTGACCCTGCCAATGAGGAGGTTATCATTTCTATTTCCCACTTACTCTCTTGTATTGTGCTCTAGAGTGAGTGAACAGCGCAGGAAGAGGCTTCAGGAGCTGGAAGGACAGATGTCAGAGTTAAAGAAGAAGCTGCAAGATCAGTCCAAGCTGCTGAAGCTCAAAGAGTCGTCTGTGCGCAACGTGTCCAAACTCAACCTGGAAATTCAGGTGTGCGTGCTTTTTTTTTTTTTCAACAGGGCTGCAACTAACAATTCATTTGATTGTCAGATAATTGGATTATTCCTTGGATCGATCAAGTAACCATTAGTGGTTGCTAAGCCTAGCATCACTATTCTTATACTTTAAAGGGTTTAAACAATTTTCTTTTGTAAATAAAACGGGTGGAAAAATTGGTGGTTGTTCAGGCGATGAAGTCCCAGCGGGTTCAGCTCATGCGACAGATGAAGGAGGACTCTGAGAAGTTTCGTCTGTGGAAGCAGAAAAAAGATAAGGAAGTCCTGCAGCTCAAAGAGAAGGTAAGCTGGCTTTGATATAATGTCCTGAAGTTGTTTACATTTTTAACAAATAAAATGACTTCACATTTTCTGGTGGTTTCAGGATCGTAAACGGCAGTATGAGATGCTAAAGCTGGAGAGAGACTTTCAAAAACAGGCCAGCGTACTCCGCCGCAAAACAGAGGAGGTGAGCGGTTTCCCCCAGCGCTGTACTAATTTACACTTGCTGTTATGTTGAAATGTTTAACAACAGGGGATTTCAGTTAAAATACTATTTATTGTGCGTCCCTATATAATGTGCTTTATTTTTGACAATTTTCTGCGGACCCCCTTGCGGCCCCCTGGGGATCCGCGAACCCCAGTTTGAAAACTCCTGGTCACATGTTGCACAAATCAGCTCATGGGACTCCGTTCACTTATACACTGTACTTTGGATTGTGTAATGTGTCTTTGCAGGCTGCTGCGGCTAACAAGCGTCTGAAAGATGCTCTTCAGAAGAGGAGCGAAGTGGCGGAGAAACGTAAAGAAGTTTACAGTCGCGGAGTGGAGGGAGTTGCTAACAGAGTTAAGGTACTTCTGAGTTTGGTTTGTTGTCTTTTAAATGTACACTACTTCTGTCGTCACTTTTGATATTGAGTAAAGTACAGGTCGGCAGATTTATTTTTTAATTATCTATAAGCTCTAATTTCTCCTAAATACCTGAAAATTGATGACATTTTTTTATGGTGTTTAATGAATTTTTTGTGACTTATAACTTGTCAGAAAAGTAGGTTTATTGCTTTATACCTCACAGCTTATTGAGGATCTAAATAGTTGTAATTTGAGTTAGACTTGAAAGTTCATGGAATTAATGTTTCCTCTCATTTTTCATTTTCTATGAAATATTAATAATAATAATGCAAAGCCTCTGTGGTCTAAGTCATTAGTTTACTATAAGCATCTGTATTTTACAGGAGAAGATCCTTGCCTTGTAAATTAATCCGCTTGACAACTTATGATACACAAGTTTTCTGACTGTTTTAGTTATTAAATATTTAGATATTTAGACCTGACAGCTCATTTACTATGTAATCAGCTGTGCTTTTCATTGGTTTAGGCTTGACAGTTTGTTGAACATGTAATTTAGATTTGTATTGTTTTATTAGTAGATTTGATTCATTTTGTAGACTAATAAAAAAAATCACATGACTATGTTCTTGGAAAATGTCTGTACGCAAATGATCGTACAGGTGTAGGTACATTTGCAGCAGCTCGCTAATAACTCTAAACGCCAGTGTGTTCATGTTGACTGATCTTAACTGACTAAACAAGAATTAGTTGTCGGCCTCAAAGTATGTGGAGCTCCAGGTCACACCTACCGATGATGTGAACCAATGACGGTAAGGTGTTTCGCAGCCGCTAAGAAGTTTTCCTGAAAATTCGCTCTGATGAGCTGTTATAAACCACCAAAACGAAATCAGAAACACCTTTTTGGACAGATTTTGTACTAAATTATATCACATCCATTCGCACTTTAATTTCGTAGGAAGTTTGCTAGGGATTCAGTTGCCTGTGTTTTAGACCTGGCAGCTCATAGAATGTGTAATTGGCTGTGATTCTCATTGGTTTAGATCTTACATCCCATTGCATATGTAATTAGCTGTCATTTTCATGGGTTTAGACCTGGCTACTGAATGAAGTAGAAGTTCTGGTCAGCACAGAAGAGGCCCGGCGTCACCTACAGGACCTGCTGGAGGACAGGAAGATGCTGGCGGAGGAGATCACTCAGCTTCGGCAGCAGATGGAGGCGGGAGAGAGACCTATAGCTAAAGTCAGGGTGAGTATCGCAAGTTTTATAACGGAATACTTGTTTCTCATTCATTTGAGAAGTCATTATTAGGAGATATTAAGTCAATATTATGAACGTTTCTTATTAATTTGAGAAGTCATTATAAAGTGATACTAATAATGATGAGATTTTCTCTTTCATTGCAGATAATTTGTCATAATTATGAGAAGTAACTATTATGAACGTTTCTCTTTAATTTGAGAAGTCATTATTTTGAGATAATTAGTCTAGTATGAGAGTTGCTCATTAATTTCAGATAATTAGTCAATATTATGAGAGTTTTTATTCTACTGTGATGAAACCGGCTTCCATATAAATACTGCCATGAAGACATACAGTATTTTGGTCTTTTCAGGCTTAAAATTGTTACAGTCGTCATGCAATTTGAATGTTTAAAGAGAACTGGGTTTTTTGGGTGAACTGAAAGACTCTGAAATTTGGTAACGGAAAGGCCTGTTAGAAATAACTTAAGGAACCCATGACAAATTAGACTTCTAGGCCTGCAAATTGATGACTGAGCAGCACTATCATTGACTACACTGACCCCTGTGTTCAGCGTCGCACACTGACCATCTCAGAGTTGGAGGGCCAGGGGGAGCTGGAGGCCTCCATCTGCAAGCAGGTGGAGAGTCTGGAGACAGAGATGGGGCTCAGGTCAGACATACTACAGCAATAACTACTACAACTGAACCACACAGCTGTCAGTCGTCATCTACATAGGAAGATAAAAGAGGAATACTTATAGCATTTAATTCAGTAGATTATTTATCCATAACATTAAACAAGAAGGGTTATAAGATTATAACAAATGTATACTAAATATACAATTAGAAAACACTATTTTTATTATTTTTTTTAAGCCAAGCCATAGTGTAAACCTAAATGTTTTGGACTTTCCACACCCAGGAGTGCTCAGATAGCAGACCTCCAGCAGAAGGTTCTGGATGCAGATAATGACGGCCGGATGAAGCAGCGCTGGGATTCCATCACCACCATCAAAGAGGCCAAGAGCGCCTTGAAGATCCTCATGGGAGAGGTGAGCACTAAACATTCTCACGTACTGATTTTTGACATGTATATATGTTACCTAAAGTGTTAGTTCACTCAAAAATGAAAATTCTGTAATCATTTCCTTGCCCTCATTTTATTTCGACCCCTCTAAACACAATAAGATGCAAAGTTGAAAAGTATAGCATGGGATTTCTATGATGTTTGATATTGATACCAGGAATGCAAATTGCATTAAATAGCACCCTCGTGTGTACTTGACATGCCCTACAGGGTTTTAAATGAACACCTTTATTTTTTTCAGGGTTTTTCCTGCATTGAAAATTCTATGAATGTCACATAACTTGGAGCCGCTGGCGAAGCAAATTTAATGGTATTCATACCTCTCATAACTTAGAAATGTATTCGTGAGGGGCGAATGAAGTGTGCTTTCGCCTGAACCTCCATAGAGGAGCAAATTATTACAAGAAGTACAAGTTATTGACGGATTTCCCTCCTCTTCTAACTTCCATGACAGAGATATTCTAAAGGTGACTTAAATCATTAGGCCTATGTCCTGGTAAACTAATATCATTCTTGTTCAAATAATGTCCAAACAAGCATGCAGTTACAGTCTCCAGTTCCCTTTATCACTTTTTGCAAGGCAGGGATTTTTGAAAATGCTGAGTGGCTACTGGCCTTGGAAACTACTAGTCACAGTGAATGGGGAGCCAAAAAGTAAATTTCAAACCCTGATGCACTATGTGTTGAACCCGTTAAATTACCTCCCAAGTTGTTTCTTTTAAAACAACAATCATTTTAACTGATAATATTAGCCAAATAAAATGAATGCCGGTTAATCGGCTAACTGTCTAAATCCCTTATTGATAATTTTCCAATTTGATTCATTTTACAAGCTCTCGATTTGATTCAGATTTCAAAATTATTTTATTTAATTGATTCATATGCGTATATTTCAGTTATAATGTTCATTTTGCTTGCAAATGAAAGAAGAAAAAGTTCTCTCTGCTAATACTGTACATTTTACAGCACACTTTCTAACTTGGTACATTGTAAAATACACATTATGAAAATGAACAGCACCAAAACAATGCAGTTCAATTGTTATGTATTTAACAGATGTTTTAATTAACACAACCAAATCTGAAGTTAACTTTTTAAAGCTTTTTGAAGTTAGCTTAAACACGAAGGTAATATGCGTATATAAATATTCAACAGTTAGTTTCGGTATGATTCATGATGATCAAATATGATTGGACGAGAGACATTCCATGAGCACTGATGGTCTGACACCATCAGCACTCTGATGCTTCACTGTGTGTATCACTCCGCTTGTGTTTGTGCCGTTTTAAACTAAAGTGTAAGAGCAGTGTTAAGACAGTGTTTTTCTGCCACGGCACACCACTATCCCACATAGGCTAACCATCATCAATATGTTTCCTTTTCAAGAACTTGTCCATGTTTTTGGTCCGTCTTAGTAGTGTGTTTTCTATTAATGTTTGAAATTAAGCTATGCAAAAAAAAAAAACATCACATTGCATTAGACTTTCTCAACGTCTGGACAGGGTCATAATCTATTATTACCCATCATTTTATATTATATTTTCATATTTTAATAAGACATTTTCATTCACATTTTCATTTTTATTCAACTTACAATAAAAGTTACAGGATTGTGAAAGACCCTTAACATGTATAAATATCACTAAATTTAACACAATCATTGCTCTTCACAATCACAAAACTGACCGATTATGGTTTCAAAATGGCGAATTTATCCGAAAGGTGAGCAGTTTGGATCCCTGAAATTATTATTTGTTTTAATGCATTTATTTATTTTGTGGAATTTGATAATTTTCCACTGCACACCTAACAATCTTTCACAGCACAGTGATTGGGAAACACTGTGTTAAGAGCTACTGTTTGTGTGTTTCATTTCAAACCAGTCTGCCCATTCTCAGTTGACCTCTCTCATCAACAAGACATTTCTGTCCACAGAACTGCCGCTCACTGGATGTTTTTCTGTTTTTGGCACCTTTCGGAGTAAATTCTAGAGACTGTTGTGCGTGAAAATCCCAGAAAATCAGCAGTTACAGAAATACTCAAACCAGCCCATCTGTCACCAACAATCATCCATGTGATTATTTAATCAGCCAATCACGTGGCAGCAGTACAGTACATAAAGTCATGCAGATACTGGTCAGGAGCTTCAGTTAATGTTCACATCAACCATCAGAATGGGGAAAACAATTGATCTCCGTGATTTGGTGCTTGGCGTGATTCTTGGTGCCAGACTGGCTGGTTTGAGTATTTCTGTAACTGCTGATCTCCTAGAAAAGTCTCTAGAATTTACTAAGAATGGTGCCAAAAACAAAACAAAACATCAAGTGAGTGGCAGTTCTGTGGACAGAAAAGACTTGTAGATGAGAGAGGTCAACAGAGAATGGCTAGACTGGTCTGACAAAGTTTACGTTAACTCGATAACTGCTCCGTACAATTGTGGTGAGAAGAATATCATCTCAGAATGCTATTTTGAGATGTGGGTTGGTGCTGTAATGGCGGCACGAGGGGGGACCTACAGGTGGTTTTAATGTTATGGCTCATCGTTTTGTGTGTGTGTGTGTGTGTGTGTGTGTGTGTGTGTGTGTGTGTGTGTGTGTGTGTGTGTGTGTGTGTGTGTGTGTGTGTGTGTGTTTGTATGTATGCATCAGACAAAAAGGCACTTGATCAGTTTAATTGTTGATCAATGTATAATTTTTACTGTCATCTAATTGATTTCACAGACTGTATTTCCATGCACTTGCTTCAGGTTATAGCCTCCAAGACTGCTAATGCCAAACTGGAGAGCGAGCTGAAGCAGGAGAAGGCCAATCTACTGGATCTGCAGAAGATCCTGTGTGATGAGAGGAAGATTATGTCTACCATGGACATGGAGCATCAGAGTCACCTGGTGGAGCTGGAGCAGAGACACCAGGAGAAGGTCTGCTGCCATTCATCATCCTGTTTGACCTGTATACCATAGCACAAGGCAACATGCAGATTTTACACATTCACTTTAGTTGTATATAGTACTCTTGAACCGCCTTGTCCAATCAAATTAGAGGCCCAGAATTGTTGTAGAATATAAATGATATTAAATTGGTGTTCTGATGTAGGTAATAAAATATAGTAAAATACTAATTTGTGATGGCAAATAAGACACCCAACATTGCTGTACGTAAATGGAAAAATGTTTTTCATGTTTGAGTATTTAAAAAAAAAAAAGAATACTTCAAAATATTTAAAAATAGAAATTGTGCATCATACATGGTCAGAACTATCTGTAGATTTTGGAACTGACACAAGGAAGCTACCAAGCAGGTGTGTTTATACCAGCAAATAACTGATGTCCAGTGTGTTGATGTGTTGTGCAGGTGCTATATCTGCTCGGTCAGCTCCAGAATAAACCAGTGGAGGAGAAGCAGGGAGAAGTGTCTAAACGCGAGCGAGAGCTGCTGCAGCGCCTAAAGTTCCAGGTGTGAATTTTGGGTCTCAAAAGGGACTAGGGTGCATCACTTTGGCTATACCAAAAATTGTTTAATGTGTGAATTTTCTTTGGCAGAGGTTTTCTTTTGAGTAGTTTTCAAAAATAACAAATGGTCTTCAAACAAAACATTGAATTCATCAATATTACCAAGAACTGCATAGGCCCAACAATATGCAAAAATGATTAACATGGCATAGGCTGAATTGGAATTGTACCATTTTGTACATACATAATCAACAAGAAAAGTGTGAATAACTAGCCTCGCATGTGGATCGAACACTGGACCAAATATTGTATCAGTATTAGCCGTATTACCAAGTGACTGTGAATTTGCCTCTATACCATTGAGTTTGATTGGATGCACAACTTGAAACTCTACAACAAAACATATGTATTTTATAATTTTTTTATTATTTAGCTATTTGCTGTAATGCATCTGGAAAGTAGTTTTGTTTTAAATTAAAAATTGTGAGTTTGGAATTGTTTGCTTCCTCACAGGAGGAGGAAATCGAAAAGATTCGAGAACTCCGTGAGCAGAACCTGAAACTCAATGAGGAAAACGAACAATACAAGGAGGTAAAAACCTTCTTGCACACATTTATGGGGCGTTCACCACAGCAAATGTCTAGTCAAACACACTTCTTAGGCCCATCTTGGTGAGGTATTAATGTAATGCTGTTGGATATGTTTTAAGGAAATGTAAACCTGAAAAATAGTTTAACGCATTTGTTTTTGTTTTATTTATTTATTAAAAAAAATTACATTTATACTATTTGCTATTTATTTTAGTTACTGTTTACTTGAATAATTACTTGAAAATGTTTATTTTTCTTCATTTCTACAACATTTTGTATTTCTGTTTTTATATTCTACACAATAAAATTGACATTTAAAATATTATGATAGAACATTACAAATTCATATTATGCATATATATAGAGAGAGAGAGAGCTAGATCAATGGTAAAATATTTGATATTTGTGGCATTTGAACAAAATTAGAATTTTTAAAAACAATTATTTTAATTTGCGTTCACGTCTGTAACGATGGGTTTTCCTCGATGTGAAAAATTGTTGGTAAAAAAGAATTACTACATGTTCTTAGGAGTGTCAACCCTTCTATATTATGTGGCTGGTATTATTTATGGACTATGCATTTCAATTCACAAAGTTTTTATTCATGTCCACTTTAATCACATCTGTATCGCAAGTTCATTTCCCATTCTAAAGTGGAAGAACTTGTTTGGACTGAACATTTTCTGATGTCTGGACTCTATCTGCAGGTGTCTATGATAATTCATTGAAATGGTGTGATTGAGAGAGTATATATATATATATATATATATATATATATATATATATATATATATATATAGTATCTCACAAAAGTGAGTACACCCTCACATTTTGTAAATATTTGATTATATCTTTTCATGTGACAACACTGAAGAAATGACACTTTGCTACATTGTAAAGTAGTGAGTGTACAGTTTGAAAAGATATAATCAAATATTTACAAAAATGTGAGGGGTGTACTCACTTTTGTGAGATACTGTATGTGTGTGTATGTATATATGTATATGTTTTCACTGCAAATGCTGGAATTGCCATTGTAGCTCTGTGATTGGAGAAAATACTTTGCTTGACTTCTCTGAAACCCTCTATTTTCCCTGTGGAACCCGGATGCTTGATCTCTGGCCTATTTTCTGAAAGATCTGAATTACTGCATTTGCATTTTAGAATATTGAATTCTATATTGAATTTTAAAATGTTTTATTTCTTCATCGGCTGTCATTTTATAATCTGAATATTTACAGCTAATTTCACCTCTAAAAAATTCAGAACACAAAATCTGCTTTTTAAAAATACAAATCTATAAAATAAGACAAAAAAACAAAACATGTTAAATGCCACATGCCTACAATTCAAATTTCCAAACATCAAATCCAAATCTTTTTATCATTTATCTAGCACTATACATATTGAACATGCTTTTACTTTTTCAGAATTAATTTAGTTTGGTAGGTGTTTCTCTGTATTACACAGAACAATGATTATAAATATAATACATTTATGTAATTATAAATACGCCATTGGTTTTCGTAGCTGCGTTCATAAATAAATAATGCTTATAACTGATATGCCAATGGATATGTCAGTTTGGTCCATAATTGGTTAAATTGGATAAATATTGGTGGCCAATTGCACCCTAAAATGTTTAAAATTTTGGGAACCCTGAATTTAATGTAATGTTTTGTAATATTTAAAAAAAAGAAATCCGTTAAATAGCATATTCATTTTTTGCTCTGTTACTGAAATAGTTTTTTTAAATTTTACTGGTATTGGTGTGGATTGCCGAAACCCAACCAACAGCACAGACTTGACATTTAAATTATTGAATCAGTCAATGTGCAATTGACCCTTCTCTAAGCCCCAACTCTATGCTCTAAACTCTAATGACATGGTTTAATCCTGTGACCCAGCAATGATGTTATTTACTTTTTTTTGGTCATTTAATAAAATCCCACTTAAAACTACTCAAACCAAAATTACTCCCATAGGCTCTTATTGTAAAAAAAAGCAAATGCTTGTCAGAGAAATAGCAGATGGCCACAGTTGCTAATATAGGATTGGTCAGAAATGCTTTTAAGGCGGGGCTTTGTGAAAGATACATTATGTGATTCCGTTTCATTGTACAATGTGCATAAGACTTATTTTCTGGATTTAATCTCAACAGAAATTACTTCTGGCCCAGTTGACCAGTGCCAAGAAAGTCCTCTCTGCTGTGAATGAGTCTCCCGATACATCTTTTGAATATGTTCTTCCTAAGGTAAACCTCACTGCTACATGCTGCATCTTTTCAATTCTGTTGTTTGGACATTCAAATGTAATACCTTCTGTTGATGACTCTGTACGCTGAGCTATGTCATGGTTTTCACCTCAAGCCCAAAGCCAAAAACTACTCTACTGCTCGAGCACGTCTGCAGGAGCCAATAGATCTGGATGAGCTGATCTCTCCATCGGAGTCTGAGAAAGAGGAGGACGAGTGGCATCCAAAGAAAAGCGACGGACCACGCAGAGTCTCCAAGAAGTCCAAAATGACTGGGGTGAGACTCGTGATGGACATGTGGTCTGTAAGGCTTGAGAGAGCCTACTTTACTTGAAAATCAGCTAAAACAAATAAGATATTATATTCCACATAAATAAAATGAAGCCTAGTTGTAGGGGCATTAGGATATTTTTGCATTGTAAAATGCAAATTTAATGACTAATGCACATTTTACACCACAAATCTCATATTTAAAAGTGATTGCAATAATAAAAGTAAAATGTTGAGAATTTGGGGGTAAAATATGCTAAAGTGTCCTGAAAATGTCACAATTCATAAGGTCTTTAGGTGTATTGTAAGTGTATTTTATTTATTTTTTAGAAAAAATGTAATTGTATTATATTTATTTAAATATTTGGTATTAAATATGACCAATACATCTTGACAGGTTTCATAATCACCAAATAGTAATAATATTTTAAGTTCTTTAAAATATTAAAATAAATTTCTGTAAGTCACCCAAATTTAATATTTTATCATTTTTTGACCCCTTTTAGTATGTTGTAGTTTTTAAGCAAGATGTTTTCTATGTTGAAGTCAGAAGTTTACATATGTTGAAGTCATTAAAACTCATTTTTAACCACTCCACAGATTTAATATTAGCAAACTATAGTTTTGGCAAGTCGTTTAGGACATCTACTTTGTCCATGACATGAGTAATTTTTCCAACAATTGTTTACAGACAGATTGTTTCACTTTTTATTGACTATATCACAATTCCAGTGGGTCAGAAGTTTACATGCACAAAGTTAACTGTGCCTTTAAGCAGCTTGGAAAATTGCTGAAAATGATGTTAAGCCATTAGACAACCAGCCAATTAGCTTCTTATAGGCTAATTTGAGTCAATTGGAGTACCACATGTGGATACCTTGTGCAACTCAATCCCAGAACAACAGCAAAGGACCTTGTGAAGATGGTGGAGGAAATGTGCAGACCAGTATCTGTATCCACAGTAAAAAGAGTCCTATATCGACATAACCTGAAAGGCTGCTCAGGCAGGAAGAAGTCACAGCTCCAAAACTTTCATAAAAAGCCAGACTACAGTTTGCAAGTGCACATTGGTACAAAGATCAGAGAAATGTCCTCTGGTCTAATGAAACACAAATTTAACTGTTTGGCCATAATGACCATCATAATGTTTGGAGGAAAAATGGTGAGGCTTGCAAGCTGAAGAACACCATCATCCCAACTGTGAAGAATGGGGGTGGCAGCATCATGTTGTGGGGGTGCTATGGTGCAGGAGGGACTGGTGCACTTTACAAAATAGATTAAATCAAGAGGAAGGAAAATTATGTTGCTATATTAATGCAACCTCTCAAGACATCAGCCAGGAATTTAAAGCTCTGTTGCAAATGAGTCTTCCAAATGGACAATGACCCCAAGCATACCTCCAAGTTGTGGCAACAAAGACAACAAATTCAAGGTTTTGTAGTGGCCATCACAGAGCAACTTTTCCCCCATTCAGATGAGAACATTAACTGAAGCTCCTGACCTGTATCTGCATGATTTTATGAACTGCTGCCACACAATTGGCTTATTAGATAATCACATGGATGATTGTTGGTGCTATTTCTGTAACTGCTGATCTCCTGGGATTTTCATGCACAACAGTCTCTAGAATTTACTCTGAATGGTGCCAAAAACAAAAAACATCCAGTGAGTGGCAGTTCTGTGGACGAAAATGCTTTGTTGATGAGAGGTCAACTGAGATTCGTCAGACTGGTTTGAACTGACAAAGTCTACGGTAACTCCAATAACCATTCTGTACAATTGTGGTGAGAAGAACATCATCTCAGAATGCTATTCTGATATGCGGGTTGGCACTCTAAAGGTGGCACGAGGTGGACCTACCCAATATTATGCAGGTGGTTTTAATTTTGTGGCTGATCGGTGTGTATCTTTGATTCGGTCTTACCTAGTGTGTGTGTCGGGGTTGCTGTGCTAACAAGCTTTGTCACTGCCGCAAGGGAAAAATTACCTGTGGGGAAAACTGTCTCTGTGACCATGAGAAATGTCGCAACTTGGAGAATCGCACCAGTGTGGTAAGTGGAATATGTTCTTTTGAAGACACAGGTTGTTTGGTGGACAATTATTTGAAGTTATGTTTTTCATCATTGTCTCACAACCAGACTGAAATATGTGACGTGTCTAAGGATTCTGTCGCAATTCCAGAGGACCCAACAGCGGTCAGCCCCAAAGATGCCACATTTTTCAGACCCCCTAGTGTACCACCCACTAAGAAGGTAGGACCAAATAAGATTTTGTTTTTCTTTTGTCATCTATTACAATGTAGCCTTTTAAAGGTACAGTTCACCCCAAAATGAAAATGGAAATTATTTACTCACCCTTAAGGCTCTGATACACTTACCCAAAGTTTTTTGGACGGAGCTAAAAAAAGAAGTTTCAAACCGTCGAGCATCGGTATAGTATTTGCAGATATTTGGACACCTGCCGCACCAGTGGGGTGGCAGTTAGTGGAGCGTTTAAAAATGAGGATGCACAAGACTACTTGTAAAACATCAACTAAAGATATTTAAACGCGTTATCAATGACTTCATGTCTCATTCTATATAGCAGAATTCACACAAGATCGGTAAAAGAAGCTGATTTTAAATACACTATTTAAGGACGATATACTGTATGCTGTATATACGACATAGTCTTGGAAAATGTCTCTATGCAAACAATTGTACAGATATAGTTAGGTTTGCATCAGCTTGGTAACTCTGCATGCCGGTGTGTTCATGTTGACTGATCTCACACCTGGGTCACAACCATCAATCATGTGGACTAATGATAGAATGGTGTAAAGCAGCCTGTACAAAGTTTTTGTTTCAAACCAAACAAAGTTTCAAACCACCGAAACAAACAAAATGACGTCACGCTCTGCGTTTTGCTTGAAGAATATTGTGGCCTTTGTGTTTCCCTACTTGTGCACTTAAATTCTCTGTTACATTGAAAATTAAGAATCTTGATTCTTTCAATAGGATCACAATTGATAATGACCACATCTGTTGAAGTCCAAAAAAAACCAAAAGGTAGTCCATACGACTTGTGCATTATGCGTTCCATGTCTTTGATGTCATATTATACATTTTTCTGAGGATTCAACAGACCAAAATGTAAGTTGTTATTTACAGAAAAGGTAGGGTGACCATACGTCCTTTTGTTTTTTTGTTTTTTTGTTTTTTCACAGACATGTCCTCTTTTTCGGACCTTAAAAAAGCATCCGGCTGGGATTTCTAAATTTGCGAAAATGTCCGAGATTCGGCTTTGGTTGATTTATGATGTGCATCTGGTCTACTTCATTGTTTGTGCATGCATATTTGCATTGCTCTAACCCCTCTTTTTAAGTCCCGCCTTCTCGCACACCAATTGGTCGATTATAAGAGGCTTGCAGCAACTTTTGGACAAATTCCTGCCTGTCAATCTCTCTGCGAACGTGTGCGAATCACTGTTGTGTTCGGCATCAATCAGTTGCTTGACAGTAGAAGCAAATGACAGTGGAAACAATGCCCTAACGAAAGTGCAAATTTACAGAAGATTTACAAATAATTCCCATGCTTTCGTCCAGGTTGAGATCTGTGGGAAGCAGAATGTATGACATGTAAACCTGCACTTATGTGTGAGTTGCTAATAGGGCTGGGCGATATGGCCTAAAAATAAAATCTCCGATTTTATTTTTTTTAATTCGATTTACGACTTTTTCCCGATTTTCCCATCTACTTATTAAGGAAATCAATACGACAAACGGCAGACAACTTAAAGCAAATTTTGCTTTTATTTAATCAAAAGCAAGACAAATGTAACCCCCATTTCTGGGATGAAGTTTCTTGGGAACAAACTTCCCACTCTCACCGGTAGCCATGTTGTAGCTTGCTGTATGCTGTTGCCGTTTCGTGTGTGCTATGATGTTGTTGTTGTCGCTTGCCATACTGCTATGTGAAACTAACGCTACGGATGCTCCGGGGAGCCAAAAATGCGCCATTACACAAAAACTCGATTTACTTATTTTTTAAATCGCCCTCAACAAAAAATTCGAATTAATTCATTGAATCGATTTTTCGCCCAGGCCTAGTTGCTAATAAAGGTGCAAGTAATTTAGAAGCACAAATTAGTTCTGCAAAGCATAAAGGGTCAAAAAAGGTGAAAGTTCATCAGGTAAATTAACAGACTACTTTTTGCGACCAGTTAAAATTAACCATTGTGTTACTATAGTAAAATGTACTATATTTTTTGGCAGAATTATTGATTTTTATTTTAGTCACTCAATAATTGAATTGTTTACCATATATGATGAACAGGAGATTGGAGACATGAGCCACCTGCCTGCCGATCTGAAGCTTGAAAAGAAACCTGTCCTTGTTGACGAGAGCGACAGCGATGAAGCAGACCCCATGAACAGCACTGCCAGTTTCCTCCGGAGGAACAAGAGAGGTCTAAATAACTTCAAAAACAGCTTTTTTTCTGGCTGCACGCCCATCCGTGAAGAGCATTAGCCAATCAAGTTCTGCTAGATATGCCTGCTTGTCTTTTCTTTTGTCTTGTCTCTTTTTCATGTGCTTTAAATGTATGCATTTGTTTGTTAAAGAACTTAATAGTTGTAATATAGTTTGTAATATTGCTTTGCAGTTGCTATAATGACTAACGCACTAGCAAGATGAACAACAGCACATGTTTATACTTTTTAAATAGTTTGGCGGCATGATATTTAATCATGATTTATATGTTATTTCTATTAAGAAATGTATTGACTTTAATAAATGATTGAAATTAATTTGTGGTCTTGCATTTTCTCTTCAAGAATACTGCAAAATATCTGAAGAATTCCTCTAATTGATTTTTGCCTGGCAAAACTGATGCTTTTGGAGTGCTGTAAGATTACTGTTAATTCGTAACCCTTGTGCGTGCGTCAATACAAAAAAAGTTACTCCGAGGTCATTTGAGGACAAAAATGTCCACGTCAAAAAGCTGCCATAATAATATATATTCATATTATTTTCCAATTTCAATGAGTTAATTATTTTAATCAACATTCATCCTGATCACAACTACCAAATATTCATTAAGTTTTAGAATTTGAACCCTTTAAATGCCAGTTTGCTTACACAATGACATTGGGGGGTTTTTTTACACACATTTCTCTATACACATATAAAACACACTCTGACATCCATAGAATTTTAGCTGCATCATTTATTTAATTGGCCTGCGGTGCTCTATAATACATCAAACAGAAAATAGGAAAAAAGCATGTTTTTGCTCCATAGGCTAAACATGAGAAAAATGGCGCCATCTGGTGGAAAATATAAAAAATGTAAATTTTGAAGCCAGGGTTCCAGAATGAAAGCATAATATTATAGAATTCGTGATTTTATGCTTTAATTGCACTGGGATCAAATATTGCATTTTTGCCCTGAAGTTCGTGAGTGTAACCATTTTGTGTACACGGTGTATTATAGATGTTGAAATTTCAAAATCATTCCCCCATTCACTTCCATTGAACCTGGAATATAAAAATAAATCTGTTGAAGTGAGGCACAGTGCAAGAAATTGTGGCCAGTCCATAAACATTAAAATACTAACGGTTTCAAAAGTATAGCCACAAGATGGAAACCTACATATGAACACACATTAAGAGTGATAAAATGGCTTACTAACAGTTTCTGTGAATAGTTATATAATTTAGATCCAATAAAACGACGTAGCTATGATTACGTAACGCCGCAGTAAAACCCGTAATCTAGTAAACGGCGTAAAGTTAGTAATAATTGAATCTATCATGCTAAAATCATGCTTTCACGTGATATTGTTATACTAAAATTGTCAAATAATTCTGCTATATGTTTATTAGTGTCGTATAACTAGAAGTTTCTATGTTTGCAATGAGCGTAAGAGTTGTGTTTACTCGAGGCATCTCTCGAGTTGCGTTCAGCGCTATAATTAAGCACATGCGCTGTTGCAGAGAACCAATCCAACTGTGGTGTAGTTTTGGCTCATATGAACATGAATTACGTAGCGTGCTTTGACGAATCAACGTCCGTATGCCGTCATTAATATCCATGAGTCGCGCTTTCGCCGTGGAGGGATTGGCCATTTCTCATCTAGTCAGTCCAGTGCGGATTCAGCAGAAAGACATTTGCATGGTAAGAATATAAAGCCCTTGTGTGGATCACGTTTACACTTTTGTGTGAGAATCAGAAATTAGGATATATTGCGCAAAGAAGAGTTTTGCCAGGTGGATTTTGCTTCATCCTATTCATATGCAGTAACTCGGATAAACTGAATAAATGAAAGGGTATATTGGGATGAGATTACTAGTCAAAAACTTATGAGTGCAATTTCAAAATGATCTGTTGAAGTTATCTTTACCATTGCAGATATATTTAAAGGATAGTGAAGCATGTACTTAGTCAAAAGGTTTTATTTTTATTCATAAAGACTATGTTGCCAGTCCCAGAACTAAATACTGTTACACAATAGCAAACATATTCTGTTTCAGTCTATAGTCTAGACCATGTACAGTGTTGCTTTATGCTTTAATTAAAAAACAATACAATTTAGAATGCTGAAAATATGCATATAACTGTTGATTGAACACATGAATATACCCAGTAGAACTATGGTGTGTTTAGTGCATATGTTGCACCTTGCATAGATATTTTAATAGATAAGGGCTTCTTTCATTCCCTTTATATGAGAACTTTAAGTATTATGAGCATTTAGTTAATTGAGATTGAAGCCAGAAGTTTACATATGTTGAAGTCATTAAAACAAATGTTTTAACCACTCCACAGTTTTAATATTAGTAAACTATAGTTTTGGCAAGTCGTTTAGGACATCTACCTTGTGCATGACATGAGTCATTTTTCCAACAATTGTTAACAAAAATGAAACAAACAGATTGTTTCACTTTTAATTGACTATATCACAATTCTCAGTGGGTCAGAAGTTTACATACACTAAGTTAACTGTGCCTTTAAGCAGCTTGGAAAATTCCAGAAAATTATGTCAAGCCTTTAGACAATTAATCAATTAGCATCTGATAGGAGGTGTACTGAATTGGAGGTGTACCTGTGGATGTATGTTAAGGCCTACCTTCTAACTCTGTGCCTCTTTGCCTGACATCATGGGAAAATCAATAAATCATCCAAGACCCCAGAAAACAAACTGTGGACCTACACAAGTCTGGTTCATCATTGGGAGCAATTTCCAAATGCCTGAAGGTACCACGTTCATCTGCAAAAACAATACACAAGTATAAACATCATGGGACCACACAGATGCATTCTGTCTCCTGGAGATTAATGCAGTTTGGTGCGAATTGCAAATCAATTCCAGAACAAAAGCAAAGGAGCTTGTGAAGATGCTGGAGGAACAGGTAGACAATTATCTATATCCACAGTAAACCGAGTCCTATAGTCAAGTCAAGTGGTTTTTATTGTCATTTCAACCATATACAGTTAGTACAGTACACAGTGAAATGAGACAAATTTCCTCCAGGACCATCGTTCTACATAAAACAACATAGTACAAACACAGAACCACATGAGACTACACAGACTAAATAACATACCTATATAAAGTGCACGTGCAAACGTGTGCAAAAAGTACCGGACAGTACAATAAATTACTAACAATGAACAGGACAATAGGCACAGTGAGAGACAGTGCAGCGCAGACCAGTACACAGTAGTGTAAAATATGACAGTTTCTAAAAATGCCAAATGTAAACATAACATATTATGAGATGAGTGCTCTATGCACATAGCAGTTATTGAGGTAGCAGCCAGTTATAAAGTGACTATATCAACATAAGCTGAAAGGCTGCCCAGCAAAGAAGAAGCAACTGCTCCAAAACCACCATAATAAATCAAGGCTACAGTTCGCAAGTGCACATGGTGACAAAGATCTTACTTTTTGGAGAAATGTCCTCTGGTCTAATGAAACACAAATTTAACTGTTTGGCCATAATGACCATTGTTATGTTAAGAGGAAAAAGGGTGAGGCTTGCAAGCTGAAGAACACCATCCCAACCGTGAAGCATGTGGGTGGCAGCATCATGTTGTGGGGGTGCTTTGCTGCAGGAGGGACTGGTGCACTTCACAAAATAGATGGCATCATGAGGAAGGAAAAATATGTGGATATATTGAAGCAACATCTCAAGACATCAGCCTGGAAATTAAAGCTCAGTCGCAAATGGGTCTTCCAAATGGACAATGACCCCAAGTATACCTCCAAAGCTGTGGTAAAATGGCTTATGGACAACAACGTCAAGGTATTGGAAGGTTTATAATTTTATGTGTGACATTTTGGGGACTCAGATTTCGTTTTGAGCAATGGGGTCGATGTGGGGAATAAACACATAAAAAATTGGTTTCGGACCAGTGTTCGCCAAACAAATTATTTTAAGTGGACTGAGGTCAGCTGGAGCGCCCCATTTCAGGAGTGATGCGTTGGCGGCTTTTGAGGAAGTGTCATTTAGAAGACTGGGCAATTTGGATTTGTTTGATAGGAAATGGGGCAACTATTGGGAGTTTTTGGAGGGCTCTCTGAGAGGGGCAGTGAAGAGAAGTATAGATATAAATGTGTGTGATTTATATATATATATATATATATATATATATATATATTTGTATATACTCATGAGTCATGTGTGACCACAGGAATGTTTGTTGAGGGTCAGGGAGGTTTGGGGATTGGGAGGGGTACTAGTGGGGGTTAAATCTTGATTCTATGTATTCATTTTTTACTTTATTTACAGTATAAATCAATAAAAATGTTAATTACAAAAAAAGAAAAAAGCATTAAGGTATTGGAGTGGCCTTTACAAAGCCCAGACCTCAATCCGATTTAAAATTTGTGGGCAGAACTGAAAAAGTTAAAGATTAAATGTCAGAAATGGTTCAACACTGAGTTTAAATGTATTTGGCTAAGGACTATGTAAACTTCTGTCTTCAACTGCATGTGTTTCGTTAGTCAAGGCAGGTGAGGTTAAATCAGGTGAGAACAGGGTGTCCTATTGTCTGGTCAGTTTGGAAATAATGAAATGAGTGCAGGCTGTCCATAGACTAGAACATACGCTTTTCAAACAATCACGTTATCAAACGCTTCTATTCTATCTCTCTCCATCAGGGAGAAGACTGGAACTAAAAGGCAAAATATGGAAGACTAAATGGATTTATACGTTTCAAGAAATCAAAAACACGAGATTCCTGTGTCCCTCTGTGGAGAAACGGCGCCGTGTCCACGTACTCAAAAGTATTTTTTTAGAATACGGCGCAATGCGCACGTTACGCAGGACCCTGTCGTAAAGCAAGTCCTGGGCTCTGTGCTCCGGCGTGATAGTAGAGAAGACTACGAGGTCTGAGTGCTTCAGTCAGATGATCATCGCATAGGATATTTTAAAGCTAATGTTAGCTGCCGCGAGCTGAGCACCGAGAGAGATCGACGGAATCCGGCGGACGCGGTGCTAGTATGCAGCTAAAAGGGTTTCCCTAGTAATCGGATGACAGCACTCCGAGCAATCGAAGGAAAACTTTCGAGTTCGCTTTAAACGGTGGGCTTGTAGTAAGGGGTCGTGCGGCTGTCAGGGGTCCCTCCTGCGCATCGGCGAAGGCCGGTGTCAACCGACAAGCTGTGGCTGTTAAAATGACTCGCATCCTGCTGATGCTGACACACGTGCAGGCGAACTGCATCGATTAAAAACCATTGTGACTGGGTCGGTTCACTCGGAACTCATCTATAACCTGGGGTCGACTGCAAAGGAAGGCGCAGTGACTCGTTCATGAGGCGTGTTTGGGTCCTGCGTACTCGAGCTCCACAGTCCCACACAGGGAGAGCTGAATCTGTGCTGCGCCGCTCCATTTATTCGCCTATACGCTCTTTTCATGTATGGATGGATGTTTGCATGCTTTGACAGAGAGCTGCGTGCATCGTTGCAGTTGGCACAGCGCATCCCAAGGAGGGGCTGTTACTCTAGGAATCATAGGTTGGATCCGTTGAAGTTTTTTGTGGAGGCCCTAAGAACTTTGCGTAAGGCTGCAGCGTACGCTACGTCTTTTTGAAGGCAAAAACAAACAGTCGGGTGACTTTGCAGTCTCTCTCGGAGAGATCTAACGTAAGCTCCGTAATTGCGTCTTTCAAAAAATAGGGAAGGTGGAGCATTGTCCGTCTTACGTGCTGACGCAGTGGGATTTCTACTTGTGGTCGGCGTTTCGCCCCGCCCTTCCCGCGGTGACGGTGATGGGTCGGAAGCGGTGTGTCGGTGCAGATTGTTCGAAGATGGCGGCCGGGTGCTGCGGGGTGAAGAAGCAGAAGTTGTCGGGATCTCCCGGGGCGGGGGGTCCCGGCGGGTTGGGGAGCGGTTTAGCCGGGACCGGACATTGTGGCTCGGAATTGGGGATCGGGTCCTCGTCGGCCGTCGTGGCCGGGAACGTGAACCGAGTTAACGGCCTAGGGGGTCCGGGGGGTAGCGGTTGTAGCAGCAGCAACAACACCAATGCTCTGTCCCCAACTCCGGGAGGCTATTCCAACGGCCTCTCCCCGAACCTCAGTACCGGCTCGGGAAGTGGAGCCAGGAAAATGGTTGTTTCGGCGGAGATGTGTTGCTTCTGTTTCGACGTGCTTTATTGCCATCTTTATGGATACCAGCCTCCTCGAACACCCAGGTTTACAAACGACCCCTAGTAAGTAGCAAGATGGCAATTTTATTTTGCCCTGTTTTGTCACAACAACAGATGGTGTGCTTGTCGCCACCAAGAAGTTTCGAGTCTGGAAGTTTTGCCCGGACAAAATGGTTTGTCCACATAACGTTAATTACTTGCGTTTATGGTAAAGCCAAATGTTGTAATGAATCACATTTTCCAGATTGAAAAAAAAAAGTTTTTCCTTAACACTGTGCAGTATTTGCTGAACCGCATGGGGTTTGTTATAAAAATACTGATAATGATTAAACCTCCACGAGACCGTGCTGCTTAATTTAATTGACGGTTAAATCACTATACTGTAGTTAACGTACGTGAAGGGAATATTTGCTATTTTGTAAGATTTAAATATCGTTCTTAAGTGTATCATTAAAGAGTGCCGTTGAAATGATTCAGTTATTGATGTTGAATTGTTACATGTGTTTTGTGCTCTGAAATATATTAAATGAGTGTTAGTGGCTTTAGCCTGCTAGCTTAAGCTACACTGCAAGCTATCATGCTAACCGACGCTAGCCAGCCCAAATCATTAATATATAAGCGGTTAGTTGTTTTGGGCTTTTAATTAATTCACGTAACCTCATCTATTTTTTTCATTATTTGTATATTGAGTGAAGAGAGAATGAATAATATTGTGTTTTTATTCCACTCAAAGCTGCCGCCACCGGTAAGCTGAAGTGAGCTAGTAAGCTAAAAAGCCCAAGATTTGTTTACGTTTCTTCCTATTACTTACAGTGCTGTTCATTGAAATCGTTAGTTTGGATGCAAGACAATTAAAGTGATTTCTGGGGATATTAAAGCAGTTAACGCAGTTGTTAACGGTTTGATAACGTGCTGTTTTGTGACTCGCGCCGAACAATGATCGTTTTAAAACTGTATAGGAACTCTCTCTCAAATTGTGTGTGTGCGACAAAGCAAAGAAAACGTTGTTTTCTCTCTGTTCAAGGGCTGTTTCCTAAGGACTTCGTCACGGGACGTTAAAGTGATCTTTATCTTATCCGGTTAGTCAGTATACTGTATGTGAATGCCTTCTCTGCAGTTCCTGCCTGTTGCTGATAGTAACACTGCCCCTATATGGACTATATACATACAAATATATGCTATATAGAGCATATTCCTGTGTACTGCATCATAAAAATGTGACCCTGTCTTGTTTACACATTTATGGACAGGTATTGTTCTCTAATGACTTTTTCCATGTTTTTTTTTTTTTTTACACAGTTCCTATTCCTTTCAATGTTTATTCTCATTACAGTAAAAAAAAAAAAAAAAAGATGTTGTACAATGATAAAAAGGAAAAAATTAAAGGCAGTACCAAGGTAGGTACTACTGTGATGTATAAATCATTTACCATTTCAATATTGTATAATATTGTCCCCCCACATAGTGGTTATGAGCAGGGTTGGAAATTGAAGGAATATTCCATGTTCAGTACAAGTTAAGCTCAATCAACAGCTTTTGTGTCATAATATTGATTACAACAACATTTTATTTTGATTTGCCCCTCCTTTTTTTTTTTTTTTTAAATAGCAAAATTCTGTTACATTGTCCCCCACTCACTTCCATTGTGAGTGTCTCAATGCGTAAATGTTAAAATTAGGGATGCGCCGATCCAATACCTGGAACGGTATCGGCTCAGATACTGACATTTATAAATGGATGGGGTATCAGTGCGACGAGGCCCTCCAAATCCGATACTGTGTATTACTTAAGTTCGTTCCTGCCAAGCTCCAAAAATTACATAAAAGAACCATAAAACACCATTAAAGCAGTTCATACTCTTGTTTTGTTCAAAGCCACTTGACTTGCTATAGCTCTGTGAATCTCAAAAGGCTGTGTTTTATAAGTAAATATATAAAATGCACAGCTCCAGCACGTCAGTGAATGGCGCTGCTCTGTTTACACACACTCGCGGCTATTTTCAGCCTACATGCATTACGCAACATTGGAGCGCTATTCACAGACAACATCTCAGATGTAGATACTCAATAGTTTGGTTCACTTATAATGTGCATTTAGAATGGCACCGGAGGTGCGTTTTACCAGAATTTTAATAAGAGTTAAACTACTGTGAACTTGCCTACATACAGACACATACAGGACTTCCTGGAGGAATTCCTAAAGGTGCATGATTGAAATATATTACTGTTGTATTTAAAATTCTAAAAATGAATAATAATAATAATGGCTTATTATTATTATTTGTTTTCAAATTATAACAATATTTAAGTTGAATGGGTTCCAAAAAATAATTGAATGAAAAGTGAGCTGATATCTTACAACTAAAAAAAGAGATCTGAATCCTTTAAAGTCCAGATACAAGTTGTATAACAAACTGCCTTCTTTTCTAAAGAACACTTAGACTGGAATTACTGTTAATTTTGCTGCAGCATTATCAAGTATACTAGTTAACAAAGTTTTTCTTCAAAGTTTGTAAATTTATATTTAAATGATGTGTAGTTAAAGGTTTGTGTTTCTTTTATATCTAATTAGCATCACTCAGTGAGGTATAGATATTCTAAACTGATTATGAAAAAAACAACAACACTGGTATCAGATCAGTAACGGCCGATAGTGAGATTTCGGAATCGGATCTGAAGAGATAAAGTGGTATCGGTGCATCCCTAGTTAATATACTCACTATTTCAAAAGTTTAGTCACAAAACATAAACCATATGCGTGTAAATGCACAGCGTTTTCATGTCAACAAACCCTAAAATGACTAAAAATGTCAACAACTTTACAGCTCAAATAATAAGTTTAAACTGAAGTTTAAACTAAACAGAAATGCAAAGCTTATAATTTTATAAAAACATTTACATTAATCCATGTAAATGTTTTTATAAAATTATAAGCTTCGCATTTCTGTTTAAATCCTCCAAAAAATTGTCCATATTCCCTTCCATAGTAATTGCCTTACTGGAACCTCGTTTTTTGTTTTTTAAGAAAAGGAGGGATGAGTCAAAAATAATTATTTGTGTAATCAACATTTTGCCACAAATGCTTTCAATTGAGCTTAACTTATATTGAACTCTGAATATTCGTAGTGGGGCTCGGGGCAAAAATGCCACTGACTAAAATGCCCCCATAATTTAAAAAGTTGCGGCAAAAAATGCCCTCGTAATGGTCAGTTTTTAATGAATTAATTAAATTTTTGTAACATAATATGGCCTTAATACTCTATTCTAGGCCCAGTTGTGCATCTAACCTCTTGTTTATGTACTGGTTAAATTGAAGTCTTTAACCAGAAGTGATGACTGTGGGCCTGCTCGATTATGACAAAAATCATAAACATGATTATTATTTGGTCAATATTGAGATCACGATTATTTAACACGATTACTCATTGACCTTGGAAACAAAATGCATTTATTGAACTTTAAAAAAAAAAAAAAAACATTTTTAACTGTGGAATTCCTTGAACTTGAAATGTAAACTGCACTGGCTACGGGAAGAGGCTGTTGTCATATGATAATTATTTTATGTTACGTATGGTAGTCAAATAAAGAAAAGCCTCCATCGCCATCATTTACAGCAGCGATGCTCACACTTCTATGGAATGAAAACTACTTTTTCATCATGTTATTTAAGCAAGATCTACTATGTACAATAAAGGCTATACATGATCGCATTACCAAAATTTCAGTAGTCGGTAGTAAAATTTGACGATTCTCAAAATCAGCTTCAAAACCACAACAAATAATAACACTAACTAATATGTTAATTATGGAAGAATGGTTTCAAGTTCTGATTACCATAATTATTCAAGACTAGTAAATAATCAGTAATAAAATAACAATACAAAACAGCATTGAATAGAAATAGATTAAAAATAATAGAACAAAAAATACAAATGAATAAAATTCTGTGCTTTTTTAAAGTTTTAACAGCAGTAGGCTATCAAGCATTCAATTAAACATTCAGAATGAAATACAACAAAAAACTTCAACTGGTCTTCACTGTATGATTATAATACATTAATACTTTTTAAAGCTACTAACTCAGTCAAGAGCAATGAGTGTTTTCTCGTTTTCGTGTTCTGGTTGTTTGATTATTATGACACCCTACACGGCAGCAGGTCTATTAACTTACATTTATACTTACAATTCTGACAATTTAATACAAATCCACTTTTTTCTTCACTGTTTACGTTCACTTTAGACATCACTCTCTGTGTTTACATGAATACCTCACCAAGACGGGCATTTTAGCATAATTTTGAAGTGTATTTGACTATTCAGGTGTGCATCAGCACGATCATTTTTGGAGCACACGCATGTTCAGCACACACACATAGGCCACCTGTCAATCAAACAAGACGCAGTTGATACTAGATCACTTGCAAATTTTAAAATTACATGCTCTGGATTATTTTCAACAGCAGAATAAGAATATGAACTTTCTAATAAGTGACACAGGCCTAGCCTATTGAAAATATAGCCAGTTATATTTTCGTTATTTACATTTTAATCAGTCTTGTTGGGCAAGTAAAATTCTCTTTCATATGCCCCTTCAAAAATCCACTTGTCCTGGACAAGCGTTAATGTCGAGCCCTGATTAAATATTGTATTCAACATTCTCCCATAACAATTTATTCTTCTGCAGTATAGCTCCTAAAGTAAATGTAAATGAGTATTCTATATTATTTTGAAAAACAAGCCAAAAAAGACTAATCAAAAACATATTTTTATGTGTATAATAGGACTAAAAGGCTACACTCTCTCACCTTTATGTTCACTTCGATCCGTTTTTAACTCACAAAAAACAAACTTTCTCTTCTTAATAGAGCTGTGTATCACCGATTTTATTCATGATAAGAAACACAGTGAATGTTACGCATATATTATGATTCTCTATGTCGCGAGCCATCACGTTATAATCTAGCTGCACTAGCATCCCCGCACCAGAGTGTGCATCAGCCGGGAGAAGATTTAATCTCTTCCCCAGTCACTTCATGCAATTTATAGACGCGGTGCTGATCACACAGAGAAATACCAGTTTCTGAGTTTATTTTTATAACCTGCTTTCTTTATTTTTTTGGTCTTTAATAAAGGATACTTTAAAGATATAATGATGGAATGTTTCATTGCCAAACGGTATACAGCACATAAATGGTTTAATCTCGATTATCTTGTTTTCATAATCGTAATTAAAAATATATTTTGATTAATCGCCCAGCCCTGAGACAGTATTTCTTTTTTATGTTGTTGGAGAGATAAAATGGCCAGTAAAAAAATGCCCAGTGAGATTCAAATGCAGGCGCCAAGTATTCAGAGACTGTGAAGTGTTTAATTTCAATTAGCTAATCTTTAATGTTCCTGCTGCCCACAGAGGATCTTTCAAGGACCTTAAAATGACAAGTCATATATTAAAGTGCTTTGATTTTAGATGATGCTCCATGTCTGAAAGAGCAGCACAGACTGCTCTTGAGGGAACGCTGTTGTTTGCAGTACTTCATGTGACATTCCTCATTGATGATATTCTCTTTTAAACAGAGGCATGAGGGTGAATTGGAGTCATTCCATATAGATTTGCACCAAAGCTACTGAATCTTCACTGGCATTTCTCTGGAACCTGAATGCAGAAAACAGCTGAAAACAGTTCTGAGTCTGTTTATATTCATATTCAGAATGTCTACGTTGCTGTCAGACCATTTTTCTTCAACCAACCTCATTTTGTTCCAAACACCTTTGACTTGCTTAGTTGCTTTGTATGTGGAAAAGACACTACACTTATTCACTGAATATTAGAGAACCTTTTTTTATTTGGAAACGGTTCAATTTAAAACAAAAAGGTACTGAATTATTTAAGGACTTTTGGTTTAATTAACTGCTCATGCAGATCGAACATCATACAAAAGTACTCTAGTGTTCCCTGCAGCACTGGCCAGATGAACTGAATTTACAGCGGAAAACACTTGGACCAGTTTGATGGTCTGATTCCCCTATGGATGGCTGTTTTGTGCTAGTTCTTTTAAATCTACAAGACTGTTCTGATTCCTAAATGAGTGATTTTTATTAACTGTTTAAATTAAATCTACAGCAAAACCAATGTTGTCCAATTCTAAATTAATGACTCTTCAAAATGATCAGTTCATAATCTACAGTGTGCAACCAGTGAAGTCCGATTCCTTAACGAATGACTCTTATGAACTTGTTCTTTTGAATCTACAGTGTGCAAATTTCCTGAACAAATGACTCATATGAACCATTTCTTTTTAACAACCCTCTACGGACATGTTGGAGAATTAATCACCATTGGCCAGCAGATGATTGTTTTTACTCACCAGACTTTTGACAATATGTAAGCATAATGCAACTGAAAACTGAAAAATATACTGATATACTGTGTATATATATATACACTCACCTAAAGGATTATTAGGAACACCTGTTCAATTTCTCATTAATGCAATTATCTAATCAACCAATCACATGGCAGTTGCTTCAATGCATTTAGGGGTGTGGTCCTGGTCAAGACAATCTCCTGAACTCCAAACTGAATGTCAGAATGGGAAAGAAAGGTGATTTAAGCAATTTTGAGCGTGGCATGGTTGTTGGTGCCAGACGGGCTGGTCTGAGTATTTCACAATCTGCTCAGTTACTGGGATTTTCACACACACAACCATTTCTAGGGTTTACAAAGAATGGTGTGAAAAGGGAAAAACATCCAGTATGCGGCAGTCCTGTGGGCTGAAAATGCCTTGTTGATGCTAGAGGTCAGAGGAGAATGGGCCGACTGATTCAAGCTGATAGAAAAGAAACTTTGCCTGAAATAACCACTCGTTACAACCGAGGTATGCAGCAAAGCATTTGTGAAGCCACAACACGCACAACCTTGAGGCGGATGGGCTATAACAGCAGAAGAACCCACCGGGTACCACTCATCTCCACTACAAATAGGAAAAAGAGGCTACAATTTGCAAGAGCTCACCAAAATTGGACCGTTGAAGACTGGAGAAATGTTGCCTGGTCTAATGAGTCTCGATTTCTGTTGAGACATTCAGATGGTAGAGTCAGAATTTGGCGTAAACAGAATGAGATCATGGATCCATCATGCCTTGTTACCACTGTGCAGGCTGGTGGTGGTGGTTTAATGGTGTGGGGGATGTTTTCTTGGCACACTTTAGGCCCCTTAGTGCCAATTGGGCATTGTTTAAATGCCACAGCCTACCTGAGCATTGTTTCTGACCATGTCCATCCCTTTATGGCCACCATGTACCCATCCTCTGATGGCTACTTCCAGCAGGATAATGCACCATGTCACAAAGCTCTAATCATTTCAAATTTGGTTTCTTGAACATGACAATGAGTTCACTGTACTAAAATGGCCCCCACAGTCACCAGATCTCAACCCAATAGAGCATCTTTGGGATGTGGTGGAACGGGAGCTTCGTGCCCTGGATGTGCATCCCACAAATCTCCATCAACTGCAAGATGCTATCCTATCAATATGGGCCAACATTTCTAAAGAATGCTTTCAGCACCTTGTTGAATCAATGCCACGTAGAATTAAGGCAGTTCTGAAGGCTGAAAGGGGTCAAACACAGTATTAGTATGGTGTTCCTAATAATCCTTTAGGTGAGTGTGTATATATATATATATATATATATATATATATATATATATATATATATAGATAGATAGATAGATAGATAGATAGACATGCATACATACAGTTGTGGTCAAAAGTTTAAATACACATGTAAAGAACATGCAGTCTTGAGTTTGCAATGATTACTAGAACTCTTATTTTTATGTGATGGAATGATTGGAACACATGTCTTTGTCACAAAAAACATTCATGCATTTTGTTTCTTTTATGAATTTATTAGGGGTCTTATGGAAATATGACTGTTGGGACAAAAATATACATACAGCAACTTTAATGATCAATTATGGTATGCAGATTGTTGTCAATCAAGTTTGCTTCGTGGCATGGCCTCTTAACTTCTTGTGAGTGATACAACTGTTACTAATGAGCCCATTTAAATAGGCCTGGTTTGATACACTCATTAGACTCAGCCACAAATGCTACAATGGGAAAGTCAAAGGAGCTCGGCATGTATCTGAAAAAGTAGATCATTGACTTGAACAACTGAGGAAAGTCACTTGGAGCCATTTCAAAGCAGTTACAGATCCCAAGATCAACTGTGCAAACAATTTTTTGTAAGTATAAAGTGCATGGCATAGTTGTGTCACTGCTATGCTCAGGAAGAAAATGCAAGATATCACCTGCTGCTGACAGAAAATTGGTCAGGATGGTCAAGAGTCAACCAAGAACCATCAAAAGGCAGGTCTGCGATGAATTCGAAGCTGCTGGAACACAGTTATCCGTGTCCACAGCAAAGCGTTATTTACATCACCATGGGCTGAGAGGATGCCGTGCAGGAAGGAATCCCTTGCTCCAGAAGCGGCACCTTAGCGCTCAACTGAAGTTTGCTTCTGATCACATGGACAAAGAATAGTCCTTCTGGAGGAAAGTTCTGTGGTCAGATGAAACAAAAATTAAGCTATTTGGCCACAATGACCAGAAGGAGAAGGTTAGGCCTTTAACCCGAAGAAAACGTGGTGGTAGTATTATGCTCTGGAGCTGTTTTGTAGCCAGTAGAACTGGTGCTTTACAGAAAGCAAATACAATAATGGAGGATTTCTTCCAAATTCTTAAGGAAAACCTAACACTATCAGCCAGAACGTTGGGTCTTTGATGCATTTGGTTGTTCCAACAGGACAATGACCCCAAACACATAACAAAAGTGGTAAAGGAATGGCTAAATCAGGCTAGAATTAAGGTTTTAGAATGGCCTACCCGAAGTCCTGACTTAAACCCCATTGAGAAAATGTGGACTGTGCTGAAGAAACAAGTCAGTGTCACAAAGCCAACTAATTTAGTTGAACTGCACCAACTATGTCAAGAGTGGTCAAAGATTCAACTAGAAGCTTTCCTGAAGCTTATACATGGCTATCAAAAGTAACTAATTGTGGTGGAAATGGCTAGGAGACATTTAACCAAATATTAGCATTGCTGTGTATATATATATATATATATATATATATGACCAACAGATTTGGTCACATTTTCAGAAGACCCTAATAAATCCATAAAAGAACCAAAATACATTAATGTTTTTTTGTGACAAAAACATTTGTGTTCCAATCATTCCATCACAGAAAAAAATAAGAGTTGTAGAAATCATTGGAATCTCAAGACTGCCGTGATGTACATGTTCTTTACAACTTTATGTAAACTTTTGTTCACAATTGTATGTATACAACGATCAGCCACAACATTAAAACCACCTGCCTGATATTGTGTAGGTCCCCCTCGTGCCGCCAAAACGACGCCAACCTGCATCTCAGAATAGCATTCTGAGATGCTATTCTCACCACAATTGAGTGGTTATCGGAGTTACTGTAGACATTATAAGTTCAAACAAGTCTGGCCATTCTCTGTTGACCTCTCTCATCAACAAGACATTTCTGTCCACAGAACTGCCGCTCACTGGATGTTTTTCTGTTCTTGACACCATTTGGAGTAAATTTTAGAGACTGTTGTGTGTGAAAATCAGCTGTTACAGAAATTCCCAGATCAGCCAGATGATGAATGATCAATACATTTTTTGGGGTGAACTATTGCTTTGAAACACATTGAAATATTGTCAGTTGTTCTCTTACGAGAGGTTCTCTCGTATTGCGTAAGCTAGCTTACGCTACGGGAAAGATTCATCTTTTCTGAGATATTGAAGCCAAAAAATTATCCTTAATTTTTGTATCCATTGTCAACGCAGTGCAGCAGCTGCAGACCTTGAGCGGGCTAGCTAGCGAGCTCATAGGTTGCTCTGCGGCAACTGCTGCAGCCTATAGACGAGCTTGGGCGAACTCGCATCCAATGAGAGGCATCCGCGCGCTCACTGCATCAAAGCCCGCCAAAATGGGTGTGACTTGAGTGCATATAAGCGTAGTTCGTAGGCTGGAACCCTGATTTTCATCTCTTCAGCGAAGCTCTTCGCATCGCTGACCTGGAAGCCGCGTCACCGTTCGAGGGGCATCAAGCAAGCGTGGACAGCGCTAGAAGAAGCCGGCCGTCTCAGCCACCTTCAGCCATCCTGCGAGCTACGCCATCCGACGACGTATCCTTTTATTCAGGAAGCTAGTTCTCACAAACTATTCACAAAAGAGTACAAGCGTCTTTTTCAAGATGCCTCGCTCCACTTGCGCCTCATGTCGTGCCCTTCTCAGCACAGGAGACCGCCACATCATCTGCGCTCTGCCTGGGACTGGGGCACGCAGAGCTCGCCCTCACTGAGGGCGGATGCGATTTCTGCGAGGAGCTACCGATGTCGACCCTGCTGGCTCGACTCGAAGCGCTCAAAGAAGAAACCACCGCGCCGCCTTACCTTCAGCCGCGCAGGAAGAAGCGCCGCTCACAAAGGCTGCCGGAAACTGTGGTTGAAGCGACTGCCTCGCCGGAGCCTCTCCCTCGAGCATCGCTTTCACCCTCCCCGCCCCCCCGGGACGCGCAGTTGCCGCCGAGCGGCCGCACTGCTGCCATCTCGGATGACGAGGCGGAGGATAAGGGCCGCTGTTCCATCATGGCTTCGGACAGCGAGGAGTGGTCAGGCTCCCAAGCCTCCTCCTCGGCCCAGGAATCCAGCAGGACCCGCGCCGGAGTCGAAGGGGAGTTAATACGCCTCCTCACACAGGCCGTCGACCGCCTCGTGCTCGAGTGGTCACCGCCCCCTGAGCAGGCACCCAACAGACTCGACGGCTGCTTTCTTCAAAGCCATCGCAGCTCACTCCCTTCCTGCCGGAATTACACACGGAGCTTGCAAAGTCGTGGAACGCTCCTTTTTCAGCCAGGTCCCGTTCCCACGTCTCCACCTCTCTCGCGTCGGTGGACGGCGCCACTGAGAGAGGCTACTCCTCCATCCCCCCGGTCGAGGACTCGGTAGCAGCACACCTTTGTCCGCCCTCCGCGAGATGGCGTTCCAAGCCTGTGCTCCCGCCTAAGGCCTGCAGAGCGACTTCGCCTATGTTGGCCGCGCCTATTCTGCCGCCGGCCAAGCCGCATCTGCTCTGCACTCAATGGCCGTTTTACAGATCCTACAAGCAGACCTTCTTCGGAGTGGGATGAGAAAGGCAGGCACCCAGAGGCTGTTACTGATCTACTGAGCGCGACAGACCTCGCCCTTCGCGCTACCAAAGCTGCAGCCCAAGCTCTAGGGAAGTGCATAGCCTCGCTGACTGTGACCGAGAGACACTTGTGGCTAACACTAGCCGACATGGGAGAAGCAGAGCGCTCCACGTTCCTCAACGCACCGCTCTCTCCGACCGGTCTCTTCGGCTCCGCGGTGAGTGGCATAGTTGACCGCTTCTCAGAAGTCCAGAAAGCCACCCAAGCCATGAACCTCTTCCTGCCGCGTCGCGCTAGCTCCTCTGCAGGCCGCTCACGTGATCAGCCTCCTGCACGAGCCTCTTCACAGCGCCCAGTTCAACAAACTCAGACTTCTCAGCGTCGACAGGGCGGCCGCCCTCGATCGCGCTCAGACAACAGCCGCAGACCGCCGCCCCCCTGCGGGCCTCGATCTAAGGTAATGCTGAAACCCGAGCAGCCGAAGTCTTCCTAACTGTGTTGAACAAACGACGGCTCAGTCCCGCTGCGGCCGGACCACTGTCAAAGCTTCGCCCCCTGTCAGTCCCCTTCTCTCAGGCTACTGCAGTGGTGAATTTAGCAGCCAACAAGCCGGTGACACTGCCCGCTTGCCTGCACTCAAACGCCGTTTTCACGGCGACCCAAATAAATCTTGTAAAGAGCAAACATGTCTTATGTGTAGAAAATGTGCCCACAACCCAGTGTTCACCCCTACACACAAGCATAACACATCCCGTGCCCCTATCAGAGCATGCTCTCATAAAGCGGTTACTGAACCGCTCGAAGCGCCAGAGTCAATGAAGGCGCCCACAAATGCGTGCGCGCGCCCATTCTCTGGCCGCTCTGTCACACGACCAGCCCTATGTGTAGAAAATGTGCCCACAATCCAGTGTTCACCTCTACACACAAGCACTGCATGTCTCGTGTCCCCACCAGAGCACGCTCACATAAAGCAGTTACGAACCGCTCGAGCGCTAGTCAATAAATGCGCCCACGAATACTTGCGCGCCCATTCTCTGCCCGCTCTGTTACACGGCCAGCAAACATTCCTCTGTGTGTAAGTCCCGTGCCCATGACTATGCTTGCGCATCACGTAACAGATGTGACTCTTTCCCCATTCATTCCAATCGGGAAGTCACTCACAAAACAGCCTGTTCATGCTGTCTGCGAGCAATCATGCATAAATACACTAAACGCGCTCACACATTTTGTTCAGCGCTCTGTGTGCGGCAATCAGAGCGAATTGGCCATTCACCCTCTAGCGTTACGCTTCAAAGCGTGGGAAGCTATTCCAGGGATATCCAAGTGGGTGTTAAGCACAATACAACAGGGCTATTTGCTACAGTTCGATCGCCGCCCTCCTCGCTTCAGAGCGCGGCTCGAAACCACTGTGAACACGGAAGCAGCGTGCATGCTTCGTTCAGAAATAGCAAGCCTTCTGTGCAAAAGGGCCATAGAGAAAGTGCCAGCCTCTCTGAGCGAGTCGGGGCTTTACAGCCGTTATTTTCTTGTTCCCAAGAAAGACGGCAGCCTCAGACCCATATTAGATCTCAGGGTTTTGAACAAGGTGCTTGCAAAAAGACCGTTCAAAATGCTTACAATCAGGAAACTCCTCGCGCATGTGCGCCGGGGGACTGGTTTATTTCTCTCGATCTGAAAGATGCATACTTTCAGATTCAGATAAATCCCCGTCACAGGCCATTCTTGAGATTCGCCTTCGACGGCCAGGTTTATCAATACACCGTCCTTCCATTCGGCCTGTCCTTAGCACCCCGTACTTTCACGAAGTGCATGGATGCGGCGCTCACACCCCTGCGGAGTCAGGGTTTGCGAATTTTTAACTATTTGGACGACTGGCTGATTATGGCACAGTCACATATGGAGCTTCTGTCTCACAGAGCAGTTCTCCTCAGCCATCTGAACAGTTTGGGTCTTGCAGTCAATTGGACCAAGAGCTCACTACAGCCCAGTCAGACAATTTCCTTCCTTGGAATAGAACTAGACTCCGTGGCAATGACGGCTCGCTTATCTACACAGCGCGCGCGCCGTGTTCAGCGACTAGCCGCATCTTTTCAGATGAACAGCCTCACGCCTCTGAAGAAATTCCAGAGAGTGCTAGGTTACATGGCCTCAGCCGCAGCAGTACTTCAGCTGGGTTTACTGCACATGCGCCCGCTTCAGCATTGGCTAAACACCCGCGCGTCTCGCCGGGCTTGGGCCATAGGCCGCCAGCCCATCAAGGTGACTCAGACCTGTATTTCAGCTCTGCAGCCCTGGACAGTGGCCGAATGGTATCAGCGGGGAGTGACAATGGGAGCTGTATCTCCCCGAAAAGTCATCTCGACAGACGCGTCCAACACGGGTTGGGGCGCGGTCTGCGAGGGCTCTCCGGTTTTCGGCCTATGGTCAGTTCAGGAAAAGCTCCTTCACATAAATTGTCTGGAATTGATAGGGGTCGAGTACGCGCTCGTGCGCTTTCTCCCGGTCATTCAGGGTCACCACGTCCTGGTCCGTTCGGACAACAGATCTGTGGTATCCTACCTAAACCGTCAGGGCGGTGTCAGATCCAGGAACCTATTCCATCTGACGAAACGCATACTGAGTTGGTCCCAGTGCCACCTGCGCTCGCTGAGGGCAACGCACGTGCCAGGCCACCTGAACGACGGCCCGGACAGACTGTCCAGAGACAATATTCCCCCAGGGGAATGGTCCCTGCACGCTCAAACAGTCCAGACGTTATGGCACCTATTCGGCAGAGCAGAGATAGACCTCTTTGTGTCCAAAGAGAACTCTCACTGCCCAATATTTTTCTCGAAAAGCGAGGACGCGCTGGCCCAGGACTGGCCCAGACGCCCGCTTTACGCCTTCCCTCCCGTCTCGCTATTGCCACAGGTAATGCAGAGGATCAGGGAAACGCGTCACTCGGTGCTCCTCATAGCCCCGCGTTGGGAGAATCAGACATGGTTCCCGGAGCTTACGCAGCTGTCACTGACAGCGCCGTGGCCATCCCAGTGAGAGCAGATCTCCTCTCTCAAGCTTGCGGCACAATCTGGCATCCCCACACAAAGCGCTGGGCGCTGCATGCGTGGGTGATCAACGACTACCCGTCGCTCTGCCAGAAGGAGTAATAAACACCATCATACATGCTAGAGCCCCTTCCACGAGAAGACTCTATGCGTCAAAATGGTCTGTGTTCTCAAAGTGGTGCACCGACAGAGACCTGGACCCGCGGACATGTGGGGTGTCATCGCTGCTCGTATTTCTGCAAGAGCTGCTGGATAAGGGCAGATCCCCATCCACGCTCAAAGTGTATGTGGCGGCCGTTGTGGCGTTCGCTGAACCCCTGCACGGCCAGTCATGGGGTAAAAACGAGCTGGTCATCCGCTTCCTCAGGGGAGCTAGAAGGATGAACCCCCCCGCGCCCCCCCATCGGTTCCTATCTGGGATCTTTCTATAGTTCTCGAAACTATGAAAGCCCCCCCTTTCGAACCACTTCAATCCGTGGATTTGAAATACCTTTCACTCAAAACCGTTTTTCTGACTGCCCTGTCATCAGTCAAACGTGTGGGAGACCTTCACGCGCTGTCTGTCAGCGCTGCGTGTCTTGAGTTTGGACCAAGTGACTCCAAGGTCATTTTAAAGCCTAGACACGGCTATGTTCCCAAGGTGATCGGTACTCCTTTCAGAGCACAGGTCATTTCCCTATCGGCGCTGCCAACACCCGATAGCGAACGCGACGACAATCTCCTTTGCCCGGTCAGAGCACTGAGATTGTATACTGCGCGCTCCGCCGCTTTCAGACGCTCTGAGCAGCTTTTCGTTTCGTTCGGAGGGCGCACCAAAGGTCTCGCCGCCTCGAAACAGACACTATCTAGATGGATAGTGGACGCTATTGCTGCTGCATATGCGTCAAAAGACCTGCCATGCCCGTTGGGCATTAGGGCTCACTCCACTAGAGGCATGGCATCCTCGTGGGCATGGTCCAGTGGGATTTCCATTCACGACATATGTGTGGTAGCGGGATGGACTTCCCCCTCCACCTTTGTCAGATTTTACAATATGGAAGTGCCCGCTCTGCAGGCAAAACTACTAGCGGTTTAATACGCTACAGCTCCCCTGGTGAGCTGCACTTATTGGACACATTCCACACAGACCGGCACCGCCGCTCTGTCGTTCCCTTCCCACTATGTGCTTATGTATTACACAATCAATGACCCGCATTCTTGCCGGCCAAATATTATTTCCCCACTCATAAGGGCTCCCCCGGGTCCCCCCTTAATTCCCTGGGGCTCGTACAGTGGATGCTTGGCGCGCACGGCGTTGACAATGGGTTCCCGTAGCGTAAGCTAGCTTACGCAATACGAGAGAACCTCTCGTAAGAGAACGTATCGGTTATCTAACGTAACCTCGGTTCTCTCTAGATGAGGGAACGAGTATTGCGTAGCCGGCCGTGTTCGCGCCACGAGCGACTTTTCGCTTCAGTCAATGAAAACCAGGGTTCCAGCCTACGAACTACGCTTATATGCACTCAAGTCACGCCCATTTTGGCGGGCTTTGATGCAGTGAGCGCGCGGACGCCTCTCATTGGATGCGAGTTCGCCCAAGCTCGTCTATAGGCTGCAGCAGATGCCGCAGAGCAACCTATGAGCTCGCTAGCTAGCCCGCTCAAGGTCTGCAGCTGCCGCACTGCGTTGACAATGGATACAAAAATTAAGGATAATTTTTTGGCTTCAATATCTCAGAAAAGATTAATCTTTCCCATAGCGTAAGCTAGCTTACGCAATACTCGTTCCCTCATCTAGAGAGAACCGAGGTTACGTTAGGTAACCGATACGTTTTCATTTGTAATTGTGGCTTTAGTGTCTGGAACGGATGGTGCTAATTGTTTCGAGGCTTTTGAGTGCATTCATTTTGAGGTTAAATGAAAACACGGGGGGTATATTGAAGTGTATTTTTGATCTATAGCTCTGTTGGACTGTTTATGAGTAACTGTGGCAGATCCTGCTGTTAGCTCTTGTAGTTTCCAGGACACCGGTGGCCTTTAGTCTGAAAATGTTTCTTTCTTGCTGACCTCAGACCTCTGTCTTTAGTCTCTGTCAGCAGTTTGCACGGCTGTTTGCTTATGTAGCCCTCTTTCTTACATGACACAGCTGTGTACTAACTGTAAAATGCGTTGTATATGTGTTGCAAATCACTGCAAGGTGCTAAGGCACTGAACAACTGTTCACAATAAAACCAGGAAAATGTAGGCCTATTAAAGGAATGGTTGACTTGCGCTTCAACCTCACGAAAGAGAATAAAACAGTTCAAGTTCTTGCGTGGACAACCCAAGTTCTCTTGTGAACGTGCTTCTCTCTTGCACCCATTAATTTGCAAAGGATAACTGTTGCTGAAATCAGTATTTTTCTCTGTAAAATAATATACAGTTCGGGTTGTTTCTCACCAAAACTATCGCATGTCTTCAGAAGTCTTGGAACATAATTCATGAGTCCAAGGATACCAATTGGTCTGCCATTGTATTGAAATCAGCCAATGGGACTTTCTTTAAAACATCTCTGTACTTTTGCATTCTACAAAAAGTCATGAGTGTGAGTAAATGCTAACAGAAGTATTTTAGTTTTGGGTTAACTGTTCTTTTAAGTGGCTGGCTTATAACCGGCTGATAAACCATTAGTAGTGACTACTAAAAAGCAGAGCAATTATAGAAATGTAACCAACACTGTGGAACATTTGTGTAGGTATGGGAATTGTAAGTGATTTAAAGGTGAAGTGGAAGTTTTTTTGGTGTCGAAGTACATTCTAATATCCCTGTTTATTGACAAATATAAGTAGGCCATTCTTGGGTTTACCTCTCCCAAAAGTTTAAACACAGAGCCTCTGAGGCACAATCAAAACAATGTTTATATTTTGAGCAGCCCTCACAGCTCCACCCATCCAGTTCTTTCTAAACCTATAGCATGAGTTTGGGGCGTGGCTACTTGTAATAAACGATTCAACTGGGAGAATGCGAACGAACATGGCAGATGTGTTACAGAAGAAACTAAACTTAAGATTCACCAAAATTCAAAAGACTTTTTAAAACACAAAGAGACAGAGAATGGAGGAAAACCAGAGTGAACATTTACAAGGTGAAGGACTTTGAGCGAGTTGCTTCTTGGCAGGTAAGCTACACTCAAGTTAATTACTACCGAGCTTCAAATAAATTGTATATGTACGTTTACTAGTTACCAAGAACCGTTTTACCTCTTGTGCTGGATCCCCCGCACACCAGCTGCCATTCAATCCAGCGGTGTTATCGGTCGAGCCAATTCCTCTGCAATGCTTTCTGTCCAGTGTGTATATGTTATAGTAGTATTGTTTAATACGACGTTAAAGGTTTATCACCTTTTATTTAGTTTTACCTATTTGTTCATAGGGAATCAGAGAGTGTGAAATGGCGTGATGAGTCCGAGGGGTGTTGTTGCCAAAGATTGTTTCAAAACGTGCTTTATTTTTATAATTCCATTTGGTGCCACTATCAGTGCAGAAATTACACACTTCACCTTTAACAATTTTGGATCAGATTCTGATTTCACTTTATGATTCCGGTTAACTGAATTCTGATTCTTCTGATTTCACTTAAAAATACCTACATGTAAAGGTGTAGTTACACTTTATACACAAGTGACTATTTTTAACTAGCAGGGGTTTTCCTGCATTGCGAATTACTAGGCGGCCGCCTCCGGCTGTCTACAAAACTCTGGTGGGTGTCTTCATGGAAAACACTAACAAGCATTGCACTCAGTGGATTGGCATTTGTAACTGCAAGTCTCTGCAATAATAATAAATAAATTCCATTGTCAAATAGTTGCTTGATGTCATTTAACGTAACTTGATCATATAAAACTATAATGATGACAGACGAGAGGAGCGCTGCAGCTCGTGTGTCTGATAAAAACACAGATCACAGCTTGGCGATATATCTTTATTTCATCCTTAATTAAAGTTCATATGATATGGGAGCGTGCCATGTAAATAAACACAAACTTCAAAACTGTCATTCTCTGTATGATCGGAGCTGCTTCAACCAGTCGTGGAAGAGACCCAATCTGAGCGGGAGTCGAGACTGGGAGAGATTTAAAGTTCAGCCAGCTGATGCGGACTCTAACACGGAGACGTCCATCTCTCACCCCTGCTGTCTGCAGCTCGCAACGTCATCATGATAAGATCAATCTTATGTGAAATATAACACGAAAATGACAACAACAATAAAATGCGTGTGTGTGTGTATATGTATATATATATGTATATATATATATATATATATATATATATATATATATATATATATATATATATATATGTATATATATATTAGGATGCACGAATTTCGCCGAAAATTTTCGGCCGAAAATGGCACTTTCGGTTTTCCGCCGAAAGACAAAAAAGGCCGAAAATATATACCTCCTCGCTCCGCCCCTCAGTGCTCAGATTTCAATCTGGATCGATGTAGCCCTTATCACAGCTGTTAGATAATTCCACAACGGCGCTACCAAACAAAGGCCGATCATGTCAGCGGTGTGGAAATTCTTCAAAGTTTCTGATAAGGACATCAAATTTGCGATCTGCAGTGTTTGTCACAACAGAAAAATGTCACAACTAGCGCAGCTACACCACAACTTGAGACGTATTTATATCTGAACTATGCCAGAAGCGACAATCCCCTTGACTACGGGCGCATAAACAAACACCGCTTTCCTTTGCTTGCGTGGATTGCGCACAGGTATATCTGCCTAAGCACCAGCACAGAGAGTGAGAGACTGTTCAGTGCAGCATCTCATGTTCTTGATGAGCTTTCTGAAAGGAGAGACTGTCAGAACGTTTAGCAACTTTTGTTCTTGAAGAGAAACCTGTCACTTGTACTTAAATAGAAAGCGGTCCAATATGATGTGTACAGCAATTACATTACACTTGTTCTTCACTTGAGGATACATCTGTCGTTTACAGTTGAGGTTGGATTTAGTTCAATTACTGCTGTTTTGCACAATCATTTTCACTTAAAGTGTACATACGTTTACATAAACAGAATAGAGCACTGATCTATATATATAATTATATATTATAGTTATATATAGATCAGTGGAATAGAGGCCATTTTGTGTTCTGCCTGTTGTTTTAATTAAAATTACTGTTGCATATTTAAACTTTTTGAAAGATGCTAGCTAAGTTCATTACTTGACTGTTGCTGTGCATATAATAGTTTTCTAAAACTTTACATTATTTGGATAATTGTTAATAAAATCTGTAAAATTTGATTTTTACAGAACTGAAAGAAGAATAATATTTAATGTAGTTTTAATATATTTTTTGTCCAATTTTGTTGTGCTACTTTCAATAAAAGTGTGATTTATTTTATTGGTTTGTAGTTTTTCAATTCAGATTAATTAAATTCATGAAATTAATGAAAAAGTATCAAATTAATACAATTATACACAACATTTTTTTTTTTTTAAATAGGTAAAAATTTCGGTTTCGGTTTTCGGCCAAGTGCATCCTGGATTTTCGGTTTCGCCCAGAATTTTCATTTCGGTGCATCCCTAATATATATATATATATATATATATATATATATATATATATATATATATATATATATATATATATAATATTATTATTATTATTATTATATATTTTGGGCTGTCGATTTAACACGTTAATTCGGTGCGATTAATTTTACAAAAAATAACTCGGAATTTTTTTTTTACGTAATTAATCGCATGCCCATGGACCATAATAAGGAAGATTCCTGAGAAATGCAAGCTTGTAGTACCACCTGTTTACTCCAGAGGGCAGTAAGTGAATCTTCAGCTGTATGAGCAACACACAGTTTATACAGTAAAGAAAACACTTCAGTAGGCAGAACAACAAACATGCGTTAAGTTTTTGCTTTCAAATCACTCGGAGTGCAAATGCGATCTAAGGGATCTCAAGATGTGTTTAAAGATTGAGTATTAAACTATATTTAACTTGACACAGTGACCTAAACATTTTATGTTTATGACACAATGCACCAGAGACGTCTGATGTAGGAGTAAATTGACGGGTCCTTAAACAAGCCCTCATAATTAATCTCCAACTGATTGACAAATTCACTTGTGTAATGGATTACTGTGAACTGTGTGCCAATGATTGACTTATGATCAATAATATGGTAGTAAACAATACATTGTCTAAAGCCACTTTTTGCATGGCCTTATCAATGATGAACTCTTATGCCACAAGAATGCATTTTAATTATCTGAAAAAAAAATATATATATATATATATATATATATATATATATATAATTTTTAATATTTAAAGATAATTATATATTGATATAAATATGTATAATCATTATATATTGAATTATTGTTATATAAGGGGCTTTCTCAGCAAATATTTGTATATGCGATTAATCGCGATTAATTAATCGGGACACCATGTAAATTTGTTATCGTTTGACAGCCCTAATATATATATATATATATATATATATATATATATATATTTATATATATATATATTTATTTTGGGTAGACTAGTTTGACAAATGCTTCTCAATAATACTCTTATGGCTAAAAATGTTTACAGTGTTCAGTGACTAAAATGTCAATATGACTAAAATTTTACTAAAATATGACAAAAATGTCAACAGTTTTCATTGACTAAAACTACATTAAAATGCCCAGACTTTGTCAACTAAAACAAAAAACAAAACAAAAAAAGGGTAAGGTTGACATTTGACATAGGACTAAGACTAAATTAAAAAAAACTGATGATAAAATGAACACTATTATTCAGTTGGCAGGTAATTAGGAGTGTTTTAATGCAAAGCCAATGTTTATACGTTCTTAACGTCACTTTTTTTTATCAGTATGGTACCACCTCCACCTCATTTTGATTCTTGTGCACAGTCGAAAATACGACACTGCTCGCCACTGCATTCATGCATCTGATTTTTCAACAGAAGTTGTTCTCTACCTACCTTTTTGAAAAATGCTGTTCTCATCCTATCAACAATATTCTCAGTGAGTCCACTGTATTTTGCTAGGTGGGTGGAATTTCCGGTTAACTAGCGGAAGTGCAATTGGTCGGCGTTTTGTGTGTAGCCAGTAACTGCTTGCTTGCGTTTCATTCGGTTAGATTCTTGCTTTTTGAATGTTGTATGATGTCTTTACAATGTGTGCAGTTAATTGTTATCCTATTAATCAAGCAAAACTAAAGTTTTGTCCAAAACAGCCATGTTATGATCAGAAACCACTTGCAAAGCAGCACAGCGCTCATGTCCCAGATGCTGCTGCTTCCATCAGCTGCCTACAGAAGGATTGACTGAGAAACATCTGTTTTGAAAAAGCTTGGAATAATTTGTTTATGTGCTCTTTTCACTTTATTGGCAAGAAGTCAAGAGCGGGGATTACTTATATTATCCACCGTTACGGTCCGGCTGCGATAGACGTCCAGAAATGAAGCGCATTGAATTATTGTGCTGACGTGTGTGTACATGTGCTGAAGGTTCATTATGAATGTTGAGTTTTGTTCATTTCTATTTGGCATCTTTTATTTTAGAACACTTCACATGTTTTGAAATGGTATTATGACGGAGTATAAAAAGTGTTTTTCCTGAACTGTCTGTGAGTAGTGAAGATGTTTTCATGCTGTGATGCTAAATGGATAAATTCTACAGTGAAAGACCAGAATTATTAGATGAGACACGTGTGAGTACATTAGTGAGATGTTTTAAATTAATTGTATTATGATTTTCATCTTTCCTGCATTTCACTTTCTTTTGAGTGTCTTTGCAGAATGTGCCTGTCTTCCCTTAAGGAAGGTGATTTGGAAAACAATGTGGACATTAATTCAGTATCACTTAAATGTGTTTGTACGGTGCTTTTAATAATACATATGGTTTATAGCTGCTTTACAGAGAACATTGAACTTGTTGTGTACTGTTTATAATGTATGTCCAAATAAATATTTATTTGTATTGCATGTAGTTATTTTGTATAGTTTATTATGTGGCTGCTGAGACATCGCTATTTCCTACACAAGAACAATACATTTAATCTATAAATAGGATCAGTTGTTCAGTTAACACTAAAACATTTCATGTAGGTTATAGGATTTAGATACAGAGGTTAAGTATGTAAACAATTATAAAGCTAGATTGAGTTTACTACTCATTCATCTCGCATAAAATAATTGTATTTTATCCAAACAACGGCAGCATGACACTCATCGCCTGAGTCCTGTAATACACGAGCATCCTGCTGTCTGGACCTCCCCTGTAAGGACAATAATCTCGGTACAACAAACTCTTCAGGTTCAGACTAGACTAGATATGCTTTAAAATAACCATAATTATCTACAGTTCGTAAAACATGTCCAACTATACAGCTGTGAAATCGCTAATAGGCGACATTGCTTTTCAGGTTAGGCAGCACATTCTTCCATCAATGGATAAAGACTCAACAAAATAACTAAAATGCTTCTATTTGTGATAATAGTCCATCATCCTCAAACCCATATTCATTAACAGATAGGTGAGTAAGAACAATATCACCTCACTATAGTTCAGTGAACATTTGTTCCCAAGTTTCTGTCATTTTTAATGCTGTGTTAGTACATAACATAACAATTGTTTACACTTAACCAGAAGTTCCGCCCATATCACCCGCAAAGCTTATTGCGACTCAGAAGTATTGTGGATACCTACTATTTTTAAAATCCAGTTGTTTTCGACTTACACCTACAATCATTTTCATCATGCACTGAAATGTTTTTTTTATTTATTTAAAATATTCAGTAGCTTTTTTGCATCACACTTTTTAAGTAAATTCAAACAATGGTCATTTTATGTCAGTATAACAAAAAAAAACTTATGTTAAATATTAGGGATGGTTTTGAGATTTCCCGATTCGATTTCTATTCACATTCTTTCATTTCGATTTTGATATCGATTCATATGGGTTTATTTCAGGTGTAATGTCCCTTTTGCTTACATATAAAAGAAATGATCTCCCAGATAATGCTGTTAATTATACAAGGGACCATCTAACTAGGTACAGTAGAAAAATATTTTTCATAATTTGTCAAATTTTTGCTTTATAAAAATTAATAAATCAATGTATTCAATCAATAAATAAGATATATTTCAAATATACATTTTTGTTAGATGTTTATTGTTTACATTAATCATTTTTTCTATTTACATTGTTTTGTTGTCTCAATAAGAAAACCTTAATTTCTTTAAAGATCATCTGTAAATTAGCGCATGATAATGAGAAAGGACTTAAAGGGCTTTATCTCATCTGTGCTATGTGTGAATGGAATTAAATGTTTTTTTTGTTGTTGCTTTTGCTTCTAGAAACATCTGTGTTACACAGACGTGTTCATATTTAAATCAAAGTGTCATGTTACTTTAACAGGAATTCACAGTGTTGAGATGGCTTTTTAGAGAAAGGAAAAACCAATCCCAGAATTGTGGGGTGTGGCAAGAAAGTACATGTAATAAAATACTTTTTGTGTACTGAATGTACTTGGCCGATTTAATGTAGAAGGCAAAATCAGCTGTATACAGTACACGTAGGCTTGCCTCATTCTCAGTAATGGGGAATCCACCCTCTTTTATTTGTTGCTTGCCATGATGACTAAATGGCCATAGTTGAAGGATCGTTATCAAATTGTCCTCACTCTTGGATAAATCTGCAAGACGTGATGCCTGACTGTTTTAAATTTTTTGTCTGATTGCTTCTAACAAGGGCATTTCTGTTTCATTTTAACTATATAAATCATTCTCAAAGGGAAGTTTTCCAGTTTTGTGAGTGGAAGGAACTAAATTATAGAATGCAGAGATGCAACTGTCAAAGACACAGCAGGAATAACCCAATATTTAGTATTGGATGTAGGGTAGAGATTTTACAGGCTTAAATAGAGAGGGTAGGCTGTAGGGCTTGGCATTATGCAAGAAATATTTCCACACTTTTTATAGAAATGGCTATACGCACTGCACGTCTCTGAACAAACAGTGAATCAGACATGCACATCAACAGCTTTTCTTTTGTCAGTTCTTAAAAATATAATCAAGTGTGTTTCTTCAAGCATTTGTCCTTGTGTATAAGAGCATTTCATGTCATGTGTCACTCCTAGATGTCTTGCAGGACACCCGCCACAGTGGCGGGTAGATGAGCAAAAAGCCGAACCACCAAACTGTCAGTATCATTGTTCTAAATAATCATATATAGGCATTGGTACAAAGATTTTGAATCCATGTGACAAGTCTATATGAAATTCTTGTCTCTAAAAATGTCTCTACTTCAATGTAATAACGTTGAGATTTTTTTTCACCCGTTTTATCAGCTTTGTTTCAATCCTTAACCCTAGCTATGAGCAATAGTAATAGCAATGCTGCCTCTAGCTTGTCTACAGTACAGCACCTTTAACTTTAAAAACCTTGTTATATTTTGATATTCCAAACTCTCCAGGTAGTTCTGTATGTGTCTGTTTGTAGGCAAGTTCACAGTAGTTAAACTCTCTTCTTATCCAAATTCTGTCAAATGCCATTCTAAATGCATATTATAAGTGAACCAAACTCAAGTATCTATGTCTGAGATGTTCGTGAGTAGCACTCAAATATTTCGCGCCGCGCAATGGTTAAAAATAGCTGTGTGTGTCAACAGAGCAGCACTATTCGCTCTGCGTGCATTTTATATATTTACTTAATAAACACAGACTTTTGTGATTCACAGAGCTATCGCACATCTTCAAATGGCTTTGAATAAAATGCACGAGTCATATGTTTTTATGGTTCTTTATGGAGCTTGACCTTAACGAACATGACTAACACACGTGTCGGATTTGGATCAGGCTCGTCGGACCGATACCCGATCTATCTTAAAACATCAGTATTGGAGCCGAGACTGATCCAGGTTTCAGATCGGTGCATCCCTACCTAAAACTGTTTAGGTTCCAGTCATGTTTTATGACTGTTTTGTATCAATGCATCTACTGTTCCTACTCTGCTCTCCCCAGAGTTTATGCCTCTTTTTAAACTATTAGGGCAGCTGTGGCTCAGTTGGTAGAGTGGGTCGGCCACTAATCGCAGGGTTGGTGGTTCGAATCCCGGCCCACACGACTCCACGTGCCGAAGTGTCCTTGGGCAAGACACTGAACCCCAAGTTGCTCCCAATGGCAGGCTAGTTCCTTGCATGGCAGCTCTGCAACCATTTGTGTATGAGTGTGTGTGTGTGTGTGTGAATGGGTGAATGAGTAACCGTGTAAAGCGCTTTGAATACCGTTAAGGTTAGAAAGGGACTATATAAGTGCAGACCATTTACCATTTTACCAACAGAAACAACTATTACAGAAAAGACACTAGTGTTCATCAACCCCGTATTAATGAGTCCAACTTAGAAAAAATTTAAAATACACCTGCACTTTCCCCTTATACACCCATTAGGGCTTGTGGGGAAAGTATGGTCTTGCATTCAGCTATGTTTTGATCGGAGAGGGAGAGAAGGAAATCAGGACCTATCAAAGGCGCTGTCCGGCAAGACAATTTGAATTGTAATGTGATAAACATTATTGCTGCACACCAGCAGAGGGCACAGCACAATCTGCAGCACTGACTGGAGTGCTGAATGCAGAATATATTTTAAAACTCTTCCTTTTGTGGTTTAGTAATTTTAATGTTAATTCAGTCAGTCATGCGGAATTTCTACCATAGCAGTGTCTTGAAATCTGCAGGTTTCAAAGTGTTTGGATAGCTACTATTATCTCTGGATTAACGCACACCTAGCCGTGTTTACACAGATGATACTTTAGTAAAAAAGATCCATCTTGGCTTGCATAAATCTGCTTCAGCTGATAAAACAAACCCAGCAACCTTTTTTGCAAGTAAAGTGAAGCTCCGCTCTGCAGGGTTAAAGCTATCACACTGCCAATCGTTCTGCTGTTGAAATTTCAGGGGCTTTGTTTCTAAGGTTCACTTATTTGCTCACCATAGAGAACAGGGAGGTTTTCTGCCATCTACTTATAAGTTTACCATCCTTGCCATTTTGTTTTCTGAAAGATTTATTGCTGGGCTCACAAAGACCTGTAAAGTCATTCAGGTCTCCTTTGCGGATTCTTTTTGTGTTAGATTAAAAGCTATTAATCTTAAAGAGGGCAGTGCAGGCCCCTCGCCCATCTGTGGAAAGGGTGGGATGGGGATCACTGTGGCATGTTAGTTATTGCCTGATGGTTTGTAAGGGTGCGATGGATGCCATCTAACCTGTGGCACATTTGGCAGTAACTGCCACTAACGTTAATCTCTCCCTGTTAAACAACTATGGCGTTACTCATTGCCTCAAAAATCTTCATGTTCCTCATATTTAGGGTTAGGGATTTAAACAAACTCCTTACTAGTAATGCACTTTTTGGCAGTGAGCCTGATACCTTAATTCATGCCATTTATTTAGGAGAATTGCGCTATCAGTAGATTTGTATACATTTTAGGAAGGACCTGAGCAATATCAAGGGTCTATTGTGAAGTTAGCAACCACTTAAAGGCATAGTTCCCCCAAAAATGTAAATTCTCATATCGTTTCTCAACCTCATGATATCCCAGGTGTGTATGATTTTCTTTCTTTGCCAAAATACATTTGAAGAAAATGTAAAAAATGTATTTGCTCAGTAGGTCCTTAAAAGGCAGATGGATGGTGATACAACATTTGAAGCTCCAAAAATCACAGATAGTCAGCAAAAACATCATCCATACGACTCCAGCAGTTGTCTTCAAAACAGACACATTTGTCTTCTAAAGAGACATGCTTTTGGTGTGAAAAAGATAAATATTTAAGTACTTTTATAACACTATAAATCTTAGCTTCCGATTAGCTGCGGTACGCGTGTTTGACGTAATCGTGTTGACACGTGAGAGCTGATGCAATTGAAGAGCAGCAATGTTTACAAGTGAGAAGGAACACTGTAGCTTAGTTGGTTTTGGTGTAGATCTGTATTTATCCGTTTCTTTACTCACAGTGGTGTGTTTGTCTGCTTATCCTGGATGTCTAAACCGAGTGGAGAATTTGAGATTACTTCGGTATCATGGCAACACGAATACGTCACACGTGAGACTGCATGAACTCCACACTCTCGTGAAGTTTGATTATAGTTAAAAAGTACTTAAATATTGATATTACAATTTTTTTGCACCAAAAGTGATTTTATCACTTTAGAAGCCATCTAAATACATCCGCTGGAATTATATCGATGATGTAGTAAATAATATATCGCAAATAAAAAAATATATATTTGAAATGTTAAAATATACCATCTACTTTCCTAAAAGATGCAGCATTAAAACATTTATTATTTGTATTGTGTCAAGAGTTCAGCGTGTGGCGTTTCTATCTTCTACTGTCATCATATACATTTGCGGTTCACAGTTCACCAAACTCCTTTACGCAGTGTAGTGCGAAATTGCTTTGGTTGAGCTTGTGTTTCCAGTCTCCTGAGTTTGGTTGTGTTGAATGGGAGTGAATGGAGCACAAAGTGAATATTTGCCGTGTAAACACTTGATCGGATTGCTTTCTGAAACTGGGACGTTGTGCGCATGTCCATAACTGACACTATAATGGTGTCATGATGACGAGGGAATGAATGAATGAACGTTGCACTTTTCTGGCACTACTCTCATCTGGGCACTGTGGAATCCCAGGAAATGAGGAAGCAGACACTGCTTCAAAAGAGGCTTTATTAGCAGATTTCCAAAAGAAACCAATACATCCCACTGACCTAAAACCCAAAATAAATTCATATATTAAAAGCAAATGGCGAACTGAGTGGGATCAATGCATCATGAACAAACTCCATGAAATCAGCCCTATTGTTGGCAAAAGAAGTTCCTTTCTGTTTTCAAATCGCTGGGACCAGATTGTTTACACCCGCTGTCGTATTGGTCACTCCAGGTTGACAAGTTTTTAATATTAGGAGAAGATTCACCAACACACCAACAACCTTCTGCCAGAATCCATTATCCCTGTAAACAATTTTATTAGACTGTACTGCTCTTAACCCCCTGAGAAACCTTTTTTATTCAGTCAGCACTCTGGAAGAAATGTTTAACAAAACTGAATGCAATTTTAGAGTTTTTAGGATACATTTATTTTAAAAACCTCTTTTAGTATTGCTTACACATTTCTCACCTTGGAAATAGCCATAGAAGCTGGCATGGATTTAAAAACAAACAAACAAACAACAACAACTGGCACTACACTCAAAGTGCTTTACACAGTGAACAGGGGGTTCTCCCCAACCACCATCAGTGTGCAGCATCCATCTGGATGATGCATCGGCAGCCATATTATCATGTGTGCACCAGTATGCTCACCACACACCAGCTATATTGGTGGAGAGGAGAGAGTGGAGTGATAGAGACAATTAATGGATGGAGATTATTTGGGGGACATAATTGATAAGGGCCAATGCGGGGGAATTTGGCCAGGGCACCGGGGTTACACCCCTACTCTTGACGTGAAGTATACTGGGATTTTTAATGACCACAGAGAGTCAGGACCTCGGTTTAACATCTCATCCGAAAGCTAGTTGCTTTTTATTGTTGCTGGATAGTAAGTAGATGGTATATTTAAACAATTTGAATTATAATTTTTTTATTTGTGATGTACTGTTTATTAAAACAAAATGCCCTCCTGTGATGACATATCCACGTTTGTTGTGTTGTCCTATTGTTAAATGATTCAAACAGTGAGGGAATGCTGTATAATTGTGGGGTGTATGCATGTCACAAGATCAATTAAGATTTGATGCTTTTGATATATAAATGCGCACATCAACCTGATCACTTAAGTTAGCGTTCATGTAAACGGTACGTTCGGAATCAACAATCTGATTGATTTCATTCTGATTTTAAAAAAGACCATGTAAATGCAGCTAAGGAGAAATGTGCTTTTTTGGAACCAGATGGTAAAGTTACGACATCATCTAGCAGGGCCAAAGAAGCTGTACACACCATATGTATTCTTGCATTAAAAAGCTAGTTGGAATGCAATGAATGGAACAAACAAAATGCTGGTGACTCGAGATGCTTTTTGATAAGTCCTAACGGCTGATTCTAAAATACAGAGATGCTGAAAAATCAGCAAGACGCAGTGCAGCGTTCAAAGATGTCCATCTAACACTGGTTTACATGGGGGAAAAACAATAAAAAAAGTGCAGACAGACACAAAAAGGCCTCTATCTGGGCCATGCTAACCAGCCGTACCTAGACACCCCAGCAACTGCAAAGCAACACCCTGACAACCACCCACAACACACTAGCATCTTCACCTTAGAAATATTCTTTAGAAATGTTAAATATGTAGTTTGTTTTACTGTGTTTTCTGTACCCTTTTCTGTAACCTGGTCTCATAGAATCACATTTCTTTATCTACATCACAACAGTTTCCTAATGAAAACACTAGAGGCGCTAAAACAACAATGAATTTAGATTTTTTTTTTATTGTCGACATTGTCGATAACGTCGACTAATCGTTTCAGCCCTAAAGGCACCTAAAAAAACAGCGCTCCTGCATGAGACGCTAAATAAACTACAAATTGCGGCAAAACGTGTGTGTTTACATAGAAAAACAAATTGTTAACTGAATGGTTGCAAAAGCATTTGATGTGAACGGTCCCTTAGGTGAAGGTCTTTGGCTCTCTTATCAGCATTTCTCTGAATAAGCAATGGGGTTTTTAAAACGCTTTGTCAGGAAACGTGTTCAATTTGGAAATGTGTCTCGAGATCTCATTCTGTTCTGCTGTGCTGCATCTAATTGAACAGCCCCTGGGCTCATAGTCTGAGCCTCACCATGAGTTCAGTCCAATAGCACTGCCATCTGGGAATATTACTACCATACATACAACTGGAATGAATGAATAACACTGTTGTATCTCCGTTATTATTAAGCTTGAGTCTTTGGTAGTATCAGGTTGTCCTGATACCGATACTGGTAACTGAATCGGGTTCCCAAACCACACTCATGTACTTGTACTCATGCTTGTAAAAATGCTCCGATACCAAAAGCCGATACCATCTTATGTACGAATGTCATTACATAAACATTCAGCACATAAATTAACATCATGTTACGTCCTAGTGAGATTATTTAACAGCAAAAGCTGTGATTTAATGAGATAAATATTTAGTTTGCATGTTCAGTGTTTTAAATGTGAGCGCTTGTGATTGTGTTGTGCAGACATACAAATACAAAGTGCTCATAACTTTTAGAGATCCTTGTCTCAGACTGAGAACACCATCATGATCATTACATGCTCTGTTTGTAGCAGATGACAGCAGGCAGTGCGCTGAGTCACTTTGTAACACGAGGCACATGCAGACAACGTATTTATTTAATTAAATAGGAGCCTTTTGTGGTTTAATATTCACATTGAGTCACATGGTGAAAAATCACTTTTTTTGACATATACAATATCATGTTTAAAATTAATATACTTTCATTTGATTAAAGTTAATTCATTTATTTAAACAACTTTTTGATGCTAAAATTTAAATAAAATGTTATGAAATTCAGAAAAAAAAAACATGTATAGGAGAGTACCAAAAAAATATATAGGTACTTGTTCTTAGAAAAATGGTAACAGGACATACCTAATTATTATTATTATTATTATTATTATTATTAGAATGTTTTCTTTTATTTTTTATCTGTGCACACTAGGAAATAATAATATACCGTATGAACAATATACAATCTGCACGCTTCAGAATGAATGAGAGGTACATAATACGCACATAATACGTTGTTTTTAGTGTATGAACTAGCGATCGTCCGATATATCACCGATGATAAATGTTCCCGTTTGGCTGATTTGTTTCTTGAGGGTGCTGAGAATCGCCTGATTGCATGTGAAGTGACTTGAGATATGTAAACGACCAGTCATGGTTGTTATGTGCCATCATGTTACTACAATAATAGAGTGGTGTGCAACACGGTGTCCTTTAAACAGTCCGCATATCTGAGCTGCGGCAGACGCGTTTGAGCTCGTAATGTTAAAGTGTTCACGTGTTTCATTCTCCCTCTCTCTCCTCAACAGTTCCCTGTAACTTAACTGTCTTGTCTAATGATAAAAAGGCAAATATCAATAAAAATAATATCATAAACGGTCTGCAAATATGCGCACGTCTTGTTTAAACAGATGTAACAAACAAACCTTACAAAGTTTCAGCAGATCCAGCATCCTGTGTAATGCTCATAAATCTTCCTCTGAAGCACATATTCAAACAGTCTCTCCTCAACAGTTCCCTGTAACTTTTAACTTTCTCTTCTAGTGATAATTAAGCAATCACAAGAACAAGAGTGAGATATGGCCCTACATCAGTATTCACAGCAGTACTGATTTAGGGCCATATAGTATGATTGCGAGTGTGATATTGCTTATATACAACAGTTTAATGAACAAGTAAATTAAAAAAAATTAAGAAAAACTGAGTATGGTCTTAAGGCATTTGTGCATGGAAGTACTTATGCGATGGATCAGAATCTGCTGTTGCTAGTTCAAACCAAATGATGCATCCAAGCCTCTCAAAAATGTCACTTTAGTACTAGTATCATGGCTTGGGCTGTTTCTAACAAGTTATTGGAGAAACAAGGGTGTGTGTGAGGGAGAGAGATGGAGCAGGGGCGATCACCTGTTGCCACTTCTAAGCAGAGATACTGTAATGTGTTAGTCATCTTTCTGAAGGTAATGTGATTTTGGTCAAATGCATCCTAGTTTCTCTGTGGAAAAATAGCTGTCCAAGCGGGATATTCCTCCCTATTTCTCAGTAACCAGTGGGCAAGAGTTATTCACTATATAAACTGCAATGTCTTCTGCTATTTTGAACAGTATGTCCTCTCCAATGTGGAAACTCCAGTAAGAAGTAATCGCCATGAGTTTGTGTAATTAATCAGTCTGCTGTGTCTTTCAGCTGTGAGAAGCCACAGAAATTATTAGCCATTTAAAGCCATTTCCTAACTTTAATAGTGTCGTAGTAATCCGAGCTATCACATAGTGCTAATGAATGAAAACACTGACTGACGCTGATTCACTTCACACCACTCAACTGGCTTATATTACACACAAATATTGTCTTTTGCCACCACCTGCTGGCTAAAATCTGTATTGTCTCAAAAATAAATGTAAAGAGACACATATAGCTCTTAACGCATATACACAGCTCTTACACTTTAGTTTATAATGGCATGAACATTACCGGAGTGATACAGTGAATTTCTGCAGCATTGAAGTTCCCAATGAGCAGAGTGGCCTCCATCATCCGTAAATGATCACCTGGCCAATACCATCCCTACAGTGAAGCATGGTGGTGGCAGCATCATGCTGTGGGGATGTTTTTCAGCAGCAGGAACTGCGAGACTAGTCAAGATCGAGGGAAAGATGAATGCAGCAATGTACAGAGACATCCTTGAAGAAAACCTGCTCCAGAGTGCTCTGGACCTCAGACTGGGGTGAAGGTTCACCTTCCAACAGGACAACAACCCTAAGAACACAGCCAAGATAACAAAGGAGTGGCTACGGGACAACTCTGTGAATGTCCTTGAGTGGCCCAGCTAAAGCCCAGACTTGAACCCGATTGAAAATCTCTGGAGAGATCTGAAAATGGCTGTGCATCGACGCTCCCCATCCAACCTGATGGAGCTTGAGAGGTTCTGTAAAGAAGAATGAGAGAAACTGCCCAAAAATAGGTGTGCCAGGCTTGTAGCATCATACACAAAAAGACTTGAGGCTGTAATTGGTGCCAAAGGTGCTTCAACAAAGTACTGAGCAAAGGCTGTGAATACTTTTGTACATGTGATTTTTGTGTTTTTCATTTTTAATAAATTTGCAAAGATTTCAAACAAACTTCTTTCACGTTGTCATTATGGGGTATTGTTTGTAGAATTTTGAGGAAAATTATTAATTTAGTCCATTTTGGAATAAGGCTGAAAAAGTGAACCGCTGTGAATACTTTCCAGATGCACTGTGTATGTGTATGAGATATATATATATATATATATATATATATATATATATATATATATATATATATATATATATATATATATATATATATATATATATATATATATTATACATTTGGCTTAAAATAAATACAGTATGTATACCGTTTTCTAATCAGTTACATTCATACCTAGTGTGTCAGTTCTCGTGCAAGGTGTAAAGACCTACTTTTATGTTATTCTACTGTGCACGTGTCAGACTCTGTCTTTTAGATGATTAGTTGGGGACCGTTTCTGTGCAATTATCCAGAATTAGATTTTGTTTGGTTGGAACACATTATTTGCATTTAAAATGTTCAAACTTGCTGTCCTGCTTCACTGTTGCTTGTTCAAATTGTAATTGTACCGACACTAATACGTTTTTTTTTTTCTTTTCCCACAGCCCACTGTTTGTCACATGGAAGATCGGCCGAGACAAGCGGTTGAGGGGTTGTATAGGTACATTTTCTGCCATGAACCTGCACTCAGGACTCAGGGAGTACACTCTTACCAGGTATACACCACCACATGTGCACAATGAAATACTATTTACACTTTCCTTCCAACATATCTCCATGCATGTAAAAACAACAATAATAATAATACAAAAACAATTCTCTCATCATTTCCTCACCTGAAGCTCGAGTACTCTTCCTCGCAATGTACAGGTGCTCTGCATATGCGTCAAGCACGAGGCATTGTAATCGAGCTTCAAATCATGATTGCCAAGGAGACTGCAGATTTATAGTGAAAAGGGAGAATGAAAAACATTTTGGTGTGTTTTTCACCCAAAACCAATCGTATCGCTTTAGAAGACATGGATTGAACCACTCGAGTCGAATGGGTTACCTTTATGCTATCTTTGTCTTTTTTTGGAGCTTAAAAGTGTCCTCCATTGACTTGCATTGTATGGATCTATTCACATCATATCTCCATCAAAATATCTTCGTTTGTGTTCCGCAGAAAAAGAAAGTCATACAAGTTTGAGACGGCATAAAGGTGAGTAAATGATGAGAGAATTATCATTTTTGGGTAAACTTCCTTCAACACTTGCTAAACGCCAAATGTGTGTAATTATTTGCTTTGGTGAGTAAATGAAACATTACACTTAAGTGACTGGTATCTTTATGGAACTGCAACATTACACAAATGTGATATTTAAATCACAGATATACAGTCCTAATGTTGTTACTAGGCCCAATAATGTTATTAAGAACTGCAACAAAATAGATGTAGGGCTCTGTTTTTGGCGATGCAGAAAATACAGGCAGTCCTAAAAATGGAATTAACTATAAAACATGGAACAACATGGAATTTGACATATTTAGGATTAAAATGAATGTACACACAGACTATACATTTATTTGATTTAATCACAGCATTTAATCACACTGGGCCATGTAGCAAATAGCTTATCCTGAGGTGAGAAGCTTCCATCAAAAACACAGAAATGAAAGGGCTTCATTCCAAAATAAAAGCTTCCGTCAATCATAGTTCTGATTTTATTTAAGCGATATCACCTTATTTGACAAAATGAACGCACAATGTTTTGTTTGGGGGTTGTACGGTGAGGTTATAAATATTTACAGATATTTATAGATATATTTACTATATAGAAAATGGGTTTTAAAAAGCACTTTGTTTTGATTCATTTGATTCATTTTTATTTATTTATTTGTGTTGACACCCTTTTGATATTAACAAGGTTTATTTGTAAGGTGTTGTGAACAGTAATTTTATAGTCTGTTGTCGATTCTTTATGTTGGGGTGTCTGACAGACAAAGGATTGTTTTAATAAACTGTTGGATGCATTGAACTAGGCTTCATATTGCACTCTAGGGGTGTAATGATTCTCGGTTCGCCACCCACGGTTTAGGAAGCATTGCACCGCGATCGGTTCACCTCAGTTTTAGTGACCCATCTGGAGCACAAGTTTTGGTCAAGAAATTAAAGCATCAAACAGACACAGTTACAACCTCCGCTAATGCACCTGAATGGATCTGTAAATGGATACGCTCCACCTGTGTTTCACGTGAGTCAACTTGATGACATCACTGTTCTGCAAGCGTTGTGTGTAGTTAAAAATGGCAAGTGGAGAAATCGAAATGCTGGAAGAGAAGCCCCCTGCTTTTCTCCTTTCTGGGAACATTTTATTTTTACGGTCAATTACAACAGTAATGGTCAAAAGACGTTTACAAAACAGGCACCGTTTGCAGACATTGCTCGACACGAGTGCTGTGTATACTTATGTCAAAAATGTGCATGAGGGTTTATTTAAAATGTGCACGCAAGTTCTTCCTGTTTCCTCACATGACTGTAATATATCATGAGAGTCAATAATGCGCTTTGATTAATGACATTAAGATTATGTTATAGTAATACATTGATACATGATTAATCATTTACGCCAAAATCACCTAGGGAAAGGTGAGCCGAAACTGCACACACTCCCTTCCATTTTTAAGCAGGCACTCAGTGCTAATTTGAACAGACATGAAACAATAAGTAAAGTGCTTTGGGTGTTGATGTGGGATTTCCATGTATTCTTAAAATACTCAAGCAGCGTTATCACAACATCCTTTCTCGTATGCATTTTAATAGCAAGGTTATTCCTTTTATAGTGATGTACAGCTTCCGAATATTGAATATGTTGAGATGAGTTTGAAGTGCACTTTATGTTGATGCATGTAGCGTATTAGTGCTGTTAAGTTAAAATGTTGATTTAGTAAATTGAGAAAATGTTTTGTTTATTTTAGTTAAGGACCCTGACAAAAATTAACCATGGTTTTACTATAGTAATATTGTAGTAACCATGACTGCTGTCACCATGGTTTTGATACAAATAACCATGGTTTTATAACATTAAAACTGTAGATTCTATATACCGTAATTTCCGGACTGTAAGCCGCAACTTTTTTCCCACGCTTTGAACCTCGCGGCTTAAACAACGACGCGGCTAATATATGGATTTTTCCCGCTTTCAAATTGTATTTAAAAGTGCTCAGTTTTTTGGCGGCATGAAGCTTTCATTAGACCAATGAAATTGCCGAACGGGTTAAGGTCAAACAACTTTTTTGTTTACTGTTTAGATTAAATCGAGCGCGCTCAAACTTCCCATCATTCTGATTACGGTAGTCATTTTGTCACCCTCAAGACATGGAGAAACGCATATGATGCAGCTTTCAAGTTGAAGGCGATTGATCTGGCTGTTGAAAAAGGAAATAGAGCTGCTGCACGGGAGACGATGGAAACAGCAGCGTGATGAATTGACTCAGTGCAAAAAGACAACTAAATCTGAGGCTATTCAACTCCGACACCGAAGGAGATGACTTCAGTGGTTTCATGTGCACAAGAGGAGGAAGATAGTGACCAATGTCTTTCTTGCTAGGCTACTGTTTACTGCTAATTTTTTATTTTTTGTTACAAGCTGTGTGTGGCAGCGGGGGCGTGGTCAAGCGCCCGTCCGGGAGAGAAAAGCGGTAAGGGCGCTTACACCTGAGCTAATGTCTAACACCTGTGTCTAATTTCAGTAAGCGTGGGTAGAGCGGCTTAAAAAGGCAGCAGAGAGCGAGTGAGTGAGTGAGAGAGTGAGTGAGTGAGTGACAGACAGACACACGTCAGTCTAGTGTTGGCGCATAGAAGAATTGAGAAACTTTATAAAATTGATTGTAAACATTGCTGTGGCCATTAAAAGCCTTACCTGGAACGTCAAGTGCCCTGCTTCACGTGTCCTTCTTGGGAAAACTGTCACACTGGCACCAGTGTGTTTTCAGCACTTGATGTAAGCGCCCTTACCGCTTTTCTCTCCCGGACGGGTGCTTGACCACGCCCCCGCTGCCACACCGTGTTTCGTTAAAGCCTATTTATTTGTGTTACAAGCCGTGTTTCGTTAAAGCCTGAGTAAAGTTCATTTGTTTCAATGTACCGGTAGGCAGCTGCGGCTTATAGACAGGTGCGGTTTATTTATGTTCAAAATAATAAATTTTTTAAAATTCAGTGGGTGCGGCTTATATTCAGGTGCGCTCAATAGTCCGGAAATTACGGTAGTAACCATTTTACTATATATTGTAACCATGACAGTAACCATGTTTATATTGTGGTTACTATGATTTTACTACAAATGCCATGGTTAATATATGGTTACCTTTGTAGAACAATGATTGTTATTTAAGGGCAAACCTGTTGTTGTGTTTACCAAATAGATTATCCTTTGGATTTGGCAGTAATTTCTTTTTTTCTTTTTTTGAACAAAGCAAATACTGAACCGTACTGAAACCATGACCCTTAAACCATAATACAAATTGAACCATGAGAAATTTGAACCGTTACACACCTATTGCGCACCCACATTAATCTTGCATTTACACAGTTTTGAAGCAATCTGGTTACATTGAAGAACATCACTGAGCTCAAGATGCGCATAAGCGTTGTCTTGCCCTAGATTGGAGCATCTTTTATTACCTCCTATTTATGTGTATTTATCAGTTTTCTTATTGTAGGGCTGCCCTTAGGGCGACCACATATCCCCCAAAATTGCAAATAATCGTAATACCGGCTAACCACAATTTTGTTTTTCTCAGGCAGTAATCTCACCATCAAAATCTCACACTGCAACATCTCTAATGGAGAGGATGCTAACATTAGAGCAAACATCAGCTGTTTGAATGGTTTGAACAATGTTCCAAAGTCAAGAATGTAAACTGCTTACTTTCCCTCTTAAGTTACCATTTTGAATAAAGCATAGTCACTTATGAATTTGTGCAGATCCGTTGAGTTTTTATCCAGGGTTGAGTGGCATCTAGTTTGTTTAAGAACAGGTTATAAACATGAGCATTCATCAGATAACCCCTCAGTACAATTGTATTGAGCAGAATAGCATATCAGAATGCACAACAAGTCGAATCTTGAGGTGAATGGGCTACAACAGAAGAAGACCATGTCAGGTTCCACTTCTGTCAGCCAATAACAGAAAGCTGAAGCTGCAGTGGGCACAGGCTTACCAAATCTGGACAATTAAATACTAGAAAAACATTGCCACAGAACTGCGGCTCACTGGTTGTTTTTTTGCTTTTCTCGACATTCTCTTTACACTCTAGAGACTGTTGCGTGTGTAAATCCCAGGAGATCAGCAGTTACAGAAATACTAAAAACCAGCCCGTCTGGCACCAACAATCATGCCATTTAAACTCCGTTTAAATTCCTTACATTTAATCGTAGAAAACATTCCCTGTCTTGGGTCAGTTAGGATCATGTGAAATGTCAGAATAATAGTTGAGAGAATCATTTATTTCAGCTTCTATTTCTTTCATCACATTCCCAGTTAGAATTTGGTTGATTAGCTTTAACCCTCTGGGGTGCGCCGGTGTGTCCTGCTGGATATTTTCGTCATTACAGAGGAAACAACTCAAAATAGTCCATCATTTTGAGGCATACAGATAAGTGTAAGACATCATTAGAGACTATAAAGGGTGTACACTCAAAATAAATAAAATAAAAAGGGTGAGCTTTCAGCAGTCTCCGTGTTCGCGAGCATATTTCTGAAACGCGTCACAAAAATGAACTGAAACTCTGTGAATACTTATCACACAAACATGAAACATATGACTAAAGAAAGCTTAAGATTTCTACTTTTAAATAAAACAATTCAAATTTAAAACTAATATTCTCCTGCAATGTAATCTGTATGAAATAAAGCGATGTACATGTTTCAGCTGGCTGAGCTCATTATAGGTAATGTGATCACTCCCACGATCAATGCAAATGGTGAATGCCCCTGACATTGAGGTGTGATGTAAACACCATTCACTTTACTGCGCGTTTGTAAGGATACACAGGCGAGGAAACTCCTGGATAGTAAGAATGAATTAACATTTTCATCAGAAGAAGAGCGGGACTCCGATGAACGTTTGTATTTTGAAGAGAGACTTGATCCAGCCGAGGATATAATTTCGGACAAGTATGTCATTTAGTTTTCTTTAGTTGACATGCTATTTTATATAAACATGTACATATTTTACTATTGGGACTGTTTCCAGACTTGCCAGCCAGGATTCAGAGTATTGACATTTGAAATATGACTCCTAATAAGCAAGTTTTAGTTACATTTAAATGCTGTTTTGGCTAAAGCAGTTATTTAAAATGTATGCTGTATGATATAAATATGATTTGTAATATGATATAAAATGAATATGAATGTTTAGATTTATATTTTATCTAGTGTTTATGCTGCCTCATTATCATCAACGCTTGTGCTTGCATATGTGTTAAGGTGTAAATGAGTAAAATGCACTTTAAATATTTTACTACCAGTAGTGTAGGTATAAAATGAAGTAAAGAAAATGTATAGTCAGATTACTTGATTTTGATCATTAAGTCTCCTCACATTCATTCTGTTTCTGTCACATTCCTCATTGATATGCCCAGGGGGAGGGGTCTTTCGTCTAATTCAGGTGTGAATTACCTCAATATTCATGATAGTTCACGCCGCCTCACATATGACCTTTCTAACACTAAAAATGTCTTAGAGAAGTTCAATTAGTATATTGTTTTGTATGAATGAGTGATCAGGATGATTTTCACATGATTATGTAGCAAAAACTCTAGGCTACAAGATCCCATTCTCAAAAGGCTTATGGACAAATGTTGAGTATGTGTTGTATGGCCTTATTTCAATGACTTAAAAATTATGTTTTTTCAAAAACCATGCATAAACGTTATTTTCTAAAAAATACAAACCTGTACATGTTGCTGGCATATTATTGTAGCCCAGTTTGTGCTGAATACAGTGCTAACAATTAAGAAATTCTCTTTCTGTGCAACTCATGGTATGTCCCTGTCAATGTTGTGATTGTTGCTCTTATATCTTTAACATCCCTGGTTTACACTCCTAAGTAAGTCAACTTTCTGATGCCTTACTTACAGTTGTCTCTGCGCATTAAACTGAGAAGTATTTCAACATTGAAAAAAAAAATGACATCAGCTTTTAATATCATCTCCTACACATCTCTTCTCATGAAACTTCTCATGAAGCATTTGTGACCTTCCCTCCATGCTAGGCCTCCATCTGTTGATCTCCAGCCACATCTTTCCCAAAGCAGGAATGGAGAAACCCGGGCAGACAGCTGAGCCTTGGCTCGGCTCAACCCAGCAAACCCTGCCAAGTTCCCACTTCCCCATGCTCTTATTAACTTTCAAACAGTTTATATAATCATAACGATGTTGTTTACATTCAGGCTTCACAATCCAGTTTATAAATATTACAAACTGGTGGTCCTGTGGCCAGACAAACATCAATAGAACAATGTTCAGTAGGTGTGGAGTGGATTAAAGACCACTCTGGTGGTCTGGTGAAGCAGGGGGACTTGGATTGACTGGTCTGAGTTGATCGTGGCTGCATCCGAAAATGTAGGCATGTAATGGTGCGTTCAGAACAGAGGCGTCGAGATCGTCAAATCGACCGAAAGTCATTCAATTTCTATGGCAGCCAGCGTCTCTCGTCGACAAGAATTGGCGCATCCTTGGCCGACATGTCTTGGGCGTCAGAGGAGAGTTCAAGTGCGGGCAACATTTATGGTAATGAGTTGTGACGTGATTCGGTGGCAACCTTTTGGAATATAGAATGCTCCACTCTAGTGAAGTCTAGAGAACACAACAGTGTAAACTTTGGTTCCCACCAAACAATAGTTCAGAAGACAAAATGGAGGAGAAACTAAGTATTGTCGTGGCGGGTTTGCCCATAATATACGATCTGTCCCTTTTTGCTTACAGGTATATGTGTATTTTATTTAGTTTATTTTGGTAACAAACAACCATAATTTTTATTACTTTCTGCCATCGATCGATTACTTTCACATTTAAAAGATTTCATAAGGATATAGGCTACTTGCAAAAAGATATGTCAACATGTCTGGATGTTTTGCGCCCCCTTTAAATATAGTTCACAAAACCAAGCATTCCGAACAAACGTTCTATGTCAGAGCATCCATGAATCTTCCACAGCGTTGTTGGCAGGGCAGCTAGAGTGAATTTTGAAGCTCTCGCCACCTCTGGTCTGAACGCATGGTAAGGGTCGTAATGGACCCAACTGTAAGCATTTTCTTTTTTCAGCTGGCCAATTCAGGCTAGTAGTTCTGATTTTTACTTTTAATGCCATTGTTAAACGTTTAGAACAATGGAATATCCCCGTCTCACAGGATTCAAGGTTTTCTCACTAACCTATTAGCTTATCTTTTATTCAATTAGAATAGAGCACAGCAGTACAGCTCCGGAATGATAAAATCCCATTAAATTCACAAATACTTTTTTTGCCGCAAATCTCTGATAATTTCTTTTATAAAAAATTTTTGGACTCGATTTCTGAGTGGTGGAATTTCCTCTTCCATGACGCACCATGAATAGCTCAATCAAGTCAGACACCCCAGCTAGAGTGATGTTGCAATTCAGTGATGGAGATTATTTGGGGACATAATTGATGAGGGCTAATGGATGTAATTTGGCCAGGACACCGGTGTTACACCCCTACTCTTTACGAGAAGTGCCCTGGGATTTTTCAGTGACCACAGAGAGTCAGGACCTCGGTTTAAGATGGTGCTTTTTTACAGTATAGTGTCCCCATCACTATACTGCAAGAGCGCAGGGTGAGCACCCCCTGCTGGCCTCCCTAATACCTCTTCCAGCAGCAACCTTAGTTTCCCCTGGAGGTTTTCCATCCAGGTACTGGCCAGGCTCAACCCTGCTTAGCTTTAGTGTTCAACCAGGCGAGAGCTGCAGGGTGTTATGCCTGCTGGTAAAATTACATTTTTATATGGTTGTAATGATTGATGAAAAATAAGTATCCCAAGGATGTGCACCACCATGTTGTTTATTGCAGTGCGGCATGGGATTCTGAGTTCGGAAAGCATAGATGGTTCTATAAACCCAGCCCTTTAACCTTTGTTGCACTGGAAGAGGTGAGAAAAAGTGACTGACTGTACAGGAGAAGGCTCAAGTGAACTAGTTTATATATTCTTTGTTTGTCAGAAAACAGTGCTGCAGCAAAACATACAACTCAGACTCAAAATAAATAAATTTAAATAAAGATATTGTGATGTTAAAGACTATTCTAACAGCTAATTCATTATAAAAACACATCAGTCCTTCTCTGCTGGTAAATAGCAGTGCAAATGCAGATCACACCAGTTTGATCGTATGTGCCGAAAGAGTTGAAGACATTAAGTAAATTTGTCTTTTTTACCTATTTTCAAGTATTACTTTGCCTCATAGCAAAGTTTATGAAGTTTTCGCCTCTCAAGCTTTTATGTTGAATTTTGTGAAATCCCTATGGATGTAATGAATAGTAAAAACATGGCTGAAAAAGTGGTCAGGCACTGTTGCACTTTTACTATCAAATAAAAATACATTGAGCCCACAAGAACCATGTAAGCTGCATAAACAATGTGTCCTGTTCTTCTAAATCTTTCTGAAGTCAGAGGGATGAACACATTTAAACATTTTAACATGCACATTTACACGTTAATGGCTCTTATTGGGTGATCCGATATTTTGACTTTTTTCTGGCTGTGTTTAGCATCTGCCGCTCTGCATATCCTTGTGAATGATCCCAACGTTTGCAGCGAGC